>NW_023458561.1:12417493-12454961 GCF_013731165.1 Rhagoletis pomonella | reverse complement strand
CTTTGTATGCGGTAATCTCGAAAACTACTGAACGGATTTTGACGAGATTTTCTCTAATATACTCCTTTTTTATTTAGAATTATGATAGGGTTGCCACCTGTCTAAACAACTATAAGATCCGCACCGTTCGTTGGATTTCAAAAACTGAGGTGTCAAATGAAAGCGATTGGTCTTTAGAAAATCAGTAATGTCTTATTTTTTGAATAGGGTTGCCACCTTTTAAGAAAATTACTATATTCAATCCTAATAAGCGTAGGCGTCAGTTCTGCACCGTCATTGTCAAATAAAAAGACTTAGACTCTAGATGTGTAATAATATATTATTTTTCTGAGTAGGGTTGCCACCTGTTTAAAAACTATAAGATCTTAACCGTTCGTTGGATAAAAAAATGTGATACCAAATGAAAGTGCATGGCCTTCGCATGCACAAAAACTTTATTTTTTTTGAGTAGGGTTGCCACCTATTAAAAATTACTATCTTCTATACATAGTATAAACTTTATTCATAGAATATTCTGATAAAGCCGCTAGAGAAACCTAGTAAAGTTTTGCAAATTGTTTTACGAATAAAAAAACATTTTGCTAATTAAATTAATTAAATTAATTAACTGCGCATAATTGGAAATATTTACAAGTGGCATTGCGTGATTATTTAAAATATTTGAACATACAGCTTTATATACAAAAGACCATTAAACACAGCAACACAAATTTGGTGTGTTTTTGAGAAAATCGCGTTATTTTCAGTGTTTTGGTGCTTTTTTAAATAAAAAACTGATCACTAGCAATCATCCTTCATCGAGCGCTCTTTGCTCAGTTCGGACTGCAAAAATGGGAGTAAAAATCTAGTTTTCGTAGTAGATCTGCATTTCTTATCTTTATAAAACACAGTTCATTTCTCCTCGTATCACTGTAATCTGGGACTAAATAAGGGGCTAAAGCTGCCTTTACAAAGGTCGATTTCTGTAGACTGGAAAATCGACTAGCCAAAGCATTTACATTTTACGGTTGAGATGTCATTTACACGGGTCGATTTTGGTTGAACGACAAAAATCTACTAGAAAATCGACCCGGGTAAAGGCGCCTTAATCCAGCGAGCAATTATCATTAAAGTTAAAATGCCTCGGTTAAAATTAATAAAAAGTTATTTCATTCTTTCTTTACCGGCATAATTGTTACATCGGTGGGCAACGACGCAATTACAGAACTTTAGACAGAGCAATATTTTTCGATCGGGTTCAAATCAAGCGATTGTGAGGGCCTATTCACGAATTCAAGTGCGTTTGCAAAGGAGCTGTAGCTCACCAATGTAACAATCGTGTCAATAAAAAGGTAAAATATAACTTTTAATTTGCTATTAAAAACCCAACCGCCTTTCTATTTGAAGAGTAAATTTGTTGATGCAACAAAACGGAGCATTTTTAAATCATTTTCGAAATACTGACGTCAGAGTGAAAAACTAAAAACGCAATTTTACTATATGTACTATCGCACGCTGTTAAATGTATAATGAGCTAGACATTTATAAAAAATATTAACTATTAAATAAAAGAAGAAATATAGCCAATACTGGTCAAGAAAATGAATTTCTATTATTGCTATCTGAGTAAATTAAAACTTCCGAAAAATCCCGGAATTATTTGCCAAGAACCCCGGGATTTTCGGGACCTATAAAAGACCGGGGTCCGGGGATCCTGGGATTAACATTCCTAATACGTACATATGTGTGTGTATATTTGGACATTCGGATTCTAACAAGTAAAATTTGAAAAAAAATAATTTTTTTGAAAAAAGTACTTCCAGACATTATTTGTTTTAGTATTACTCGGAATACAACTACATATCTCACACGATCTTCAAAAGTTACACAACTGAAAATTTAGCATTTTCGAAATTATGCACTTAAAATCTACACAGAGCTTTTATTTACCTTTCGGCAAAGGCTGGAGCAAATTTTTGTTAAAATTTGTTGAAAAAAAACGTTATTTTATGTCTCCCTTGCCCATAGAATTAGCATGTGCTAAGAAATATTTTTTCGGATTTCTAACGAACGTGTAATTTTGAGTTGTGTCACCTTTTAAGACCGTGCGCGATATGTCGCAATAAACAGGTGAATCTTGAAACACATTGGAAACGACGGACCACATCTTCCTATTTGTTATCTTCATTATCTAAACGCTTTGTCGATAGCGACATGAATTTTTCGTACGACTGTGACATAAAAGCAGTGGTGACTGATTGTGGGTAATTTCCCTACTTGAGGGATATTTTGCAACAAAAATTATTAAAAGGGAAAAAGGGACATTTCAAATAAAAAAGGGATTATCGATGCATAATTGATCAAAATTCAAGCATATTCGACACTCTTACGTAATTAATCGTTCTGCAGATGTGATGTGGAGTAAAATTAATAACGGTTGCTTTTGAATCAATAAAAGGCAAGTGCATTCGTAATACAGTGAAACCAACATTTTTGGGCGCCGTGAATATTTTTATGTAATCTGAAGAAAATCCCTCTCTTAAGTACCTCCCAGCTATTTACCCAACCCGCCTAAGTACCTAAATTTTTCGAGCCCATTTTACTTATAATTTGCCCCGTTAAAGTGTTCCCGCAACACATTCGGCAAAAAAATTCTAAAAAATTAACGGTAATTTTTAGCCACTTGAAACTTGCACATTATTACACTAAAATTTAATGGGCTATAAACACTTATAAAATTCTTAAAAATTAATAAATAAGCATAAGTGACAAGCAACATCATTTTGAATTTGGTCCGAAATGATAGATATGTCTAACACTGTATATGTGTATAATCAATGAATTTAAGGAATGAATTCTTGTAAAAATGACATATGTAATATTGCTTTATCGATTTTTTTTTATAAAGTTTTTTTTTATGTGTTTATTTGTTTAGATAATGCACTCGATTCAAGGTACTTAAGCGGGTTCTTTTAAGTACCCAACCCATCTAAGTACCTCAAAAAGCTGGAATTTTTCGTGAGTTACTTAAGTGGGTTTTACTGTTTACGTAAATTTTACGCCGCATAAAAAGTCCCGTTACTTTCTACCGTTATACCCTATCACTATGTGTACTCGGCAGCAGTGTTCCCGTTGTGCGACTATAGTGTCAAATTGACACTTCTTGGAGATCGATGCCCCCTGACACCGACTTTTTAAAAATAAGCTTATTTTGAAACTTTTCTTAGAAATCATGTGACTTTTGCCCCTTTTCTTTGACTAAAAATTATATATACACATTTTTTACAATTTTTTATAAAATATTACTTTTCAAAGGCGCTTAAAAATTACATCTCTGGCAAGATTTTGACTGATTTCAACATTTTTAGTATGCCAAATTTGTAGCTTAGAAAAGATTTGAATTACTTCAAGACACTTTTTTCGGCTGCGACACTTTTTTTGCGACTTTCGAAATTTTTTCAGCGGTAACACTGCTCAGCAGTGCTTTTTTATTTTATTATTGCATAAACAAGTGAGTAATAGGTTCATTCCTTATCTTTTTGGACTAAAATCTGAAAAGTGTCAAAATGCCAGAACGTAAGCAAAATGCGCTCACTAAAAGAGAATAACAGGATAAGTAAAGGAACGCAAAAAGCCAAATTTTTAGTCCAAAGAATGGCAACAACAAAGCTAACGTCAAATAAGAATGGAAATGTATTTACAAAACATATTCACACAAGCACAAGCACAATAAACACTTACTATATCAACTACTTTTTGCCTCCTTCCAATTTCAATTCACTTTTTTTTACTTTTTAGATTATTCTCACTTTTTCGTAGTCTTTAATTTCCGTTAATTTAAATTTAGTTGAGTTTGACACTTTTCAGGATTTTGCCAGAAAAAATTCTTCTGACTAAATCTGACTACTTCGGACTGATGAGAATCACTCTCACTGGGTGTTGTTCTCTCATTTTAGCTGTCATTTCCGAGTTAAGGAACGCTTTTTGGGCTAAATCTGACTACTTCGGACTTTTTCTGACTATTTCTGGGAGATAAGGAACGCTCCTAATAAATCGATTGTCAGTTCGCGGTTTGCTTTGATCGTTATTACAAAGCTACGCTGTCATTTTGGTCGGTAGATATATGTAAGTTATATCAGTTGCAATATTTGTGTGGGTTTTTTATATCTTGATATAAGCATTTGTAAGATAGCTTCGAAAACGTATTTTTGCCGGATTTAATCGCTTAAAAAATTTAGAAAATAGGATATTTTACATCGAAGTACATAATAATAAATATTTTAACAGAAAAGAGCTCAATTTTTGCTTTTATATTAAAATATCAAAGATGTTGCGGCCACGAAGCCAAAGTACCAAATTGCCGGCAATAGATGGCAAGATATAAGCTCTGATATACATATATTGCTCTTGAAGAGCAATGAGTGGTCTCCATTGGCTATTTATATTCTAACATACATATGTATCAAGATATAAACTTTATCCTGTGGAGACGGGCAGTTAGGAAGCTTCCCTTTGTGGTGAGCATCAAATTAAAATATGCACGGAATGTATGGAAAATGTCTCAAAGTTTCCAATAGTTTAGTTTAAGAAGCAAAAAACTTTATTTTTCATTCAATAAAAGCAATACAGCAGACAAATAATTTGTTATTAAACATTTATTTAAAATAACATACCTAAACGGTGTAGTACGTAAAATTTACGTATACTACGATTAACATAGGGTAAAACTGTCTTACGATTCTAGGGCTATAACAAACACTGAAGCTAATTTATGAGTTTAGTAGATGTTTCTAAATTCTTTTAGGACTTTAGTGTGCAATCTACCCACCTTTGAATTTCGAAAGAATATTATATCGTCGTTTAAAGTACAAAACCGCGTATCGTCATTCGGCAAAACCGCGTAACTGACATTGGCTGCCAAAAATTGGATTTGCTCACACTAACTCTTGGCTGATTCCTTATCCATTCGTCCTGAAATATACTAGCCAGAAATGCGAGTGCTTTATAAAAAAGAAAACCATTTTGAGTGTTTTTACACTCTAGAAAACAATTTATGCAACCTCGCATATGCGGTTTTGCATTTTCTTGATACGCGGTTTTGTACTTTAACGACGATATGTATATATATGTTTGGAATTATTTGGTAATTTTTTGGGATACATTTATGAGATGTGGGTAATTTGTTCCCGATTTTCGTGGGTAATTTAGCAGAGAATGTCTGGCATCACTGCATAAAAGTAGAGGAAAGAACTTATCAAGGATGAAACTGACAGTTGAGTAGACTCTGTGTGTTTGCATAGATAGCGTCAGATTGGCAACCCTTGCGTCGACGGACCCAACGAACGTTGGCCAACACTCAACTTTTGACGCACGTAAGTCCGTCACTGCTGACAGTTGTATAACTCCGCCTTTACACAAGACAAGACCAATGAGAATATGCACATAATTTACACATTGTTTGAGTAAAGTAGGCATCCAGACAATAAACTGTCTTCGAAAAGCCAGAGACAGTGATGAAGACATCAAGAGAAGTGGGAATATATTAGTAAAAAAATATGAATGTTTTGCTATTGTATCTGAAAAATTTACTTGTGTAAACCCCAAGTACGTGGGCATAGGGAACACCTGATTTTTGTTTGCAGACACAACACCTTCATTGTGGCGTATCTCTACGGTACGTACGCCACTTCCTTCGCATACTTTTCCGTTATTGACGTACAAGTACCCATTCTGACGGGCCTATAAAAAAATAGAAATAGATCTAATCTGGAAACAACCACATTCGTGGTGTAGCACTGTCGCCACCAAAATAATCTTATATATTATTTCTCTAAGGTGTTTTTTGTTAGTCTCCCTTTTTCTACTTTTCTATGTAAGCAATTCCACTAATGAGGTGTCATTTGAAAAGTCAGAGGTCCCCTGAGTGGTTATTAGGTAATATTAATGGTCATAACACCTCTGAAGTAATTTAACTCGACGTATTTTTCGTAATAAAAAGAGAGGCCGAAATGCGGGAGAGCGAAGAGCTTGATTTTCTGACCGACAGGAAAAAACGGGCAAAAACTTTAACGGAAGGTTTCAAGACCAGAACGTACCTAAATTGTGGAGGGAACACTTCTCCACGCTATTGAATGAAAGTGGCACTGAAAGTAGTGGCTTAAAAACAACAAATCTGCTGGACCTGATGCACAATGGGACTACAGCGACCAAAAGTAGTAAAAACAAATTAGCGAATTCTGAGTAATTACGCAGATTCATAGAAAAATGTCCAATAAACCCAAACCAAAAATAATTTTTGTTAATAATGCCAATTTGCAGTCATGGGGCGAGCTTAAATTAGATACAATTCTAAAAAAATTTTGTAAGAAAAAAATTTAATTTGGTTGCATGTAATTTAAGTTGATTTTTCCACTTGTGCGGATATATGATAAGCCAATCTGATTGATGACTGGTTTTTTAATATATCTGTATATACTTTAAAAAGGGATATTTAAAAAGGACCTAGGAAGCGAACTAAATTCTAATTAGGACAAGTAAACATTAAATTTGCCTGCCATATCTGAAATAGGAACAGCTGCGAGGAACTGCGAGTTCGGCTTCTATTCTTCCTTTTTTGACACGCCTGCAAAATTTATTGAATTTTTATTGTATGGCTGAAGGAAAAGTCTATGATATATAGATAAAATAAATAATGTGCAATATAAAATGGAAATGGAAGGAGGTGTAGATTTTAATGACTATTAATCACATTCAACATTCAGCCAACAATGGACGTTGCGCGAGAGCCCTGCTTGACTTAGCTTAGCTTTTGTTGTATAAAATTTTGGTAGAATCGAAAGTTTCAGTGCAAACACATATCATGCACACAATTAAGAATGCAGGTAATGAAAATGTTTTCGTTTTGTCATTTTTTAAAAGAAGAAATAATAACTTCAAATAAAATTGATAAAATTTAGTCCGTGGGGCCAAAAA
Organism: Rhagoletis pomonella; assembly: GCF_013731165.1. NCBI lineage: Eukaryota > Metazoa > Arthropoda > Insecta > Diptera > Tephritidae > Rhagoletis > Rhagoletis pomonella. The sequence goes on along the minus strand of NW_023458561.1, from coordinate 12,448,010 downwards.
GGTTTTATAGGAGGTTGGCGCCATAGTAAGAAACTCTTTATTATGTTTAAACTTAGAAAATTTTGGCGTAAACGAGCAGGGTACACCGACTTTCATCAGAACATACATTTTTTATGTGCGCCTAGTTTTCTAGAATTAGTGGACGATAATGTTAACCGAGTTTGAGGTTCTTTAAGATTTATGCTTCTCTGGTTCATCATTATCGGATAACATTTACTATTTACGCGCACAAGACCTATGGGCGAGGCAGCGCTTCGAATTTTACAATTTTCCACATCATTCCTAAATGCCGAAAAGAGCATACATGAGCTATTAAAGTATGGCGGCGAGGAGTTAATAGGGTGGTTGCCTCAACACGTATGTATAGCATTTGCACATTTATTTAAACCAAACGCAAATCAATTTAATCCAAACGCAAATTAAATTAAACCAAACACAAATTAATTTAACCCTAACGCAAATTAATTTAACCCAAACGCAAATTAATTTCACCCAAACGCAAATTAATTTCACCTAAACGCAAATTAAATTAAACCAAACGCAAATTAAATTAAACCAAAGGCAAATTTTATTAATCCACATAGAAATTAAACGCAACACAGCAAAAAGGTAACTATTACTATTATATGGTGTTTACATGAGGCGATTTTAGAGGTGATTAGTGTAATCAAAAGTTTGCTGTCACCCAAATTCATTAGAAGCGATTAGTGAAAAGGCCGTTCACACCAAACGATTATTGCTTCCACCTAAAAGTTGCCTATGGCATCTTTGCATTCGAGAAACAAAGCAGAACAGCCACTCGCGATGTTGATCCGTTGCTGTCTCGCCAACGACGTGTGAAGTAGGGATGCCAAAATATCAGGAAAATTGGGATCCCGGGATTTCGGGATACCAAAAATATGTGGGAAAAACAAAAATCACCTACTTTTCAACCTATACAAGTTACTTCTTCTTCTTATTTGGCTCTGTATCCGCCTAAGCGATTTTGGCCGAGTTCAACAAAGCCTGCCAATCGTTTCTCTTCTATGCCAACAGACGTCAATTGGAAATGCTAAGTGAAGCCAATTTCTCCCCCACCTGGTCTTGCCATCGCAGTGGGGCCTCCCTCCTCCTCTGCTAACACCAGCGGGTTCCGAGTTGAATACTTTCAGAGCTGGAGCGTCGGTGTCCATTCGAACGACATCGCCAAGCCAGCGGAGCCGCTGTATTTTAATTCGCTGCACTATGTCCATGTCGCTGTAATGAACATACAGCAAAATCTTCCGCAAAATCTTTCTCTCGAATACTCCAAGAGCCGCCTCATCGGATGTTGCCATTGCCCATGCTTCCACGCCATATACCACACGGGCATGATGAGTGACTTATAGAGTGTGGTTTTCGTATGTCGAGAGAGGACTTTACTCCTGAATGCCTTCTCAGTCCAAAGTAGCACTTGTTGACAAGATTGATTTGCGTTCGATTTAAATGCTGACGTTATTATTAGTTTTGTTATATCATAGGAGTTCTGTATGCAGAACTTTTGCTTATAAAATAAGAAATGTGAAAAAATTATAGGGATTGATGCGAAAATACGCCCACTTCACAAGAAGCGGAAACGTTAAACGGTTCGTCAAAAATTGGTTCACTGCCATGTTTGGATATCAGAGAGGTCTCGGTAGTCGACGTAGCATTTTGACAATCGATACCATTTTTGAGATTTCTTCATTCCCAGGCAAAAGTATTAATTAGCAAATTTTAGTAAAATCGGCGGAATGACTGAAGTTTGTTTTGTAGTTAAACTAGTGTATTTATATATACATACAGTGGAACCCGCTTAAGTACCTAACCTGCTTAAGTAACCAACATTTTTGGGCACCGTTAATTTTGTAATGTAATCTGAAGAAAATCCCTCTCTTAAGTACCTCCCCGCTTATTTACCCGCCTAAGTACCTAAATTTTTCGTATCCCATTTACTATTTTACTTATAATTTTCCACTTTTAAGTGCTCTTTTAAAATTTTTAAAATATTTACATATTTTGAAATTCTGTGGCAGCGCTACACAATCGATATTAATTGCCAGCGGCAGTGTAACAACATACAAGTATCAAGTGCCTAAAAACTACCGTTGACTTTTTAGAATTTTTTGTCTCATTTGCTTCCACATAACGAATAAACACAGCTAACTTTTATGTGAAGAAATCCGCAGCACCTTCGGCAAAAAAATTCTACAAAAACAACGGTAATTTTTTGCCACTTGCAACTTGTTACACTAAAATCGAATGGGGTCACTTCTGAGAAAAAAGATTGAAATTTTTATGAAAATTTTATGAATTTTCAAGGTAAATATGTTAAATCAATGGCCCGTAGTCATAGTCAAAATAAAGTCGACTTTAAAGTTAGTTGCAGCTTTTTTGACAGATATCCCATTGAAAATTATGTCAAAAAGCTGCAACTAACTTTAAAGTCGACTTTATTTTGACTATGACTACGGGCCAATGACTTTTTAACGAATTGAATTATTGTAAAAATTACAAAACATTTCTTCATCTATTTGTTAATATATTTTTTCTTTATGTGTATATGTATGTGTTTTTATAATGCTACGATCTTGGTTTTAAAATGCGTATACTTCATTAAATGTTCATGTTTTATTCAGGGATTGATTTGAACCGTTCAGTGCACACATCGATTAACTCCACTTTCTGAAAAATCTAAATTTTAAGTGTCAAAGCACTTGGTATAGTCATATCTTTTTACGTCTATAACAACATTATTTATTTGGTTTTACAATATAATGGAATTCTAAAAAATAATGTACATTATTAGATGGCATCTCCTAACTTTTTGTTGATGCAGTTAATCAATTTGTGCACTGAACGGCTGATTTATGTAAGTTAAAAGAAGTTGTACCTACGTACAACAATAATTATGTTCACTTGAGTACTTACCCGCATCGAGGTACTTCAGGGGGCTCTTTTAAGTACCCAACCCGCCTAAGTACCTCAAAAAGCAGACATTTTTCGTGAGGTGTTTAAGCGGGTTTCACTGTAGCTTATTTTTGTACTACATATGTACTTAATTACGTTTCATCGCATGTAGCTACTTACATACACTTCCCAGATAAGAAAAATTACTATGGTTATGGTTTACCTAATGTCGACTAGCTGTGCTCTTTGAAAATTACTATTTTGAGCCCTTAAATTCACAACTTCAAATCGATATACAATGGAAACTTTTCATTCGCATCACTTTTTGAATGTTGCACTGTGTTATCAACCTTATCAGGTTTTATTTTTATTTTTTTGTGGTGTGAATCATTTAACACCAAAGGCAATAATTGACATAGAACTATTTGAAGTATCACCGATGATATGCATATGATACGAACATATATTTAGTTAATTGAAATTTTTACGTAAGAGTTAGTAAATAATAAACGATATACTATATGTCAAACGCTGATAGAAATTTTAGTCAGTAATGATAACCTTCACAAATATGCATCCGCCCAATACTTGCTATGCGGCATATAGCTGTTAAAGATTTTACACAGAGTTTTTTGGGCTGTTTAGGATGCATGGATATACATACATACGTGTATATACAGTAGAGTGGTCCAAAATTATAAAGCCGGAAATTTAATGCCGCCACCCCCTAAGATTGTTCTGAACCGAAAATAAATATACCCCTATTTTTTTAATTTGAAATAAAAAAATTATTAGGGAGTGCTCACAGCGCTCAAAGTTTTCCATGTATTTTATATAGGGAAAAACAAATTTTCGTAAAAATGGTATAAAACTCTTGAAAATCAATATTTTTCAATCATAAAACTGTGGTTCTCTTCAGAAGACTTCAAATATTAATATCCAATTGCTTATTTAACCATTTTTTAAGATTAAAGCTTTTTTATTGGTGCCCCCCATTGCAATTTCTAGGACCTATAAAATATAGCTACCATGAAAAAATGGTTAAAGGGTATTATTACGGGGAATCTTCTGAAGATAAGCAAAGTTTTCCGATCGGAAAATATTGATTTGCGAGAATTCTACACTATTTCTACGAAAAGTTGTTTTTTCCCCATATAAAATACATTGAAAACTTTGAGCGCTTTGAGCATTCCCTAAATTTTTTTTATTTTCAAAACAAAAAAATAGGGGTATATTTTTTGTCGGTATAGAACAGTCCTAGGGGGTGGCTGCATTAAAAATGCGACCTTATTTTTTTACATACATTTTTGGACCACTTTAATATACAGTGATGCAAAAATAAATTAGGACACGACATTTTAAAAAATTTTGCCTATTTTTCTTTTTTACTTAATATTTATTATTTCTTTTTATAAAAGTATAGCCCAATATCTAACAAAAACCATATAAATTCATATTTCACAACACATATTTGCAAAAATTATAAAAAATCTACAAAATTACATTTAATTTTCAACTTTTAAATCAGGTTTTTTTTTGAGTGAGCAGTTTTAAGCCAATTAAATTCTAGAATAATAAAGTGCGTTTGAAGTTGCTAAACTGTATTGCGCATTTTTTTCATACAAAAAAAACTTGTTGAATGTATTTTATATGGAAGAAAATGCGTGAAAAAATTGCCAAGGATTAAAAAGTTGAAAATTTAGATGCAATTTTGCAGAATGTCTATAATTTTTACACATAGTTTAAAATATGAATTTATATGGTTTATGTTAAAAACTGAGCTTTTATAAAAAAATAAGTATTACATAAGCAAAGCAAAATAGAAAAACTTGTTGAACTGTCACGTTCCTATTTATTTTTCCTTCACTGTATGTAAACAAGAAATCCCAAGATCTTAACGAAATTTCTAAGAGTGTGGATGTTGATTATGATGTGGTTGACTTGTAAAGAAATTTCTGTGTGATTCCTTAGGGTGCGATCACGCCTTTTGTATGAACACTTTCATATAGCTACAGCAATTTGAAAGCTTCACTCCGCTCGGAGCGGCTTCACTCGGCTCGGCTCCGCTTTCTGTGTGAACGTACCCTTAAAGAAGATTCTGAAAAAATTGCCTTCCGAAATTTCGTAAAATTCGAAATGTGCACAGTACATTTTATTCTCTTTAAGGATTCTTTAAGATTGCTCAACAATTCTTATTACTGTGAAAGCATGGTTTGAAGGGTACATAATAGGATGTTCGATTACTCGCCTTTTTCCAAAACCGGTTTTCGGGTTATTCGAAAAAAAAACGGTTTTACTTGCATAGTTTTCATACATAGGAAAAACTTATGCTAGTATTAAGTCAGGCACGTTAAACAGGTAGTACAGTAGAACCCGCTTAAGTACCTGACGAAAAATTTCGGCTTTTTGAGGTACTTAGACGGTTTGGGTACTTAAAAGAACCCGCTTAAGTACTTCGATGCGGGTACTTAAGCGAACATAATTATTGATGTAGTTAATCTTCTTGTTAACTTACAGAAATAAGTTCTTGAATAAAACATGAACATTTACTGATTGATTATACATACTTATACATACAAACAGTGCTGGACATATGTATCATTTCGGGCCAAATTCAAAATAATGTTGTTTACCACTTATGCTTATTTATTAATTTTTAAGATTTTTCAATTAAAACATAGTTCATATCCTAACAAATACCATATAAACCTAAGACCCCTTTACACGTCAAGTCTTACTTTCAAGTCTGCTCGGTTCGTGGGCGAAGGAGGTGAGAAGAGAGGGGAAGAGTAAATTCGTGTCACCTCCTTCGCCTACGAACGAACAGACATGAAATCAAGACTGGACGGGTCTGAAAGGGGTCTAGGCTTAAAATTTTTTAGAACACTGAAAAAAAGATCATCAAATTTCAATCAAAATATCAAACTTTTTTCTTAGAAGTGTTTGTAACCCATTAAATTTTAGCGTAATAATGTGCAAGTTTCAAGTGGATAAAAATCACCGTTGATTTTTAGAATTATTTTGGCGAACGTGTTGCGGGAGCACTTGAAAGGGGGAAACTATAAGTAAAATGGTAAATGGGGTACGAAAAATCAGGTACTTAGGCAGGTTGGGTAAATAAGCGGGGAGGTACTTAAGAGAGGAATATTCTTCAGATTACATCAAAATATTCACGGTGCCCACAAATGTTGGTTACTTAAGCGGGTTTCACTGTATCAGTAAAGCAGCTGATTTGATTTTTTTCAAGTTAAATAGTTCAAATATTATTTTCTCACAAAAATTCTAATTTGTTAAAATTATTTGCATGTGAAACCTTTTTCCACAGACAACAAGCGATTGAATAGCAGCTTTTGGAGCGCTCGCCCAACTCGGCAGCACAAACGCTAATTACTGAACCTTGCAAAGGATGGTTCAATGCTTCGAGAAGCAAACAAATTTGCTAAGAAAGAAAGTTGCAACAATTTTCATTTTTTCCAATTTCAATTTTTTTTTTATTTTTTTTTTTGTAATTCACATGGCACTCATGATTCAATAATTGGTGCGTTCGTTTAAAATCTCCAGTATAAACCAACCAACTGCCAAATTATGGCGAAAAGTCATCTGTTCTCTCACAAGAGAAAAATATCCCAAATAGTACGCGAACAGAAAATTTGCAGAAACTTGCAAGTTAGACGAACAGCTGATATAATTTTTGTTTACATTCAAAAGTGTAAAATTTAAAACGTACGAAAAGTCATCACAAAGAGTTATACTGGCGCAGTTTATTGGTTAAACAAATAACTACTTATTTCTTACAAGTTTAATTAGTCGCATTTTGTAATTTTTAACTTCCAGTTTTCTGATTTGCGTAAATGCCAACCAGCTGTTTTTGATCAGCTGTTATCCTGTTGGCAAATTGCTGTTGGCAAAATTTTTTCCAGCAGAAACCAGCAGCTTCCCCTCAAAACGAAATGTTTCCCCTACTTTGCAAGTTTTTTGTGTACGCGAACGCAAAAACTTGTAAGTTTTGGTTAAACATTAACAATTAACAGCTACGCGAACGCAACTAAAGGCTCTGTTATGCATACTTGGCATTGCATGCACTGCTATACCATTTTTACGTAGAAATCAAAAACCAACAGACTTCTACGTATGTAGTGCTGTGCGTTCGATAACCGATTACACGCGAGGCTCATTTAACAGATTTCTTATGTGACAGCTCTCAAGCCATGCCAAGTATGCATAACGGAGCCTTAATACAAGGTTATGTATTTTGTGATGGTGTGTATCTAGATTTGTATTTTGGAAGTAGGAGAAGGGGAAGAATGTGATCGCCTTTTGCGAAAACGGTAGTAGAAAGGTACTACAAAAAGTACGCAAAGTATACAATTAGAAGTAAAATGTGTATTATTAATTCTATGCGAATTTGAAATATATTTGGTGTTTTAATGGAAATACTAAACAACACATAAAAACATGCATTTTTGATTTCAGTTATTCGTCATTTCCTGGAAGAAATCGAGAATACCGACCCTTCAGCTATGCAAAAACAAAAAATGCGGATCAATAGAACTTTTTATGCTCATTTCAACCATGCCAAAATTATTTGGCGAAAGTGAAAAATGAAGACGTTCTAGAAGGTTAAAGTTCAGTTTTTAGATTTTTAAATATTAATATCTTATGAACTATATAACCGATTAAAAAACTAATGACCTCACCATGAAGATAATTAATTTTTCTTTCAGCTTATGTACATAATTTATAGCTTTTTTACCAAAACCACTAAAAAACGAACAAATGTTATTTTTTCATGAAATGAAAAAACTGCATAATTAATGATGAAGAAATTTATATTATTTAGAAAGTACAAGTTATTACCTTTAATTCGATATTACATATTTTGTCATGATCTACTTTTGGGTTTCAACAATTTAGTGATAATAAAAAATACAAATAAACAAAGCAAATAGACTTCTTATATCTTCTTTATTTTTTACCTGCGCCTGATTTGGTATCGTTGAAATCAGCGTAAAAAACTATCAATCGGCATTTTTGGTTATTTTATAGCTAAACGGTCGCTATTCCACACTTGTTCTAGAAAATTACGCAAACGAAGGTGATGCTAACGAATATTTAGTATAAAGAATTTTTGGTTTTACTACTAATATCACTAGAAACTGTAGAGTAGGCCACATTCTGCACAAGTAAAGGAGCCGATTTTATGTGTGGAAGCGAGAAGACTGTTTTATTACAAAACCTTTCTATTATTGAATCATGCATGGCACTCTTTGATTTAGAAAAAAAAAATCAGAGGAGTTTTTGACACTTTCGATACCAGTAGCAACAACAAAATACACGCAAATGTTGTTTTTGTTCTAATGCTATACTACCAGTTTGATATGCCTTGGTCACGATCAAAAATTACAATGAAGCGATTACGAGTAAAGATAGCTTTTATTTAGAAAATAGCAAAGCACAACAGTTCAAGGTTCTTTTATAGATCAAAAGTAAAAAAAAATAATAAAAATACACTGTGATGTACTTGTAAGCAGTGCGCGCTTCTATTCCACAGCCCCTGGGTTCAAGCCCTGGTCAAAGCAACATCGCAAAAAAAATATAGAAAAAAGGTTTTTTCTTAACAGCGGTCGCCCCTCGGCAGGCAATGACAAACCTCCGAGTGTATTTGTGCCATGAAAAACAGCTTCTCATAAAAATACAATCTCCGTTCGGAGTCGGCGTAAAACTGTAGATCCCTCCGCTTTGTGTGATAACATCAATGCGCATGCCACAAATCGGAGGAGAAGCTCGACCAAACACTAACATAAGTGTAAGCGCCAATCTATTATTATTATATTAATACTTTATTGCATTTTTTCTGACTTTTTCGGTTTTGAGTTGCCGCCATAACCGAGTGCTTAGAGTAAATACTGCCACCCCGTGGGTCCGTCATTCAATTTCTAGTCCCTACAACCTCCGAGTGTACTTCTGTTGTAGATCTCACCATTTGTGTCACAACATTAAGAAGCAAAACGCGAATTGGAGGAAAAGCTCGGCCAAATACGTAGAAAATAGTTAAGCGCCAAACATTAATTTATTGGAATCAAATATGATCCTGTTATGATACTGTTCATCTTCAAATAGCGAAGGATATAGAGTTAAAACTGTTTAGGGATTTCCCTTAAACTGGAAAAAAGTCTTCAAAACTACGAAAAACTTAAAACTTTTATTGAGAGGTCAAGATTTGTATGAAATAAAAAAAAAAATGGTTTGTTCGATAAAAAAAAATCCAGTTTTTCGATATTCGAAAAATCAAGATTTCAAAAAAACACCGATGGAAACCGGATTGGAAAAAACGAGTCAATCACCCTAGCACATATACCTAAGTATGTCCGTTGAGTATTGTACGTATTTGTTGTGGTCACATTGGTTGTTATTGGTTTTCCTAGTTAGAAAACTTTTATTGGTATTCATTTCAATCCAAAACGGAAACATGTACAAGCATTTGCCAAAATCATAGTGGAAATAAAATGGAAACAAGATCGTGACTTTTGTGGCGTGCTTTTGACCAAGTCAGCAACAGACCCCAAATTCTGTAGACGCCCAATAATCCAGTCAATTTAATGTACTGTACAAACATACATACTATGTACATACATATGTATGCACATTCCCCGCATCTAGAATAAATGTATTTGCATTGTACATACATGCATACATATTTATATGTGAAAGCACATTTCTTGAGTTTAAAAGTGTTTCAAATTAAAAAGAAAGAAATAAAATTACTGCTACACACATTTTGGATTTCGGCCAAAAGAACTTACGCTTGGTACAGCGGCAGCAATTTCTCACTGTCGATTTGTAAAACAACAAAAGAAACCACTCAAAGTTCAGATGAATTATACATACATATGTACGATATGTATTGTTCGTCTTGCCTATAATTATTTTACAAAATATCCGATTTTTTACCGACCGAAATGAGGAGGTTATCAGTTCGTGGGAATATTTATTTTTTTTTTTTAATGTATGTATGTTACCGATTTCGACAATTCTTTTTGCATCGGAAAGGTAGTATCTCAGAGATGGTCCCATCCTATTCTGGTTTAGATCCGATCATTGGATAATGAGATATATATATATTTTTTTTTAATGAGAATTGAAGTCGGTTTTTTTTTGCTAAAAATTACTTGTTAATCTATGACAACTGCGAGAGTGAATATGCAGTATAATATTTGGTTCTACCGCATCATTATCAATCGGACACCCTTCAGTTTTGAAAGTTACGGCTTTGTGATCCCAAGAAGATACTCCCCCACTCTCTATTCTTGTTGAAACCGCAACAAAACCCCCTGCAATATCATTATGGTTCTGGGCGCCGTTTAGCTATCGAGAGTAAATTTTTACCTCCCTTGCCAACATCGATCAGTTGAATCGACAATCGCCTGCTTCCTTAATGACAGCACAGGCTTCGAAAAAGCTAAAGTGATATGGAAGGCATTTGAGATTGATGGTGAGTTCCGTGTACAAAAGATATCTTAGCCAACACTTACTACCACTCCATAGGACCTAGGTTCGAGCCCTGGTGCCAGCAACTACTATTATTTAATAGAATGAGATCTTGTTGAATTTCGAAATCATGATATTTTTCCTCAGTTTTCATTCCATATCTTCTTAGTACTTAACCCTGCTGTAATAACGTACGTCGCGTGCGAGACGTACGCTTTTTGAATTTGTTGTACGCTTGTTGATTCTTGTTTATTAAATACGCAATAATTTTCTTTTAAAAATATTGAAAATAAAAGATTATTAACTAAATAAATGATCTATGTAAAAAAAGTGTGAAGAAGTGTTTTCATTGGCATCCTTAAAAGACGTATTTGGTTCAATGACCGTCTACAGTATAAAAACTACACTTTTACATGTTAAAACAGTTATAATATAATTACATATTTAAATACAACGCATAAATGTTCATCGCACATTAATGGACCAAGAAATGTTTGGAATTTCAATTTAATACATTGAGGAAAGGCGATTTCATTTTGGTGAAATCATAGGTCCAGACGACGGCCCAACAATGCAAAATAAACTTCTTGCCAGCTTCTAAAGAGCTGAAAAATAATCTTTCATATCCTTCCGTTCTGAAATGGACCTAAAAGTGGTAAAAAATATGTAGGTATATAGTTTTCTTGTTTCTAATTTTTACTACTTTTATATCAACTCCCATTCTTGGAAAAAACTTCTTATATCTATTCATCAAGTACTTCCCTAAACTTTGAATACAACATTTTACCTGTTTAAAGATTTCGTTCTATTTTGACCTTATCGAATTTTCGGAGCTTCTTTCGGACTTAGCAACTTTTCCTTTCATTGAATATAAACTTGAAAAAATAAAACAAGCGCCTTTATCCTTTCCGAATCGGTGTATTTTTAATTTCTCTACATTTTTTTTGCACTTCACGGAAAATTATTCGAATTCAGGAAAAATAAAATATCGAAATTTTATATTATCATTGTGATGTTATGGCTAACGAAATTCGAATATGGGTCCTATAGCAGAATATGTAAATAACTTAACAAATATTTATGTATTTATGGAATGTTTCCAATCAAATGCCTATTCTTGGGCCGTCAGTTAGTCGATTTAAAATGCCGAGGACAGTTTAGATTTATGAGTGTAACGAGTAGAAAAGTACTACAGCTGATGGTGTTTCCCCATTACACTTGTACATGCATCTAACGATTAATATCATACTTCTTCATGTGTTCAAAAGTGAAAGAAACAAATTTCATTCTTCATATAATATCTTTAAAACTAAATTTGTTTAGCAAGTTTAACGGAAACCCCAGAGCCACACCCACTGTGGTTGCGCAAGCTGACATTCATTTTAGTTATCAAATAATGCTCCCCAATGAATTAAGATAATAATCTAATCACATAAAAACACTACTCAAATTCGAACCTTAACTCTCGGACTAACAGGTCTATTCTGCACGTTACCGAAGATTTTGTAACCGGTAAATTTTATTACCAAAAAATTTTACCAGCTCTTGTCACCACGATTCTAGATACATTGGCAATGAAGTTAAAATATTCAGCAATTCAGCTATGAATAATTGTGGAAATTCTGGCATTGCATATTTCACGGTGCAATACTTTGTTACCAGCTTATGAGATGCTAACGTAATTTACCGGTTACAAGAGTACAAAGAATGCGAAAAGGGTTTAAAAATTTACATGAACTTTATTTACCGGTTACAAAATTTTTATTACCAGCGCAAAATATACCTGTAAGAGACAATTGGCGAAGTTTCTTTGATCTCAGTCCAATCCGACAAGCAGTTAGTGCCAAATAATAAAAAGAGTTATAGATTGAAGAATATTCCAAAGTGTCGGCATGATACAGAGGGAACATTGTAACTGGTATTCTCTGCGCTGGTAAGAAACTTGTTGTAACCGGAAAATAACATTTCGCTGAGTCTGAGTGGTTACAGGTGCGTTCTACCACTCCGTAGGATCTAGGTTCAATGCCTGGGCGGAGCCTAATTTATACAAGAAAAAGTTTTTTTTCTAACAGCGGTCGCCGTTCGGCAGGAAATGGCAAATCACCGAGTGCATTTCTGCCTTGAAAAAGCTTCTCATTAAAATCATTGCCGTCGAAGGCGGCGTAAAATTGTAAGTTCCTTCATTTGTGTTATCATCAGGACCGTAAATTTTGGTAATATAGGGAATTGCTTATTTGGCTTATTCAGGGTTTCCAAGCTAAATTAGAAGGACCATGATAATTTTCTTTTTTTTGTAAGTACAGGGTTGCTACTGTAACAATTGCTTGAATTCTCATTTCACTGTATTGTTCAATTCATTTTCTGATCAAATATTTAAACTCGATTTAAATTTAAATGTCCAGTGTCGGCTATTTATGTAAATATGGAAAATTCCGCCCTGTTTTTTGATAAGAATTCAAGATTAACTTAAATTCCGTTTAATTTTTGGTCGGAAATAGGCCCTCAGTAACTTTAATCGGAGCTTGCTAATATGCAGCGGAACTGTCTTGACGGGGCTGAATTTATTGCAATAATTTCAATCAAATGCGTTATACATACGTACAGATTCGGTCTACTAATTCGCAACGAAATTCAAAATGATATTGTTTGCAAATTATGTTTATTTATTTATTTTTGATAATTTTCATTTAAAATATAATTCGGTCTATGACACCACAATAATAAACATTTCACTTGCACGAAATGCAAAGAAATTAATCAAACTTCAAAAATTGTTCTCATAATTTGGAAATTTTTAGTTAGAATATTTTATTCAGTTTTGTAGCCCATTTAATTTTAGATCAATAAAGCGCAAGTTGGAAGTCGTTAAAAGTTACCGTTGATTTTTTAGAATTTGTTTTGTGGAGGGTGTTGTACATTTTCTTTATATGAATAAAAAAATGCGTAAGCTTTAAAACTTTTATTATTGTGCTTTCTCTTATAGATTGAATAATATTGTAAATGAAAATTATCAAAAATAAATAAATAAACATAATTTCCAACAATCATTTTGAAATTCGTTGCTAATTTGCCGATCGCATCTGTAGGTGACCATATTTATGGCAGCCGAATACGGGACAAAAGATAATTTTGCTTTTTTTTCAAAAAAGCTAGAGGATTTTAAACCCTTTTTCAATGTACCTAGATTTATTAGCCCTGAAGCAGCATCTTTATTTGCCATATATTTTTCGATTTGATCTTTTGTGAAAGCAGCACATAAATTTTCACTTGTAACATCACACATTTGTCGAATATTTTTCCATAACTTTGTACTTTGTGCTGGGGATTTTTATCCTCAAAATTTGTTACAAACATTCCTACGCAGAAAAACATGATAAAAACATTCGACTACTCTAGAAGCACGAGGCCTCGTTTTCAGACTCGTTTTTTCGGCCAAGCATAATGCAGTGAGTATCATTCGGAACGAGCTGAATTGCAAAGCGAACCTTCGAAGGGTTCCACTTCCCTTCCATCTTCGAGAACTTCTTTACTTTAACAACATTCTCAATCAGCAAAATGTTTTTTGGTGCAGTTTCGCCTAATGGATATATTGGCCCTTCACAAAATTTGAAAATTGCCTTCATACCACGGCACTTTGGACGAGTAATTGAAAAACCAGCAAGCTTTGCGCATTTCCTGCTTGGTTTTGGAATCCATATACGTAAACAAAGTTTGAAATTTTAAAGAAAAATTTAAACCAAAAACGACAATTCAAAGGCAAAATTCTCGACAACAGTGAAATCAGCTGCTCTACTGCTGCTACCTGCTAAATATGCTTTGCGCAAAACAGAATATTCAACGTCAAATACGTTGAAAAAACCTTTGAAAAGCTAAATACAAGTGAAATTTCTTTCAAAATTTGAATGACAATCATAACGTCTAATTTTCTTTCGTACTCACATATACCCTGTTTTTATACGCAAAATTATAACTTCAGAAGCCATATGTGCTCCTCGATTCGAATCACAAGCGTCCAGATTTAAAAATAAAAACTGTTTCATAAGCATGTAATTTTTATGAGCTTTTAAGTCGCCAAAATACCGAATATGGGACATTAAAATAAATACAGAACATTTGGCACCCCGTATGAAATAAATAAATTACCAGGACTATTGACGAAAAAAGAGGACTGTCCCGTATAATTCAGGACGGATGGTCACCGTAGTTACACGCAATTATAAAACTGAGCGATGGGTATTCCGACGTTATTCGTCGAACAAAACAAATGTGTACAAACAATTAAGTAAAAACAAATTTGGTTTTTATCAACTCTAACTTCCATTGCATTTCCGTGGGTATACAAAAATTGCAAAACAAAGGTGTTGTATCTACTGGAAGGCATCGGTTTTATTGAATAAGTTAAAAATAATTTAACTCAAATAAAATAAGGAATATTGAAAAAAAATCAGTCTTGAAAAGGAATGAAGGATTCGTATTAAAAGCAAACATTAAACTTCAATTATTTTTTTTTGTTTTTTCGAAAATAGAGGCAGGCCTATTTACCGATGTTTTAGTGCTTACATAAGCGCTTAAAATTACTTTTTTTTTGCTTATTTTTTCAGCCCCCGTAATAGCGTTAGGACGCACCCCACAATTATAAAATAAAGTTTCCATCAATTTGTAAATCCTTTTCGCATAGAGAACATTCATATAACAAGTATGTACGAGTATATATGGGATATAACCAGTACCAACATTTCAATTAGAATTCATTGCTGAATTGGTTAATACATCGACAGCGTTACCAATGTACCTGGAATTAAGTCTGCAGAAGAGGTAACAATGAAACGATAAGTTGCTCTGATAAAGCAAAATTCATTGAATAAAAGTCAAAATTGTAGTAGTAATAGTACATTTTTTAGCGAGAAATATTCATCATTTAAAGGGAATTGAGTGCCTTTTCTTGTCCTTAACTTATGAAGTTTAAGTGAGCACATCTTCTTTATTTTTAATTAAAATAATTTTTTATTAAAATTAAAAAAATTAAATCCCTTACTACTGTTAAGTGGCTCATGTCTTTAATCCTTGTCGAATCGATGTCTAATCTTTTGTACTTACTTTAGCAATCCTTACTGCTTACTTAAGTGAGGGATGGAAATGTATTAGAGACAAGAGCCATTTAACAGTAGAAAGTTTTTGTTTTTTTGAATTGTGTCGTTATTGCACAGGACCATCGATATATATGGTTGTATATATGTATATCTAGAAATAAAAAAATATATATTAAAGTCTACTTATTTTGAGCATTGAAAGAATTAGATTTAAATAAAATCACGGAAGAAAGGTATCTATCCCAATGGAAGTAAAATTTTTCATTTGTAGACACTCATTCAGTCATAAATATATACCACTTCAGCATTTTTGTAAATGCTAAAAAATGCATTGTTTAAACATTTTCCGAGAAATAGATTTTGTTTTGATCCCTTTGTTTAAAAACCCCGAAGTGGCTACATAAATATCTTCACACTCTTTTCTTCACCAAAGACATCGACATAGATGCTCTAAGAGCATTTCTATATCAAAATTAAAATATCGCTGACTTTCGCATTGGCCCAAAAATTTAATTGCTGTGGAACCAAATCAATAAAAGACTGGTATTACGTTTTTTTATACCCGAGTGCACTTGTGCACAAGGGTATATTAATTTTGTTCAAATAACGGTTGTTTGTAACAGCCAAAACGAATCGTGATAGATATAGACAAATGTATACATAAACAGAATGAATAGAGAAGTCGATTAAGCTATGTCTGTCTGTCCGTCCGTCTGTCCGTCCGTCCGTGTACACGATAACTCGAGCAAAAATTGAGATATCTCAACGAAATTTGGTACGTAGGTTTCCCTTAATGCAAGGTAGGTTGGTATTGAAAATGGGCGAAATCGGACTGTAACCACGCCCACTTCCCATATAACGGTAATTTCCAGAAATACGAAAACTGCGATATTTTAGTAACTACTGAAGATAATTCACTCAAAATTGATATTTACAACAATTTTTAGACGAAAAATAATAATTTTATAAATTTTTTGGAAAATGGGCGTAGCCACGCCCACTTATGGTTGCATGTGTATATCTTGGTAACCGCTGCACCAATTTCTTCCAAACTTGGTACAGCATAACAAATGGCCGAAAATTTTTTAAATCGGACAATAACCACGCCCACATCCCATATAACGGTAATTTAGAGAAATACAAAATCTTCGATAAAACACTAAATATTAAAGCTAATTTATTCAAAATTGATGCTTGCAACAATTCTTTACCAAGAAATATATTTATGATAAAATTTTGGAAAGTGGGCGTGGCACCGCCCACTTATGATCACATATATGTATCTCGGTAACCGTTATACCAATTTGTACCAAACTCGGTATGGTTATTTTGCTTGCCACATGAAAGCAAAACGTTGAAAATTATTGAAATGTGACTAAAATTACGGCCGCTTTTCATATAACGGTAAATTTCAGAAATGCTTGAAACTTCAATATTTCGAAATTTAAAGACGCTAATTTACTCAAAATTACCATGTAGCGGTAGCTTTCGGAAAGTTGAAAAAACATATATTTAATATTTTCGCCGGGTATTTAATGTTCGGCTCCGCCCGAACTTAGACTTTCTTACTTGTTTTATTTCAAATTAAGTACTTACTCGTATTTTGAACACAATAAATATGTTTCCACTGCTCCTTTCTAAATTTGTTATCAATGGGCTTTAAAACTTGCGAATAATATTTGGCATTCCCGTATAAAAAGCTTTATGGATATTCAGTTGGTTTATGATGCTGCTCCAACGTCTCTGAACTTACTAAAATTTTTTAACAAAATTTAAATATCGATGCATTGATCATAGATTAGGCTACATATGTAAAAGTAAATGCCTACATATGTATGTGCAAATGTACTTTATAGGAATGCTACAAATGTAAGGGCTTCAATCATATAGCTACGAAGTGCAAGGATGAAGAGGTCTGCCTGAAGTGCTTGGGTAATCATAAAATAATGGAGTGCACAAAGCAGCAAATAAACAAGTGTATCAATTGCATTCGTGCGAACAAAAAATTTAATCTAGGGCTCGACGTGAACCACTTGACAACTAACCGACAGTGTCCTGTATACATGAAGAAACTAGAGCATAAGAGAAATAGAGCCAGCTATTAACAATTACAGTCAGTTAATAGGAACCGTGGCATGGAGTTGACGGTTCAGCTAGTACATGAAAAGCATAACGGTTACTTAAAATGCGTTTATCTTAACATAAGTAGTATAATAGTTAATAAAATAGAACTTGAAAGGCTAATTGAAATTGTTGATCTGGATATAGTTCTATGTTCCCAAACTTGTACAACAGAGGAAATATATGACTATGAAATACAGTTTCCAACATATCAAGTTGTATGATGTGACTCGTACAGTAGAGATACAGGAGGGGTAATCATAATATTGCGTAACGCACTAGATTTTAAAATAATACTAAACAAATCTATCGATAAAAATGTTTGGTGTGTAGTTATCCAACTGAAAAATCTCGAAACCAAATGGAAAATCGGGGTGGTCTATCACTCACCTAGTTCAAGTGATGCTGATTTTCTAGCATATATGGAGACCAGTTTGTCGGAAATATGCGATAACATGGTAAATACCATTATTATAGGATATTTTAATATAAACCTGAATATAATGTCGACATATAGTAAGAAACTTAATGAGATATTCGCCCATCAGGCAATGAAACAGTTAATTAACTTTAATACTAGGGTTACTGAATATTCCGAAACACTGATCGACTTATTGTACTCGAACGCTAAGGAAGTGTCATGTGAAAAAGCGGAGGAACATAGAATATCGGATCATGAAACTATAATGTTCAAATGCGATATAAAAAAACAAGGCCCTAACAGTAAACTGTCTGAAATAACTTCGTGGGATGGGTACAGCCCAGACAACCTTATAAATCTTTTGCGAGAATGCACCTTCGCTGACCTGAATAGTCTGATGGTTTCGAGTATGAAAAAACTAACTTCTCGTGTACAAAAGCGGGTCAAAATCCGAAATAATTGGTATGACAGACAATTGACTGAAACTAATAAAGAAAAATTCAAGTTATACCAAAGGGCAGGGATCACTGGTGATTGGGTAGAATACAATGAAATAAAGAAAACGTATAAAAAAATGATTAGAATTAAAAAAATCCAATATATGGAATACAAGGTGGAAATTAATAGAGGTTGACAGTCGTTTAATGTGGAAACATTTGAAGAATATTGTCAATAATGCGGATCACAAAGAAAATATCAAAGAGGTTCGAATCAACGGTAAAATATATAGCAATAGTACTGAAATCGATGCAACAGGAAAATGGTCAAGGGACCTTTAAATTTTGTGAGATTAGTACAGATGATATTATCCATATAGTAAAGAAGTTCAAGATAAAAATTGGTGGAAATTATTTATTATCCGAGGGTGTAATCAAAGACTTTTACGCCCTATTATTAAATAAGAGCCTTCAGTTGGGAATAGTTCCGACAGAATGGAAAACTTCGACCATTGTCCCTATAAAAAAGGTCAAAAACACCATAAAATCGGAGGAGCTCAGGCCAATAAACACCCTTCCCAACTTAGAAAAAATACTGGAAACGGTTGTAAAAAATCAACTATTAAACTATATTGAGTCAAATAAAATACTCGTTAAGGAGCAGTCAGGTTTTAGGGCTAACCACTCATGCGAAACAGCTCTAAACTTGATCTTATCACAATGAAAGGAGGACCTGAACTCCAAGAAAACTATCTTGGTGGTGTTTGTGGACCTTAAGAGAGCCTTCGAGACAATCGCCAGGGAAATAATGCTAAAAAAACTCGAATATATTGGTATAGAAAACATCGAACTTACATGGTTCCGTAGTTTTCTTTCTAATAGGAAGCAACAAACGGTGATTGGCAAAGCTCTATCCACAAAGGTAGCAGTAGATATTGGTCTACCACAAGGGTCGATATTAGCTCCAATACTCTTTAATATTTATATCAACGACATAAACTCAGTATTGAAGTATTGTAAGGTAAAATTGTTCGCCGGCGATACCCTCTTAACTCTCAGTGACTGTAATCTACCCAATGCAATGATTAAAATGCAAGAAGACCTTCATTGTTTGTATAAATGGTTGTGCGTAAACAGACTGCTATCAAATGTGAACAAGACAAAGTTTATGGTCATATCCGTTAGCTCCGATAATTACATTTTAAAAATTAAAGGTGAAGTAATTGAGAAAGTGAGAATCATTAAATATCTAGGTATATATATCGATGATAAGTTAAAATTTGAGGAACATATTGACTACACAGTAGCTAAAATTGGTCTCATGAAAAGATCATGTAAGTACTTAGGAAGGAGATATAAGCCTCTGGTCTACAGATCTATAGATGACCGACATTTCATATACTGTCCAACAATCATTTTTATAGCAAGCGACACACAAATAGATAAGCTTCAAAAAATGCAAAATAGGGCTATGCGATTTATCTTGAACAAGCGGTGCGACACACCCATACAGGAAATGATCGCAGAATTAAACTGGCTGAGCGTGAAAAAGCAAATTTTCTATCACGCTATGAAATTCGTGTTTAACATAAAACAAGGTAGACTCCCAGATTATCTGAGTGATATCCTACGATATAATAGTGAAACCCATTCGTATTTACTCAGGGGAAATAATAGTTTCAGGCTGCCGCTGTATAAAACGGAAATAGATAAGAAGAATATCTTTTATAAGGGATTAAAATGTTATAATGAACTTCCAGCTCAAATACAAAATTGCGAAAACGTTGGTACCTTCAAAAGGCTGCTACTTGATCACTGTAGAACATTGGATATCAGATAGAAAGGTCCGGCATGGAAACTAGTCCTTTCCATCCGTACTAGCTGGATGACTCTGGATTTAGTCCATTCAGATCACCCATAATGTATGAAATAAGAAGGTCGGCATAGAAACTAGTCATTTCCGTCCGATCAAATAGCGCGACTCTGGATTTCGTCCATTCAGATCGCCTGCCGGTAGAGAAGTTTATAAGAAGCGGCTTGGAAACTAGTCCTTTCCAACCGCTCAGTTGTGGCGGCTCTGGAAACTACACTCTTAGACCGCATCTCGTCCATTCCAAAAGCATCGAGAATATGCTATTTTAGTTAAATATACATACTATTATATAGCTTAGAAGGAAAAGTGTATCAGGTAAACTTATTTTAAGCATTAAATTTAACTTTACTTTAATTATATATTGCAATGCATAATTCAAATGTATATACGTGAATGTATATAGGTCAAATGACTGTAATAAATAAATAAATAAATAATCCCTGGATCCCGGTCTTTTTTAAATTTGTAATTTACACTGGTGGCAGTAAAAGAACGTTTTATGTTGACCAGTTTTGGCTATATTTCTTTTGTTTATTTAATATTTAACATTTTGTTATAAATGGGTAGCTCAATATACATATACATTAGAGTGGTCCAAAAAAATAAAGTCGGAGTTTTAATGCCGGCCCCCCTGGGATTGTTCTATATCGAAAAAATATACCCGAACTTTTTTTATTTTGAAATCAGAAAATGTTTAGGGAGTAGTCAAAGCGCTCAAAGTTTTCCATGTGTTTTATATAGAGAAAAAACAAATTTTCGTAGAAATGGTATAAGCTCTTGAAAATCAAATTTTTCGATCGGAAAACTGTGGTTCTCTTCAGGAGACTTCCAGTATTAATATCCAATTGTTTATTTAGCCATTTTTTATTGGTCCACTCAATGCATTTTCTAAGGGCTTTGGAGGGCCTTAAAATATAGTTATCATGAAAGAAATTTTAAAAGAAACAATTGCGTATTATTGCCGGGAATCTGCTGAAGATAAGCAAAGTTTTCCTATCGAAAAATATCGATTTTCAAGAATTCTACACTATTTCTAAGAAAAGTTGTTTTTCCCCATATAAAATACATGGAAAACTTTGAGCGCTTTGAGCACTCCTTAAATTTTTTTTGTTTCAAAATAAAAAAGGAGGGGTATATTTTTTCGGTATATAACAATCCTAGGGGGTGGCGGCATTAAAAAGCCGACCTTATTTTTTTACATACATTTTTGGACCACTTTAATATACGTACATATAATACCTTGCGGCAGGCAATTTTGCACACAAAAAAAAATCAATATATTCGTCAAACCAATGGCCAAATATAGTAAAATTGCGTTCTTCATTTTTCTCTCTGACGTCAGGATTTTTAAAAAGAACTTTGAAATTTGAAAGATATGAGTAATTCAAAAACTCATTTAAAAATTTCAGTGCAATATATTTAAGAAACCAGTATAGGTATCAAATGAAAGAGAAGATTCTGTAGAGTTAAACACACATTAAAATTTTTGTTCCGTAAGGGACGGGTAGGTATTGAAAATACCCTTTTATAATTTTATCCTTGAATATCCTTGAAATTTTTCAATTCTTATTTTTGAAAAAGTTATATGTTAAGGACTAACTTTATTATCTTAGAAGAATAAAATAGATTAAAGGGGAATTTTCAATTCCTATTCATCCTTGTGAACCCAAAAAAAAAATTATTTCATTTTGTACCCATACTTTTGTTTTACATTGCACTGAATTTTTTTAAATAAATTTTGGAATCAACCATATCTTTGAAATTAGAACGATCCCTAACTGCCAAAATAACGTAAGCGACATTTTTTTCAAAATTTTCGTTTTGATGCAAAAATGCATCTAGATGCTCTAGGAATATTTCTGCATCAAAAAGAAAATTTTGAAAAAAAATTTCGCTTACTTTATTTTGGCGGTTAGGGCTCGTTAAAATCTTAAAAAAAAATCATGACGTCAAAGTTAAGTGTAATATGACGTAGACTTTTATAAAAAATGTAAATTTTGGATAAACAAAAAGAATATAGACAAAACTGGTCGAATTAAAGCGCTTCTTTTATTTCTACCACTAAAATTATGAACTTCTTTCAACCAGAAAATACATTTTTTTACTTATTTTTTTTTTGCATCGAGCTTTTTCTACATACTTCAAATTACTTTATCAGATATGTACACACTAAAGTATTTTTAAATGCATATAAGTTTAATTACTGTCTGTCGTTTTGTTACTTATGAAATAATTTTCACTTTAAATAAAAAAGTACGTTCCAAACCCATTTACTTAATATTTATTATATGGTAGGGGAGCTTCTCAAACCATATTGATGCAATTCTTTCATGTTAAGTCATTGAAAAATAATAAATATCTAAATCCCGGCACTGATCCCGGGATCCCGGGATTGAACCAACGACATCCCGAAAATCCCGGGATCGCAAAAATCGAAAAAATTAGCCACCCTAGTACTTAAGCACACGTACATTCATATGTAGTGCATATGAAAGTGGTAGCGGGCGTATGATGAACATTTACATTTTTATTATTTTCGTTCGGCTCGAGTGTCATAAAAATATGAACTATTCAATACAAAAGTAAACGAGGTTCCATAAAATTTGCATCGTCTGTAGAACTAGCGCTTCTTTTAATGTAGAGAATTTTTCAAAATCAATAAAAATATTAGAAATATGACAATAATAAATTTGGTATTTTTGACAGGTCATAAATGGTCTTGCGCCAAAACCACAACGCAAAATACTCATCTTTCAAAACGGAATAACTTTTGTAAAAAATGTTTTACCATATATTAACGTATGTATGTATATTCATCATTATACGAACTATATTTGCGCTTGCAAAATTTATAAAAAAACAAGCATTTATTTCACAAAACTTACATTTTAATAACCAGACAATTTTGAATTATCACAGGATTTCGTAAAAATGCCGCGAAAAAAAATTTTAAATAAATAATGCCGTTTTTAATCGCGCACAATTCGATTGCCGCAAATATACCGTTGAAGTGTTCTATCAACAAGGCGCCGTGTTTGGTACTGAATTTTAGTTGTAGTAAACAAACCCATTCAACCCCTCGCAAACGCGACAGTGCCGGGCTGGGTGATAAGCTTTAGCCCAGCAGTTGGTACTTTTCATTAAAGTGAGGGATGCGTGATTACCACACTGATAGCAGTGTTTTTATGCAGAAAGTGGTGGTATTTACTTACTTCATATGTAGCTCAGCAGCTCCCTACAAAACACTGCCTAAGTAATTCACCACCGAACTGAGCAACATTCGAACTCTCTCTCAAAATGTTAAAATACTCATGGTTCAGATAAAAATTTCACTCAAAATCGATTTGAAAGGTTTGAGTAAATAAGTGATAAGAAATTCATTGATGACAAGTCATGTTTGCTAATAAATAATCGGAAATGCATACACACATACATACAAAAATAATTATACCAATAGGTATGAATGTGTCTATATGAAGGCATCAGATTTGTAGTTTTCTATAGATACATATGTACATATGTAAGTATTTACAGCCCGCAACAAAAGGTTCTTTCCCGTACGCAACGCGGATCCCGCGGGTGCCCAAAATAACCCAGAAATCATTCCCGTACTCAACAAAATGGGTAATAGAGAGCGAAAATTGGAACGTATTGGATCGTAAGTGTCTTCTTCTTCCTGCCCGAAACAGCCCGGACTTTTTCTCCGGGTAAAAGTGGATAAAGTGTCAAAGTGCATATCAGCTGTTTTGTGTTCACATGTTGCCTGCATTTACTTGGTGCTTTTAAGGAATAGTGAATGGCCTGTTGATGTATTTTCAATCTTTATATACTTGAAATCAAATTTATGAAACCAAAATTCAATTTCCAAGAGTTTGCATTTAAGTGACAAAAACAAAAACAACGTGAATCAGCTGTTTCTCACATTCTGGGCACGAAATGTGGCTCTTTTTTCATTCCCGTACTTCCGGATTATATGCCATTTTTGAGACCAAACTTTTCGCTTGTTCTCTAATTACCGGATCCGGTCCGGATTGTTAGGGAAAGAACCTAAAATGATAGCACCGCAACATTTTGAAATTTTGTCTATATTTTTAACCGACTTCACAAAAAGGAGAAGGTTATCAATTAGTCGGAATATTTTTTTATGTATGTTACCGCATAACTGGACCACGTTAAACGATTTCTATATTTTTTTTTAAGGAAAGGTGTTACCTCACAGGTGGTCCCATTCTAATTGGGTTTAAATCCGATCATTGGATCATGAAGAGATTAACGATAATCATTAGAGCTCGGATTCTTATGCAAGTGTATATTTTTGTTTAGCGTCACAGAAAGTCCGGACCTGGGTAGAAGCTCCTTATAGCAGAATGTGAGTTAATTTGGTCCTATTATGTTTTGCATTTTTCATATATTTTGCATGTTTGCATATTTTTTGCATAACTGCATATTTTTGCATATATTTTGCATATTTTTGTACTTTTTTCGCATATTTCCTATAAATAAAGTATTATAAATTTAGACTGATTTTGGCTGTATACTGTTACTGTACTGTATTGAACTGTACTTTAAAATTAACTGCAATTTATATTTCCGCTGAGTATGCTTTTTGCTATCGACCAAAATTTAAAACTTTTAGCTGAACATATTTATTTCAATTCGATTCGAGTCGTACTCGTACTTAAAATAGCTTAGCCTAAAAGAAACTAAATATGTCAAATCTTAAAAAAAATTATGCTTTCCAAAAGTGGCTTAATATAATTAAAGATGAAACTTTACAGATCAGTGGGAATTCAATCAAGTGCAAAGTATGCAACAAATTCGTAAGTAATTTTCAAAAAATTAATGCGTTATTTATAAAAAATTTGTTGCTTTTGTAAACGCTGCAGCTAGTGCAGCATGTAGCAACGAAATTTCATAAGGAAGGTAAGCGCATCAATCAGCAAAATCAAGAGGCAACACGTGAAGACTTTACTTTGGAGTTATGCCAGGCAATAGTTGCTGTAAATGTCCCTTGGCATGTATTGCAAAATGCAAAATTCAGAACTTTTTTTGGAAAAATACACTCAGCGTATGGTTCCAGATGAGTCCACACTTCGAAAAAATTATCTTCAAGACGTCTATGAGCAAACGATAGAAAGTATAAGGAGAAACATTCAAGATGATTACATTTGGATTGCAGTTGATGAGACCACTGATTCAACGGGGCGCTATATTGCGAATTTTATCGTAGGAAAGCTTAACGACAATGAGACATCATCACCCCATTCGCTTTGCTGTTCAGAATTAGCTCGCGCGAATAGTGAATCTATTGCTCGCTTTATTAAGTGTTCTCTTCTTAAACTATGGCCAAATGGAAATAATGCAGACAAAATTTTACTTCTACTAACTGATGCAGCTCCATATATGATTAAGGCAGCAAAACATCTCGAAGTGTGTTACAAAAACCTTCAAGATTTCACTTGCCTAGCTCACGGACTTCACCGAGTTGCTGAAAAATCCGTTTACTTTTTCTAAACGTTAGTGATTTCATTTCAGCTGTAAAAACAGTATTTTTGAAATCGCCTGCCGGAATATCTTTGTATAAAGAAATTATGGGTAATGCTCCTTTACCACCAAGTCCGATTATTACAAGATGGGGCACTTGGATTAATGCAGCTTTATATTATGCGGACAACTATTTTAAAATTAAAGAGGTACCTAATATACACTTCACGGAAGATATTATGTTTTGTCATTTTAATTCCTAAATCAAACGTTTTTTTTTAGGTTCTTGAGGCACTAACTCCTGATGCGGAGTGTGTTGAGAGCGCGCAAAATGCAATTCGAGATTAATCTTTGCTAACATCTCTACTCTTCAAAAAACGCATTTTGCTAACTTGCCAGCTTCTATACAGAAATTAGAGGAACGGCTGTATCAATTAACATTGTAACAGAATTCGAGAAATCGTTAGAAAACATTTCTGGGAACTATGGTATTAGCATTCGAGAAAAACTCTGTCGAAAAACCCCGTATTCTTCGATTTAAGGCAAATAGCGGCGATTTTAAGAGACCCTCTTGCAGAACATACTGATTTATCCATCAACCAGCTGTTTTGGACCAAATATAATTTTGCACCAATTACAAGTTGCGAAGTAGAGCGAACATTTTCCGCTTATAAATTTATTTTAAAGGACAAACGACAGAGCCTCTCGATTGAAAAAAATTATGGTTGTATATTGCAATAGTATAAACTACTAAAGTAGTTTAAAGAGTAAACCAAATACAAGTTTATAATAAAAATGAGATATGCGCTTAACAAAACATGTTTAATTTTCTCCGAAATCTTAATAGCATAGTCACAAGTGCACACGAATGCGCTCTTGTTTCTTAGGTGCTACTTAAATTGTTGCATAAAATATGTGCGCGTTTTATAAACTTTTCTAATATACTTTGCATAATTCTTGCATATTTTTTGCATAAATTTCGCATATATTTTGCATATTCAGTGTGCATAAAAATCCGAGCTCTAATAATCATATATTTTTATATGAGAATTAAAGTCGGTTTTATTTTTTGCTTAAAAATTACTTGTGTTTGCTTAATTTTCGCTATTTTTATATAAAATTATAGCTCATCTAACAAATACCAATAAGTCTAAGTTTCAGCTTTTATGCAAAAATTATTAAAGTTCCACAAACTTTTCATCCCAATTCCAAGTAATTGTATAGCTTATTAAATTTTAGTACAGTAAAGTGCAAGATTTTATGCAAAAATTATAAAAGTTCCACAAACTTTTCATCCCAATTCCAAGTAATTGTATAGCTTATTAAATTTTAGTACAATAAAGTGCAAGTGAAGTTGCTAAAAATCGCGTTGATTTTTGATAATTTTTTTGATGACTTTAGCACGCATGATAAAAATATAGTAAGGTAGAACCGCTGAGAGGCTCTTTTAAAATTCTTGACGTTTACAAGCAATTTAATTTTTAAATTTACTAACAAACTCACACACACATTTTAATTTTCAATCCCTAGCAACAAGAATTTTGAACAATTTCAATTTTTTACTTTTTATATGATTTTTAAATGCTGGCAAACTTAAAAAAAAAGTCATGGCATATCGAATAACGCTCACGTCTGTTATAATCCGAAATATGCATTTTGACGTGACGAGTTGCTCGTTCACGACTGTTTCGGTTCGAGCCCTGGTGTGTCTTTAGGTCAGTTAGTTGCTGTTTCCTTCCAGCAAACGGATGGGAGTTACATATGTTCGAATAACTTTGAAAGCGGTTTCGTACTACCACATACTGACATACGTATTTTTTGAGTAGGAGAAAGCATCGAAAGCCGGAGGGGTACTTTGATCTGCTACACTTAACCTACTCCCTTCCAAAATCATTCCTACGAAACTGAGGATTAAATATTATATCATGGGAGGGATATATGACAGTTAAGTCCCCTCAGTATAACGGGTGGACTTACGCCTAAGGTTGTCTGTATATCCACTTTTAGGGAGACTGACACATATGTGCGGTCAAGTTTTTCACGGTGAGGCCACTTTCTTGTGCATTTTCTAAGTTATTTCTAAGAAGAAAGAAACGTAAACATGCGAACCTAACATGCTCTGGATATTCTATGGCTTGAGGACAGGCCGGACAGTATGGACTCGGAATCCATATAGCAACCGTACCCACTAATGATCTGCGCTAGGTGGAAATTGAAGTCACAATGTCTCATATTTGTCCAGTTGTCGATCTTAGGTCATTCTAATATTTGTAAGCGGCTTCTGCTATGTACTTACAATAAATGCTCTTTGAAGTTAAGCCCCGATTTACTTATTTGATATGCGGCGCCGGCCGTAGAGTTGTTAGAGGTGTCTACTATCCTTTGGTATGACCCAGGCATCGGACATTTTTGTCCAAAGCGGTAATTTCTTTTTATCAGCATCTTAAATTTTTACAATCAGAAATTCTTGCTCCATTATGAAAGGGTTAATTCAAAGTGGGTGCGAACGTGGTTCTGCCTGCAGATTATAGGTAGTGTTAAGGCGCGACTGCTAACACCAGGCGCCCAAATGCATGCTATGTACCGCTGCATGTGAAAAAATTTTCTTCATTAAATTAATGAAATTTTTGCACATGCACTTCTCAACTGCTATGTAATAAAAAGTTATAATTTGATGGCCGTTCAAAGTACGCTCGGCCTAGTTCGATGCATCCTACGGACAGTGCTTCCAATAAATATTTTTTTTTATAAATACATGTAAACAGTGATTAGGGTTGTTCGACTTCACTAGAAAGTCGACTTTCGACTTTTCGATCGACTCTGTACAGTCGACTTTAAAAGTCGACCGATCCACGAAGAAAAGTCGACTTTGTTCGACTTTTTTAATAAAAGAAAATGTATTAAGTATACTCTGCATTTAACTCATATATTAGCTATAAATATAGGAGTCAGAATACGCCAAAAATATCATGTGGTCCAGTGGTCTTTAGAATAATCTGTAATTTAGTGAAATTCAATGCTAGGTAAAAAAAACACACTAAAGGCTTTTAAAAATTTTGAAAATTGTTCCAGTTATACAGCATGAAAATTTTTGAAAAAAATTTTAAATTCTCACAAAAAAAATTCTAAAAATTTTTTTAATCGATATTTGGTAATTACGGACAACTTTTTGAAAAATGTGGCCTTTCCGATGGAGCAGAATTGGCGGGTATTGGCAGAAATATAAGTGCCACTTTATAAGCATGGATAAATATGGGCGTAGCTCAGACAGCTAGTGGATTGGGACTATCCACACGACTAATGTCTAGGGCTGCCAGATATCTCTGTTGCCAAACCGGGACACTTAAGGGCTGGGAAAGGCCTCTCGCACCCTTCCCTTTCGTTTCGACAAAAATTATGTACGAAAGGATGTAGTAAAATTTTATTTTGACAAACAAAAAAAAACATAAAAACATGAGATCATGAGCTCATTACAACGTACACCAGCAAAACAAAACAATTTATCACAACTTAAGCACAGAAAATGTTTCAGAATGCATTTACTTTTTTTGTTCCTTATAAAAATACAGTTTATACTAAATACATCAGAAAACATAAAAATAAAATTTCTATACTTTGTGCAAAACTCGGGAAAATTTGCATACAAATTTACAACTTTCTATTCAGACTTTTTAACAAAAATTTAGAAAATGAAGTTTTGCAGCCCATAAAAATTTAGTTGATTTTTGGATTGTTTTTACTGAGAGTTTCTTCCATACAAACTACTTATGTTCGACATTTTTTGTATGTGGAAGACACTGTCAACAAAAAATAAATAATTGCAAAAAATTAACGAAATTTTCTGGTAACTTCAGACTTCCACTTTACTAATTGGCTCAAAAGCTACATTTTCAAAATTTTTCTAAAAGATCTGATTAGAAATTGTGATTTGATGAAAGAGTCTCCGAGCCAATAATTTTGTACGGCACGGTACTTATAAGAAATCTAGGTTTCACGAAAGAAAAAAAATTAAATGTAAGGTAACATTAAAATATCAGTCATTTGTTTCGTTGCTGTGAACTTGTTTCAAAACTTCTGGCTTTTGCTTGATATAATTGTAAAACTCTGTGCATGTCATTTTAATGTATTTAGGTACATACTTATATTAATCATCAACTATTGCTTGTGCAAAACGTGCTAAATTATAAAAAAAAATCGCATATGAAAGGGCACCAACCCAACTCGTAATAAATTTAAGTATACAAATTTTAGTATTTAGTATAGAAATATTCAATTCAAATACGCCAATATTAAAATGAAGTGCTTTGGACTTAACGGATGCTTTTTCATAATTAAGTTAAAAAAAAATATTTAAATTCTATGCTGCCTGTAATGGGATTTGAACCCTGACGCTCTGGAAATTAACAAATTGTGGCAACCATCTTCGTGCACTCAACAACAGCCAGACATGTAAATGTGCGTTCAAATTTTCAGTTTGATTCAACACCACGTGTTCGTCGTATGAAAGTATTGTTTTAAAATACGAACATTTTAAAACGATAATCATATCATAAAATTTTTCTTAATATGTATTACAATGCGATGTTTCTCTCAGTGTAGTAATTTTCATTCAAAATTTGTGAAATCAAATCGAAAACCGGGACACTTAAACGAATCCCGGACATTTTAAGGTTGGACCGGGACACCGGGACAAATA
>NW_023458561.1:12368960-12417483 GCF_013731165.1 Rhagoletis pomonella | reverse complement strand
ACCACACTTTTCACATTTCACTTCAGTTTTATTGACATTTTTTTTTTAATACGACCAAACAGCACTCCGCGAGCTTGTTGGAAGATCAGGTTTTATTGGCAAATAAATTTAAAAAAAAGTCGAGAGTCGAAAGTGAAAAGTCGACTTCAGTCGACTTCCATAAACTTAAAGTCGATCACTAAAATTCGACTTTCAGGAGTAAAAAGTCGATTTTGGTCGAAAGTCGAAGTCGACTTTACCATCCCTAACAGTGATCGGACTTGAAAAAAAAGTTGTGGTAGAATCTGGAAAAAAATGTGGTAGATTTCAAAAAAATGTGGTAGATCTCAGGTCTTGGATCAAACTTTGTACAAAAATTAAAAATATTCTGCAAGGTTTCGCCTAAATTGCAAACATTTTAATTTGAATCTAAAAAAAAATGTATTTTAGTATAAGAAAGTGCAAGATTGAAGTTGCTAAAAAATCCGTTGAGTTTTGGCAATTTTTTTCCTTGACAGTGTAAAGCAGTTCCTTCCATATCAAGGCATTTTTCGAACATATTTTGAAAGATTTCTGCAACCTTACGGAGTGCTGCCAGCGATTCATTTTATCACATCACGATGTAGCGAAGAATTGTGGCACGTTCCAGAAACCGCTACTTGGGATTTGCCGATTTTGACAATTCTCAAGTAAGAGTAAACAACGCCTCAGAAACTTTAATAATAATAATAGATTGGCGCTTACACATATGTTAGTGTTTGGCCGAGCTTCTCCTCCGATTTGTGGCGTGCGCCTTGATGTTGTCACACAAAGCGGAGGGACCTACAGTTTTACGCCGACTCCGAACGGCGATTGTATTTTTATGAGAAGCTGTTTTTCATGGCAGAAATACACTCGGAGGTTTGCCATTGCCTGCCGAGGGACGACCGCTGTTAAGAAAAAACCTTTTTTCTATATTTTTGCGATGTTGCTTTGACCAGGGTTTGAACCCAGGCATTGTGGAGTGGAAGCGCGCACTGCTTACCACTACACCACAGCGGCCGACAGAACTTTAGATACACTAAAATTTGCTAATACTTTCACAAAATTCGCCGGTTTTTAACATTTTCGCTATTATTCTTTTTATGAATCATATATTTTGCAATTTAACACAATAAAACCACGTTTCCTGTCAAAAAATTGAATATTGAGAAAATTTACTATTTTACGGTTTATTTTATCCTCCCATTCTGCTTAAAATTAAGAAAATTATGTCGAGCAAAAATAAAACTACTCAAAAACGGGAATATGTGGTAGATTTCAGACCTTGTGTGGTAGATGTGGTAGATGCTCAAAAAAGTGGCAGATCTACCACAATGTGGTAGAAGTCCGATCACTGCATGTAAACATACTGGTCTCCCCTCTCACTTTCTTTTATTCTAAAAATGAGATCTTTTCATAACATAGTTTTTAAAATGAAAAACGAATATAATGTCTTCAGGGTAATAATAAATAACACAAATCACTTATATGATAGTGATGTACAAACAATTTTCTTTAAAATATTAATACTTTAAAAAAGTATTAACACATTTCCCAATAGGACTGCACAATTAATAAATTCATTATAACTCATATTAATTGATTTATCGCACGATCCGCTTTTAAGCGCTCAGCGCTAAAAATAAAATAAAAGCTGTAATAAGCAGTGTTGCCGTTTTAGACCTTTGGTGGCTAGATTTAGCTACCACATACCTTTTTAGGCCACATAAATTTAAAATTGCCCTAGCCCTTTTTTTATCCCTTTTTAGAATTTATTCATACTTGGCATGAAAAAGTTGTATATGCTTAATTTGTTTTTTTTTTGCATTTATGTAAGAGACGAATTTTTAAACTAAGAAAGACTGATATATATACATATATGTATGTATTGTATGCTCCTTACGCTTTTATCCATACATACTGTAAAAGTGTTGGGGCTCTTAACTTATCTGTTAACGATTTAACTATAGTTTAAAAAAGATAAGTTCACGGCCCTTAATATGCTAAATTTGTTAAACGATCCATCAAGTCGATTAACCGTGTATGTTCTTGTGGTGTGATTGTACCAGCATACTGGTGTCGTGAGTGGTGAAAATAGCTCAATTTTCTAAGCAAAAAGTATTTTGGCGGAAATTTCTTGCACTATATGAGTCAAAGCCGTGTTTGTGGAAGATTACGTTCACGATATTGCAGTTGTGAATTAAAAAAAAAAAACAATATTTAACAAAATGGTAGAAAAATTGTAAAATTTTGGCTCTAATCATTTCGATCTTTCCCGGACCTCATTTGTAAAAAAATAAATATTGTACCAGCATGCTGGTAAGTTATATGCTTCGAGCCTGATGGTACAATCACTTGATGGAACCAGCAAGCTGGTGTCGTATATTTCCCCTTTTATACAAAAAGGTTTTTGGTTGGGTAAAATATTAGCTTTTTTCCAGAGTTCATTGTTTTTATATACCATTACTTATTGAAAATGTTTACGTGGATACTTATATATGTATATATAAGTAAAAAAATTTAGCTACCATTTTTAGCCACAACAACTTTTTTTAGCTCTTTTTTAGCCCTTTTTTAAAGGAATTTGGCTACCACTAAAAATTATGCGCGGCAACACTGATAATAAGGCGTGATCAGCAATTTCCACAAACGAAATAGCATTTCGCATTTCACAGTCAGCGGGAATTGTCACAAATGGTGGTTGAATATCGGCAAATGTTCGATATGCACCACAAAATCGATAACAATAAAAAATTTTGCCACATCAACATTAAAGTTCTAACTCCATAACGTACTTATCACGTGTTTCGACGCACAAAAAATTTACTTGAAGGGAAAATAGTCGCCAAATATCGCCAGAGGCGATTTCCTAAATTTTTACGCGCAATTATCCAAAAAATATCGCCAAATTGGCGCAAAATCGCCAAATCTGGACACTCTGAGTATACTGCAGATCTTATCAAACAATTACGAACAAGAAATAAAATAACCCATTTCTATATATGTAGGTCACTGCATCTTATTCGGCTTTCCCACGGCACCCCAATTACGTAGTTCGCTCTCTCATTCGTAATTCGCACTCCAATTACCCTTCGAATTACGTAATTCGCCATACAAAATTCTGAGAGCGAATTACCTCATTTGTCGGTAATTCAGATCCAATTACCATGCGAATTAAGAACAAATGACGTCTCTAATTTTTATCGTTAATTTATCGAAACTAGCTCACAAATCAAAACTTACATTTTTCTGAGTACGAAAAGTAAAGTTTATAACTGAGTATATCCCTAATTTAATACGGAAACCTAAAAATTTTTAGGAAGAACCTACATACATTTTGCCTAAATTTTGCAGCGAAGAAAATGAAAACGAAACACAGGGCAGAGAACTGTCAAACCGAATTAAGAATATACCCGTGGGAATGGGGTAATCCGCGATCGTAATTGGGAGAGTGAACAAAGTAATTCAGGATTCCGTTGGAAAATGGTATTACCATAAGTACTGCGAGGTATAAATATTTTTGCACTGTTATCTAAAGAGCGAAACAATTTTTTTTCTGATTTCGATAAGAATCTAATTTTGCGCCTGTAAATTCGCTTCAAGTGACATAGTGACGCAAGAATACGTGTTATCAAAATTTTTAGAATAAGTACAAATGTATGAATGTATGTATATATGCCTGTTTATTACGAAAAAAAAATCTTCAGAACAAACTGCTTAAAGCTGATAAAAATAGAGTATGTAGTACATTTGCAGAGGACGGAAATTAACGTCATTTGAGAAAGTTTAGTTTGAAGAAGTCATTGCTTATTCGCTAAGCACCTAAATGACGTATACCTACGGTGACCATCCGTCCTGTATTATACGGGACAGTCCTCTTTTTTGACCCATTGTCCTGGCAATTTATTTATTCTATACGGGACGCCAAATGTTCTGTATTTCTTTTAATGTCCTGTATTTGTCCCGTATTCGCTGTTTCGACGCTATCTTTCCTTAGTTCATTTAATGTTTATTATTTATTTTATGAAAGTAAAGCTCTTTTCCTAACAAAAACCATATAATACCAATTTTACAACTTTGTGCAAAATCTACAAAAATTAATTATGCAATGTTTCGCCGAAATTTTAAACTTTGTAAATAGAATATTTAGGAAAAAAATTGGTTTGCAGTTCTGTAAATCATTAAAATTGAGTATAATAAAGTGCGAGTGGAAAGTGCTGCTCATTTTCTTCTCTTTCAAAAAAAAAAGGTCGAACATACTTACTTTATATGAAAAAAATGCGTAACACCGTCAACAAAAAAAAAATGCGAAAAATTAGTGGCAAGCCTTACCGACTTAAAATTGCATTTTATTATACCAAAATTTAACGAATTTTATAACAAATTTTATGGGGTAAAAATCTCGACAAAACTATTTTACAAATTTGTGATGTTACTATAATATTACATTTACATTGAGCCCAAATGCGTCATTTGGGCGAGAAACCTCAAATGCGAGGCCAAATCACGCATTTCTCCATACAAATTCACATTTCCAGAATGACGCATTTCGACGCATTTACACAAAATCACGAAAGAAATGCGTTCCAATTGCCGTACTATTTTATTGAACGCACTCAGAAACAAAAGTTCCACAAAAGCTTTGGTTTGTCTTTGACATTTGGAATTTTTCAAACACAAAACAAACACAACGAAATAAATAAATCTTTGAAATTTGTGTGTAAAAATTGTTAATTTATACAAGAGCTTTACACATTTTTAGTTTAATCAAAGAATAATTGCCTTTTTGTGTCCAAAAAGCGTTAACAATATAATAAATGTAGTGTTTGTTTACATACATTTTGTTTTTGTCTTCCCTTTTCATTTGATGAGAAGTCAAAGCAAATGCGGATCAAGCAGTGTAAACACCTTCAAATGACTGATTTCAAATCACGCATTTTGGTCCAATGTAAATGTAATATAAGGATACTGTTTCAGGGAAAACAGTGAGCAAAAAATTTCTAAAATCTGTTTGTCCCGTATTCGGTTCTCATAAATATGGTCACCGTACGTATACCTATGGTGACCAGTGTTGCCGCGAATCGTTTTTAGTGGTTGCCAAATTCCTTTAAAAAAAAGGGCTAAAAAAGAGCTAAAAAAGTTTTTGAAGCTAAAAATGGTAGCTAAAATTTTTTACTTACATATACATATAAAAGTATACAAGCAAACATTTTCAATAAGTAAAGGTATAGAAAAACAGTGAACTCTGAAAAAAAAAACTAATATTTTATCCAACCAAAAACCTTTTTGAATAAAAGGGGAAATATACGACACCAGCTTGCTGGCTCCATCAATTGATTGTACCATCGGGCTCGAAGCATACAACTTACCAGCATTCTGGTACAACATTTATTTCTTTACAAATGACGTCGAGGAAAGATCGAAATGATGAGTGCCAAAATTTCATAATTTTTCTACCATTTCGTTAAACATTGTTTTTTTTTTTTAATTCACAACTGCAATATCGTGAACTTAATCTTCCATAAACACGGCTTTGACTCATATAGTGTAATAAATTTCCGCACTTTTTACTTAAAAAATTGAGCTTATTTCACCACTTACGACCCCAGCATGCTGGTAGAATCATAAAATTTTTAGATAGATTTTGAAATCGCACCAGCAGCAGGTACAATCACACGACAAGAACATACACGGTCAATCGACTTGATGGGCCATTTAACAAATTAAGCATATTAAGGGCCGTAAACGTATCTATTTTAAACTATAGAAAATCGTTAATAGATAAGTTAACAACCCTAATACTTTTACAGTATGTATGTAAAAAAACGTAAGGAACAT
Source organism: Rhagoletis pomonella (assembly GCF_013731165.1). Classification (NCBI taxonomy): domain Eukaryota; kingdom Metazoa; phylum Arthropoda; class Insecta; order Diptera; family Tephritidae; genus Rhagoletis; species Rhagoletis pomonella. The sequence continues at coordinate 12,411,645 of NW_023458561.1, read as the reverse complement.
ACAATCCATATATGCAAAATTCATCACTTACATAAAGGAAAAAAAGTTAGATCAAATTAAGCATATACAACTTTTTCATGCCAAGTATGAATAAATTCTCCAAAAGGCTAAAAAAGGGCTGGGGTCAATTTTAAATTTACGTGGCCAAAAAAACTATGTGGTAGCTAAATCTAGCCACCAAAGGTTAAAGCGGCAACACTGTTTATGAAGGGTGGGACGAGTCACCTTTGATGATACATAGTTCGTGAGTAAAATCGACACTGCTGATTTGATGTGAATATTTATGATATTTTTAATAGGAAGACCTAAAGAGAAATACATATTGTGCTGTAACGGGTGGCACATCCCCCATAAATGTATTTTTCTAATAACTTACTACCATTTTAATGCTTATGAATTGTTCTTTCTTTTTGGAAAATTATTTTTTGCATTGCCACCTTTAGTAGATGAGGAATGCCTTGAAAACTTGATGCAAACTTATTACAGTATATTATATATGTATTTATAACAATAAAATAAAGAAAATAGTGAAAAATAAATGGATACAAATCTATTTCTAAAGATTTTGTCTACCTGTTATACTGTGTTTACAGATTTAAACAAAATTTATGTAATTTATTTTTTTATCTTCGCTGGAATGGCCCTTTTATAAAAGGTATATAAACATTAAATAAACAAAAGAAAAATAGCGAAAACTAGTCAAAATGTTACTTGCTTAACCAGCTGACCACAAAGGTATACTACTTAACATATAACAAATACATAATAACTATTTAAAAAGAAAAAACGTCACAAATGATATTGTGTATCTATTTACATATGTATATTCCTATATGTATACTTACTTATCAAACTCATTAATGTGATGTTTATGCAAATCTAAACATCTAAGCTACGGTTTTTAATATTTTATTGATTTTGATTTGCACAACAAAACGCAAAAATGAAATCGGTGAATAAAAAAAAATAAAAATTATAATAATGATAGGAGTTATCAGTAGATACTCAAGTAATTGTACCTCACATTTGAAGTACACGCGCAACTACTGGCAGGTATTTTTATTACCTTCCTTTTATTAGCTCGGGATGTAACTATGTAATATTGATGCGCCTAAAAGATGCAGCGATTTCTATTCTCAAGTTACATACCTGATGACAGTACGAATGGCAATTATAATAGGGAGGTTTTAGTTTTTTAAACTATAATTTTTTTTTCCGTACTTAAAAAGCTCCAGGTATGAGCTTTTAAAGTTACAAGAAGAGCTCACTTGTATAAAAAAGGTGTGCACTACCAACCGGTAGGCCGCAGGCTTTAATCCCGGCCCGATCAACGTCCAAAATCGTCTGCCAATTGATTTTTCATTTTTGTCTATATATATATATGTATATATGAAACAGCATCAAAAATCTCATTATTGCGATTCCGGTGAAATTTTTATACCCGAGCGCACTTGTGCACAAGGGTATATTAACTTTGTTCGCATAACGGTTGTTTGTAACAGCCAAAACGAATCGATATAGATATGGACAAATGTATACACATAAATGCTCAGAATGAAAAGGGAAATCGATTAAGCCATATCTGTCTGTCCGTCCGTCCGTCCGTCTGCCCGTGTACGCGATAACTCGAGCAAAAATTGAGATACCTCAACGAAAGTTGGTATGTAAGTTGCAATTTTTCCAAGGTAGGTTGGTATTGAAAATGAGCGAAATCGGACTGTAACCACGCCCACTTCCCATATAACGGTATTTTCGAAAAGTGCAAAAACTACGATATTTCAGTAAATATTAAAAGCAAATTGATAAAAAGTTGGTATGTGAAGTAGAATTGTGGTAAAAAATAATATTATTATGGAATTTTTGGAAAATGGGCGTGACCTCGCCCACTTATGATGAAATACTGTATCTCAGTAGCCTCTTCACCAATCCTTACCAAACTCGGTACGAGCCTTGGGTAGGGTCTAGCTAAGAAATTTGTTGAAAATCTTTGAAATCGGGAAATAACCACGCCCACCTGCCACATAACGGCAATTTGCAGAAACACGAAAACTGCGATAAACCAGTAACTACTAGAGCTAATTCACTTAAAATCGATGATTGCAATAACCACTTAAGAGAAAATTAGAATATTATAAATTTTTGGGTAAGGGGCGTGGCGCCGCCCACTTATGACCACAAATGTGTATCTCGGTAACCGATTTATCAGTTTCTACCAACCTCGGTGCACTTAATAACCTTATTACATAAGTTAAATGAATTATCCTAATATGGGTATCAATCGAAATGATTTTGAATGAACTTTATTTTTTAATTACATGTAGGCAGGTTGCTACTTCAGCCGTAGATTTTAACAGGGAATATTTTAAAGAATAACAGATTCTGTGTAATTTTTTCTTATTTTTTTAAAGCCTATTCTGTAACAAAAATAATCAAGAATGAAGATAATCGATGGATAAATAAATAAATAAAATAAATAAACTTTTTAATACACGACGCTTTTATAAATTGAGTACAAAGTAGAAAATATTATTTTTTAGTCCTACAGAATTTGTTTTGATAACTTCAGATTTTGAAATTTTAGCATAGGTCATTGTAAACAATTTATGAGATTGAAACGGTAAACGTGGAGCGCATTAAATTTAATTAACAATAGCTAAACTACATAACATAGACCTAAAATTTCTACAGCGACAGTACAAATTTGAGATCGATTTTAAGCGATCGTTATTCATATACCCACATACATACATATGTATATTATTTGATATATCAGTTCAATTGTATTACATGCGCCCCACGCTTTTCATTTTCAATCTCATAAATTGTTTATAATGACTTTTGCTAAAATTTCAAAATCAAAAGTTATCAAAACAAATTCTGTAGGATTGAGAAATATTATTTTCTACTTTTCCTTTATAAAATACCAAAAAGCCTTTTTATTTTATTTATTTTCTTCTGTTTAGTTTTGTCTGTATAAAGTTTTGCAATAGATATTAAAATAATTCAACGATATTAATAGATTGGTGCTTACACATATTAATACGGCACTCCAAGCGTCCAAAAACGCGTTAAAAGCACCTTAAAAGGCCTTCAACCGCCTCAAAACGGCCACTGGAGCTCAAATCGACCAACTGGCCCCAAATGGTACCAAACCAGCTAGTTACGGACTAGTCTCAAACTGAATCCCAACTGAGCCCTGAGACTGAATACCAACTGGTCTCCAAAGACTAAATACCAACTGGTCGTAAACTGCTTACCAACTGAGCACCCCGTACCTCAAGTGGTTCCCAAGTCACTCCACCAAATTCACCCACTAAGGCAAACACCATGTGTTCTCTGTCTAGCCCTTCAAAATTTTTTGCTGCGCTATGCGTTACATCTTCGCAAATTTTTCAACTCTCGAAACCAAAGATATATACTAGGGTGGTCCAAAAATGCATGTGAAAAAGTGAAGTCGGAATTTTTATGCTCTCACCCCGTGGATTGTTCTATACCAACGGTGGGCAAACGCTGTTATGTACACATACGTAAATTGAGATCGGAACATTACCCGCAATTGGGGTACGAAAATTGGCTTTCTGACTTAATGTTCTTTACAGGGACGTGAACCGGATGAAAAATTTGGTCGGTTCAGTAGTTCGTACCATGGTAGGTATTACCATGTTTAACAAAAAGAAAAAAGTGGGTACATCTATCTATTGAAAATTGGTTGAAACGAACGTTTAAACGTTTATAGAAAGTGCTTCGGCTTTTGGTTCGGATCAAACATTTGTGGAAAATTTCGGTTCGGTTAATGGTTCAGTTAATTAATAGAATAAAGAACACAGAAAACTATATGATTTTTACTTTGCGGAGTGTAATCGGAGGTGGTAAAAATGGTAAAATTTGACAATAAACAGTTAACATATATTTACATGTCTCAGCAATTAGTTTGTTCCAATACGAGTCCGGTTTAGACGATTTAGTCAGAACTTACAGGTCGTTCCTATAGACAAAAAATTATAGTTTAAAAAACTAAAACCTCGCTATTATATTTTCATTCGTACTGTCATAAAGTATGTAACTTGAGAATAGAAATCGCTGCATCTCTTAGGCGCGTCAATATTACATAGTTACATCCCGAGCTAATAAAAGGGAGGTAAAAAAAACGGTTTTCCGGTTCAAAACCGGTTCGGTTCAAAACCGGTTCACGTCCCTGGTTTATTACGCATATGATGGAACACAAAAATTTTATTTGTCTATACAAGGAGAGAATAAAAATGCTTTTGATTTGTCGCAAATTTATTTTTAGTTTGGAAGCTAAACTATGTCTTTTTATTCATGATCTCAAAAAAAAAAATTTTATATTTTCTATCGCTAGAAAACAATATTGCATATCGACGGCTGAGTGGAAGATCGACCTATCTCGGCAGCCAGTTCGAGAACGCCCTATCTCAGAAAATTTTTCCACAACGCTCTATCTCAGAAAACTTTTCAAGAACGCCCTATGTCAGAATTTGATTGAAAAACGCCCTAGCTCAGTATTTGGTTGAAGAACGCCCTATCTTAGATGCCGATTCAAAAACGCCCTATCTCAGCTTATTTTCAATGTATTTTCGTTTGAGATAGGGCGTTTTTGAACCAAATTCTGAGATATGGCGTTATTCAACCAAATTCTGAAATGGGGTGTTTTTCAATAATATTCTGAAATAGGGCGTTTTTGAAAAGTTTTCTGAGATAGGGCGTTTTCGAACTGGCTGCCGAGATAGGTCGATCTTCCACTCAGCCATCGATATGATTTAAAGGCAGATTTTGAAAAAAGATTAGCCGATTTGAAATTATTTAAATGTACGTTTGCATGCTTCATAAACCGTTTGTTATGTAACATAATTGAGGATGAATTTACAATATCCGATATAGGTACTCCTTTTAAGAAAAGCGAAGAAGATAAAGCACTGGAAATGCAACATAAAGCTTTGCTATTGCTTGAGTTCCGGCAACAAGTACCAGATTTAAAATATCCGCAAAAATTTTGCAAAGTATGGGAAATTGAGGGAGCAAAATGACACTTCATTTTGAGAGAAAGCTGCCAATTTCTGCTGGAAGACTTTTTGCCAACAAGAAAACAACTGATTAAAAACTGATTGAAATTTACGCAAATTCCTTGGTTGAGTTTGATGGTTTGGAAGTTAAAATAGTAAAATGCGACTAATTATACTTGTAAGGAGTAAGTAATTATTCGTTTAGTCAGTGAACTGTGTCAGGATAAGGCTTCGGGATTTGTTTTCTTACGTTTTCAATTTTATACTTTTGAATGTAAACAAAATTTCTATCAGCTGTTCGTCTAACTTGCAAGTTTCTGCAAATTTTCTGTTCGCGTACTATTTTGGGTATTTTTTTCTTGTGAGAGAAAAGATGACATTTCGCCGGAATTTTGATGTTGGACATTTTCTACTGGAGATTTTAAACGAACGTACCTATTGACTAACCAACATTCAACAGAACTGTTGCGAACGGCTTTAACTGACGTAAAACCAGATTTTGAAAATTTGGCCAAATGGATCGTTTGAATTTTCTTTAATATCTATCATACGTACATTAGAATAATAATAAAATTTATGTTTTTCATTTCTAATAATAATTTTATTTAAACATATTTTTCTTTTTTAGTGGCTCTTTGTAGCATTTAGAATTTACATGCGGCTCTTTTCGGCCTCGGCCTTGCCCTTCTATACCGAAAAAAAATATACCCCTATTTTCTTATCTGAAATCAAAAAAATATTTAGAGGTCGCTCAAAGCGCCCAAAGTTTTCCATATTCTACTACATATTTGTGGAAGTATGTATGTATGTAAATATGTATGTAAGTGCCACATTGCAGTCTAAACGGACGGACGGAATCGAACAAAATTTTGCCAGAGTATTGCCATGATACCTGGGCCCATAAAAGGGTGAAAAAAATTGGGATCCGACAAGGGGGCGTGGCACCTCCCATAGGCGTGAAATTTTTAATCAGCCATGACTTCGGAAACATAAGTCACATGAACTTAAAATTTAGTATGCAGCGTTTCTATGGTAGGGCTTATAATAGAGGATATATATACATGAGTGTGGAAAAGAGGGCGTGGCACATCCCAAAGGCGTGAAGAAATTTATCATCTATAATTTCGGAACCATAAGTCACATGAACTTTGGTATACATACACATATATCTTATATGGGTTATGGGGTTATGGGTATACACATATATATGGGTTTATAAAAGGGGGCGTGGCACTTCCCATAGGCGTGGAAATTTTTGTCAGCTAAAACTTCGGAACCATTAGTCACATGAACTCGATATTTGGTATGCAGGAATACCTATGGTAGGTGCTTATAGTAGCCTATAAATAAATTAGTTTGTAAAAAGGGGCGTGGCGCATCCCATATTCGGGGAAATTTTTTCAGCTATAACTTCGGAACCATGTCACATGAAATTGAAATTTAGTATGCGAATCTATTTTAGGTTCTTATAGGAGGGTATATGTAAATGAGATTGTAAAACGGGACGTAGAAATTTTTATCAGTTTTACCTTCGGAACCATTAGTCACATCAACTTGAAATTTGGTATGCAGACATATCTATGGTAGGTGCTTATAGTAGGGTATATATAAATTAGTTTGTAAAAGGGGGCGTGGCACATCCCATATTCGGGGAAATTTTTATCAGCTATAACTTGGGAACCATATGTCACATGAACTTTAAATTGGGTATGCACACATATCTATTGTAGGTGCTTATAGTAAGGTATATATAAATGGGTTTGTAAAAGAGGGCGTGGCCTTTTTGAAGTGAAACTTCTTAGACGGCGGTATCGCAAAAATGGAGAGCGCAATTTTTAAAACTGAAAACGTTACCTGAGTGAGAAGGAAGATATAGGTAGTATAGGGAAGGGGAGAAAAGAAATAAAGCGACGCATGGCGGGTGCAAGTACCTACATATGTATGTATATACCGTGATGGGCAAAACTGTAACATGGTGTAACTTTTTACTTCAGCCATCGCTATCTTTCCAAGTTCTAACGACTTTCATACTTTTGTTGTATATTCTTGTTGGTACATCCCTACTCCCTCTCTCATAATGATTTGAAGTCAATGCAACAACAATAAAAAAACCAGCAGACAAAAATGTAAATTAAGGCAGATGTTACAGTTTTGCACTAATATATTTTTAAGAACTTTTTAACAATTTTCACAAAAAAAAAGAACTACTAACACAATGTTCAGTACTATTTTACTTGTTTCAGTTCCTGGATGTGATTTGGTATACCTTATTTGTATCTTTGTAAAAATTCTGGAGGTATATCTTAGTTTGCTTTCACAGCTCATGTACTCGATTTTACGAACTTTGATACTTATTAAGCTGTGCTTTTAGTTGATTTCGCAAATTCTCGATGAGATTCATGTCCGCGGATTGTGGAGGTCATTTCAAATTAGCAAATTTTTGCTTTTGTATCCAGGCTTTGCGAACATATGCAGTGTGTTTTGAGTGATTTTTCAGCGGAAACTCTCATTTTTTCGACTAAATCTTGCAAATTTTGTTGAAATATGGACACATACTGTTCCTTACGCATTATGCGTACTAACGGACCAACAAAATTTTTTAAATACAACCCCAAGCAATTAAGATCCTACCACTGTGATTCACAGTTTGCCTTACATGATGCGCATGGGCTTAATTTGGGTCTTTGATCCAATACCGTACCCGGCCATCTGATTGAAAGCGATTAATTTAGTCTTGTCAGACCAAATAGCCTTCAATTGAAACTTAAAAATATGTTTTTTATTGCACTCTGAACGGCCTAACATATCCCAATAGGCAACGGTCCGGGTTTCGTGCGATTCAGCGAAACGCTGCCACACTCGCACATGTGTTTTTTATTAAACTTTAATACCATAAGCGCTTCTTTAATAGTGGCTGCATCGCTACTTGCTGCTAAGTTCACAAGATATTGGACCGTAATATTTTTTAACAGACTTCCTTTGTCCTTGGGAACACTTTAGACTATATTTTTTCTAAGTCTTAACATTTTCAAGTAGCAAATTCCAAAATTTTTTGCCACTTTTCGTGCGGTTCCGCCTTTTCGCAGTAAATCTATTATTTACATTTATGGTTCCTGATTAACTATGCTATTTACTGGCGATCACTTCCTCAATAAATTACAATATAGAAAAATGTCATCTGTCTTCCAACTAAGCAAAATATAACTGTCAAATGCAAAACTGAGAGTGAGTGCAAAACTGTAACATCTGCCTTAATTTACATTTTTGTCTGCTGGTTTTTTTATTGTTGTTGCGTTGACTTCAAATCACTATGAGAGAGGGAGTAGGGATGTACCAACAAGAATATACAGCAAAAGTATGAAAGTCGTTAGAACTTGGAAAGATAGCGATGGCTGAAGTAAAAAGTGTTACACCGTGTTACAGTTTTGCTCGTCACTGTATGTACCCTGTGGGGAAAATCTCTAGTTCTGAACTGGGGCGTTTCTAGTACATTTAGACCCAGTACTGGTTCGCGATAAATCTCTTTTGCATGCAAGCAACTGGCGAATTTAACATGGCGATGTCCTAGGAAGTGTCAATTGCCCCCCCGCTGCATCCCTTATTCGGTAGTTCCGAACTAGTCCTAAATTCTATAGTTCCGAACCAGTTCTAAAATCGACAGACGAAAGAAAAAAGTATCATGATTTTTCAATCTTTTCGGTTTTTCCGTGTGCGATTTTACATTATTTTCATAGAAACGTTTTTTTAATTTGAAACTAAATTTGTTTGAATGATTGTAAGAAATGTACGTTTACATACCTTGCTGTAGCTGACTTTGCAGAGGTGCTCGCTGTTATTGGTTAGATTCCAGACGGCCCCAAGATGTTAATATGTTAACACAAAGCTTTGGTTTGTATTACCAAACTATGAAATAGCATCTGCGAAGCACAAAATAGAAGCGTATTTGAACGAAAAAGCCGCGGAACACATATCTATGTAAAGTAAACGAGCCCCCCACTGCATCCCTTATTCGATAGTTCCGAAATAGTTCTAAATTCGACAAATAGGATCTAGTTCGTTCTGCATCCCTTTTTCTATAGTTCCGAACCATTTCTAAACTCGTCACTTTAGATATAGATTTGTAGTGAAAAAAACTGAAAAAATTAGTTTCTTAAAAGTACCACTTTTCGCCGATATTGGACTGGTGGGGATCTAGTTCCTATCGGACTAGTTCCTTTTTGGCGATAAAGACCTAGTACGGAACTAGAAATTTGATTCACTAGTCCGCGGTTTCCCTGCAGGGTATGTTTGAATGCACGTATGGATGTATACATATATATATGTATGTATGAACGATCTCATTGCGCATTTCAGCTCTGCCACTACCAAGCAATATATGTATAAATGAAGCAAACGGGCTTCGTTGATGTACTGATGGGCATATGTACATATGTACTTATGGACAGCAATGTTTTCATGTATGTACATATGTATGAATGGTTGTATATATGTTTGTACGTAGGTACATATGTTTGTGCATGTACATATGTTTGTGTACATGTATATATGCACATATGTAGTACAAACGAAAACAAATCTAATAAGCTGCTCTTTGATATACCCTGTAGGGAAAACACGCCAAAAACGAACCAGTCCGATAGTAACTAGTCCCGCACCAGTCCAAAATGTGGTACTTTCACTAAACTATTTTATTACTTAAAATTTTAAACGCAGGGAAGGTAATCATTATGAGAAAAATAATTTAAATCAGCATTTAATCATTATTTTATGAACTATTATTGAGTTTTATTTTTTTGCTCAAACGGAAATAATTATTATTTGATTTTTATTTTTGGAATTACAAATAATGATTATTTTATGATTTTTTTCGCGCAGAGATTATCATTAATTTTGAGTTTTATTTTTCCACTTAAAAATAATGATAATTTATAAAATTGAAAAGGCCATACAGACGCAATCTACTGAAATTTTGACCTGAAAAGTTTGGGTCTTATTCCTATTATAAGGGTGCGGCTACCTCTCAAAAGGATACGTCGGTAATCACGCTGGTATAGTTTTTGAGTTGCTTAATAACCATTATACTTAGTGATTCCATAAACAAAGCCCAAGATCCTGAAGAACAATTGAGAAAGGCAATGCAGTTGCAGAAAAAGAGGTATTAAAAAAAAATACTGTCAAAATAATTATCACTTTCTCACTAAATTTATTTAAAAATGCAAGCCACCAGAGCTACCTTTTTTTTTAAGAAAAGACAAATTAATTTTTTTTTATGCAATCTAGCACAGCTACCTTAATACAGTCAGTCAATAAAGTTTAGGTACAACGAATTTTTTACAATACGGGCAACTATTTTTTATATATTTTAGTTTTCGATAATTTTTTATAAAAATGTGGTCAATTCTACAACAAAATCCCCAAAAATCAGAGCTCCAAACCTTGTGCAGAAAATTCTGCAAAATTTCATTAAAATAATTCACTTTCTATTTACGCTCTCTAGAAAAAGTTTTTTAGCCCATTCAATTTTAGTATAATGAAGTGTAAGTGTGAGGAAGCTAGTCCTAGCTACCTCAAACTTGCACTTTGTTATACTACAATTGAATGGGCTAATAACTGAGTAATTAACTTTTTTCTAAAGAGTGTAAATTGCAATTCTTGGATGGAAATTCGCAGAGTTTTCTTTAATTTTGCATACGGTTTGGAACTCTGATGTTTGGGGTTTTTGGTGTAGAATTAACCATATTTTTATAAAAATTTAGGGAAAAATAAAATATTTAAAAAATAGTTGCCGGTATTGTAAAAACTTCACTGTACCTAAACTTTATTGACTGACTGTATATCTTATTTAAGTTATGTACGACAAAAACTTTCGAAGTACTTCATATACATATAAGCTTAAAAAGAACTGAATTTACTTAAAAATCAATATGCTTAAATTTAGACAAGTAAGACAAAGTGAACTAATATTTTTACTTTTAAGCAGAACGCACTTTTGATTTTTACTTACTACTTAAGTTTAATACTACTACTACTACTAATGTGGTTTATCAATTTTTAATAAATGCGTTTAAACATTTGTGATTGTATTGTCCGTCCTTCAACCGATCGTATTTAATATAGAAGGGAAATGTTTCGACAAGCCTGATTAGAAATGTAGATCTAAGGTGACGAATTTATAACAGGTTGGGAACTACATATAAAAAATGGATGCAGATCTAACTAAATCTCATCTGTCGAATTAGGAACTTGTTTGGAACTAAAGAAAAGGGGATGCAGAACGAGCTCGATCTCATCTGTCGAATTTGGAACTGGTTCGGAACTATAGAAAAAGGGATGCAAAACGAACTAGATCTTATCTGTCGAATTTAGAACTGGTTCGGAACTAGAGCCAAAGGGATACAACAGGGGAAAATTGACACTTCCTAGGACATCGCAATGTTAAATTCGAGAATTAACGCGTACTAGTCATGGTTCCAAACGCACTAGAACCGAACCAGTTCCGCACTAGTTCGTTTCCCTACAGGGTAAATGCAAACTGTACTGATTGTCAAAAATTATGTGTTTGTTGTACATTTGTTCATGTTTGTCATTGTGCGTGTAATTTTCTAGAGTAGTTTTGTGCTCTCGCTATATCCTTGTATTAACTCGTCCTTCGTTGGTATACTCTGATGAACATATGTGAGGATGATAGCAAGGCCAACTTATATAAGGTAGTGTTACAGGAGCAGTTGACATTTTCGCCCGATGTTTCTTAAAGAAAGTCATAAACGTAGCAACCGTTGGTTCAATTTGGTGTTATTTTGCTCTAGATTGCACCGTTTGTGGGCCTGCTGAATGAATTTATGTATGTTTTGGTTGTACGAAAGATAAAAAAATTTGGATTTTCTGGCAAGTTGTACAACTTATCACTACATTAATGATCGTGTTGTACAAACTCATTTAATTTGCGTTTATTTTGTACACTAAATAACCGAAAATGGATAACTCAGGCGAAATAGGTACGTGATTTCGTTGAATTTTATGAATGTATGCCGAAACTTTGAAATAGTAAAAATGAGATTTTACAATGAGACTGCTCGCAAAATTGCAATGTTTGTGGGCAAAACGTCCAACTTGATCGCGGATTGATTTGAACCAACGTTTTCGGTTTGCATTATGTCAAAAGAATGTGTTTGTTGTAATTCATTCTGTCATTTACTACCATTATGCGTAGGCAGTGGCGGACCCAGGTGGGGAAATTGGGGAAAGTTTGAATATTTTCACAGGTTCAGAAAACAACGAAAATTCCAAAGTTTTGAATTTTATAATATTAAATTTCTTGAGATTTCTTATTTTTCTTATAATTTCCAAAATTTCAAAAGCTATCAAAATCCGGGAGATTCTAGAAATTTTGGTAAAATGAGAACATTTTGAAATGTACAAAATTATTGAGATTTTTAAAATTTTTATATTTTCCAAAATTTTGAGAATTTTATTAATCCTAAAATGTAAAAATATGAAACATCACAAATTGTCGAAAAATTCTTACGTTCATGTGCTTGTGTATAAAATAAAAATTCTAAAAGATATTAACATTTTTGAAAAATTTCACAATTGTTCCACTTTTCTGAACTTTTCCAAAATTTTGTATTGATATAACAAAATTTGAGAATTTTAAATTTTTTGAAAATTTTGAAAACATCAAAAATTTTTTGAATCTTCAAGAAATACGAACATTTTTTAACTTCTCAAAAACGACGATATATGAAAATGTTTTCAACATTCGAAAACTTAATTTCGTTTGATCAATTTTGTATATTCGACACTTTTACTTAGAATTCCTACAATACTCAAAATTTTTGAAAAATAAAAAATTTCTAGAAATCTAGCATTCAATATATTGAATTATTGGGATTTACTAAAATTTCTCAAATTCACAAAGTTTTGAAAGTTTAGAAAATTTTCGAATTCCACTCAAGTTATTAAAAAACTTCAAGAAATTAAAAACTATCAAAACTCTAAAAATTTTAAATTGCGGTGATTTTTAAATTTATATACACGATATATGTTGAAAAAATCAACCCTTCTCCCCCCAAGAATTGCTGCTGGGTCCGCCCCTGTGCGCAGGCCAATTCATGAAATCATTTCATGCGTTTGAGTAGATTTCAATTAACACGAAATAGAGTTTATGCACTTAGTTTTTACTCAGATCGATGAATTTCGTGAATTGGACTACTTGTGATACTTATGCATTTAATTTACAAGGTAATTTTATGTTTTTATACTCTTGCTACCACATGAATAAGATAAGATAAGATTCGTGATAAGAATATATGAATTCGCCTTGGAAGATAGAAAGCGAGTAAGAATAAATGCCGAACAAAGGAATTTGTCTTCCTTCAACTTAAATAAATGCATTTTGCAAACAAAAGTGCGTACGTTACTTAGTGCTTTGGTAATGGCGAATTCGTAAGGAGCTATTGATTGCATTATAAACATTTTCATTTATTTGTTAAACATACAATTACTTCCATTACAACCCGGTCCTATGGATGTTAGAAGCGCGAATTCATATATGTTACCGAAAAATGAATAAATAAATTATATGTATATCAGAAAATTAGTAAGATGAAATTAAATTATTGTTTGATTTCTAACCAAACCTATGTATGTAACTCAATCGCCTAATGGTTTGCCGAACCGTAAACATACATATGTTTACACATCCAATTTCGTGAGTAGGTACCTGGTGCTCACACCTTTTTTAAGAAGTTTCACTTCTATCATGTGTACGGTGTTACACACGCATTTTTTATAAGCTATACGATAAGTCCCACGAACTTAAAAGCTGTTACGCAGACATATATACATAGGTGCTTATAGTACGGTATGTATAAATAAATGGGTTTGTAAAAGGGGGCGTGCCACATCGCATGGGCGGTGAATTTTTTGTCAGCTAAAACTTCGAAACCATCAGTCACATGAACTTGAAATTTAGTATACGGACATATCTAATGTAGGTGCTTATAATAAGGTAAATATAACTGAGTTTCTAAAAGGAGGAGTGGCACATCCCATAGGGTGGAAATGTTTCTCAGCTATAACTTCAGCCACATGAACTTCTAATTTGGTATGCAGATGTACCTATGGTAGGTGCTTATAGTAAGGCACACTCTAAAAATCGCATGTTAAACTACTACTGAAAAGTGTTTATTTTTCAACCGGAATCTGTTCAAGTATACGCACAAGATGTTCAAGATTTGATTTTGAACATGAGTTGTTTAAAATATACACATAAATATACACATGAAATGTTTAAAATTACAAAAATTTTGAAAGTAAAAAATTTATTTTTTACATATAATAAATACCAAGTGCCAGGGGCGCACCCAGGAGGGGCTTACACTTCTAAATATATATCATCAGAAAATACTGAAAATTCGCTTCATATAATACGCTCTTTAAAATACATTTATGAAAGTTTTATGTACAGTATGTAATAAATAAATAAACTTTTTAAATTTTCATAAATTTCATTTTATTTATATAAAATTTACAAAGAGCTCAAACATTTTCAACCGGCTTCAAAAAAGGGAAAATTATCAATTCTTCGGAGTGTTTTTTCTTCTTTTATGTATGCCACCGCATAACTTTGGACCGATGAACTGATTCCAAGAATTGTTTTTTTTTTTTACCGGAAAGAAGGGTCCCGTAATTTGGCTTAGATCCGATCATTCTTCTTCTTTATTAGCGCTGTAACCGCCTAAGCGATTTTGGCCGAGTTCAAAACAGCACGCCAGTCGTTTCTCTTCTGTGCTTCCGATCATTAAATCATGAAAAAATTAACGGTACTCCTAAATTTGTATATGAGAATTGAATTCGGTTTTGCTTTTTGCTTAAAAATTACTTGTTTAATAAAAAGTTCTACAAACACAAGATGCACTCAACTTTCAAAAGTAATACTAAATTTTACAAAATAATTTTAATATAAATAAATTAAATAATTCAATGAAGTTTTTACACTTCCATGTTCATTTTCGTCGATTTCTGTTGTGTCATTTTTTTAATATTTCGAATACCGAAAATTTAACTGAACTTGTATTTTTATCAACAGTAAGTGACTTTTTATTTTATTTTATTTTTAGGACAATGTTTTCATTCGCAGTTAAACTTAAAAGAGCTCTCAAGAAAAAAGAAAAATTCTTACAAAATGACGCACAAGAAATGGAAAAGAAATTTTTTTCTATCCAAATTTCTTAAATCATAATAAATTTAACCCCAAAATCCACCCCTTGTGTGCGCTACGTGACAAATTTGATATGTAAAAGTAAACAGACAGTGTTTAATTTTGCACACACTAGGAGAGGAAACTGGTTACCTCTCTTTATGTGCGTAAATTTAAACGAAAATTTTTAGAGGAAATTTTAAACATTTTATCTGTAAACTGTGAAAATGTGAACAATAAATGTTTAAAACTCAAAAAACAAATTTGAAATTTGTTCTACGCCACACATATGATAAGTAAAAGTAAGCAAGCAGTGTGTAAATTTGCATTGATTAAGAGAGGAAACTGGTTACCTATCTTAATATGCGCAAATTTAAACAAACATTTTTTAGAGTGTATCTTAATATGCGCAAATTTGAAATAGAATTTCTAGAGTGCATGTATAAATAACTGAGTTTGTAAAAGGGGGCGTGGTACATTCCACAGGCGTGAAATTTTTTACCAGCTATAACTCCGGAACCATGAGTCACATGAGATTGAATTTGGCATGCAGATATATCTATGGTGGGTGCTTATAGTAGGGTATATATAAATGAGTTTGTACAAGAAGGCGTGGAACATCCCATTGGCGTTAAGTTTTTAAACAGATATAACTTAGGAACCACAGGTCACATGAACTTGAAATTTGGTGTGAAGATCTATGATAAATGCTTATAGTAAGGCATATATAATCTTTTATTTTAAGGGGACGTGGCACATTCCACAGGTGTGAAATTTTTGGTCAGCTACAACTTCGGAATCATAATTCACAAGAATATGAACTTTGGTATGAATACATATCCATAGTAAGGTTTGTATACATATATTAGGGGTGGGCAAGGCCGAAGCCGAAAAAAGCCACATGTAAATCCTAAATGCTACAAAGAGCCAAAAAGATATATTTATGTATATACATTAGGCCGGGTCGATTTGTGGGGAGGCAAAAAAATCGCCCATTGCTCCGTGAAAATCATATTCTAGGGATCAAAATAAGAAACTTTGCCGAAGGAACCATACCTCTAAAACGAATTCTGATGTCCCCCAATTTGGGTCGAACTTTTGGGTAGGGGCAAATTTTGAAAAATCCCACTTTGACCCATTTAGAGTGCTCCAATCGAGTCCAAATGTATGACCGACCCCCACTAACTTTGGAGGCCCGACCCACCGATGCCAGTGGCACACCCCCTGGAACCCCCCTGGGGGTTCACCATACAAACATTTCAAAAAATCGCCGGTTTTGCACTTTACATGAAAAAATCAGCGAAATGCCTATGTTTTTTCTTTTTGGAGTTTATTTTTCTCTTTAGAAATTTATTTAGTTAGAAAATATGTAAATGAAAAAATGAATTTATCTTAGTAATAGAAAAGAAATTAAAAAAAATTATTAGAAATTAGCGGTTTTACAATTTTAAAACCAAGGCATCACTGTGATGCATTTGCATGTCGTAAACATAGTTGTGTGGGTTTTTTATTCAACCGTTTTAAAAAATGAAGGTATCACTGTGACACAATTGCAAATCGGAAAATTACTTGTGTGCGTTTTTTAAGACACAGCTGCATGTCGTAAACTTACTTGTGTAGTTTTTTTATAGCACCTACTTAAGAAATGAAGGTTGTTTTTACAACCCTTTTTGTGGGTATTTTAAGGCACCTTCTTAAGAAATGCGCGTTTTTTGCAACCATTTTAACAATTAAGGTATCACTGGAATGCACCGCAACCCTTTTAAACAATGAAGGTATCACTGTGACACAATTGCAGATCGTAAAATTGCTTGTGTTGTTTTTTTTAAGCCACCACAAGACACAGCAGGTAGAATTGAAATTACCATTTCATTCTTATTACCTCGTCTCGTAGACCATATATAACGCAACAGTTTTTGTGAATGCATTAAGTCGTTGTGAAGAACTCAAAGTGTGAAGTGCTAATTTCAGATAAAAAAATATTTAAAAAAAAAATAATAAGTGAAGTGACCATTCCAAATCAAAAAGTTTACAATGAATCCACCATCCTCTACACTGCAAGATGAAGCAACTACATCAACAACTATCGAAAACCCAATGAGTCATATACCCAAGCATGATGTTACTGTTTTTGGTGTGTCTACTGATTTAACTGATCTTAATTTACCAACCCATCTGGATATCTTGAGATATTATTTTTACTTAAGCGAACGTGCTAAAACAGAACAAAAAAAGTTTTCCCATAAATCATTCACTATTCAAGTACAAGATAAGTTGATTGGAATTTGGGAAAAACTTGGTATGGAAATAATGCTGAAAAAAGTGTATTTAATAAATTGAATAAATTGCTTGACAAGTATCAAGAGCAAATCAAGAGAAGAAACAACACCCAACAATTTACAGAGTATGTAAAATCTCTGGAAACAATTTTTTACATTGGAACATGTAAGTGCGATTTGAAGGCAGCTCCATGTGCATGCGGCTGGGTTCCCGAACGCCTCAAAAAGTTCATGTACGATCAACATAATCAGAGAAGACTAACAATGGATGCATTTGTGATGAAAACTGAAGAGCAAGGAGCAACGTCTATGTCATCAATGCCAACATACCAAGATCCCGATGTTTCAACATACGCACCGCCACCGGTTCAAGAAGATATGGATAGAAGCACAAGTTCACAATACACAGAGAGATACGATTGTTTTAACTTTGCCTTGGTATGTGACAGATTTGGTGTGCCTGCCAAAGTAGCATCAGCATTGGGAACCGCTCTTTTGCAAGATTTTAAAATTAAAGATAAGCAAACCTCTCATCATGGACAAATCGAAAGTTCGCAGAGAAAAAGAGAAATGCAGACAAGAAGTGCTTCGCAAACGGTTAGATGATACCAATTTGATAGCGTTTTCATTCGATGGCAGAAAAGATAATACTTTAACGATAGATAAAATTGATGAGAAGTATCATACTAGGATGGTAAAAGAACCTCATCTTGTTATTTTGAGAGAACCCAATTCTGAATTGATTGGTTACGTAAGACTGGAACATGAAACCGCTGAATACAAAACAACCAAATTAAATGGTTTTTTCAACGATAAAAATATATCACTGGAAGCGTTAATTGGAATATGCACTGACGGTGAGCCAACAAACACTGGCCCACACGGTGGAATTATACGACGATTCGAATTGCTGTTAAAAAGACCATTGCATTGGTTCGTTTGCCTTCTACACTTCAACGAACTTCCGTTTCGGCATTTGTTTGAAGCTTTGGATAAATCAACCAGCACTGGACCAAGATCGGCAACCGGAAAACTGAGCCGTCAAATCGAAACTTGTGAAACTCTTCCGGTAAGTTATTGCTATCACTCATTTATTATAATTGTCAACCATTTTTAATTATTTTATTATTATATATTTTCAGGTGGTGGACGGCTTCCAGAAAATTGAGTTGCAAAATATGCCCCCTGCTCCAGAAAAAATTGAATTTTCCACCGATTCGAAGTACTTATACGACATGGCCCATGCAATTTCTAGCGGCGTGGTTCCAGTGGATCTGGCTAACATCAAACCAGGGAAAATTGTACATTCTCGGTGGCTCACCAAGCCCGCTAGATTATTGCGATAATATGTGACAACGGAAAATCCAGATACAAATTTAAGAATTCTGGTTGAATTTATAATAAAATGTTATGTGCCAATGTACTTCAATATCAAGTATTACAGCTCTGTCGTGTACGGCAGTGCATAATTTTTCAAGTTCATTGGTTGGTCACGATTTCTAGAACCTCGTTTACGCAAAATTGTCAATCAAGTAATTAAAGATAATTCATATTATGCGCATTCGGAAAATATCTTGTTATCAATGTTGTTTGATGATAGCAAAGAAAAGCGCGACTGTGCCATCAAGAAAATTCTACGCTATCGAACCGATGTTGACGAGCCAATGGAACTTAGAGTTTATAAAAAACCAGATATAAAATTTAATTGCACAAGTTATACGGAAATGATCAATTTGAATGATATAAATATCGTATTTGAACCACCATTCCCGCGAAGCATTCCGTACGATACATTGAAAGAATATTTAAATCAAGATGATCCACCGTTTAATGATCCAAAAATTCCAACACACATACAAGGAACGGAACGACATGTTCAATTGCTAGCTAGCGTTTCCAAACGGGTTATACCGGAAAATGTAGAGGCTGTTATGGCGACGACATTAGAGAGCCGTGCGAAATTGCCCAGACTTGAAAGTAAAAAAGACTTCAAACAATAATTTTTTTTAGTTTCTTTTCTATAACTCACTTAAATTATTTTTTTCATTTACATATGTTCTGACTAAATAAATTTCTTAAGAGAAAAAATAGATATTATTATAAATAAATAATAAATATCATTATAAATAAATAAATAAAAATAAAGAAAAAACATAGCCATTTAGCTGATTTTTTTCATGTAAAGGCCAAAAATGGTGATTTTTTGAAATGATTGTATGGGGAACCCCCCAGGGGAGTTCCAGGGGGTGTGCCACTGGCATGGGTGGATCGGCCGTCCAAAGTTAGTGGGGGTCGGTCATACATTTGGACTCGATTGGAGCACTCTAAATGGGTCAAAGTGGGATTTTTCAAAATTTGCCCCTACCCAAAAGTTCGACCCAAATTGGGGGCCATCAGAATTCGTTTTAGAGGTATGGTTCCTTCGGCAAAGTTTCTTATTTTGATCCCCAGAATATGATTTTCACAGAGCAATGAGCGATTCTTAAATCGACCCGCCCTAATGTATATGTATCAGACTTTCTTAGTTTAAAAATTCATCTCTTACATAAATGCAAAAAGTAGATAAAATTAAGCATATACAACTTTTTCATGCCAAGTATGAATAAATTCTCCAAAGGGCTAAAAAAAGGGCTAGGGGCAATTTTAAATTTATGTGGCCAAGAAAAGTATGTGGTAGCTTAATCTAGCCACCAAAGGCTAAAACGGCAACACTGGTGCCTACCCACCTTTTTGATCTAATAAATATTTTTTTTATATAATACATATAAATAATACATACTGGTCTCCCCTCTCACTGAGTTATTCAGTTTTAAAACGATATTTTTTGGAATCTAGTCCAAGACCCCTTGCTTCGTATCGAATCTTAAATGCACATTTCAAAGTTAATTTGTTTTGATGTGCTTAAGGTAAAATACTTACAAATGGGCATTTCCAATTTGGCGTAACGTGGCATTTGTATGACCAAATGTTAAAAAATAAAATGAAAAAGTCAATAATTTTAAAAAGGGTTTTCTACACTTGCGTAATAACAAAGTAGCCCTTTATTCAAAAAAACCACAACAATTGATAGCAGAGATTTAAAGATATAAGATAAGCAAATATATGACGTCACAAAAAACAGCAGTGGGTGACTTGGGTTACAAAATTGCAAAACTCTATTTGTATCAAATTAATTGTAGTAACATTTGAAATATTATAGGTTAATTCAAATCAATGTTTTTCTGCACCTTATTGAGAGCAAATACCGGACTATAGGTTAATTTTACATGAAGTTGCGTTACTAAATTTTCCATTGAAACTTTTTTTATTAATATTGTTTTTAAACTAATTTTAACGCAAATAACATATTAATTTTATGTCTAATATATTTCGGTTTTGACTGCAGTTGACTATGTTTCAAATAAATTGGCAAAAAAATAAGTTAGATATGTATGTAGGCCTTACTGTGGAGTTTATATGAAAAGCAATATGGATATATTTTGGACTTTACAGGTCAGAAATGTGTACTATCTTGGGTCGACGCCACGCGATGAGCGGTAAAGCGGCTTTTATAATATAAACCATAGCTGGGCAAAACGCTACTCGCGAGTAGCGTCTGCGTCGCAGCGCTTATACGTATACAGAAACGACGCAGCGAATTTCAATTCAGTCTGCCTTCAGATTTCATGAGAGTAACACTATGCTTCGCCGTTGAATATTTTTATTCGTAATTTTAGCGCGTGGTTGCCACCTATATATGTAACAATGCCCAAAATGTCTGAGTATGAGTGCCAATTACAGTTTTTGGTTTTAAAAAAAGCTAATAATGCCCAATGCTTGTTGTGTGGTAATACGACCATTAACCATAAACAAATGAAAAAAACGCTCCACTCAGTGCAATTATAGAAAAGTGCTTCTCAGCGCGACGCACTAGGGCACACATTGCATACTTTATTTTATAATATTTTTTTTATCAAAAGAAATCGATAGAGAAATGTAAATGCTGGTTTATGCCCAAAAATACTTAATGAATAATATTTATAAGTTATACTCTATTTTTAAGACTAAATACCTACTTATATGAAACAAGTAATTTTTAGCAAAAAAAAACCGACTTCAACTCTCATATAAAAAAAAAATATATATATATATATATCTCACGATCCACTGATCGGATCTTAACCAGATTAGTATGGGACCACCTCTGAGACACTACCTTTCCGATGCAAAAAGAATTATCGAAATCGGTTGACGTGGTCCAAAGTTATGCGGTAACATACATAAAAAAAAAAAAAAAGATTCCGACGAACTGATAACCTCCTCCTTTTTTGGAAGTCGGTTAAAAAATAAGACCTAAACACCGTAACCATCTGGCCGGTCAGCATATAAAAGAATTGGTTCTAATAAAACGGAGCCCAGGTATTATACAAATGAGTTTTCCTAATTTAAGTTTTTTTAAATTATACAAGTACTAAATTTTTCTTATGCAAAAGGTTGTATAAACTAATAGTATTAGTTACTAAAAACTTCCAAGGTTCATTATTACACTATAGGTATAAGCAAAATAGGCCAAAATACCCATGCACGAAAAATACCACTTTTAGTACATTTATAAAAAATGCGGCAACCATAACTGAGCGCGACGCACTAATACCATGACAAAATGAGACTGTGTTGGTGTGCCCAGCTATGATATAAACTCATACACAAATATTAAATAACGTTACAACATAAATAATCTTTCAATAATATATTCACTTATTTATATACAAACTTACAAAAATATGTATTAAATAGTTTTAGTAAAATAGTGAATCGCCTATACATAGCATTTTCTTCTTTATTGGCGCTGTAACCGCCTAAGCGTTCTTGGCCGAGTCCAAAACAGCACGCCAGTCATTTATATTCTATGCTAACTGACGCCAATTAGAAATGCCAAGTCAAGCCAAGTCTTTCTCCACCTGGTCTTTCCAACGCAGAGCAAGCCTTTCAGAGCTGGAGCGTCTCTGTACATTCGAACGACATGGCCTAGCTAGCGGAGCCGCTGAATTTTAATTCGCTGCACTACGTCTATATCGTTGTAAAGCTCATACCACTCATTGTTAAATCGTCTGCGGTATTCGCCATTGCTAATGGCTGGTTTTCACTATGTCATATTTTGACACCAAAAATTTGTCGGCATATTTTGACAGAACTTTATCTCCTTTATCCATACCTTTACCGATAATATTATGTGCCAAAAACAGACAGATCGCCGATTTATCAGCACACGTACACGACTATAGACTGATCGAAATCCATCAATATAGTGCTTTTTAATCTTATTTGACAATGCGTTTTCACTTATTTGACGACAAATGCCATTGAATTTGACATAGTGAAAATAAGCCTTAACGCGCAAAGGCGGCCATTAATCTTGCTCAGAATCTTTTTCTCGAAAACTCCAAGAGCGCTTAATCATATGTTTTCATTGTGTATTCCTCCGCGCCTACACCAGCACAGGCATGATGAGTGACTTATAGAGTGTGGTTTTCGTACGTCGTACGTCCAAAGTAGCACTTGTTGGCAAGAGTGATTCTCCATTTTATTTCAAGGCTGACATTATTATAGGTGTTAATTGTGGTTCCCAAATAAACGAAGTCGTCTACTTATTCAAACTTTTAACTGTCAACAGTAACGTGGGTGCCAAGACGCGTATGATCTGACTATTTGTGTCATAACAGGAGATACTTCGTTTTGTCCTCGTTCACCACCAGACCCATTCGCTTTGCTTCTCTATCTTATCCCGAGAAAGCATAACAGACTTAGCTTTTGTTTTTAACGATGTTTTTACTGTACGCTCTTATAAAGTATTGTGACAGAGCGATTCAGTTCTGCGGCTCTTATGATAATAAGACATTAGATTAAAAAAATCACACGAAACCTGGTTTGGTATCAAGCGGCTCGGAGAAGTCCTTCCCAATTCTGACGGAGCTGGTGGTATTGCTCAACGCCATTTTACACAGCCGTATTAGTTTCGCGGGGATACCAAATTCAGACATCGCGGCGTAGAGACAACTTCTTTCTGTGCTGTTGAAAGCAGCTTTGAAATCGACAAATAGGTGGTGTGGGCAGCGTTGCTGAATTGACGATTTCGTCATCATTTTGACATTTTGACGTAGAATACGTCTTACGTTTCGATATGGAGGCTATGCTCAAATGTTGTAGTTGTAATTTTTAGAGCTTCACGAAAACGCTTATCACTTCGTCATCAATTTGTAAACACGTGCATGTGTAAAAACAGTTAGGTGCTGGCAGAGACAAAAGGATACCAAAAACAGATTGCGGAGGTGAGGGGAGATATGTATAAGCTGATCGCAGCATATTTTGTACCCATGGACCTAAATATGTTTCTGCTAGGGATGTTAATTTATTCGATTTTTACGATCTCGAGATTTTCGGGATGTCGTTAGTTCAATCCCGGGATCCTGGGATCAGTCCTTATCAGGACTTAGATATTTATTATTTTTCAGCGACTTAGCATGAAAAAATTGCATCAATATGGTTTGGGAAGCTCTCCTACCTTATAATAAATTATAAGTAAATGGGTTTGGAACGTACTTTTTTATTTAAAGTGAAAATTATTTCATAAGTAACAAAACGACAGACAATAAGTAAATTTGTATGCATTTAATCTGACGTCATGATTTCTTTATAATTTCAAAGATATGGTTCATTCCAAAATTTATTTTAAAAAATTTGGTGCAATGTAAAACAAAAATATAGGTACCAAATGAAATATTTTTTTGGGGTTCATAAGGACGAATAGGAATTGAAAATGCTACTTTAATCTATTTTATTTTTTTAAACTAATAAACTTAGTCCTTAACATATAAATATATATATATACATATATATATATATTCAAAAATAAGAATTGCGAAATTTCAAGGCTATTCAAGGATAAAATTATAAAAGGGTATTTTCAATACCTACCTGCCCCTTACGCACCAAAAAATGTAATGTGTTTTACCTCTACAGTATCTTCTCTTTCATTTGATACCCATTCTGGTCTTTTAAGTATATATATTGCACTGAAATTTTTAAATAATTTTTGAATTACTCATATCCTTTGAATTTCAAAGTTCTTTTAAAAAACCCTGACGTCAGAGAGAAATATTAAGAACGCAATTTTAAGATATTTGTCTGGTCAAAATAAAGCGTTTCTATTATAGCCCCAGAGTTAATTACAAATCCCGAAAATCCCGGGATTCTAGGCAAATAATCTCGGGATTTTCGGGACTTAAAAAAGACCGGGATCCCGGCCCTAACGTTCCTAGTATCTACATATATATTATAGATATGTACATTGTACATCGATATATGTATATACATACAGTATCGGTCATATCTATAGCACGCCATTTCAAAGTGATATTGTGTGCCACTTATGTTTATTTATTAATTTTTAATAATTTTCAATTAAAATATAGTTCATTCTCTGACAAACCCGATACAAACCCAAGCTTAATAATTTGTAGAAAGCTACAAAAAAGTGCAACAAATTTTCACTAAATTTCAAACTTTTTTCTCGGAAGTGTTAGAATTTTTTTGAGTACACAGTTTTTTAGCCCCTTCAATTTTAGTCTGATAAAGCGCGAATTTGAAGTGGCTACGAATTACCGGTTATTTTTTAGAATTTTATTGTCGCATTGGCATATAATGAATAAACTCAATTTATTTGCATATGGAAGAAATCCGCAACACCTTTGGCGAAAAAAATTCTAAAAAATCAACGGTAGCTTTTAGCCACTTGAAACTTGCACATTATCAGACTAAAATTGAAGGGGCTAAAAAACTGTGTACTCAAAAAAATTCTTACACTTCCGAGAAAAAAGTTTGAAATTTAGGTGAAAATTTGTTGCACTTTTTTGTAGTTTTCTACAAATTGTTACACTTGGGTTTATATGGGGTTTGTCTGAGAATGTCGCGCGATTTTTTATTAAAAATTTTCATTATTTATCGAAGTATTGATTTTATGGAAAAAGCGCCGCAGGCGAAAATTTTTAATAAAAAATCGCGCGATTTTTTATTAAAAATTTTCACTTTTTAAAATATGGTTTAAAAAAACATATTTATTTATTAGATGTGTGGTGTTATTTTGTTAGATGTGGCAGCACCCTTCTAATGTCAGTGTGAAACCATGGTTGAATCAACAGTTCTGTATTCACAATGTGCGTATACATATATAAGTGCGTGATAATTGTTAAAACTTACTTAATTTAGTAAAAATACATTATAAATTTAAAAAAATATGTTTACATTTCATTGTGCGGGCTTTTAATGCAACTATTTTGCCGAAGTGTGTACATAAATAAAGTGTTTATTGTGTGAAATAGCGTCGAGAGGTTAGTTCAATTTACTAACTTTAACAACAAATAACTTAAAAACTATAAGTCTGCTGCGGCTAAAAGTATATATATTTACAATCAGGAGAACTCCCTCTATCGTTCCATACCCTTCTTAATGCCGAACTCCGGGGATGCCAAACTAAATTGCAGCCCCGCGGTTTATTGCGTTGGAAAGAGTGGCCCGTTTACTATAAGAGTCGATAAAAAAGTGAAAACCGATTTTTTCTGACCGTAGGTCCCTTTTAACTTTACGTGTCACATATGATGCTTGAATCTTCATATTTTCAGATAACTTCTTAAAATCTGGTTTATATTGCACAGTTGTGCAGGCTAAAATCATGTTATTTTTGACATGTTCGTCAGTCAGTACGAACAAATACCGAGTTTTTTATAACCATTAGTTGTGAAAAAGCCTGTTCCAGAAGAGTAAACGTCTGGAAATGTTGAAAGTTTTTCTTTGTCAACTGCTCTATCCATACATCGATTTCGAGATTGCAAAGTTGTATTGAAATCATTTAGTTTTGAGTTCGTGAAAATTCAAAAATTAAAGTCTACTTATGTACCAAAAAAGCGTCCAATTGTTAAACTTTTCAATTCAATACAAAATATTCTGTTAATCTTCTTGTTTGCGGGCGCCTAAAATTTAGGTCGCGAGCTACCAGGCGCCCGCGAGCTATCGGTTGGACACTACTGATATAGAGCATGCTAAACATTTTTAGGTGCAATCCCGTATTCCTCAGACTCGGACTAGTAAAACTGTCAAAAAATAAAAATTCGCTCAGAGCGAGAGAGTAACATTGAAAAGTACGGGATCGCTTTCTAGTAAAAAGTGGTAACTTCTGTCAACTTCAACATAACCTCCAAATTTTGGTTGTAAATTATTGCTTATTTTGTATGTAAACACACTCAGCTCACACATGCCAATTTCCAAAAATACTTTCAAATTCATTATAATCCACTTAAACAAGTAATTAAATACTTTTCAACATAAATTAGCAGAGTGCACTTTTCTTTTGTTTACAATTTGGTTGCCAAACACACTACAGCTGATCGTTGACACATTTACCAGAATTTAGCAGCAAAAAATTCTCGGACTAAAACTGGTAACTTCTGACAGAGAGAGAACCGTATTTACTCTCTTTAGTCAGAGAACCGAGTACAGGATCGATTTCCAGTAAAATCTGACTGATTCTGACTATTTATGACTAGTCCGGACTCGTACGGGATCGCAACTGATGATCACAACGTTCTAAACTGAGAACATGAAGCTAAATCATCGATTAGCAATTCTGAATAAGGTTAGTCATTTTCAATTTTATATCTTTGTTCGTCGACATTATAGGACATATCATCATTGCAGGATATTGTTGCAGAACAAAACGCCGCAACCACTACTGTTTTGGTAAATATGTACCAGCGGTACTGCCCACCGCCGTCGGTGCAATGATTTCGATAGCACAACAAACGCAATCACCTGGGCATTAATTTGAATCTGAAATTGGCCCTTACCCCACATCCGTCTTCTACAGATTCTATTAAAATAGCTGTGATAAGGCAGAAATGTCAGGTGGCAACTCTAGAACGTTCTGAAGTTTATCGCTCGTTCTCTTTCTCTCGCTGTTCGCAGTGTTCATCCAACTTGACGTTTCTCTTTGTGGAACATTCTACGTGATTCCTCGAACATTCTGCCTATTTCTCGCTGTTCGCTTCGAGTTGCCGCAGTATTCGCCACACTGCCCTCCACCTAAGTCTGATCGTCCCGATCAGACATACTTGCCGCTCCAACCGCTGCAAGTCTTTCCAAGTGGACCACTTTCATCTTGGTCCTCGGTCTCCCAATTGTCTGGATTTGATGCACTGCGTCCTTCAGCCGTTTGTCAATCTTCAACGGATCTTTCCAGTCAAGTCTTTGCTTGGAGGTAAAGCTTTTCTTCTGCTGCGACATGTACAACCACAGTGCGTTACTGGACATTGCTTCCAGCTTATCTCCGGTGGTCCACCATCTCACATGGTCGTGCTTCTGCCGGCCACTGGTGGTTACCAGACCATGTCTCTTCTCATGGGCACCCTTTTCGCCCGATCTATGCCGCATCATCTGTCCATGACACCCTGACTCCCGCCTTCGTGCTGCACTGCCTTCAGCACATCTTGTTACATCCGGATCCTTACGCTGAAACTCCCGCCGACGTTTCGTATCTTGCTCGTCCGCAGCTGCTACCTTCATTGACCGGACATGTATAATCTCATCCTTGGCTTCCGGCTTAACTGCTCGCTTTTCCCGACCACCTTTTTCAGGACACTTCAAAGCGCGCCTACTGCTATCACAGCCGCTTCCATTTCCGGCCACCGGCGTATCACCATTGCAACGTGGTTTAGCGGATTTCCTCCTGCCGGAAACACTGCCTGGCTTGCCATGACCACTTCTTTGTTGCGACCTCTTCTTCACTGAGCTAGCAGAACCGTCACGCTTTTCCTGTATCAGTGAACCGCTTCCTTCTCCTGATGAAACCACTCCGTCTCCATCACTGCGAACCTCCGCCCAACTAACCGCTTCCGTTTCTGGTGGAATTGTCGTCACTTCCTCTAAGACTAACCGTCTACTGCAGTACTGGCTGTCGTAACCAACCCTAAGTGGCACTTTCCTGTGACGATCTGTCAGGATCATTCTCTGGAGGTCAATCTTCATGCCTTGGCCAAGTAAGAAATCCACGCCGATGATGACTTCATCGACAATGTCTGCCACTATAAACTTAGTGTACGAGGCCCAACCGTCGATTATTACCTCGCATGGTACTTCTCCTAATACTTGGGTGCATTCACCAGTTGCTGCAGCTTTGCTCCAGGTAGTGGCTTCACATAAAAAGTGTCCAAATCCGGTCGAATAATGGAATGTGTCGCTCCAGTATCCACTGTCAGTACTCTCTCCAGCCCATTCACACATCCACCAATAGTGAGGTTGCTCGCATTCCGGCCAATTTGTGAGACGGAGATTATGGGCCCTTCAACTTCTGGAGCCAGCAGGCGGCCCTTCCTTCTGGCTCGTTTCAGTTTAACGACTGATTGGAGTTGGCTTCGTCTCCTTCAGCCCTGCGTTTGCGTCCTGCTGAATTGTTGAGCGCATTGGAACTTGCACTGCAATCGCGGGCGAAGTGGCCTGGTTTTCCGCAACTAAAACATTTGCCAGAGCCATGCTTTTTCTTGCCCAGCAGATGGATAATCTTCTTCAGCATTTCATTTGTCTCGTCCGGTGTTTCCACTTCCACGCGTAGTGCTTTGTAGGCTGGTCTACTTAGGAGCGCCGCCGTTTCACGCGTCTGAGCATACGAGACGGTTTCAGCAAATGTTGCCTTTGGATTCGCGTACGTCTCTCGCTTGGTATACATGTCCCGCATTCCGTTGATGAACCTCTGGATTTTTACTCTTTCAAGGTGCTCACCAGATGCGTCTCCAATTGCCAAATGAGCCAGCCTTTCAATCTCAGAGGCGAATTCCTGTAAAGTGGCGTTGGATTTCTGGCAGCGATTCTCCAGCTCCATCTGGTAAATCTGTCTCCTGTGCTCGCTACCATAACGTCTTTCCACTGCACCCATTAACGCATCGTAACTGTTCCTTTCATAATCAGGAATAGTCTGCAAGATTTCCGCTGCAGGTCCTTTTAATGCAACGAACAGTGCAGCGGATTTATCCTCCATGCTCCAGTGATTTGCTGTAGCTGTCTTCTCAAACTGGAGCTTAAAGACTTGGAAAGGAATCGTGCCGTCAAAGGATGGAGTTTTTACCTTGGGCGCGCTGGTCGAAGAAGGTGGGCGATTCAACTGCATATCTCGGAGGCGACCTTCCAACTCTTCTACCTTAGCCTCGACTTTCTCCTGTCTCTCTTCAAGTTTGTCCTGTATTTGTGTAATTTTTTCATCCTGTGCTTCCAGCTGTGATGATATGCGTGCCTCCTGTGCCTGTAGCTGAGTTTCTAACCGGGATGACACCTGCGATGACACCTGCGCTGATACCTCGGAAGATATACGTGTTTCCAAGGCTTGCATCTGTGAGGAAACGTCTGACGACAACTGCGACCTCTGTTCCTGCATCATCTGTGACATGGCAGCCAATAACGTGTTCATGTCCATACCTGTTGATGAACAAGGAGCATTTTGCTGTTCTTCAACCTTCCCGGATGTCTGCTGCACATCCTTCGACGAACAAGCAGCCTCATCCTTCTGTTCGTCCTTTGCGGATGCATCGTCGGATTTACCCTGGAAGTCGTATTTGTCCACGTCGATGCCTTCAGCTTCCATAGCCTCCCGCAAACGGGATAATAATTCCACTTTTCTTCCGGAGGTGGCCAAATTTCGCTTTTCCAACTCCTGTTTTAGTTTCTCAATCTTTAAGTCCTGAATTTTCGCCATTTTCAGTAGTTTATCCTTCGGGATTTATTTAACAATCCCACTTCTGGCACCAATTGTTAAGGCCCGTTTACATACAACTTTGGCGTTGCGTTGGCGTTGGCGTCGCTTCGACAGCTGACTATGAATACATGCATTTATATGAAAGTCTCCACATAACCAAAGTTGGGCAACGCCAACGCCAACACAACGCAGAAAGATGACCAACTCTCAACTTTTCGCGCGCGTCATTCGTCAGCTGTTCCAAATAATCAAAATTATGTGATTCAATTTTCATTTTTAATCAAATGCGGGCAAGAAATATATTTTTAATGCAATTATTGATGTAAAATTTTGGTTTTTCTGCCGCTAGTATTTTAATTTAGTGACCAAAGTATTCTCTGCTAAGCGTTCATTGTAGCAAGCACGGGCGTTACTCGCGCTGCTGTCAAAGCGACGCCAACGCCGACGCAACGCCAAAGTTGTATGTGGACGGGCCTTTACGATTATCCTTGAACCCTCGTCCGGATTTCCCAAATCCTCCGGTTCGTATCGCTGGATTGTTAAATAAAGGCTAACGATGACCAAATAGTAGTACAATTAACTTTATTGTACAACAAACAACCTTCAATACCTGCCAACACAGTAAAAACACTACAATACTTGTTAAAGCAATTACAACGCTTTACCGAACTTGTTACACACAATTAAACTTATAGCTTGCTTATTCGCAACTCGCTTCTCTGCTCACTTTACTTGTAGCTTGCTGACTTGTAACTCGTAACTAACTCACCTCGCTGTGGCGACGCCCTTATATACCTGCGCTCGTACTTGTGGCAACTCTAGAACGTTCTGAAGTTTATCGCTCGTTCTCTTTCTCTCGCTGTTCGCAGTGTTCAGCCAACTTGACGTTTCTCTTTGTGGAACATTCTACGTGATTCCTCGAACATTCTGCCTATTTCTCGTTGTTCGCTTCGAGTTGCCGCAGTATTCGCCACAATAAGTTATATCAGTGGCAATATTTGTGTGGGCTTTTGTGGGCATTTGTGAAATAGCTTCTAAAACGTATTTTTGCAGGATTTAATCACTTACAAAATTTAGAAAATATGCTGTTTTACATCCAATTACATAACAACAAATATTTTAACAGAAAACAGCTCAATATTTCTATTTATATTAAAATATCAACAATGTTGCCGCCACGAAGAT
The DNA here is from genome assembly GCF_013731165.1 of Rhagoletis pomonella. Lineage (NCBI taxonomy): Eukaryota > Metazoa > Arthropoda > Insecta > Diptera > Tephritidae > Rhagoletis > Rhagoletis pomonella. The sequence goes on along the minus strand of NW_023458561.1, from coordinate 12,380,187 downwards.
TTCATGCAAATGAACATGTAGCTGTCAAACTACCAAATTGCCGGCAATAGATGGCAAGACATAAGCTCTAATGTATATTGCTCTTGAAGAGCAATGAGCGGTCTCCATTGGTTCTTTATATTCAAATACCATGTTCTGACCGACATCGAAAACATGTTTTCGTTGCTAAAACTGGTTTTCGACTTAAAACTTGTGTTTTCGTCCATGTAAAATCTGTCAAACGAAAACCAGTTTTCGCTGAAAACTACTTGAAAAATCACGTTCCACTCATTCCAATCGGTGTCTTCCGTAGTATTTTTCGACTATTTATCGAAGTGGAAGTCATATTTGATCATCTTTAATACGCCATTTCGAATTTACAGGTCTATTCTGCGCTGGTAATAAAAACTTTGTAACCGGTAAATAAAGTTCCTGTCCATTTTTAAACCCTTTTCGCATTCTATGTGGTTACAAGAGAGAGAGACTTAGTTTACGATATAGCAAAACGAGTGGGAAAATGTATCGATTTTTCTTTACGATATTTTGGAAAAATTACATTTTTATTAAATAATATCAAGTTTGATCATCCGTTTATGTAATTTTTATTTTCATTGCATGATTATGCAAAAGAATAAGGTATCATTTTCTTGTTAATTGTGTGAAATAGCCAGAACAACCGCAGTGATTTGAAGTCGATGTTTATCGAAAGCATGCTGTGAAACATACAAATAGTAGATATCTAAATGTTATGCACAAATTTACTTTAAAAGAACTAGCGTGAAACTGACTTATTATTTGAAAATTTATCTAAATTATTCCAATTATAAAATTGTGATGTAGCTTTATTCGAATTGTAATACGCATCTTCCGATTAAAATGGGTCGATCTTTGTAAATTTTAATTGGAGATTATTCAATATTATCAAAATCACTCTCTACGAACTTAATTTTTACATATTTCGTCTGTTTTCCCTTAATTTGATAAAATACTTCTTCCTAGTTACGACTTAGTTGCAGCTGCAGCCGAAACTAAATTTTAAGTTGGTACTTAGCCAGAAAAGTCGAAACTAAGGCGACTATGAATAGCTTTAGTTATGACTTAGAATAGTTTCGACTTAGTTGAGTACTAAATATGATTATGAATATGCGCTATAAACTTTATCCTGTGGAGTAGTAAAAGAAAATTGAGACGTTTCAACATGTCCAAAAAATCGAGTTCTCGATATTGTTGAATACTCTAGGAAAGTATCGATATTAGCAAAGAACGTAAGCGCGTTTCTTTGATATTAGGCCTTGGTAACGGCGCAAATTTTTTGGCGCTGACACACTAACTCTAGTTCCACTGCCGGAATCAGAACAGCGCTTCTTTAGGCTAAAGCGCATTTCATTTTGCATATTTCTGCACCACGACAAATTTATATATATGGTGATACCGTTGCTGCACATTTTATAATTGACATTTCACTTTGTGCGCTCTTTGCTGGTTCTTTGAGGCTCCCGGTGTCATCAGTGGTTCGGTATTGCTGGCGCCATTGTGTGAAAATCGGTATCAGCGTCCGTAACTCACCTCTCGGTATCAGCAAAATGGCGCAGCGCCGGACTGTGTTATCCACGTCTAATCGATATTCCGTACTGGATAGTCGTAGTGTTCCATCTTTATACGTCTTGAATTGAATTATATTTGAGAACGGTGTTCACATTATAAAATTTTATAAAACCAAGATTGGTTTTCAAAGAAAGTGGTTCGGATTAATTTTGCTAAGTTACATAAGGCGATCTTTAAACGGAGCATCTTCGTCGGGGCCCACGCAAGTCAAATGGATCCAATGTGAGAAATACAATATTGGAATATTGAAAAAACATTTTTAAATTACGTATCCATATATAATTACATAGCGTAAATGCCCCAGTATTTCAAGCTGCTACAGCTGCTGCTGCTGCAGCGGCGGCCTCAAAAAATTTCAATTCTAAAGAGAACTCTGAGGAATTTGTAGAGTCGGAAAATTCGGATGCTTGTCAGTGGACAATGGAAGAGAGCAGTCTCATAGATGGCGAGATTCAGCGTGCGGCTAGATCCAATGAAGACACTGGTGAATACCCTCGCTTTGGTTGGGTAGATATCACTAAACCATTCTTTGAGGCATGCTCAGAGTTGAATTTAGGAGAATTGGCTCAAGACATGCTCTTCGGACTATTTGAAGCAATGTCCGCAATTGAAATGATGGACCCCAAAATGGATGTGGGAATGGGTTATAATAAACAAGATGCACCACCACATACCTTTGAATCTGCGGTAGCGGTAATATTATTTTGCTAAACAATTACTTCCATAGCTTAAATAATTTTAATACAAAGTAGGCAGGAGTTTTGAAACTAGATAATTTGACCAATGAAGAAATAATAGGCACCTTTGACGCACTCTTCGCATGTCTCGTTTCTTGGTTAGAGGGGAATTCTATGGACCAAGTATTGTTCACTTGTCTTTACTTGCATCAGCCAAGCAGTATCAAAGACAAAGCGCTTCGGACCTTCTGTCATGCTGTTCGAAATCTTATTGTTATCATAAAGAATATAATTATCATTAGCAGCGTAAATGAAGAAGAAGATTTTCAACTGTATGGAAATTCATCTCTGTTATCTGCGGAAGATTGCCAACCAGCAAGTGTAGCTTCTCAGCTAAAAGAAGCCGAAGATGACTTGGTACGACTGAGCAAGACTGAACATCAACCAGAATCCACAATGGCCATTGTGCATCGAATGCGCTTTATGCGACATTTTTATCAATCTATTTTCCAATTCGATTGTGTCATGGCAACTGCACCTATAGAATCTAATATGAATGAAATTTATAAAAACTTAAATGCTTCTCTCGAGTTAGTACCACAAATAAAACGCACCATTGAAAAAGGTATCCAACCTGCACCAAACTGTAAGTGTTTAATGGCGTTAAAAAATTATTGTTTTGAATGATTGTAAATAAGACAACTTTTATAACAGCTGACTCACCAAATCCAATAGGATTTTCGCCTCGAATACATGATCGCAGTCAACCACCAACTTTTCCGCGAAACGTAAAAATCCGTGACCGCCCAACTAGCTTGGTATTTCTTGAAGAACTGGTGCATAGATTAAAATTTGCGTGCAAAATAATTCGAATGCGAGATTACTACACCGCTCTGGTAACAATTTACTACCACCTAATAAGAAGAGGCGAAGACTAATTGAAAATAATAATTTTAACCCTGTAGAATTTCTTCATCGAATTCAGCAAAAAATCTGGACAATGCGTTCTCTCTCGCAGTGTACTTCAGGGTCTATTTATTTCTAATCGTCGACTTATTTTCGGAACTATTCCAATTAAGGATTACCTTTGGGATTCAGTTCGAGCTTTTAATTCTCCTCCAGTACTGAATCCAAAACACCCCCTGGGGTCAGATCAGAAGATACAAATGTATTTAGATACATTCTTTCGGTACTGCATTAGTTTGAACACATTTACGCAATTTATTCGCATTTGTGGTTTCAATCGAGCTCGGCAGCGCGATAAACTGGCACGTTTTATTGATAGTTTTGATAATATTCAGGTAGAAGCGGCACGCTTAGACTCACACTTAACTATTATGGCAAACGAAAAGGCAGCCGAAGGAAATGAACTTCACGCCACAGCACTCAAGCATAGCGCTCAGTTTGCCACCTGGGTATTGTATAACTGTTTTCGCGCAATGATGTTGTATTTGATGTCAGGCTTTGAATTAGAACTCTACTCGGTGCATGAGTTCCTTTATATTTATTGGTAAAATTACAAATAAACGCAATAATTCCGATTTAATCATTATTTTTTTAGGTATCCCTACGAATTGCTAATTGGCTTCATTGTGTCGGCTTTAACTCGAACTGAAAATAATCTTATAGTACAAGAAGAATATGCAGAGCACCAAAGCAAAATTCAAGGAAGTGGCAGCATGAAAAATCGTAAGCCAAAGCCAAAAAAGAATAAGAAACAACAGAAGCCTTATCGGCACGAGATTGTTTATTATCATGCCCTGTTAAGTATGTGTGGTGGATTCTATAAAGCCTTGGGAGCATTGACGAAAGACGGCCGCATACGGCAACCCATGCCAAAGTTTGACAACGAGGAGATACGTTTCAATCGAAGATTTGCACCTTTCGCCACGTTAACAAGTCCACCTCCGGTCTCTTATGCGGAATTCAAGAGTATAAGGGAACATATGATGCGGCCGCCGTCGTCGGAAATATATGCAATTGCTGCCAAGCATTTTGACCAAGCACGTAATGTGTTGGAATCCATACAAAATCCAGAACAAGAGGTATTGTGTCTGTTCTATAGATTCTGCAGCTAGCCCTTAATAATTAAACATTTTGCTCTGTATTCTCATGTCAATGTTTACAGATCTTGGATATGCTTCACGTGGCCAAAGTAAATTATGTTGTGATGAATGTATTAGCAAAAGGTCATCAGAAGGACTCGAAGACTCAGCCAGATTTTGACTTCTCCAAACATCGTCACTTTCCTATTATAAAATTGAATTAAGATGCATATTATACCCTGTGATGAAATGTTATATAGTTGATGCAGTGCATCACTCCCACCAATCATTAGATATATCTTAACAGACCGAAAATCGGTGTGGTATAACTTTATATCGTAGATTTCAAACCAAAATGATTCTAAATACACGGAAACCATGATGTACAAGTGATGTACGCATACATTGAAAACTTTACTTTTTATTTTCATTTAAAAAAAGGTCCTGTTTAACTATATATTCAAAAGCATAACCTTTTCCAATTGGTAGGGGGCAACTTTTTGAACAAGTATACACAGCCAATGTACCCCAGTCAAGGTGGTCATCCTTCAACAAATTAAGCATTTGTGGCATTATTTGAAACTCAAATTGGCGCTCACTGCCGCATATCTCACAATTTGGAATTTGAAGTTGTTCTGCGATTGATTGTTCCACATCAGCTATCCATAGCGGTTTACCTCCACGTTTATATCGCAAAATTTGGTCGGGATCTTTATTAACGACTTTTTTGAATTTCCGGAAAATTTTATCATCGACAGTGTCAGATTCACTTGCATACTTGTCCAATTCAAAGTCTGCCACATCTTTTAATGTGCCAGTTTTTCCAGCCGCAACTAAATTCTGATATTCTTCTAAACTTTTCTTTTCCAAGCTCTCATTATCTCTATCGCTTTCCGTTTCTTCGCTTGGGTCATTGACTTCGACGGCGATTTCCCATTCTGGAAAGGTAACACAGGGTAGGAATATATCGGTATTTTTATTTTCGCCTTGATTCTCAGCCATGCAAACTTTTTTGTGATGGGGCCAGTGAGCACGTTGGTGTTTTGCAGAGCAGTAATTCACCATGCGACAACGGCCGCAAGATAAAGGTCCCAAACAGCCACACGCTATACACAATTTTTTAGAGGGATTTATTTCTGGCTGTTGAAAGGTATATGTAAATAGCTGTTTTGCTAAATTTTAAATATCAAAAATTACCAAAGGATCTCCCTCCTCCATAGGTGGCTTTTCAGAGTAAAATTTGTTTTTCCTAGGAAGTTGACTTCGATAAATAGTTAAATTTCTGGGAAGTAAGCATGCACGGTTAATTGTTAATAAAGAAACCAGGGCGCGAATCGTTACATACGATATCGTACTACTCGTCAAGTAAAAACACATTTTTCGGATTATGACACACGTGAAAGTTCACGTTGTCCCATTCAGCTTATATCGCCTGACGTATCACGTAATGTTCTTTCGTATCGTTTTCGATCCGTGAACGTATGTTACGATTCGAGCCCAGATAAAGACGTTATTGGTATCTTACTTTGCCGAGTTGCAGTCCTGGCAAAATGTCGACCGGCATACAAAAATATAAATGGTTCTATGAAAATTGTGTTCGTCTTCAAATGGTGCATAAATCTATGGAATATGTATATCTTAATGATAAAATCCTTTTATAAAAAAGAAATTCTTTTACCTGGCATAAAAACGTTTTGGGCTCCTGGCACGTAACACACAAAAGCTCTCTATTAGTCGGAAGTTGCTCCAGTTCCAACCACGCCGGCTTTCCTCCAACTTTGCTGGGAAAATACCGGTTTGTCAACCATTCCTTGCCGCGTTCTTCAGCAAACCCCAAATCCATATCGCCCATAGTTCTATTAAAATGCAAAAGGGCAAACAGACATTTTTTATCAATTACAATAATTAAAGCTGAAATTAGTCAAGAACGTAAATCTAGGGACACGAATTTCGATACGATACGATACCATATCGATACTTTTGGCATTCGATACCGATATTTTCAACTCGATAGTTTTTAACGATATTTTTTGGAATCGAGTACCAGAACCCTAGTATCGTATCGAATGTCATAAACTCACATTCCAACACTGAGGGAAAAAAAATTTAGAATTAAAAAAACATGCTAAATTTAAAAAATACGCATATGAAAGAGCACCAACCCAACTCGTTTTAGATTTGAGTATATACGTTATAAATTATGCGGTTGTGAAGTGCACAGATGCTTTTTCGTAATTAAGAAGAAAAAAAATTATTTTCATATTCCGTCTGATGGTAGTTGCGATCCCGTACGAGTCCGGACTAGTCAGAAATAGTCAGAATCAGTCAGATTTTACTGGAAATCGATCCCGTACTCGGTTCTCTGACTATTGAGAGGACAAAAAAGAGAGTAAATACGGTTCTCTCTCTGTCAGAAGTTACCAGTTTTAGTCCTAGAATTTTTTGCTGGTAAATGTGTCAAACGATCAGCTGTAGTGTGTTTGGCAGCCAAATTGTAAACAAAAGAAAAGTACACTCTGCTAATTCATGTTGAAAAGTATTTAATTACTTGTTTAAGTGGATTCTAATGAATTTGAAAGTATATTTGGTTATTTACATGTGTGACCTGAGTGTGTTTACATACAAAATAAGCAAAATTTTACACCCAAAATTTTGAGGTTATGTTGAAGTTGACAGAAGTTACCATTTTTTACTAGAAAGCCATGAACCAAAAATACAAGATCACCTAATCAAAGAAGCAAGAAAAAAGTATATTTCTGAGTGTTTTTGACATCTGCCTAAGAATGAAAACAAACAAAGGAAACGAAAAAGGCGCGGTGATTGAGTGCGATTAAATTGGTATTTATTATAAAATATACAAAGTGAAACTTGATGACAATTAGCAAAAAAAGTTCATAAAATATGGTTTTCATGATTGAAAGTGTTTTACAATCGCATATCATTACCACGGGTCGATTTTTCAATGCCAACGTTCTGGCCACAAACGTGCACCCACTTTTCACGCAAATTTACGCCTTTTGGCAAACCAAACATACGCACAAACTTGTTCCGATCACACAGCACTTTATTTTATATCATAAATATGTAATAAACCAAAATTTATAATTAAAATCGCTGCAGAAAACACATTCAATCGCTAAAAAATCACTACGAAGAGGTAGAAGACGGTGTAAACAAAACCGAAAAACGTCAAAAACGCTACGAAAACTTTTTTCTGAAAATCGATTACAAATACAACGATGGCTGATTAGGTGATCTGTAGTCGTTGGTTCATGCTAGAACCCTGCAAAAATCGTTGGACCATGTAGTCTATTTGTGGTATATTGGAGTACTTACAAAAGGGCTCCTCTGTCATGCTGTAGCGGACCAACTCGTGTCTCTGCACCAGCTTATTGTTACCCGATCACTGCTCGTGTTTTAACGACATGTGATTGAAGTTAAGCATTTGAAAGTACATTTGCATGTCTGGCTGTAGCTGAACGTGTAGAGGTGCTAGCTGTTAGTTCTTAGCTCCCAGCATGTTCGGGTTCGAATGTCGTCAGAGGCAACATGTAATCGTGGTACAAAGCTCAATAAAAATATTAAAAATAATTTTTAATTTTTGTTTCTGGTTTTTATTAATTTCAAAAAAAGCATCTGCGAAGTGAAGAACAAAAGCGTGTACAAACGAAAAAATATAACGATAATGTCATTGGAGTATGTTGGGAGTAGTTTTGTGCTACTCTGATGTAATGCAGAGATGGAGTACATGGTCCTGCCCTAGGACATCGCAATGTTAATTGGACCATATTTTTGATATGAATTGTGGTTAATTTTAGAGTACTCCTTGGACCTTCGGGAGTACTCTTTACATGCATGCATGGAGTTGTCGCGATTTTTGCAGGGAAGGTACAAGGTAGATATGATGAATTTTGTCAGTGTTGTGGGAATAGGGCGGTTATGCAGCGTTTTTGCTGCATTTAAAATGCAACATTTAGCACTTTCGAACATATGTTTTCGAAGAGCGTTCATGCTATAGCATTTAGCAAATGTACATTTACGCGAGTTCGAAATCGTATGCTTTTGTTAAACAGCCGTGTTCCAGTCTCTTATTTAGATCCGTATATATTACGATAAATTCTCACGGAAAAGATAATGTGCAAAACCCCTACTGAAAAAGAAAAAAAATAGATACGGATCTAAATAATAGACTGGAACACGGCTGTTTGTCAAAAGCATACGATTTCGAACTCGCGTAAATGTACATTTGCTAAATGCGGTAGCATGAACGCTCTTCGAAAACATATGTTCGAAAGTGCTAAATGTTGCATTTTAAATGCAGCAAAAACGCTGTATTAGTCAATATACATATGTTAGAAAATTGCAAGTAAAAATTTTACTAGCAGGAATTTGCAGAAGTCAAAAAGTAAGGTTATGTTTAAAATTATAATGTAAACAAACTGTTTAAGAGGATAATTTGATGAAACATAATTAGTGAAATGAAAATATGGATGAAAAATTGAAATCTATTGTATATTTTTTAAATTTTATGACGATGGGAACTATTCCCAATTAAAAAGAAAATTGCGCGCCAAAACTTAACCGTCAGAAAGTGTTAAAATGGCAGTAAGTCTAAAGGTCAAAATACAATAGCGCAGTGGCATTGACAGTTTTTAAAATCAGCTGTTACTGCTAATATTGGCAATCACTGCCGCAGCAAAAAATACGGCGTTGTCAGTGACTGCCTTTTTTGACATTCCCTTTTGTTTGTTTACATTTTTGTTGTTGCATTTTAGGCTTCAGTGACGTCAACAGATGTTGGCTGCGTTTCATTTATGTCAAATTCAGCATGCGAAGTTTGCTGCGATGAAGGCAGTGGCAGTGAATTTAGAATTTAGGCTAAACTGAGCAGTACTGCTAGCTGCCACTGCTGTATTGTGAACCGCTTCATTGGACACCACACTTTCTAAAAAAACTGCTGATTTCGAAAAACTGCCGCTGCCACTGCCACTGCGTTATTGTATTTTGGGCTTTAAAGGCATTGGCCCAATGCACGCTTGCTTTGCTTGCTTGGCTTTGAGAACTGTCAAACAATTTTTAAAATCTACTAAAATGTATGAAAGTTGGCCTAGTGGCAGCTTTACTTCACTTGCTTGAAAGTAAAGCAAAGCAAACTAAAGTAAGCAAAGCAAGCGTGCATTGGGCCAATACCTTAAGTTGCAAGTTTTTACTAGTTTTGCGTTCAATAACTTTTCTGAATATTTTCTCTTGCTCTCAATTTTACTCTCTATTTTTCTTTAGCCGTCATCGATTCGCCACTTCGATGCTAGCTATGTTTGAGTTCCGGTCGCTTAAAGAAGAATTTCGCATGTGAAAGCAACAACAAAAGCCGTCATCGATTCGCCAACAGTTAGCGAGTGGTGAAACGAACGACCTCAATGAGGTATAACCAAACTCGCTATCGTCTATCCGTGTTAGCTAACTTTGTTGTTGCTTTCACATGCAAAATTCTTCTTTAAGCGACCGGAACTCAAACATAGCGAGCGAGAAGTGGCGAATCGATGACGGCTAAAGTTAGCTAGCACGGACAGACGATAGCGAGTTTGGTTGTACCTCATTGCGTTCGTTCGTTTCGCCACTCGCTAACTGTTGGCGAATCGATGACGGCTTTTTGCGCTCTCGGTGCAAGTACTTACTGGAAAAGTTATTGAATGGACCTAAAATAAGTGAAACTGAATAAAAATTAGCCAAAGATGTTCATAAAATATGGTTTTCGTGATAGAAAGTGTTTTGCAACCTCGTAGCATTCGCCCACCGTCCTTTTAACCAACGCACTCATTGGAAAGCCTACCCAAACCACACCCAAACTCGTTATCTTGCAAATGTGCCCCGACAACTTTACCGTCAGAAGCAAGGCGAATATATATTATATATGTATAACTTCGCCTTGGTCTGAAGCGTTTGCATTAAGGCGAATTTATACAAGGTGGTGTTACTGGCGAATTTAGATTACAACATCGACAACCACATGTATTTTTTATTGCGGGTGTTATGTAAAATCTAAACTCGCTCCAAAGTTTACATGGATTTTGTTTTTGCTTTTGATGGGTGTGCTGTCAAATCAGTAAAAGCAAAAAAAAAAATACATGTAAGGCGAAGAAATCAGCTGATTTTACAACAACGCCTTGTATAAATTCGCCTTGGTTTGCATCATTCGTATCTTTTTTGAGACTGTCCGCGGCAGATTTTTGATTTCCGCCTCCATGCGGAAAATGAAAGCAAAACAGAAGAAAAGCGGTAAATAAGAGTTTCAGTGGTACTTTGCATAAGAAAAGAACGTAAATCCATTTATATTTACGTTCTTTGGTAACGAGTTGTTCTTTTTTTAAACCGAATACTTCTTAATCACAAATTTTTTATGCAAATTTTTCTGAAACTCTGGCCACTTTTTGAGATGAAAGAAATGTGATAAAGATGAATGTATGCAAGTGAAATGACAAAAACGTAATGCAAAAATTTTAAGTCGCGAAAGCAGCACGCACCGAAAGTTATCCAAAAAATCGCTATTAAATATTTATAAAGTGGGTGTTATTTAATCAGAAAATTGGTCTATAATGCAGTTTTTTTGAAGCTGTATCCGATCGCTGAATGGTTATAGTATTTAAAAAAAAAAATCCTTGGATTCTTTTGGGTTAACTGCTGCGCCAAAAGAATATATTCATGCAATATAGGACGGGTGGGCGAGTAAATGCAGCAAATGCATGCGGAAAACTAAATTTTTATACAAATTCCGTGAAATAAAATGTGTAAAATTTATTCGCAAGATATTTGAGTGCTGAGTATTTCGGAAATTCAACAGCAGGAGGAACTAAAAATAACCACACAACCACCTCCACAAATTTTTTCTGCGTGGACGGTATTATAATACAACTGCGATCGCAT
>NW_023458561.1:12336589-12348960 GCF_013731165.1 Rhagoletis pomonella | reverse complement strand
AAAAAAATTTGCAAAATAAGTCTGTGTATATTGGATTTCTGTAATACAACGATACTCACCAATTTTTAAATTGCCACCAACTATACCATACAGTTTCAAGGACAGCTTCACCATCATGCTGTGAAACGCCAGATCATTGGAGAATTTTCAAGAACTTCTTCACGAACATACACTTTCGTTAGATTGTTACCCAACAAACATTTAGGTAAGTTATCGATTAGAGAATAATTGAAGAACAAGCTACATTCTCCAATCTCAAACGTTAGAGAAAGACTCGAAAAAATTTCGAGAATCATAGCGGACTCAACAAAAATGGAACATAGTTTTCGACTATAAGAAAATATTAATTCTCTAATCGAATTCTAATGTTGATCTCTAATGGGATTCGAATGTGAATTTCAAACTGCTCTCTTGCTAATAAATAACACGCATTGTTTGTAAAATTTGTTTTGAATGCATTTGAAATAAAATAATAATGAATTATTTGAACTTAAACATTATTTATGATTCATTCATTTGGAATATTGCTTATTTACATTTGTTTGAATTTGCGTTGTTTCTCTAATCGTTCTCGAATCGAATTCTAATGTAGTTCTCTAACTTCGTCATCGACTTGAGAACGATTAGAGAATTACCCTAGCTATCTAATGTAGAAATCCAAATTTCTCTAACGTTAGAGACTGTGTTTGCTGGATAAAGACGATAATGGAAATATCCCTTCTGACAACCACCAAACCGTAATATTAGCAGATAAATGTATCACCGGAAATCGTGAACGTGAATTGTTGGTGAAAATGTTGCACCAAAATATTTCAGTAAAAAAAAATGTTGCACCAAAATATTTCAGTAAAAAAAAAACTAATTTTGGGCGGGACGAAGTTCGCCGGGTCTGCTAGTATGTTGAGATGTCATCGTTTTGTCGCGGGCTGTATAACAAAATATTTAATTACCGGAATTTGGTTTTTTTTCAATTTCAGCAAACATGTTTTTCCCCTTCATATATGGAACTACTTACATATATTCTTCATAAAATTAAGCCATCCATTCAACAAGCTTTGTGATTTTTTTGGGAATTTTGCTTCGAAGTCAATTTCAATCTATATGTATATAGAAAAAAGATGTTTAATACACATGTATGTATGTAAAAAAAAATGTAATTTTTCTAACCAAAGAATAACCAACTGAATGCTTAAAAAGTGGTCATTCAACGTCTTCCATTCTTAAAGAAATTGTGTCTCCATGTTTGCTCTACAATACTCCATGGTTCCAAATTTTGCCACACTTTTTTCCAATGCATCATCGCCAAATTTGAAAATTGAAAATTTTTAAGACGATCAAATAGTTACGGAATAAAATCTTGAGATGAATATACACTTGTGCTCATATAATTAAATATATAAGTCCAGTTTTTGAAAAAAATTGTTTAAAGCTAATTTTAGTAATAGAATATCTGTATTTTACTAACATTACCATTCATTAATTTTTTTTAGAAGTGGACTTATAAGATAAAATAAACGAAAGGGAAACAGCCAAATAATGCTAAAATGTCTCTTCCCTGTTTATATTTTCGCCACTGTATGTATATAACCATGCATAACACATAATTGATACCTTTAGGTAGCGTTTTTGATTATTCGTTTATTTGACATGTTTTTGTATCGATTCCAGGATCCGTGGCTTGCGAACTCCTTTTGATTTTTCGACGAACATTTGTTGCTTTGTCGTGTAATTTTCCAGTGGGATTTTCCCGCTGCGTCGGTGGCAATAATATCTCTGTATAAAAATAAAAATAATTAGTTAGTATGTTTAGACATGCGCACATTTTAAAGTTTAAAACTTATGCTTTTTGAAATATCTTACCAAATCTTCAATAGGAAATAATAATTTAATTTGCTCAGAGAACTTAATAATATCTCTTATGGTCATAGGCAGAGATCGAAAATAACCGTCACCAAGTGTCATGTACGGTGTTTACCACTGACACAAACACTCATCTCTCAATCAAAAAGTGGCAATTTTGAAGAAAATGTATTCTCCTGTTCCAGTTAATAAATGTTACATAACAAATACTAGTTAAAAACAATTGTATGGTTCCCCAAAACGAAAAAATTACAAAAATGTTTGAAATGTTATAAAAAAGGTTCACAAAAATATATTTTTTTTTTGGTTTTTAGTAAAAATTGGTTGAAAAATGAAGGCTGCGGTGAATTATGAACATTAAATTTCAATTTTGAACTACTGTGTGCTGACTTCGGCATGCAGTATGAATTATTGTAAATGTATTTTGGCAGCAAAGGATGGCGAAGTCCTTGAAAAGGATTTGGCTTCATGTTTCGGAATTGGTTAATTAACTGGTAAATATTTGATTTAAATTACGATATGGGTAAGGTACTTTTATCATACGATGTCCTTTATTGTACATTGGTTAATATGGTCACCGTAGCTATACTGCACCTATGCCCAGATTGTATATAAAATGCTAGGTAATTTTGTTCTTTTAACTGACTTACTTTCAAACCGGGTATGCATATCATACGAAAGGCACCTGCACAGTTACTAATTTCGTAAAAATCAGTGCAGTATTTTACGAAATATAGTTATTTTAAGATTTTAAAATTTTCATATCAGGAAGAAAAGGAGGACCATACCCACTATTTCATATTTTCCGGAGTCGCTATGCTACACTTTTTTCCTCTTTTGCCTTTAAATCAAATCTTTCATTCTTAAACACTTTTTATTAAATCCTTTAAGCACGTTTTTAAAGTAGAGTGTTTTGGGTTTTATGTTATGAGTAAGAAAATGTACTATTTAAAAGGCTTAGTCTAACCTGATTGTAATTTTGTGAATATTGGTGGATTGGCAACTACTACAATAGCTATTTAATTCAACTTGCTTGTTTTATTCTAATTCGTGTTTTGGCTATTTGTTATTAAAAGTAACTAGTCAAAGTGCTATATTGCATCTACGTTTAATAAGTAACTAAATCCGAGCAATTAATTTTTTTTTTTTGTGTTTTAAACAGTTGTGGCATTTTGTGAGCAAAAGCAACGATGTTTTCCCCATTTTGAATAGGCTCGCCCGAGGAGCCCCGTAGTCGGAGGAGAAAGAAAAGCATACCATTGAATTCCTTGGTATTTGGTCTTTCAAGCTGTAAAGGTCGGTGGTGGCACGCCGCCTTCATTTTTTTGTACCAGCCTCGAACAAACTGATACTTTTCGGAACCTAACCCACACATACTTCATACATTGTACATTGGGGTGGTCCGAAAATGCATGTAAAAAAGTAAAGTCGGAATTGTTATGCTCTCACCCCCTAGGATTGTTCTATACCGAAAAATAGTATTGCGTAATTTTTTTTATTTTGAAACCAAAAAATATTTAGCGGTCGCTCAAATCGCCCAAAGTTTTCCATATATTTTATATGGGGGAAAAACAACTTTTCATAGAAATGGTATAGAATAGTTAAAAATCAATATTTTTCTACCAGGAAACTCTGTTTATCTGCAGGAGATTCCCAATAATAATACCCAACTGTTTATTTAATCATTTTTTCATCGCAAGCGGGCGACCAATAAAAAATCGATAATATTAAAAATGGTTGGGTTGAGTATTATTATTAAAAGTCTCCTGAAGAGAACCAGAGTTTTCCGATCGAAAAATATTGATTTTCAAGAATTCTGTACCATTTCTACGAAAAATTTTATTTTTCCCATATAAAAATACACGAAAAACTTTGAGCGACCTCTAAATATTTTTTTATTTCAAAATAAACAGGTAAGAAAGTCTAAGTTCGGGCGGAGCCGAACATTAAATACCCGGCGCAAGTATTTAATATATGTTTTTTCACCTTTCCGAAACCTACCGCTAGATGGTAAGACGGGGTGTATTAACTTAGAGTAAATTAGCGTCCTTAGATTTCGAAATATGGCAGTTTCAAGGATTGGTGAAATTTACCGTTATATGAAAAGCGGCCGTAAATTTAGTCCGATTTCAATAATTTTCAACGTTTTGCTTTTATGTGGCAAGCACAATAACTGTACCGAGTTTGGCACAAATTGGTAGAACGGTTACCGAGATACATATCGCACACCGTCTTCAAAAGAGTCACAGCTCAAAGTTTGGCATTTTTGAAATTATGCACTAAAAATGTACACAGAGCTTTTATTTACCTTTCAGCAAAAGCTGGAGCAAATTTTTGTTATAATTTGTTAAAAAACCTAAGGTAAAGTCGCCCTGCCCATATGATTAGTATGTGCTACGAAATAGTTTTTCGCATTTTCTGACGAACGTATTATTTTGAGTTGTTGTGTGTTGAGTGGGCGGTGCCACGACCATTTTCCAAAATTTTACCATAAACGTATTTTTTGGTAAAGAATTGTTGCAAGCATCAATTTTGAATAAATTAGCTTTAATATTTACTGATTTATCGAAGATTTTGTATTTCTCTCAATTACCGTTATATGGGATGTGGGCGTGGTTATTGTCCGATTTTTTTAATTTTCGGCCATTTAGTATGCTGTACCAAGGCCAACAACTGTGCCAAGTTTGGGAGAAATTCGTGTAGCGGTTACCAAGATATACACATGTTACCATAAGTGGGCGCCCATTTGCCAAAAATTTATAATATTCTTATTTTTCGTCTGAAAATTATTGTAAATATCAATTTTGAGTGAATTGTCTTCAGTAGTTACTAAAATATCGCAGTTTTCGTATTTCTGGAAATTACCGTTATATGGGAAGTGGACGTGGTTACAGTTAATAGAATGGTTAATAGAAACCTACATACCAAATTTCGTTGAGATATCTCAATTTTTGCTCGAGTTATCGTGTACACGGACGGACGGACGGACGGACAGACGGACAGACGGACGGACAGACAGGCATGCCTTAATCGACTTCTCTATTCATTCTGAGCATTTATGTATACTGTTGTCTATATCTATCTCGATTCGTTTTGGCTGTTACAAACAACCGTTATGTGAACAAAATTAATATACCCTTGTGCGCAAGTGCGCTCGGCTATAAAAATTAATACACTATATAGGTCAGTTCATATTAATGAAAATAAATCATATAAAATGAGATCACTATCGATAAAAAGGAAATCCTCAATAGAAATTTTTAATTTCAACGCATGAAATTTACATACATTTTTTTACTTTCAACCCCCGAATTGCTCAATTACTTCTATAGCTAGGAGGGATATTTCAGCCGCCGGTAATAAGAATTCGCAATCACCATAACGCACAACGCTAACATTACTATTCAAAATCACGTTTACATCCAAAATTACAATTCTTAATTTCGTTTTGTAGCAAATACTTAAACGTTACTTAAATGTAAACGGATTAAGAATAAAAGTACTAGAAGAGATCTGAGCGTTTGGTAGAACAAGTATTTTTGATGTTGAAATTTTACTTAAAATCGGCAAATTGTACTTTTACCATTGTACTGAAAAAAGCACAACAAACTTTATCCTTTATATCCGCTTATATCCGTTGAAGAGAGGCTTTTTCTAACTTTGGGGTAATTAAAACACAAATATTGAATTTTTTTAAGTTTAATTTTGTAGTTGTTCATTTACATTTTGAAATGTATTTCTGATATAAGAATTTCCATCTTCACTGCTAAATCTCTTGCACGATACTGCGGGGAAAATCAAACGAGTTTGATGCGTGCGATGCGGGGACGTCGCAATGCACGCATTACGCAAAATCGTGCCTATGTTGGACATCTACATTTGCCAATATATGTTTGGTTTTGTAATCTGCCCGCATTTAACGCACCGCACCGCCCGCCCCGAATTTCTCGTGTCTACGCTGGACACGGCGTAAAGCTATCAGCTCATACCAATTTACGTCACAAAATGCCCTTAGAAGCAGGGATGCCATAAATAGGGCAGCAGCAAACAGGCGACTTCATTTTTATTGGAACCCCGGCAAGGACATTACAGGTAACAAAATTGTAGATGAGATTGCCATGAGCGGAATCCACTTGGTTCTAGAACAAGAGAATAACATTCTGAAACCTCTAAAAAATCGTTATAACGAAATAGAACAGCGGATGAGAAAGCAGACTATATCGAGATGGAATGCGCTAAACACCTGTCCAATGTCTAACGTCATGTGCAGGCTAGAAAACTGGACACAAAGAGACGTATGATAGGTGTCATAACAGGACATAACATGTTGGCAGCGCACGCAAGCAAAATGGAGATTGCTGTTAGTGAAGTTTACAGGAAATGCATGGGGACGGCAACAAGAGCGACCCTTGAACACATCGTATGCCATTGTCCTGCTATCAAAAAAAAACTATTGAAATGTCTTGGAGCTTTAGAGTTTAATAATCTTGAAGACGTGACAACACTTGGGCTTCAAGCACTACTAAAATTCTCAAAAAGCGTTGACATCCTAAATGATGCATGCTTGGAATTTACTTAACTAAACCTCTATCTCCATCACTAGGGCTCTTTGTGGAGCGGTCAGCCAGCTATAATAACCCCACTCAACCCACCCTTTATTATTAAAAATTTATTTAAATGATGAACAAAATATTTCTCTACTTTACCAGAAGTGAGTAGAGCAATAATAAATTTGTTCCAAAATTATTGGAGCAATCACATTGAAATACAGTGGTCTTCAGAATAGTCTCCAGGGACATTTTAAAGGGATCCTGCACAGTCCGAAATATCTTTTATTGAATCGTAAAAAATGTAATAATAACAAAAAACTGATAATTATTTCTATGTTGTACTAAACCATTGTTATAGCTCAGGATGAACGGTTTGTAATTATTCAATTGCAGTAAAAATAAAAATATCAATAGATAGGTAAGCACTAGGGATGTTGTGAATGTGGAATTTTCGACATCCGCGGATGCGAATGCGGATACGAATATCTAACAGCTAACATCCGCGGATGCGGTATTTTTAAGAAACAGAGCAGATGTCAAGTATTTTTAAGAAACAATTATAATCTAGTTTAATGGCGATATCGTTGTTTAAACAGCGCTTACAAGCCAAACCAGATGTGTCAGGTTTTCCTAAAGCTTTTTAAAAAGAATTCTTAATTCTCATCCCTTTGGCTGTTTCAGAATTTGGGTAATCTGTAACTCCATCAGAGTTTTTCGATTTTAGTTTTTGTAAAATTATTATTTTCCAGAAATGAAAATTTTGAACAAAATTCTGTTTCAAAGTCGGATCAGAATATTCTTATTTAAAAAGAAGCACCCCGTTTTTTTATAAGTACATATTTGAATCTCAGATAGTTACGTAATTCTTATATAATTAAAGGTCAGACCTATAGCCTTTTAATTATTTGAGCATGGATTCTCTTCATAGCCAGACGTTGAACATTTCTGTTGGAAATCCCTATTGAAGGAGCTTACTCTTTGTCTTTAAATTACAAAGGGGCAATTTTACCACAGAAGTTTTTAGCCAAGGATCCAATGTATATCCCCATAAAAAAATATTGCCCGACAAGTAAAAATAAATTCCTCAAAGAGCCCCATTTGAAATTATTGAAACGAATATACAGTGCACACTTTCTTCTTTTGCGTCTAGTAGTTTTTTTTTTTAAGATTGGTCCAAAAAAATCATAATAAAGAAAGAAATGCAGGTATTTAAAGCACGGAAAAAAAAATATTGTTAATAGGATTATGTTCTCTTTGACGTAAGTCAAAGGTCAAGTAGAAGTGGGAACTTATATGACTGCCCATTGATAGCTCGGTTATATAGCTTAAGAAATAATATGTTTAAATACATTTTTATCAAAGTGGATTCCCACGACCAAAGGTAAAAAATATTGGCTACAAATTATCATTTTGTTTGCCAGATATACGTTTTATCGGTGCACTTGCACAACATTCGCATTCGCAAAAGATTCGCATTGATTATTGCGAATGTTAAAATTAATGCGGAAGCTCCGCGTTTGTGAATGCGAGTTCGAATATTCGTAACAAACCCTGTTAAGCACTTATGTAGCTAAAATTGCACGATTTGATCGTAAAGAGCACATGTACACTATAAATAAACATATGCATACATACGATTGCAAAATATGCAAATACGCATTAGCGTAAATCTTCTTAATTTTTAACGAAACGAATTTCTATCTTCGTCCGAGATTTCATGGATGCTAAAAATTGCATTTATGTCTCTAATGATGAAATTTCGTAACAACTTATTACAAAAAGGGGGAAAGGTAAATTTACTAATACTTAAATCCGGATATACGGATATCTCACTATTCGGATATGAAAATATCAGCACACTGTTCGGATATCCGAATATTTTAATTTTTTATTTAGATATTCGAATATATAGATCATCCGTATAGTCAAAAATTCCGGATGGAGTTCCTAGCCATACTAAAAAGTGAAACAACATTTAATTTTTAGCAAAAAAAACTGACTTCAATTCTCATATAAAATATATATATATATATATATATATATATCTCATGATCCAATGATCGGATCTAAACTAGATTAGTATGGTACCACCTCTGAGACACTACTTTTCCGATGCAAAAAGAATTATCGAAATCGGTTGACGTGGTCCAAAGTTATGCGGTAACATACATAAAAATATATAACTATATTCCGACGAACTGAAAACCTCGTCCTTTTTTGGAAGTCGGTTAAAAAATAAAAGTAAACAAATTCAATATTTTAGAAACTAAAAAGTTAACAATAACAGCCGTTTTCAAACGAAGTCACAAACCTTAGCTCACCACTGCTTCAAAGTTTGCCGCTGCAACAAATATGCCGCTACAAAATAAATTATTAAGTTGTTGTGAATTTTTCTAGCACTTAAAATTGAACTTTTATGATACATTTTGCGGCGTACTAGAAATCACAACAGTGAAGAGCTAAGTTTTGTGACTCTGTTAGAATAGAGGGGTAAATGTATATTCATTTGTGAGATTCGTTGACAGTTTTCCTTTAGTTTAAGTATTTAACATTCATTCAGTTTTAACCGGCTTCAAAGAAATGAGAAGGTTGTCAATTCGTCGGAATATTTTAATTTTTTTTTTGTATGTTACCGCATAACTTTGGACCACGTTAACCGATTTCCATAATTCTTTTCTGTTGGTACCTCAGAGGTGGTCCCATACTAATTTGGTTTAGATCAAATCATTGGATCATGAAAAAAGTAACGGTACTCTTAAATTCTTATATGAGAATTGAAGTCGATTTTGTTTTTTGCTTAAAAACTACTTGTTTATAAAAGTACATCATTTTCTATAACAAAAAACATCTAAATTCGATTTTCAAACTTTATACAAAACTAGTTGAGCGCCAAATATATTATTATTATCGAAAGATTTCTAAAATCCGCTTTAGTTTTTGAGATTTTTTTTGCCGAGGGCGTTCTACATTTTCTTTCCTATAAAAATATTAGCGAAATACATACATTGTATTATAGAAAATGCGTAACACCTTCAGAAGAAAAAATATTAAAAATCAACACGATCAAACTAGCACAATATTGTCCTAAATCATATCTTAAGCAGCATTGTTTTATTATGCGCTTGGGATCCGTCCGTTTTTGCTCCTAAGCTAGAAATAATGGAGTACGACACCGAAAACACTCGTTTATTGCTACTAGATCTCCTCAAAGCGAGTACTCTTATTCTTTAATTTGGGAGATCGCCCTTTAAATTCAAGTAGATTATAAAACTGACTTTAAATTTTGTACTTTCTCAACATTTTACTTAATATTTCAGACTTTTTGGCAAACGAACACGTAAAGTATAACAATGTCGGACTTTATGCCTCGAGATATGCTTCCCGACCTGTGGGAGGAGATCCTTAAACGTCACTGGACATATTTGGAAACAGACGGAAGCATTCAAAAGATTGAGGAAGGAAAAAAATTAGAGAGTATATATTATTCACATTTATTTAAAAAGCTATTATAAAAGGAATAATTTTTCTTGGGATCTAGATTGCCTTAAGGAGTTTCTTTGCATTGTGCCTCATGATCGTAAATTTTTTCTTCCCGAGACTGCTCACGTTCTCAGGAAATCGATACGGGAAATGGAAGAGTTTAATGCGTATAAAGCAATCATTGGCTTTCGTTCCATCAGTCACTATGCAAATAACTTGTTTACAAAACCTTGGCGAAAAGAGTTTAGAGTGTTAAAGGTTCGTTTTGAATGAACTTGAAAGGAATAATCGTAAAGGATTTATTCAAATTGCTTATTTTCAGATGTATTCCGGTTTCTATCAGCATGAAATTAAATCAAATTTGTTTGATGCTGAAAAACTTTTCGAGGCTATGGGCTACAGACAGGTTTCTGATGAAATTCTTCTACTAGATGGTCCTATCTGCCCCGATCAAGTAACAAACGTATCGCGCGATGCAATGGCGGCTTATGTTGAGTGCCAAATAATGGAACATATTTACGCAGGATTGATTGCACTAGGGCTGACATGTTCTTGGCAAGATGTTTTTAGTTTTCGAGAGAAATTTGTTGGTAAATATAAACAAAGCTTTTTATATTATGGCGTATATTCAGTGTCATCGAACTTTTCAATAACCAGTAATTCATTCTTTTAAGGCGGATCCACACAAGCAATCAAAGGTTTGGCTTATGCTATTCAAGAAAAGCGGCTGCGAAAGGAAAAACTTATAAATGTTGGTGAGTATGGTGTAATTAGTATTATTTTATCGAAAATATATATCGTTTCCTATTTGGTTTGCAGATAATTGTTACGCTAGCTTGCAACATTCATCACAAACTTTAAATATCACTCCGACAACTTCGGAGTGTCCGAATTGTGCTCTTTATAATCGTATGCCATCGCATCCGCAATACCCTAGGCATACGGACAACTATGGCACATGTGCTCTTCATGCCCCAGCATCGACAACAGTGCCAAATCATTTATACAATGGGAAAAGCAAAATGCCTTCTTACCCAATATCAGGATACCAACACTCGCAGCCCGCTGCGTATGGAGTATCCCCTGCAGGCATGCAACACTCACGAAGCTTGGAGCATTATAGTGAAGCTGTGCCGCAATTGCCACATAGACATTCATTTGATCATCAGCAGAAAGGTTGCACCGCACATCATTACAAACTCCCACACCAGTTGCCATCGCAGCACGTCTACGAATTACCTTATGATTGCCTGGATGGCGCAAGTATGGGCGGTAGTAGCATTTCCTATGCAGCTGTGGTTGCGTCCGGTGGCGGTTCCAATAATGGTATTAATAACTGTGGAATAAATGCCGCTTACTGTCATCCCTACAACGTTTCAGGCAATCGTTATCCACTCCCTTACAACATTTCAAATCAACTAAATTCGCATTACGCGACTCCTAATGCCACGTGCAATGGCGTTAAAGGAGATCCCTACAATAATACAGACAACAGCGTTTATGCTTCCGTGTCGAAATCACACAATTGCAATTACCATCAACCGCCATTGCAGCCAATGCGTCAATCGTCTGTTGTAGCTGGCGGTAAAGATTTTCAAACATACCGACAACGATCCTTTCCACCAGATCAGCAGTTAATTGAATTTGATGATCGTGCTCCGCTAACCTCGCATGACTTCCACGCGCAACTACATGGTCTACCGCACTGCAATTCATTTGATTATGACCGAGAGCGGGAACGCGATAGAATGCTAGAACAGCAGCGACGATTGAATCGTGGAACAAACATGTCCTCAGCGTACGCCCAGCCGAAAGACATTGTAATGAGGCTTACTCATGCGCCCATTTTGGGTATGCCAACCGCTACTCAGCAACCCTCGTCTGATGATATGTATAGCAGCTATGTTTATGCTCGTCCTTTACCGAAAGCTGACCGCTCAAAATACAACTTATCGACGGCTAATGTGGCACCGAAGTATGAAAGAAACTCAAATATTTCGGTAAGTAAACCAAACTGCTCTTGACAATGCGCTTATGTAAAGATAATTTTTAATTGTGAGTCAATTCGTTACTCAACGAAGATGCGAACAAATTAGAATATAAATCGTTAATTTAAAAAAGTGCACCTGGGCCCATCAATTCAGAACTAAAATTTATTTGTTATATATTTTGTTAAGCTGAGATGAGATGAGGTGAAATAACGTAAGTTGGGGTGAGTTTTATTTTTATGTGAGGTGAATGGAAGTAAGGTGCGTTAAGGTGGGGTAAGTTGAGGGGAGATGAGGTATGTTCAAGTGAGGTGAGTAGAAGTGAAATGAGGTGAGTTGGGGTTCTTTATCTTTATCTTTATCTTTATCTTTATCTTTATCTTTATCTTTATCTTTATCTTTATCTTTATCTTTATCTTTATCTTTATCTTTATCTTTATCTTTATCTTTATCTTTATCTTTATCTTTATCTTTATCTTTATCTTTATCTTTT
>NW_023458561.1:12300524-12331589 GCF_013731165.1 Rhagoletis pomonella | reverse complement strand
GAAATAATCAAAATTTACTACTTTACTTACATAAGAATGTATGAATTAAAATTACGTAACAAAATTGGCACTCTTACATCTCAATAATATTAAGGGTATTAAGGGTACACCTGCTAGTTGGTACTTGGTAAACTGCTAGTTGGTACTCGATAATTTCATCAACTATGAACGTCCTTTCAGCTTTCTTTTGTTAGTCTGGTAAACTATGTCTACCAACAGCTGATTCGTAGCTTTTTTCCCATAAAAAAAAGAATTGTAACAAAAATTTGATGGAATTTTATTTACTCATATGCTTTTTGCCTTTCGGCAGCGGTCGGATTTAAAATTGGATAATATCAAACAGCTGATTGCAGTTTACCAACTACCAGAAAATTATCAAGCTTCCACCCCGATAATCCGGTAACGGTAAACCGATAATAAAATAATTTTACACAAACAAAATACAAGGGTGAAAATTACTGAACACCAAGTTACCGAGTACAAAATTCGGTGTGAAGACCACGGTTGCCAACTTTTGGATTCTTGAAACCGGGACACACAACAAGTCTGTTCTTTTGCTCGCCCGCAGGTGCCCGAAAGTGGTAAATTTTTGTCTCTTTGGTTGATTCTCGGGCTGTTGACAGCCATTTTGAGCTAGTAATATTTGCTTCTCACTAGCCCGAAGTCGGCCTCACTATTTTTCTGGACGAGTTTGTGAAAACCAGAAGTTATTGCAGAGGACCATCGAAATGTGGCCCTCTCTTGGACATAAATTTCGCACTTACGCTCATTTGCCCAAACCTAGCCCTAAATATAGAATAGTTATTAACAAAAAATCACCAACAACATTATGGTCAAGTCTAAATAGCAGTAGAATAGCTGCCCGAAATAGCAGCTATAACTTCTATCAAAATGTAAATTACTGTTTTTCTTATTTTAGGAGCTTTTCCGGCCGGTAGTTTAAAAAAGCATAAACAAGTTTCCTTTTTTCCTCCTACGCGTTTCGGCGTTGTTTTTCGCCTTCTTCAGGGAGTCTGTTTTTATTTATTTGGAAAAGAAAACATAAAAAACACAACCATTAGATACAATGTTAGATATTGCAGTATGGAAACAACACACTTACACATATACAAATACAATTCTTCGACGGTAACACTTACATCTGTACATTTACATCACATTTGACACAATAATTATTTTAACATATTTAACTTTGACATCACTAATAAATAACTATAAATAAAAATAAAAATATCACAGCCTAATGTTTATTATCGCTCATCTGCTCGTCCAATGTGTCCAATTGCTGCCCGATATGCGCAATTTATGTTATCCCTGTCTTCTTTGAAGTTCATCGCGTCCTGTATTCTTTGTTGTATTCGCAGACCTTCTAATGTTAATCTTGTCCTCTCCCTCCTTTCTCAATCAAATAGTTGAATATAATTGTTATGAGGCCATAAATAACAAAAAGAAAGTAAAATTTTATATAAATATAAAAAAATTCATAAAACGAAGCTTCAATGATATTTCTAAATTACTTAAAAACTTTAATAAAAGTTAACTAAAAATGTATGTATGTATAGTGCCGCACTAAATTATTGTCACCAGGAATTTCTCACAATGTATGCAACATTTTTTACTTAACATTTTCGGCGAATTTTTTATAAAAATATTGTTTATACTACAACAAAAAAACATAAAAAAATCTCTTAACTTTGTGCAAAACTCAGTAAAATTCCATGAATTTGCCTACACGTTGGCATTTTACTATAACAAGGTGCCAGTTTGAAGTTAGTAAAAAATCGTATTGACCTTTGGAAGTTTTTTGCAGGTAGTTTCTTCTCAACAAAAAAAAATATCGGAAATACTTCGTACTTCATAGTTTGTACTTTTACTTTACGACGTATAGTGGCGATTAGTAAATAGAATATGTAATATGTAAATATTTAAATATTTAAAGAGATCTAAATTTTTTACAACGAGATGTCAAAATTTTTTCTTGCCAAAAACCGGGACATTTTGCGTCCCGGCAGGTATTGTACCGGGACCGGGACATAGCTCTTAAATCCGGGACAGTCCCGCCGAAAACGGGACGGTTGGCAACCGTGGTGAAGACCCCTATTAGCAAAAATAAAAGTGTCCACTCTACTCAGTACATACATATGTATAATTTTAATAGTTGCGAGATTTTTTACATTTTTGCATTCTACAAATTTTTTAAACGATATTTTGCAAAAATCCGCAACCTAAGTAGCAAGCAACTAAAAAATTACAACGCAGGTATGCATATATTTTCATTAAATTTTCCTAATGCGGTGTTTCGAATTTTCTTCCAAATGCTTTTTTATATTGAAGAAAATAATCAACACGGTAAAAAAATGCCAAAAATCAACGGTAAGTGATACTTCAATCTTCCAATTTTTTATAAAAAAATTTTGTGGGCTACAAAACTGCATACTGAAAATTTTTCTAAGAAATTAATAAAAAAGCCCGATTTTTTTTTAATTTTTTAATATTGCACAAAGTTTGATATATTTATATTTATACGGTTTTTGCTAAAGAATAAGCTGTATTTAAAAAAATAACTAAAATTAAATAACGAAAAAAAATTCTTGTGGTGCGCTTATAATTTTGACACGGGGTGTATAACGGATGATATACTACTTTACATAATTTTATTTATTGTTTCCCTTCGTTTTTTAGTTTTCTCGATTGTTAGCGCACTGAATTCAGGGCGAATGCTTCCACAATTTAACAAGAAATGTATCGATTAATCGGTTAATTTCTTATGATTAATTGCAATTATTAATCGAATGCTTTCGATTAATCAATTAGCCGATTAATCGGTTATTAAATTTTTTTGCTATCAGAGATCGAAAATAACCCTCCACTTATTTTTATTGTGTTTCTCACTGACACAAACACAAATCTCTCAGGCAAAAAATGTTTCTCACATGCCAAATCACTGTGCGATCTTGTGTTTTCAGCTGTGGGTTATTTATCAACCGTTTAAATTTCCTTTAGGCCAAGATATGGAATAAATTAACTGACGAAGACCTGCGTGGCAAATGAACTTTTCTCTCAGAGTTTACATTGCTGGCAAATGTAAATAAGGGTTAAAATTTAAAAACTAATTAATACAACTAAAATAAAATCTGTCGAAATTTATCAATAAAATACCTTTTTCGCAAAATATATAAAGGACCCTTTTATTTCTCAAAACAACCCGGGTAACAGTTATTCGTCGCCACGCTGTACATACGCGAACATTTATGACAAAGAAGAAAGCGTGCACATTCATAATATGACACCCTGAAAATAATCTATTTTATTATATTTCGGTTTATTATATTAAGCATTTTTTCGTACATACATACATATATACCAGTATAAGCAGAATTAAATATTGGTATAGGTGCTATTAAATTTTAGTAAATTTTTAGTTAGTTTGAGCCAAAAAAATTAAATAAAATCTTTTCATGGTTATACAAATCACAAATAAAACATCACAAATCAAATTGATTCGCTCTAAAAATCAAATCACAAATAAATTTTAATTTTTTTTGGTCAACAAACTAACTCACAAATCAAATATATTTCTTAATTGATAGCGGATTTTAAATCAAAACTGGTTTGAAATCACGCAACCCTGCTACCGCACGACGGTGACGCTGACGTTGCTTCTCTCTCTATTTGATGTTTCTACGCACTTCTGCGGTACGCTACGTACACGTTTGTGGGTAACCGCACTCGTAACACTTACTTTTTCTCTCCCAGCGATAAGTGTCGGGGAACAACAGCAACGGAAAATATAGGCAAATAGCCCTTTCCCATTGGGCGAGACATTTACAAAAAATAAATCGCCTGTTCTCTTTTGTGGGTTATTTTTTCTCTAAAATTGTAAGAGTTATTTTGGGGCACTTTCAAATTGGAGAGGGTGATTTTCGGTCTCTGCTCATAACATATAGATAGTAGATGTGTACATTAGGGCGGGCCTTATAAACATTCTATAAAAGAAGTCTATTAGACCATAGCTCTAAAGTCAATTTCAAGCCTCCGACATTTTAAAATAAGCTATTTTTATTTAATACAAAGTTAATATGCAGATTAATACTTATTACAACGTTACGAATGTTCTTTTTTAATAAAAACTTGTACTTGGCGGTTTTTTGTTACGAAAAATTTATTTTTAATATCTATTTTTTATTTAAAGATCCGCAAGATCGCGTACAAAGCAAATTATAAGTAGTATCGGCCATATCAATAGCTCCCCCATTTCAAAGTGATCTTATTTGCCACTCATGTTTATTTACTTAGGTTTAGAATTTTCCACTAAATTACAGTTCAGTCTTTAAAAAACCCATATGAAGTTTAAAACTTTGTAGAAAACTAATTTAAATATTTTTTTTCAGAAGTCTACATGAGTCAAAGAAAATTTTCAACTGTTAAAAGTGTCCATTTCCAAAGATACTTCATTCATTATGCTCTTCATAGAAAACTTAAAATAGTTTTTTTTTGTTTATTGAGCTTTGTACCACGATTGTTTATTAGGAAAAATTGAAAAAGCAACAAAGTCTAAGCGGTAGAAGTTATAGCAGCTCTTTCGGAGATCACCACATCTCTTCATCAGACTTATTTTTTCTAGACTTCAGCAGGGATCGAACCTGCGTAATCGATGTTCAAAGTCAGAAGCGTTAACCACTGAGCTATGTACATCCCGTAAACTCTTATTGCTAATTTATTTTCCTTATTCAACCAACTACTATCAAGTGCAGCTGATTTGCCGTTATTTAAACTCGACAGCGTGGTTGCTGTTTTCAGTTCTATACATCCATTTGATTATTTGCTTTTTTGTATAGTTTCAGCCAGGCTCTTCCTAAACTATGTATTTGTCAATGTTATTGTGGCTTATTAACATTTTATTTTTATTGAGCTTTGTTGCTCATTTCCTTGTTCATTTTCCTTATTCAACCAACTACTATCAAGTGCAGCTGATTTGCCGCTATTTAAATTCGACAGCATGGTTGTTGTTTTCAATTCTATACATCCATTTGCTTATTTGCTTTTTTGTATAGTTTCAGGCTTTGTTGCTTTTTCAATTTTTCCTAATGAACAATCGTGGTACAAAGCTCAAAAAAATATTAAAAATAAAATGTTAATAAGCCACAATAACATTGACAAATACATAGTTAAGGAAGAGCCTGCCGGAAACTATACAAAAAAGCAAATAAGCAAATGGATGTATAGAATTGACAACAACAACCACGCTGTCGAGTTTAAATACTTGATATTAGTTGGTTGAATAAGGAAAATGAATTAGCAACAAGAGTTTACGGGAAGTACATAGGTCAGTGGTTAACGCTTCTGACTTTGAACGTCGATTAAGCAGGTTCGATCCCTGCTGAAGTCTAGAAAAAAGAAGTCTGATGAAGAGATGTGGTGATCTCCGAAATAGCTGCTATAACTTCTACCGCTTAGACTTTGTTGCTTTTTTAATTTTTCCTAATAAACAATCGTGGTACAAAGCTCAATATTGGTACAATTTAACATTGTTGGAATAAGTCTGAAGTCAACACAAATTTGTATTATTTTTTCCCACTTTTACAACATTTTGTACAAAATTTCAAAACAAAATAGTCTCTTTCAGTAATTACTTCGAAAAGAATGTGCAATTCCGAGTAAAACCAGGTCCTATTTATAAAAATCAATGGACAATTTCCGAAGTTATGAATTTTCTTAAGGTTTTTCCAAAATCACTTCGAAAAATTGAATCAGTTAAATTGGATTCATTTTGAGGTTTGAATAGTTCGTATAGAAATATTTTATAGTATGCTTTTCAGATTGAACTTTTCCATTGCATTGTTCAACAAATTTACTACAACATCTGAACTTTCGCCGCCTTCGGAAGTCAATTCGATAATTTTAATTTTCACTCCACGCTTTCTTGACATTTTTCGCTTTCTTATTTGAGCTAGTGATGGGGAAGTTATCGATATTGTCGATAAAATAAAGAAATAACTTGGACGTTACACGATCAAGATCTTGGTTTGAAGTTGCAATACACTCACACTTTTTTACTAACACACACGCACGTTTACAACTTGAACGCCGACTTGATATCAATTTTTACTTTCAAGTCATGTAGCAACTTGAAAGTCAAGTCAAACAGCTAATTAATTTTTTTTTTGTAAAAATGTACATATGTACCTTTGCATATTCCGGTACATTTGCTTGTACCCAAACCTTCGTTTTGGTACACGGTACTGAACCAAAAGTTTCGGTACTGCAACTGTGTGTGCAACTTATGTTTATTTGTTTATTTTTGAGAATTTTCAATTAAGATACAGTTCTTTCTCTAACAAACCCCATATAAACCCAAGTTTAACAACTTGTAGAAAACTTCAAAAAAGTGCAACAAATTTTCACCTAAGTTTCAAACTTTTTTCTCAGAAGTGCTAGAATTTTTTCGAGTACACAGTTTTTTAGCCCAATCAATTTTAGTCTGATAATGTGCAGGTTTCAAGTGACTGAAAGTTACCGTTGATTTTTTAGAATTTTTTTTCGCCAAAGGTGTTGCGGTTTTCATCCATATACAAATAAATTGAGTTTATTCATTAAAGGGTGAACACACCAAAACTGCGACACTTTGGGAAGCTTATAACTTACCCAAAACGAATTCTATATTTTGAAATTCAAATACCATAAGCTGACCACATGACCTTAGTTGGACGTAGAAGAAATTTTGAATTTGAGTTAAAAATGGCAACCGAGTTAGAAACGAGACAAACCATTTTGCACGAGTTTATAAATGATCCGGCCTTAAGTACACGTAAAATTGCTAAAAAATTAAAGATTGCACTATTCGACAGTTTGCAGGGTTTTAATCGGTACAAATAAGGCCTGGCAGTTACGAGAAAACCAGGGAGCGGGGGTTAGCATGGTCAAAGTGATAAAAACAGTGCTCGGAAGGTCCTCAGTGCGTTTTCGCGAAACCCGAATATTTTGTCGCGTTATGTTGCAAAATCCGTACGCAGATCGCAGTTTTTCGTACAAAAGGTAAAGCGGAAAGCTTGATTGAGATGTTCTACAGCTCAAACAGCGCCAGACCGAGGCGCAAAGTAGAATGTTACAGCGAAATCCCGCATTCGGAAAATGTATGAATTCTAAATTAAAAAATACAACTGCATTGTTATGAACTACGAAACCTACTGCTATAAAAATTCAAAATATATTGCAGGTCAAGATTTTTATGCTGGGGCAAGTCGTCAAGATGCCCCTGAAAGTTGTAAGCTGAAAATGAAGTCCAAATTTCCAAAAAACCACATGGTTTGGCAAGCTATTTGATCCTGTGGCCGTAAGAGCAGCCCTTTTTCCCATCCGGGACAATGAATGATCAAGTTTATCGGGATGAGTGCCTCAAAAGGCGTCTTCTGTCATTTATCAACAGATAAGGAGTAGGCCACTGTTCTAGGCGGACGTGGGAACCTGCCACTATGCCAAGGACACATTGCCGTGGTATAATGCAAATAACATCAATTTTGTACCTCACGACTGCAATCCACCCAATAGCCCATAGCCACGTCCTATTGGGGAATATTGGTCAACTGTCAAAGAAATCTTGCAGAAAACAGGTGAAACAGTGAAAAATATTGAAGAGTGCAAAACAAAGTAGTTGTGCGCATCGCGTAAAGTCGATGATGCAGTCGTGCAGAACATGATGGCGCGTGTGCGATGAAAATACCGATCACTTGCAGATGGAGCAAATAATAACTAATATTTTAATATTTTAATAACATCTAAACTTCCAAGTTATATAATACAAAAAAAAAATAATTTCAAAGCCTGCTAGTTTGTTTCTGGTAGTAATTTCTAAGTGTCGCAGTTTTGGTGTGTTCACCCTTCATATGGAAGCCAATGC
Organism: Rhagoletis pomonella; assembly: GCF_013731165.1. NCBI lineage: Eukaryota > Metazoa > Arthropoda > Insecta > Diptera > Tephritidae > Rhagoletis > Rhagoletis pomonella. The sequence continues at coordinate 12,323,692 of NW_023458561.1, read as the reverse complement.
GACAAAAAAAAACCTAAAAAATTAACGGTATTTCGTAGCCACTTGAATTTTGCACGTTATCGGAATAAAATTGCAGTGGCTAAAAAACTGTGTACTCAAAAAAATTCTAACACTTTCGAGAAAAAAGTTTGAAACTTAGGTGAAAATTTGTTGCACTTTTTTGAAGTTTTCTACAAATTGTTAAACTCGGGTTTATATGGGGTTTGTTAGAGTAAGAACTGTATTTTAATTGAAAATTCTTTAAAATAAATATATAAACAAAAGTGGCACACAATATCACTTTGAAATGGCGTGCTATAGATATGACCGATAGTGTAGGTACAGGATGTCACCTTATACATTAGAGTTCTTATGCAGTTCTCGAATCGAAAATCAGGTTAGAGAACTAGGTTAGAATTCGATTAGAGAATGATTAGAAAAACCCAACATATTTGAAATCCATTAGAATTCAACGTTAAAACACGACCTAACCTTTTTCTCGATATCGATAACTAATTCCCCTTTTTTAGCGAATGCTACAATTCTCGGCAGTTTCTGTAATCGTATTCTAATCTTCTACCGTCGAGAAACTTATTTGATTCGTTTTCCCATCGTTCTCTAACCTTAATGTTTGTTGGTTATGTAATTATTTTTATGTAAATCAAAGTGAAATTTACAAAACACTAAGAGCAATAAAATTGTACAATATATAAAAAATTTATTATTAACATTAGTTTTTGAATCATAATTTGTTTTTATAATTAACAACGTATTTGTAAATATTTTGGGCTTAGATCCTTTTTCTTTCAACACGAGGTATCTTATTTCTTCTCTCTATTTTTATGAATCACACGTCGCTAGCTAATATAGCCCAGTAACTTTAGACTTTTTCAAAAACAAAATTGTAGTTTGGAACTTTTGACGCAGTTTACTACTATTTTATTCGTAGATTATAGATTCACAGCATTGTCCTTAAAGTTGATATGGGAACAATCCGCCATCTTAGATTTTAGGGTTTTGTTTGTGTTGTAGATAAAAATTTGCAGATAATTTAATTTCCCTAATTTTTTATATCTACAGTTAAAAAAATGTATTGCAAATAATTAGGAAGAAGTGCGAAAAGTTGGTTTAATTTTCACGGTTTTTGCCATTTTCAACAATTTCTGTTGAAAATACTTGACAAATTTAAATGTCAAAGGTGTAGAGAATTTCATTCTCCACAACTTTTATTTTAACATTTTTGTTTGTGCAACGCGTAGTAGATATCACGACCGGAGTTTTCTTTCTCTTGTTTACACTTAATAAATGCGCAGAAGACAAATAAAATTACAAATAATTTGATTTGATTTTTAAGAATAATATTCGTAACACTTTAGTTAACATTAATCTTCATATTAATGTATTAATTAAATATTGCTTCTTTAAGATTTCGTAGGCTCGAAATTGACTTTACAGCTATTGTCTAAAGGACTTTTTTCATAGAACTTCCGAATCTTCTACGAGCGACGTCGAAAAAATCGTTCTATACAAATCGACCCGCCCTAAGGTACATAAATCGCTATAGAGCATTTATCTGCCCATAGCTGTCTCCATGATAAAAACATAGTAAGGTAAAACCGTTCTCTCAATTCGTCGGCAATGATTTTTTTTTTGAAGTTTGCCAACATTTTAAAGTCATATAAAATTGAGAGTAAAACAAGTAAGAGCAGCGCTGTCTTCGGCTATGCCGAAGGCTCCATACCTTTCATGAGCATCTGAAAATTTTACGTTAACAGATTACTGCATTTGAAAAAATTTATATATTCACAGCAGACATAGATAGAGGAGATACATATATAAAAAATTCTAGCTAAACAATCAGAGGTATGGAAGATATACCTTATATAGCACCAATCTAAGTGATTTTCACTGCTGTGTGATCGGTACGTAAACCGGTAACACAATTTAATGGGTTTAGCTTCCTACATAAAATAGATACATATATCGCAAAAACTGGTATCTGAACAATCAGTGGTACAAGAGATTAAGATTATACAGCATAGATTTTGACGATTTTCTCAGTAGACTTTGTATTATTATTTAAAAAATAGCTTACGAAATTAATCGGTTTTAGCTGTCCAAATAAAGGAGTTTTAAGTAAAACCCCATATCTGAACAATCAGTTTTATGGGGGCAATAAACAGGTTATAGTGACCCGATCTTTGTTAATTTTACTGTAAACTTTCTGTTGATAATGAGTGAAAATAGTGCGAAATTTCATGTTTCTAGCTGCATAGATGGAGTAGTTATAAAAAATCGCATATCAGTTGTATTGGACCTATATGTAAAAGTAACCCGATCTTTGTTATTTTCACTATAAGTATTCTGTTAATAATGAGTGGAAACGGTGCGAATTTTGATGTTCCTAGCTGCATAAATGAAGAAGTTATGGCAAAAAATCTCATATCTGAACAATCAGTTGTATGGTGGATATAGGTTGTAGTGACTCGATCTTCGCCATTTTCACTGAAAGTATTCTTTTGATAATAAGTGACAACAGTGCAAAATTTCATGAGTCTAGCTACTTAAATGGAGGAGTTATAACGAAAAATCTTATATCTGAACAATCAGTTGTATGGGAGCTATATGTTATAGTGACCCGATCTTTGTAATTTTCACTCTAAGTTTTCTGTTGATAATGGGTGGAAGCATTGCAAAATTTCATGTTCCTAGCTGCATAAATGGAGAAGTTATAACGAAAAATCTCATATCTGAACAATCAGTTGTATGGGAGCATATGTTATAGTGGTCCGATTCTTCCGGTTCCGACAAATGATTAATACATTATAAAAATACACCCACCTACCAAATTTGATCCGGATATCTCGAAAACTGAGAGACTAGATTGCATACAAACAGACGGACAGACAGACAGACAGACAGACGGACAGACGGACATGGCTAAATCACTCAGCTCGCCGTTCTGATCATTTAAGTATACATTTTAATGGGTCTATCTCTTCTTATTCTGGTACTTACAAACAGCGGACCAAAGTTATAATACCATTTCATGCTCATGAAATGTATAAAAAGGAATTGTTCAAAGTTGTTGTTTGAGATTGAAAATGAGAATGTGTGTGTGAGGTTGTGGGTAAAATTTAAAAACTAAATTGCTTGCAAACGTCAATAATCCCTCTCAGCGGCTCTACCTTCCTATTTTTTTTTATCATGGCTGTCTCTACGTTACGATAACTTACACTCAATCAAAATGTATTCAACAAACTGTGATTGAATTTGCCATGGCTCTCAGAAGAACCATCCTATAAAGTCAAATTAAAAAAATTTTGTATGAATTTTGAATCGATTGTTTATATTTTTTGGCATAATAGTACCTTAAAAGAGAGCCTACCTGAGTTGTCAATCACACCTTGTTTAATACACCTTGCTCTCAATATTAATATAGACAACAAGAGAGATAGAAAATGTAGACAGCAAGGCGTATTTAACAGGTGATAGCAGCACCCTTTTATTTTCCTTCGCCTCACGGCTTCATATGTCAAATGGCTGCTGTTGATTGGTTGGTATGAAATTTTTGACAGTCCTCGCCGCAAAAGCAAAATCAAAATACATGTACATTTTGTTGTTGGCGTACCGATACCACCTTATTGAATACGCCTTGGTAGACAGGTTCACGATTGAGGACTTTTTAATTCACTATCGTTCCTTTTTTGAAATGTTATTATGTTTGCATATGGGTGTTTCCATGAAATTGTCAACCAGGACTGAAAAAATAAAAACAACTGAAAAGGGTTTTTAAGACGAATTAATAAGAGAAAAATACTCGAATTTTTATATTATAGAAGTATTTCAGCTTATTGGAATTTTAAAACTCAAAAATGGAAGAGTAAAACTGAATGTCTCTTCGACTCAGTTTTCTCTAATAAAATGAACTATTTTCTCTTTCCTATTAACTAAATTAAGAGATTTGAAACATTACAATTACATCTTAAAATCAAATTTGCAATAACAACTAACTATAAAAATGAGAAAAAGGAGAAGCTAGAGCTCGAATAACGGTAATTTTTTGATTTGCTTCTGATAGTATTCTAATGTCGCGTACGTTATGCAAAAACATTGTTTGTCTATGTCATTTGTATATTGGCAGTCGCAGGTAATGCAGATTACAATTCTTAAGCCAGAATTCTTCTAGTTAAAGATATACAGTAAAATTTTCTTTCCAACCGAAGTAAAAATATATTTTATTACCCTTTAAAGTTTGTCGCATACGTTTTGTAAGTACGAAAATTTCAATCAAATACATCAAAACCAATGTTAATTGCAAATTTTCCATTTAAATTATTTAGAATAGTTGTAAAACAATGAAACGGTGGCGAGAAGAGTTCTCAATAAATACATTTTATTACTTACGAGAAAAGTTGTCGCGTACGTTATTGTTTTTTTTTTAATATAAAACTAGCCAGAGATAATTTCTCTTAAAATATGAAAGGATTGTAAGGGCACATTATTTAGCTTAGTTTAGGAATTTTTAAAGAAAAGAAAAACTCCCATGATTCGCAGACTTTCGCATATATGCGTGTTTCCATGAAAATGTAAACCGAAAATGCAAGCAAATGAATTCAAACGGCTTTATAACTTTAAATTTCGTATTCAGATGGCGGAAAAAGGTTTTGAAAATGCGAAACGGTGGAGAGAAGAACTGAAAAAATTTAATTTAGTATGTGTTACTAGTAAAAATAGTGTATGCGGGAAAAGTCTGTCGCGTACGTTATGTCGCGTACTTTATTATAATTTTTTTTAATAAAAACTAACCAGAGATAATTTCTATCAAAAAATGGAAAATTGTAAAGGTACATTATTTAGCTTAGTTTAGGAATTTTTAAAGAAAAGAAAAACTCTCATGATTCGCAGACTTTCGCATATATGTATATGTAATTTAAAACCACTTCTTTTTTTGTCGCGTACGTTATCACCTGGTTTTGAACGGATATTTTCCACACCAAAGTTTCGAGGCTGCTTATTTTTTTCTCAAACATAGTACCCTTTGGTTGAAACATAACCGTAATGTTTTTTTTTCTGTAACTTCTATTTTTGATAGATTTACGTTGCTCTATAAGCGTATGAATGTCGCGTACGGCTGTATGGAAACACCCATATGTATCTGCTTGAAGTGAAGTTTTAGTTGCAATAGAATTTCAAAAACGTTTAATTTATGTCATTATGCATGCGAAGCTTCCCTCCATGTTGATATTGTAAACAGAAGAACATTTCAAAAATGCACTCACAGCTGTAAATGCTCCCTTTAGTTTAAAATTTGAATTTCAATAAATAAATAAAAAATCTTGCACTAATAATATGACTGTCTCTCCCCCTTTCTTCAGGATGTACTTGACAATAATGACAAGCAATTACATCTGCAGACCATGGAATTGAAAGATAGTACCACTTCGCTCAACGGAATATCTGGAGCTGGTAATCGAAGGAAAATATCTACTCATACCAATGAAGCTTCGGAAATGAGCTTTGATTCGAATTTTGATGATTTCGTCACCGTGTGCCACAGCGAACATCCTACGCAACGCTCGCCAACACAAGCGTCTAAAAACCAGGATGGTGTTGGCTCCTTCGAATCATGGAACTATGTTTTTAAGAACCTAGAGCGATCTGGCTATTCAAAAGATTTAGGCGAACGGGGTGATCTTCTTGTTCAGGGGTTAGATTTGGATTCAATGAATTTATCGAATGGTGGCGGGGGAAGCTGCAACGGCGGAAAAGCTCCCGTTGAACGGCGCCGTTTAAATCACATAGAATCGGCTAAATCCGGCCGACAAATTACAAATGATCTAGGCAAAGCGCGTACGGACGGTGAAAAGCGTGATGAGAAAAAGTTGGGCAAACAGGAAAAATCCATATTAAAACAGCAACATCAACAGCCAGGGAAAAAAACGAAGTCTGCCTTAAAGCTAACTTCGAATTTGCTCACAACTTCAACAATCGACAATAATAATGGCAACGGCGAAGCGCAACCGGACGGAATCGTGCGATTGAAGAATCGAAAGCAAGCCGCTGCGGAAGTTGGAAACCTTCAACCACAAATAAGTGGCCCAAGCGAATGGAGTTGCCGGTTTTGCACTTTTCTCAATCCCGATACGAAACGAATATGTGAGATGTGTTGCCGCAGCAAGGATTCTAATATAGAAGCTACCGTGTCTCACACACCAACTTGCGTTTAAACGCATTCATCCTACCTTGTTACGTGTACCGCTAGGCTGACAACTAAAGTTTCGTGGATGCACAGCAGAGCGCCTTTTTCCAAAATTTTACAGTTGAAACGTTACTCTAAGCTGAGTTTATTCAACTTGATTAAATTGTTACTCTTACGAAGTAATCGTTTTTGTTCTGATCTAGAAAATTATTAGTCAAATCTAAACAGAACTTGAAAACGTTTAACTCGATTGTTTATTCTTACAATTAAACTTTTTAGGGACCTCATCATATTGTTGTTTTTTGTCTCCTTTCATAAACTTAGATATGGTAGTGGATTGATGGACTAAAAGTATTTCTGTGTTATTTTTATTTTCTTGTCGATTCTTTTTCATTGTTAAATTTTTCTAGACGTATTGTAAGCCTGTTTACTTAGGAAGTAAAATTAATCAAAGTTATAATCCTTTGGTTCCCTTATGTGCCTCCTGTTTTATTGTTTAACAAATAACTAACCCCAAATTTTCAAATACGAATTTGAGTGTGAAATTTAAACTTATTGCGGACTAAAAAATATGTATATTTTTTAACTTAACGCAAATATATACATATACATATGTACATACATACATATATACAAAAGGTAAATATTAATTAAAGCATGGAATATATTTTATAATTATTTAGTGAATCTAGAAATGTGAATTTGAGAATGTTAAAAATTGTACCTACCAAGAGTTTGTTTTAATTAAAAATGTTGCAAATTTTAGCAGAATGCCAAATTTGCAAATTTTGCTTTCAAAAGCAAAAAAGCTGCTTACACGTGACTTATATCGAATATTACATTGATGTGCACAAATCAGATAAGATTTTTTCTTATTGATTGGATCTAAATCGCTAGCGAATTTGGTCGATCTTCAAAAACATAAATTTAATTTTTTTCTCTTTGACGCTAGTAGGAAATGCCAAGGGACTTTCCAATCTAAAGGAATCGACGAAGCCTTTCTTCTGATACTACCACACCGCATCGGTGCGCAACGAATATGTTTAGGAATAAAACGAAGCGATTGCTGGAAACCCATAAAAATGTGTAGAAATCGTGTTTCACTAATGAGATCCAATCCTTAGGGCGGTATTATCACTTGCGAAGCGAATGAATTTGGCGAAGCGAACGGTTAGGCGAAGCGAATGGATTGGCGGACGCAACTTAAATATGCATTAAGAGTGTTCTTTTTTACCAGCTTGTGGAAGTTCTTTGCATCGCGAAAACTTTTAATGCCTTCCCTGCCCTTAAATTGGCTCCGCCAAACCGTTCGCTTCGCCAAAATCATTCGCTTCGCAAGTGATAATATCACCCTTAATCTTATAGAACACAGAAACTAAGGTTTATACATATATTTAAAAATCTCGTATACCTTCATAAAAATATGTACCAATATAAATACATACATACATATGGTATTAAATAATAGTATACAAAAAAAGAGGGAGCTGAATTTCGCAGATTTACAACGGTTGTTGAATAAAGTTTGATAAGGCAAAAAAGAAACACTTCGCAGAAGGGCAAATAGGCTAAGAACATTTTTCACGAGTTAGTAGCGAATGTGGAATATAAAAACGCGTTAATATCTATATATCGTCACCTGAAATGCAAAATAACGGACCAACATCGCCACTGAAGTGGAAAAAGTCGTGACTAATTTTTTCTTCTTTCATAAAACGATGTGCGGAGTTGTAATTTGATGAAATCCATCATAGCAATCAAAAAGTGAATTTTGAATTTTTTATACGACTTTTTGCATTTCAGTTAGACTGCCTACACGCAACGAACATCTGCGCGCATATGTGCGCCAACATGCTCGCTGTCGTTTGCCACAGACGATGAGCGGCTCATTTTGTCGTGATAGCGTAAAGATGATTAGCCAAGACGCGGATGATGCAATTGCAATGCTTTTAACTTATGTATGTGTTACTTAAATTTATTTATATTTTACTTGTATGTATGTACATACATATACTTATAGTAATTTAGCCTCATTTCTCAAAAATGCAATTAACGAACATGGCTTGGATGCATTTATCCGCCGAAGTGCACACTTCAAGCATCAATACAAAATGAGGTTGTTGTTTTTGTTTCCAATGCGATGCTCGCAAACCACGCTACAAACGACGAGCATGGTCGCTGAAAACCAAAATTTTTTGATTTTTTGCGAGGATGCTCGTGAACCGCCGCACAAGCCGAGCGTGTGCGCGCACATGTTCGTCGTGTGTAGCCACTGTTACGCTGATGTCAGTTATTTTGCATTTCAGGTGACGATATATATATACTTATGTATCTTTTTTTTGAGTGTGCGTTGACCGCTGCAAAAGTCATAAATTCGTTGAATAAAAGCTTGTGCAGTGACTCTTAACTACAACAGAACTGAGAAACATTTATGTATGCATATTTTTGTATCGTTTATTTTATAAAAAATACATTTAGTTTTTCTGTGACTTTGAAGTCAAGATTTTATTGTGTTTTGTGTTATAGTTAAAAATCTATATTTAGTTGATTTGTGTTAAATCTTTTATAAATAATCACTCACAATATGCAATATATGTGTGTAACTTGAATGCAAATATACTGTGGCAAATGTATGAAAAACTAAACCGAAAAATAAAAGGTACATTTTGTTCCATATATTTGACACAAATTAATTAACTCGCAGTTTTTATTAATCTCTTACCCATCAACATGGCTTCTTAACTTTTCGGTGTCCATCCTAGTTTTATCGATTGTTTTTGCAAAAAAGAGGAGAAATGCCAAATGTAAAAGTAAACAAAAATGTTCGCTAGCAAGGAAAAGAGGTTTGTAAAGGTATTTTTAATAAAATGTTAAGTTAAAATATATTTATATTGCTTATTATAGCATCAAAACGTGATCACGGTGGCACAGAGAAGAAACATAACTTTTCCTTGAGATGTGAGAATAACAAGCACAACAAATTTGACGGCTAATAATCTGAGATTTGCCTGTGTAAACGGGGTGATTAAAAAACGAGTTTTGATTGGGATAATATTGATATGTGAACATAGTTTAAGACACCTGGCGAAATTAATCAGAGCAATCACAGAATGCATCGGAGGCTCGATTTTCGTGAATTTACGAAAGTGCTATCACTGAATCCGAATAGCTACGAACTTCGAAATTTGTAGAGAGCCTTCATTGAATCCGTTCGTAATAAAGACTCGTACAGATACTCTACGATGAGTTTATGCTGCCAGAACATAATTTACGCCCTTATTCTAGAAGCCGAATCTTCGTAATTCGTAGATACGCTACGAAAAACGAAAAACCCACATGCTGCAACCCTTGCGGAAACATGTGCAGCATTGCCAGCTATGAGTTGTTTTTCGAAGATAGCTGAATGAAGGAAAACAAAGTGGAAAGGAATTAAAAAAGCACTCATCATGTGCTTGTTTATAGTAAAATTTATTGATTTTCAATATTTTGAGGAAAATTATGGATTCTGATGCATTTGCAGTTATAGCAGCGGAGTAAGAGCGCGCTATGGCAATGGACTCACAAAGGTATGCGGAGCTGCCGGGCATAGTAACCAAGGGCGCATCTATGTCAGCTTCTGGTTGAATTGTTGAGCCTCAATCCAGTTAATGCAATAACAGCTTCCTCCAAGCCATTGTAAACATACACTTTTTTAGGTCCACCACCTGTTGCGCTTGCTTCTGCCTTCGGCCGCGCTTAGGGATTATGACCCTTACTAAGTAGAATTCACCTTTCTGTGTTGCGGGGAAGAGGGGCTTCCGCATGTCAAAAGTTTCTTGTGCATATCACTCCGGCTACGCCGTCCACAGTATTTTTGCGCGGAACCCACGTCGAAATTTGCAAAAAAGTGCATAGTGCAAACCGAGTTTATTAATAAGCTAGTGGTAGAAAATTTGAAACATTTATCTTAAAAAAATATGAATCCTTTGATTACACGTGCATGTTAAAGTTTTTGGGTTCGGGCTATGCGTTTGGACACAACAACAGAAAATCGTTGTACAAATAACTAAGCCGGACCCAAGTTTCTCGATAAGGGGCAACAAAGATTCTTATTTGCTTGTTTATATAAAACAGGGGATAAAAATATACGTATATGCGAAAGGCAAATTTATCTGTTTAAATGAACACCACCAATATTTCTTGCAAACACACATTGATTTACATCTTTTATTTAGCCTCCGACACAGAATTGTTTTCGCACAAAATCACGCGAAAAAGCTTACTCGTTCGTTTTTGGGCATGTCATTGTTACGAATTTCGAAAGTTCGAAAATACGATTCGGATTGCAGCATACTATTTCTACGATTCGTAGCAATATCCGAATACGAAAGAGTTGCAGAATAGGGGTGTTAAAATCGATGAATCTTAATCTGTTCGATTTTTGAAAGAAACAATGAATTCTATTGCATTTTCAATTATAGCGGCAGCGTAGGAGCACGCTATGGAAGTGAATTCGCAAAGATATGCGGAGCTGTCGGGCATAGTAACCATAGTAGTTGAATTGTTCAACCACAACCTCCTATGCCTGAAGAACTGGTTCTCAATCCAGTTAATGCAATAACAGCCTCTTCCAAGCCATTGAAAACATGCACTTTGTTGGGTCCACCTGTTGCGATTCTTCCGCCCACGGACGCGCTTAGGGATTATTCTATATATATATAAATTCTATAATTCTCCTTTCTGTGTTGCCGCAGAAGAGGGGCTTCCGCATGTCAAAGCCGTACAACATTTTTTGTGCATATAATTCCGGATACGCCATTCACAGTATTTTTGCACGAACCCACAGCGAAATTTGCAATAAAGTGCATAGTGCAAACCGAATTTATTAATAAACGGGAAATCTTTAGCTACTTGTACAACGATTTAGGGGTGGGGCGGAGGGGAAGGGGGTGGAGGGGAAGGGGGCGTGGCTCCCCAAACCCCCCTAAACGAAAAAGGATGGACGCCGCTTTATAAAAAGTCACCCCTCACGCCCCTCCCCCCCTAAATACCCCTTGGGAGCTGTTTGAAAACAGCGGAAATTTGGATTTTTTCCGAAACGATTAAAACCCTCACTACTCTTTTCTCTGTTGCCCAAGAAGAGGGGCTGAACACCTTTAGTAGAGAGCATCTTTCGGCGTAGGCGGCCTTCGGCCGCACTTAGGGATTATAACCCTCAGGCAGTAGAATTCTCCTTTTTGTGTTGCCAAAGAAGGGGGGCTAAACACCTTTTGCAGAGAATACCTTTCTGCTTAGGCGGCCTTCGGCCGCGCTTAGGGATTATAACCCTCACTAAGTAGAATGTTCCTTTCTGTTTTGCTAAAGAAGAGGGGCTGAACACCTTTTGCAGAGATATTTTGTGGATATTTTTTTTTTTACTGCTCAGCTCGGAAACTTGCAAAAAATACCATATTTCCAACCGACATTATTAATAAATTAGTGCACAGACATAGTAAATTTTATTTTTGTAATAAAACGTGAACTGTTGTCTACAAGTGTGTGTAAAAGGTTTTTGATTCGATTCACGCGTTTGGGCACAGCAACCCAAAATCGTTGTTCAAATTCATAAAGAGTACCCAATAAACTATTGCTCGGAGATTTGAAACATTTATTTAAATTAAAGTTTAATCCTTTGACTACGTTATGCTTTTGGACACAACAAACGAAAATCATTGTACAAATAACTAAACCGGACCCAAGTTTCTCGATGAGGGGCAACAAACACTCTTTTTTGTTCGTTCATATAAAGCAGTGGATAAAAATATATGTACGTATATACGAAAGGCAAATTTGTCTGTTTAAAAGAACACAACTAATATTCTTCTGACTAATTTTACCTATACTCGTTCGTTTTTAGGCTTGCCATTGTTACGAATTTCGAAAGTTCGAAAATACGATTCGGATTGCAGCGTACTATATCTACGATTCGTAGCAAAATCCGAATACGAAAGATTTGCAGAACAGGGGTGTTAATTCGCTGCATTATGTCTATATCGTTGCAAAGCTCATCGTTCCATCGACTGCGATACTCGCCGTCGCCAACACGTAAAGGCCCGTAAATCTTCCGCGAAATCTTTCGAATACTCCAAGAGCCGCCTCATCGGATGTTGTCATTGTCCATGCTTCTGCGCCATGTACCAGCACGGGCATGATGAGTGACTTATAGAGTGTGGTTTTCGTACGTCGAGAGCTCCAGCAGATTTGTTGTTTTTCAGCCGCGTTATTGCTATTCGTACCTCGTCATAGTCACGCGGTGGAACATCGACTCCGTCATCATCGACTGCGGGCTCGGGTTCTTCTTCTCCGCAACTTTCCGTGCTGCTACCATTCAGTAGGGTGGAAAAGTGTTCCCTCCATAATTTAAGTACGTTCTGAACATCGGTAACTAGGTCGCCATTGTTGTTCTTACAGGAGGAGTACGCCCTGGTCTTGGCATTGCATACACTGCTATACCATATTTACGTAGAAATTAAAAACCAACCGTTGAGTAACCGCTTACACGCGAAGCTCATTTAACAGATTCCTTATGTAACATCTCTAAAGTAATGCCAAGCATGCCTTTACTCTCTGGTAAAATTTTCAGGCATTCTTCCTGTCGGCCAGCTTTTCAAGCTCTTCGCACTCACGTATTACGGCTTCTCTCTTCTTATTGCGGCAAATACGTCTCGCTGCTAAGGATGACTTGATACGAAACTCTTTCTCGTGAGAGCGCTGTGAAAAGGTTCATTTTTATAACATCCCCCAATATGCAGCGAAAATCATATTGGAAGATTTATTGAGCAAATTTTTGTTAATTTTTTTATTTAACCAAACAAGTAAATATTTAAAATTTTTAGTATCTTGTTAATTATTTAGTATTAAAAATTAAAATATAAAATGTTTTTTCTTGCAAACACTATCTTTAAGCATAACTTTTATTGTGTTTGCAAGAAATCCATTAGAATTAAATCGGTGTATTTTGTGCGTATCTAGTGGCAGCTCGCTATTTTGCTTGTCAGGTGTTCAGTCCAACTTTATTTGACAGTGCTGCCAAGTCAGAAAACGAGTTTAAGTTAGATTCTCGGAAGCAAAATGAGAGAGTTTCATATCATGTCATCCTTTTCGCTGCTAGCCATGGGTAATAGCGCAATTTTTATGGCGCTAGCTCAATAACGCCGGTGTCACCTGTGGTGTCAGCGCACTAACTCAGCGAAATAGCGCAGCGTACTGATTTGAACACGACGCCATCTGAGTGTCACCACAGTGCCCATCGTCATACAGTGTCATTCATACACAATACAGTGGTGTCATTTTTATTAACGCTGGAACTGCCAACAGAATTTAACTGTTAGGAATGTAGTAAAAATGCCACGATATTCTCATCATTATTTAGTAAAAGCATTAAATTTGCCAAGGTACATACGTTTCTGGCGGTCTCACCACTCAAAAACAAATACGTGTAACCTTTTAAAGAATCAAGGCGAAATGTGTGTGTGTTTCGTGTGTTTCTTGGTGTTAATGGCGCCAGTGCTTTTCATATCTTGGTGTTAGCGCGGCAACTCCGGTTCCGGTATTAGCGCAATCCCGCCGCGCTGCGCAGTGTTACCCATGCCTAGTCGCTGCCCTCTTCAGATTGCTATAGCGCGCGTAGCGCCCGATCGCAGCGTGGCCCTGTAGGCGGCATCTTTTTTCTCTGCTGTTCCTGACACAGGCGGCTGTGTATCTTGACGGCAACAAGGTAGTGGTCTGAGTCGATGTTTGGGCCTCGGAATGTGCATACGTCTAAAACACTGGAGCGTGCCTTCCGTCTATCGCAACATGATCGATTTGGTTTCTCGTTTTTCGATCCGGAATGTTGCTCTTTGGCAACGCAAAAGGGCATGATTCAATACGAAAGGTTTTGTCATACATATATGTAATACTTCTATATTGGCAGTAAGCTAACTTCTCAACGTGTAAGCATTCCGAAATCAAAGCGAGACAGTCTAGTACCGTTTTTGTCAATGGATTGTGTACTTGAGTGCCGTTTTTATACCCGAGCGCACTTGTGCACAAGGGTATTATAACTTTGTTCACATACCGGTTGTTTGTAACAGGCAAAACGAATCGAGATAGATATAGACAAATGTATACATAAATGATCAGAATGAAAAGAGAAATCGATTAAGCGGTGACTGTCTGTCCGTCCGTCCGTCCGTCCGTCTGTCCGTCCGTCTGTGCACACGATAACTCGAGTAAAAATTAAGATATCTTAACGAAACTTGGTACGTGTACTTCTTTCGGGCGTAGGACGGATGGTATTGAAAATGGGCAAAATCGGACAATAACCACGCCTACCTCCCATATAACGGTAATTTTCAGAAATACAAAAACTGCGATATTTTAGTAACTACTAAAGATAATTCACTCAAAATTGATATTTATAATAAATTTTAGACGAAAAATAATAATATTAACATTTTTTTGAAACTGGGCGTAGCCACGCCCACTTATGGTTACATGTGTATATCTTGGTAACCGCTGCATCAATTCATTCCAAACTTGGCACAGTTGTTGGCCCTGGTACAGCATACCAAATGGCCGAAAATTTTTAAAATCGGACAATAACCACGCCCACATCCCATATAACGGTAATTTCGAGAAATACGAAATCCTCGATAAATCAGTAAATATTAAAGCTAATTTATTCAAAATGATGGTTGCAACAATTCTTTTCCAGGAAATACGTTTATGATAAAATTTTGGAAAATGGGCGTGGCACCGCCCACTTATGATCACGTATATGTATCTCGCTAACCGTTCTAGCAATTTGTACCAAACTCGGTATGGTTATTGTGCTTGCCACATAAAAGTAAACCATTGAAAATTGTTGAAATCGGACTAAAATTACGGCCGCTTTTCATATAACGGTAAATTTCAGAAATGCTTGAAATTTCAATATTTTGAAATTTAAGGACGCTAGTTTACTTAAAGTTTATACACGCCGGCTTATCATGTAGCGGTAGCTTTCGGAAAGGTGAAAATCATATATTTAATACTTGCGCCGGGTATTTAATGTTCGGCTCCGCCCGAACTTAGCCTTTCTTACTTGTTTTATATGTGTTGTGTACATGTTTATTTATAAACGTATGTGTTCCTTTTCTTTCGTACCTGTTTATTGATATATCTGGACTGTAGTGTTTTCGGACGGTACTAGCTCTTACTGCCAATATAGGAGTATTACATATATGGGTTTTGTAAGAAAAACTTTCTCTTGCTCTAATTTTATCAATTACACTCCCACCCTACTCCCAAAAACAAAAACAGTGATATTTCTTTTCGAAATTTCTTTGCAGGTTTAAGAACATTTTTTAATTTTTAGTAATGAAATTTAAAATTTTTAAATTTGAAGAAATGTTTGTTCTTCATTCGCTGGCGACAACAAAACAAAATGGGTGGACTACAGAAATTCAATGTAGGCTAAAGAGACAAAATTCCCTTAAATGCCGAAATGTATTTGTCGATATTCGTGGAGACCTATTGATTCTGCCAAGGCTCTGTAAAATAAAGCGCACAATGGTTCTTGTAAATGAGTCAACGAAGATATTTAGGTATCTTGCAGTGGAATTCTGACAATCGCTACGCTAAATTTCCATCGCTAAATTCTCTTAATTAAAATCCGTGGGGCCTAAAAGTACGCAATATGGAAAAGTAACAGAAGCAAAGTGTAATCAGGCAAATCTGGCAGTATGAGGGGCACGTAACTAAACGTAGCTTGTTGTTAAGCACGCCTGCTATTCTTTTGGAGACCTTTAGCGATCAAAATTAGCGATAGTGAATGCTGGAATCCGGCTCTGGTGTCTCCGAATGAGACTTTGACGCAATATAATATTAGCAAACCGCTTCCATGGGGCCAATCGTAAAACACTACAGCTCGGGTTATATGGTAGACAGACGGAGAAAATTAATTTGAATTAATAAGCATATATGCAAATTAAAATTTTACCCTTACAGATGGCAGTAATGCGAATAAACCAGCCGCAAGGTCGTGGGTTCGAGTCCCACGGCCAGTCTACTTTTTTTATTTCTTTTTCATTCTTTTTTTTATAAGTTCTATATTTTTTTACGTTACTTTCAGTTAGTTGTTGTTGAGTTTTTAACAAAATTAATCTCTAAAAATTAAAATTAACTAATAGTAAAATAAGAAACGTGATATAAAATAAAGCAAATGAAAATAAAATAAAGTAAAATTAAATATATAAATAAAATAAAATAAAAAAATATAAAACAAATAATAAAAACAAAAAATTTTTCGCAATCGCTCCAACCGGGTATCGAACCTGGCAGCTACAGGCTTGTAGCTCGCAACTCACTCTCGTTTGCTTACTTGTACAAAAGACAACAACTGTCCGTTTTTACCACTGTTGTCATCGAAAATTCCCCGGATTCGAGTTAATTCCCAAAAATTTCGTGCATTTGTTCGGCTGCTTATGCTCATTTTAAAGAGGAAAATGCATGAGTTAAAGCAAATTAAGGCTGGTTATGCAAATAATCGAGCCCGTTTGTCTACCGTATTAGTCAATGGCGCGATATAATTGCACACTTACGGCACTTCTCATTTGACGATGTAGATCACGTTCCCTGCCAAGGTGTATTTAACAAGGTGGTGTTAGCCGTATACTTATATAAGTAAAAAATTACACTAACGAATTATATGCAGATATCCATACTGTCATTAGTATGAGTTACAACAAACACATCATTTTGACGTAATGCCCCCCGCGGCGAAAAACTCAGCTGTCGGCCAAACATCACCTTGTTAAATACACCTTGGGGTAAGTCAATGTTTAATATTCTGACGGCGGCATAATCTCCCCAGAACACTAGAAGTGCAATATCAAAGAACTCGAATTACCATATTCGAAGAAATCGAGTCATAAACGCGAAAGAAACGTAAGCTCCAAATGTTTTTATTTGGCGTTTTTTAATCAAAATTCCACAAACAAATAGCTTTTTCATATCTTTGTAATGTAAATGGTACCGCAAAGAATTTACACGGCAGAAAAACAATAAAAAATAGCTCTAAGGGGACCATCCATTCTTGAGTTATGCGCCGTCTGACGTACGCAACTTTGGTATATTCATAGCAAAATTTATTTTTAATAACAATCAGCGGTTATATTCGATGTAAATAAGCTGGTTTAAATTAAATAATTAAATCAAATTCGTTTTCGTATTAAAATACCACGATGCACCATTATCCACGCCTTTTTGTAGAATTTCGCTACCATTTAAAAAGTGTGATTTAATTCTTCCCCTTTTTCTCCTGCTTCCAAAAACCATCCCTGTGGGTGGGAGTGTCAAATTTTAGAAAATAGCTACTTCCAAAACCTTTAATAACACTGTGACACAAATGGTAGGGGTCAGTGATCGGGAAGGGTTCAAACTACCGGGGAAAGTTATATCGGTAAAAAAGAAGTTATACGTGTCCCGGCGTTTCGCTGGGTCACGTCTAGGAATCGAGATATATCGATTTGAAGTTAGTAACTATCATATAGGGGAAATTGTCACCTTTTTGTCTTTTTTTTGACATAACTCGAGAACCACTAGGCCGAATTTACTCAAACAAATTAAAAAAATTAAAAATTACAATTCCTTTAATCTCTTCATATAACGTTTTTCTATATAATCAACAGTTTTGCCGGTAAAAATAAATTAGGCAAAAATATATTTTTTTTTCTTCATGCATTTATTTTTACCGGCAAAACTGTTGAGTATATAGAAATACGTTATATTAACAGATTAAAGGAATTGTAATTTTTAATTTTTTTTAATTTGTTTGAGCAAAATCGGACTAGTGGTTCTCGAGTTATGTCCATATAACTTGTTTTTGACCGATATAACATTTCCCGTTGGTTTCATCCCATCTCGATTTTGACTGTCGCATAGTGTAATTGAATCATGGCAAAATGGTGTGTTTAAGTATAATTAAATAAGAAAAGCAAATTTTTAAGGTAATACAAATTATTCCGAGTTTATTCAAAAATGAGAAAATATAGTGGACTGCATGATACAAACAAAGAACGTGAATCTATAAGAAGAGACAACACGTTGTAATTGTAGCGACTGTGAACATCAGGAGCGTGCCTTCTCTTTTCATCCAATCAAAAAACGTATTTGGGCAAAAGAGAAGGCGCGCTCCTGATGTTAACACTCGCTGCAATTATAACGTGTTGTCTATTCTTATATATTTACATTCTTTGATACAAAAAAGAAGTTATATTGTCACTTTTTCGTCGCCATATTAACAACCTGACATTAAGCAGGTTGTGAAATTTCATGCTACCATACCCAATATCTAAAATCCTTCAAATTTTTTTAGGTGCAATCCCGTATTCCTCGGACTAAAACTAGTAAAACTGTCAAAAATAAAAACACTTGCACTTTTCATTTGTTTACAATTTGGTTGCCAAACACGCTATAGCTGATCGTTTGACACATTTACCAGAATTTGCCAGCAAAAAATCTTCGGACTAAAACTGGTAACTTCTGACAGAGAGATAACCTTATTTACTCCCTTTTTTGTCCTATCAATAGTCAGAGAACCGAGTACGGGATCGATTTCCAGTAAAATCTGACTGATTCTGACTAGTCCGGACTCGTACGGGATCGCAACTATTATTAACTTTTTGTTTATTTAAAAACATTTTGTTCTTAGAATCGAAATTTGAACAAGCAAAAGGTATTTTGTTGGCTACGGTTTGGTTATTTGTACAATAATTTTGGATTATTGTTTCTAAACGCGTAACCCGAATCAATACGCTAGTTTTAAGTAACGATTTCAAACTTTCGGATAAAAATGTATTAATAAATTCGGTTTTAAATATGGACTTATTTGCACAAGATACTGTAGCCAGAGTTGGACTGATGAGGGTTATTTTTTCTAAACGCGGCCGAAGGCTCTCAGATAGGTATTTTGCGCAAAAATCCTGTGGTTGGCGTAATCAGAGTCTATATTTTCTCTGTCAATATGCTAATTTTATCCTATTTTCCAATGGATCCCTAGGGGTCTGCTGAGGGGTCGGAGAAGGGAAGGGTGATTATTCTTAAAGTTTGACTATTCTCTTGCTAATGGGTGCGGTTTTATGTTCCACACCCCCTCCACTCCAATTCTATTCCATATATATCAACGTTTCCACTTTTGTTTTTGAAAGAGAAGAGGACTAATGCTCAATAAGTTGATAATTGTAGTTATACGTTTGCATACTAACGACAACTCATTATACTATGTCTCCATTGTGAGATTTAATGAAGATTTAGCCCTCTGACGAGATTTGACGTTAAACCTTTTGAGCTTTACCATATAAAATTAAATCTCGAAAGGCAGTAGATTTAAGTTAAATCTTCGTCAAATCTTCAATAATATTTATCAATAAGTACAATTTGTTGGATGTGGCAACCACAAATTCACATGCCATAAATCAAATGACATTTGTGTTTTCAATATACAGTTGAGGACATTGAAATCTAGCCTATAATAAAAACATTAATTTTCGTATTTTTAGGGATTTTTATACTTTTGTTCGTTTTGGAGGAAAATTAGTAATACATATTTACATAACTTTGGTTGTAATAAATTAAGAAAATATTATTTTAAAAACTAAAAATTTAGAAGAAGTGTTTTATAGTAATATCATGATATCGGAGAAGACTCTGCTCCGCTTTCTATAAGTCATTTACGCGCTGCGACAAATATTTATAAATTTGTAATTATATTATAATTATAAATTTCGGTAATGGTTCTGCTTCGATAACATTGCACCGAACATCCTCTAGAACTCAGTTCGTATTCATGATATGCCCAAGGCCCACGATTGGATTTTCGGTTCCCTCCTATGAATAAGAGATTTCTACACAAATCTTTCTTTCCGCAAATGTTTTTTACCGTTTTGATAATTTTTCTTAAATTCGGGAAAATGATTCGGAATATGGTACCATTCTTTCCACTTTCCAAACTATATATTATACATACATATTCACCACGAATAAGAAGCCAATAATATTCAGAATTCATATAATGAAATTCCGTTTGGTACCTTCCTTTTATCTGTCTGTATATCAATGTCCGCAACTGTACTTATAAAATCATACATAAGCAAACGTCAAATATTTAAAAATGTGAACGTCAAACATATCTCGTTGTGGTAATGGAGACGGTTGTGATTTATCAACTGGATTTATTAAATCTTAATGGATAAATCTCTCAATGGAGACATAGTATTAATTTGATTTCCCACCCCCACCAATATTGAACAGTAAAATATATATATTTAATATTTAATGTGATATCTAAACACTTTTAAGATAAGATATTAACTATTTTTAAGAGGTAAAGGATAATACAACTTTTACATTTATAATCCTCAATATATGATATAAAATCCTCTCCACCAAAAAATTTAAATTGGGTAACGCCGCTTCGAATTTTTCACAATTGAGCAATTGTCAAAAATCTGCTTTTTAATCAATAAGTTGTTTATTGAAGCTACCTTCTTTTTTGTATCATGGTGGACTGTCAAGGCACATTGAACAGGTAGTATCAGTAGAGCAGATGATTTGATATTTTTCAAATTATTTGGTCTCGAAAATGTCAGAACATTTTAATTTATTCTCACAAAAATTCTAAATTGTTAAAATCTAAGTAATTGCATGTGAAACCTTTTTCCATACAAAACAAGCTATTGAATAGCAGCTTTTGGAACGATCGCCCAACTCAGCAGCACAACCGCTGATTACTGGGCTTTGCAAAGGATGGGTCAGTGATGAAACTGTACTACGTGCCAAAAAATGAAATAACAAGAAAAAATGGTCGGACGCCTGTGGTGAAGAGACGGATTTTGAAGCCACCGCTATGCGTAGGCGTTTAAAGATTACCTCCGTTCCAATGAAGGTAGATTATTTATTTTCTTGCAATGAATCATTATCAGTCGGAAGTATAATAAAAGAGAATTCAACTCAAACCGAGTGTGTATTCGAAATATAAGAAGCAACATTTCTTTTAAGTAATCGAAATCCCCTTTGTTCAATAGATTTAACATGGACTTTCCGTTTTTCGAAAATTATAACTTGAAAAATAAGTTAAAAGTATTAGATATGGAGAATGCAGGGCTAAGACAGAAAATTGAAGAATTGGAGGCGCTGAAAATGGCCACCCATTCACTTTTTACAACAACACAAGTACGGAAGCTAACTTATCCCAACAAGAACCTGCATTGGAAATATAAGGACATCTCTTGGGCCCTTCCTTTGCATTCTGCAGGACCAAGAGTTTACATTCATTTGTATAATAAAGGAATGCCCTTACCGTCTGTATCGACTCTGGCAAGATGGTTGCAGAAACTCAAGTTTCACTTCTTGAAATTCGTCATTAGCTCCATGAAAGACTCGTGCAGTAGTGATCTAGCCGATAGAATTTGCATCTTGGCATTCGATGAAATGAAAAGTTCGTCAGTGTATGAGCACGATCTACTCACGGACACTGTAAGAACACCGGCAAGCTATGTACAAATGGTTATAGCCCGAGGATTAAGGCGATCTTGGAAGCAGCCTGTGTTTTATGCTTTCGACTGCAAAATCAGTAAAGTTATTTTGAACGAATTGATCGGTGAGCTTGAAGAAGCTGGCTATCCGGTCGTTGGGATAGTCTCCGACATGGGTTCTGGTAACCAAGCGATTTGGCGAGAATTGAAGATTTCCGTCGGTAAATATTCACAAAATAAACCTGATTTAATTAATTCTAAATGTTGTGGGTTTTGTAGAAAAAACATGGTTTCTAAATCCAGCGACAGAATGTGGCAAAGTGTTTGTTTTTGCAGACCTGCCACATTTATTGAAGCTTCTAAGGAATAATTTTCTAGACACCGGCTTCGTTTTCCGTGGAAGTTTTGTTGTGCCACTTACAATCAGCCAGACAATGCGTTGTGCATCCTGCTCTGACTTATCGATAGTTCATAAGTTAACAGAAGAACACCTCACGGTTCACCACTCTGGTCGGCAAAAGGTGAAATTGGCAGCGCAATTACTATCGCACAGTACTGCTAGTGCTATTAGGTGGTGCTATCAAATGAGAGCCGAGTTGTATAATGCATTAAATACAGCAGACTTCAACCAACCAAACATTAGTACTGGAGGACTTACAAGAAGCTGGAATTGCAGAAACAGTCAACAGAGCCCAAATACAAATCAAGATTCCAAGCTTTAAAAAAAAAAAGTTTTCTTAAACTCATATAAACACATATGTATGTTAAAAACGAAAAAAATACATATTTTAAAATACATTTTTTATAGATATGTATTTTTGTTAATATTTTTTCAGTTATTAGTAAATGAAATTTTTTTACTTAATTTTTAATTTTTTTCTGGAAATTATTTGCTTTTTATTGCAATTTTTGAATTATTGTAACTGTTCTGATTTCCATTAGCTTGCGATTATCAAACTTTGCCTGTAAAATAATTAATATTAATAAAATTTATATTTATTCTTCTAATAGTACTTATTTATTTATTTTTTTAATTTTTTTTTCGTAGGAGAGGGAAATGCTTTATGCACTGGCCGGGGGCGCTAGTCTCTATACTACCTTCCCCGAGTGTGGGACTCCCACCGAAGCGTGTTGGGCTAACCACTAAAACCCCAACTCCCACCGCCCGCGCAAGAATCCCGCATCTGGCACCGCAATTCTGCATGTCTTCAGATGCAGGAGCGCGCTGTTAGAGCCTTGGGGCTGCTCTTTTGTAGAGTCGTTTCATTCGGGTGTCCTCTGTAGACAACCGTCCTCTCGTTTGCAGCGGAGTGCGAATTTCACGTATCTCGCAACTGCTTCCCACTTTTCTGCGCTGGAGATCATTACCCCAACTATGTTGTTCGGAGTTATGTCTCCGTGTCTTTCTTCCAACATTCTGCGCGAAATCAAGAAGTGTTCGCAGGTGAAGAATGTGTGGTACACGTTATATT
>NW_023458561.1:12291329-12300514 GCF_013731165.1 Rhagoletis pomonella | reverse complement strand
GCTCGCGTTCCAGTTTTATTGCCACTGCTGGATCAGTTGCTCGCGCGCCCTTGCCGCGGCAGCTGCTCGACCTATCTCAGCACTGAGATTGTAAATCTCTTTTCGCTCGTAAGCAAGTAGCTCAATTGGCATGACGCCAGAAATAACTAGAACCGCATCCGCGGACACTGTACGGTATGCAGAAGCAATGCGTAGTGCCCCTCTGCGCTGTACCGAAGACATTTGAATCCGGTATTTTTTGACTTTCAATGCGTCAGCCCATATTTCTGCCCCGTACAGGAGCACCGATTGGACCGCTATCATCAGAAGCTTCCTGCAGCATGGCTTCGGGCCGCCCACGTTCGCCATCAGCCGGCTTAGAGCCGCCGTGCTCTGCGCAGCTTTTTCACATACTCCATGTATGTGTTCCCAGAATGTGAGTTTGCTGTCAAGCTTCACCCCTAGGTATTTTGTAGACCTAGTGAGGTCCGACCATCATATTTATAATTGTTGGGATCCGTTTCCTGGTGAGGAGCACGATCTCCGTTTTGGCTGTAGCCAATTGCAGACCGTGATCGCTCATCCATCCACTGACGTTGCGCATGACCTGGTTTAGCTTGAGCTGTGCTAGCTGGACATTTCTTGCTGTTATGACGGCTGCCACGGCGTCCGCGAAGGCGACAAGGAAGGCGCTCTCCGGCATTTCCGTGCGCAACAGACTGTCATACGTGGCGTTCCAGAGGTCCGGGCCAAGTACAGACCCCTGTGCCGCTCCGCCGGTTATACGTCTCTTTCTCTGACCTTGTGTTGTGTCGTACAAAAGCCAACGGTCTCTGAGGTAGTACTTATTTAGTAGTATTATGTTTAAAATTATTATTTTTTTCAAAAAGAAAAATATGCCCCCTTCCTTTTTTGGTGAAATTTCTAACATCGTTAGTCAAATTAAGCTGTTATTAATTTGTCACGTAGAAATATTAATTGGTTAAAAACATAAGACATTTTATTGGCGAAATTTTTTCAGACAACTTTAATACTATTTTCAAACTTGCACTTATTTTTACCCCTTTCTAATACTTTTAAAATGCATGCCACAATTAAAGCAGTCTACTATTTGGTGAGTTCATACTGATATCACCTTCTCTTATTCCACCATGGAAAATAATAACTTGTCTAGTCGACGATTCGATTGCGAGTGCCCCATATACCGGTGTACGGGTGCCGAGAGCTCACATTCGGAAACAAAAAACATATTTTACAATTCGGCACGTTCAATTATGAAAACAGGAATTCTAGTACAATTTTAAATATATATTTATATATATATATATAAGTTAACACATCCGCCGTCACCCAACATGTTGCATTAACACAGTCCAGCAATACACGTGCGCCATGTCAGCATAATTATGGTTCACAATATAATTGACATCCTACACCTTTGTCAAGGCCAAGTGCATTTCACCATAACATGCAATAGCAATATTGCGCAACGCTATCAGACACCTATGGGAACCGTCGGCCACAGTTAGTACCTCGGAGCCAATGCATTAGGCATTACAGCGGTGTCAGCATAATTTCATTTCACACGGTTGTGAAATGAGTGTGTTGCATATTCCAAGTTACCTGTGGGAATTCAAGGCCAAGGCGGCTCACTGACGTCGCGTATGCCTGGCTATAGAACAACGGCAGCGGAACAGGCTATAAAGGGCGGCAGAACTCGGAGCAGCGGCAGTTGCATCGGGGTGTTACTATTGTAAATTAGGCTTATTTATTTATGTTAATAAGAGCTTATATTATAACGTTCAAATTATATATTTCAATTCCAGGGCAAGTTGGTCCTTTAATTTTTTTATATATTCAGGACCTTCAGTCCTTAACTTATATATATAAGGATAGTGAGTATGTTCAGTTTCGAATTAAGAATTTCTATTACATTTCAAATATATACATATATAAAGTAGATTAGATTAGATTTAGAGGAGGGAACAGGTCACCTAGTTACCGCGACCGAAACGATCTATTGTAACAAACCTCTATTCAACTACAGGTCATCTTTGATCCACGTACTGTTAAGAGACCTCGCGAGGTCCTTTGGCTGAATGCCATTCAGGTCGTGTGCTTCTAGGTACGGTGATCCTAGGAAGCGAAGTCTGGTTCTGGTAAGGGCTTCACAGTGGCACATAATGTGCTCTGCTGTTTCCTGTTCTTCATTACACAACCTGCACTGGTCAGAGTTGACAACTCCTATATTTGACAAGTGTTTCATTACCCTACAGTGGGCAGTAAGAAAGCCTGTAACAATAGAGTAGTAGAAGATATGACTTTGGTTGGTCTGCTGGTTTTCCCCTCACCTTTGGGATGTAGCGGACCGTCACTTCCTGCCATTGTAGTGGAAGGGACCCCACGCGAAACATGCTCTGAAAATTGGTATCAGGAAGGGTAGTGGCGGGGCAGTCCCTTTTGGAGATGAGCTGGGAAAATGCCATCTGCTCCAGGTGCTTTAAAAGGCGCTGAGGCAGATATAGCCCATCTTATTCTATCCTCGTCGAACAGACCTTTGGCGATTCTCCAATCCTCTGCGCGTGGGCGTTTTATTCCAGTCTGCGTGTGGATTGTTCTGGTTGTGTTCAGTGGCAAACAGTCAGGAAAATGAACCACGGCTAGCAAGTTGTTCGCGAAGGATCCATCGGGTCTTTTCAGGAGCCCTAACTCATTAGTGTGCGTCTTTGCGAGGACTCTGTGGATTCTTGCGCTTCCCGTAAGGTCCTTGATCCTTGTACAGAAAAGAGTCCATGAGTTCCTCTTAGCACATCTAATCTCTTTATTGTACTCGGTGAGGGCAATTTTATACGTTTCCCATTCACCAGTTCGTTTAGCTCTGTTAAAGAGCTTCCGGGTATTTGCCCTAAGTTTGGCGAATTTGTTATTCCACCATGGAGTCTGTCTGTTGTTAAGCCTAGTGACTTCTGGACAGGATTCATAGTAGAAATTCACAATGGCTGATGTCAGATCTGAGCAGCTAAGTTTAAGATCGACTAAGTCATTTACCTTTCGCTTGCATCTTTTCAGACCGTCCTACGGAAGTGCATCGTATAGATTCCAATCTGTGGTTCTTGGTCTTCTGTAGGTGGTAGCAGTTGGTAATGTGATTTCAATTTCAAAACGGATGTGCATGTGATCTGATAAAGAAATTTCTCTGGCCACTTTCCATTTGTTGACGAAATTAGTGATAAAAGGAGAGGATAGAGTGAGATCTAGAACCTCTTCCCGTATACTGTTCCTGAAAGTGGGGCAGTTACCTACGTTTAAAATTTCTAACCTATTAAGGCTAATAAATTCAAGTAAGTACTCACCTCTTTGATTTATGTTACTGCTGCCCCATATGGTATTGTGGGCATTAGCGTCACATCCCACGATGAGTTGCAGTTTCTGTCTGCCACAATAGTCCACTAGTCCCTGTAGTGGCAGAGACTCGTAATCTCTGGAGTTGCCGGGGAGGTACGCTGAGCAAATGTTTAGCTCTTGCGTGTTTTCTCCGAGAGATAGGTTCACCTTCACTGCAATCTGGTCCTTATTGGTAAATTCTGGAATGAGAAAGGCGTTGATATGATTAGCTATCATCAGGCCGGCTCTAGGCCGTCCTTCGTTGAAGGAGTCATAGAATAACTTACCTGGTAGTCCCGTTATCTGGTTCCCATAAATGTACGGCTCCTGGATAAAGGCGATGTCAAGGTTATCCTCATAAAACGTCTGTACCAGGACCGCTGAAGCCGCCTTTGGCATGTTTGTAAGTTTATTTGGATGCACCTTACTACAATTATTAATTTTTCGAGTCGTCCGGCTGGTTACTCTTCCTCATCCACTTCGTCCCATGTAAGCGGCGAGTCGAGTGTGGACCCTTGCCAGTGTTGGTTGGGCGGGCATGGGAAGTGTTACCTTGGGTGTACGTGTCGACGCCAGTTTAGTAGAGCGGGCATGGGTGGTTTTACCTTTGCCTGCCTTTGGCGGCTGAGACACCGCCAGGGTAGAGGAGACTGCGGGAGGTTTCGCGCTCTCGCCACTGACGCCAGCCTGATCAGCGCTATCGCCTAGCCTGACCTGTTCCGCTCGGTCCCGAGACGGAGCACCGTGGACTTCCGTGCAGTGGGTCCATGGGCGTCGCCAGGATCGAATTTAGGGGGGACGGGGCCCGACATATTAAAAAACCCCAAAATTTTCATCTTTATACATTCATGTTTCTGGCATGCGGGGGACGATATGTACTTGCCGATTTGTTTTACAAAAATTATTTAAAAAGCAGACGTCTCGGTTGCTCAGCAAACCGGTTAATCGTTTCTGCAATTATTTCACATTGATTCTCTAAAACAAATTTTCGATGTATTCTTAAAATACATAAACCTAAAGGCACATTTTATAGGAAATTAAACTAACAATTTATTAAAACTAGTAGTAACCTCCGAAATACGGGTGAGTACTTAGCTCAAAATTTATTTAAAGAAGTTCGTGAAAGACAACAATTAATCTTGTAATTTTTAGTTCTTAAAAGACATTACTCTACCCTAAGCTTCGTGCAGTGGGCCATGAGGAAACCGTCATCTTTAAGGTATAGTCCAACCTTTCACAATATCTGGTATTAGTCTTAATTTGAAACGCAATAATCATTGAAAATTGGCGCCGTTTATGGTGGAAAGCATTTAATATCACACTTTAAAACTAAAGCTTTCTGAACCCTAGAAGCCTAATCTATTTGGGAGTAACGTAAAGCCTTAACATACGCCGTAGAGGCTTATGTGCTTAAAAGATAACCTGTGAGTTAAAATATACTTAGTCCTGCCTTATTTTTTAAAGAATATTGAAGTTGTGAGTTTGACTAATAATAAAACATAGTTTTATTAATAATAACTATAACCACATTTATTTAAAACAACAAAATAAAAAGTAAAATTTGTGAAAAAATTAAAAAAAAATCCGTATACGCCTCGCAGACGTAGATTATACTTTTAGGGTTAACCCTTTCAGTACAAAAATTCAACCAATGGTTCTAAAAAATTTTAAATATGTATACCGGCTAATTTTGGATCGTTCATTTTAAAAAGCACATACAAAAATGTGTAATGCTTTGAGGTTTGCGGTCATTCAGGGTCCTTTTTAATGGTCAGTGATATCCTAGGTGTTTAAAAAAGAAAAGGATCTCAGCTATTTTTATTTTTTGCTTTCGTGAAATATATTTCAAAACTATGAATAATACCTAATAACTTTTCCGAATCTCAATTCCACGGAAATATGGTTAATATTTTTCAATAGATTATATCTCTCACTATCGACTTTTCTGCCGCTTTTTACTTTTTTGACAAATACGGTCAACTGCAACTCCGGCTTGCACTTTAGTTTGATATATAGCTCAATTCTGTGGCTGCTACAGATCGGCCTAACTAAGTCGTATGACTGAGCAATTATATATAGATACTAAAAGCCTGAACTACAAACCATAGCGACATGTAACACATCATGCAAGTGCCAGTTTATATCATGTCGCTTATACATACGGTGACCATCCGTTCTGTTTTTTGCAGGACCGTACTTTTTTTCAAAGGTCGGTCCTGCGTAGTTTTTCAAACCTGAAAAACCTGAAAATGTACTGATTTTTTCCAAGTGTCCTGCATTTGGCCCGCATTTTATTCGTTATTTTAAAATTATCGGACACTGGATGCATTTTTTCAAAAAAGTGCTTTTTGGTACTTTTCGTAGCTTTTCTTCAATAGGCCCATTCTTTTGCAACCGAGCTACAAAAGAACACTCGCTTAAATAACGAAATACCCGCAAAGCAACAACACAAACTCGGCTATTTATCCGAGTTCAGCCAGCTCGGTTAAAACATACGCGACCTGAAGAGTAGTGTTGTTAAGTGAAAAAACTGCGCTATTGTGAATTGTTAGTGGGAAAGTGGAGGGGGAAATTTTTATTTTCGTATATACATGATATATATTTTAAATAAGTAAATATATTACGCAAATACCTCGCATAATTACTAATTTCTATTGTCTTTTGTGTCTACATCCCGTTGACCTAATCACATGTTTCTTGCCAGCTACCGGCAGGGTTGCTTAAGTACCTAAAAGGAAATGTTACCCGAGTTGAGCGTTCTTTTGTCGCTCGTTTACAAAAAAATTCAGCTAATATCTCATGAAAAGATCTCCCAATCAACGTAAGCGACTTACAGCTCGAAGGGTATTGATGTGCCTCTTACCAAAATATATAACTTGTGGCAACTTCAATGAAAATTATTAGTGCTACAGGCGACCATTTGCATTTTGTCGTCAAAGAGCGTGTGTGAATCGGTAACAAAGTTCGCGGCGAGTAAATTTTTGGTAACTATGAGGTGAACAAAATTTCAGTAGCTCATGAGGCTAGTGAAATTTTTGACAAATGCATAGAAAATTTTGACATTCGCAAAGATTGTTGATGTGTGTAATTTTTCGTTATATAAAAGCTTAAATTGATGAATTGCAATCAACGATGGTAGATGTTTTCTTAAAATATTAATTTCACTTCAATTTGTAATATTTTATTCCGCATAAAGCTGCGGTTATCAAAAATTTACTGTTGTCAAAAAATATTTAATTTCACACAGCAGATTGGCAAAACTGTCTCACCATACTAAAAGTATTATTCAACAGCTTTCCCCATAGAACTCTGTTACCGATTCACACACGCCCAAAGTCGAAAAAAGTGAGATTTGCAATCAAATACGCAGTTTAATTTGATTATTTTTTCATTATTTTAAAAATTCGATAAAGAAGATATATCATTACAGTAAATTTTGAGCCAAAGATAATGAAAATCGGATTAGAAATGTAGATGCTATGGAGCGCAATCTGCACAAATTATATATTTTTGTAAAGGGCACTTTGTAACTCGTCGTTTACGTCGATTCATGACATCGATTTTTGACAAATAACTGCTAAAAGTACCAGAAAAAAGGGTATTGTTTTCGTTTTGAACGACTCAAAATTTGCCTATAAAATAATCTTTTAAAGATAATCACTTTTCGTGTAAGCTATTGCAATTATAATATGTTTTACTATACTTTTATAAATATTCATGTAAAAAAGATTAATATCGATGAAGAAAACGTGATTCATTTTTAAAGTTTAAAATGTATTAAGAATTTAGAATCATAAATACTCATTCAATATTTTTATACTACGTAAATATATGTAGGCATATGTTTGAAAAATTGTCCTTCATTTTGAATCACCGTACTTATACATGTTTGAAAGTGATATATGAAGGCATTGCCGAATAAATTCAAATCAAATCATGCATCAAATTTATGCATGTCAAAAAAAGAAACACATGCGACATATTCAGCATTATTATTTACATTGTATATACGGGAAGAGATTTTCCGAATTTTGCAAGCTCCTACTATAGTAAAATTTATTAAACAATTATCTAATTAAAAATTTATATACCAACGGTGGGGAAACGTGGCTCTTTGAGCCAAATGCGGCTCTTTACTTAGCAAAGTGCGGCTCTTTTTACTTTCTCCTTGCTTAGAACATTTTTGCTCTTTTTACTTTTTAAAATACATATTTCATACATATTACACATATACATACATATTTTACGTACATGCATATTATACATATAAATACATATTTTAGCTCACAGCAATTTGCCAACAAGAAAACAGCTGATCAAGAAGAGCTGGTTGGAATTTACGCAAATCCCTAAATTGAATTTGATGGTTTGGAAGTTGGAATAGTAAAATGCGACTAATTAAACTTGTAAGAAATAAGTAATTATTCGTTTAGTCAGGCAACTGTGTCAGGATAAGAATCAAGGATTTGTTTTCTTACGTTTTCAATTTTATACTTTTTACAGGTCTATTCTGCGCTGGTAACATACATTTTATAACCGGTAATTAAAGTGTCTGTAAATTTTTAAACCTTTTTCGCATTCTGTGCTTTCTTGTAACCGGTAAATTTGGTTACCATCTCATAAGCTGGTAACAAAATATTGCCGCGCAATACAGGAATTTCCACAAATCTTCATAGCTGAGTTGCTGAATATTTTCACTGCATTTGCAACGTACCTAGAATCGCAGTGACAAGAACTGGAAACAGTTTTTGGTAATAAAATTTTCCGGTCACAAAATCTTCGGTAACGTGCAGAATAGACTTGTTAATGTAAACAAAATTTCTATCAGCTGTTCGTCTAACTTTCAAGTTTCTGCAAATTTTCTGGTCACGTACTATTTTGGATAATTTTCTCTTGTGAGAGAACAGATGTTATTTCGCCGGAATTTCGCTGTTGGACATTTTTTACTGGAGGTTTTAAACAAACGTACCTATTGACTTCCAACATTTAACCTAAAACCAGATTCCGAAAATCTCGCCAAAGGGATCTTTTGAATTTTTTTGTATATCTATCTTACGTACAATAGAATAATAATAAAATTAATGTTTTTCATTTCTAATAATAATTTTATTTAAAAATATTTTTTTTGTTTTTCTTGTTCTTTTTTTGTGGCTCCTTGTAGCATTTAGAACTTAGACGTGGCTCTTTTCGGCCTCGGCCTTGCCTACCTCTGCTATATACATACATTTTCATACAAGGCAGGATTAAACAGTATTAAAAATATGATGCATAAACAACAGCAAACAACAGCTGAGCTAAGAAGCAATAACATGCTATAACAGTATGTTTGAGATGGAATGACATGGCATGGCAATGCCATGAAAATGACATTTTAATAGATACGCTGGGAAGAAGTTAAGAAAATGTTTAAATTTATATTTTGTTACCTGCTTCACCGATTTGAAATCTGAAAACTATACCTTTCATGAGCATGAAATGATATTATAACTTTGGTCCGATATTTGTAAGTACCAAAATAAGAAAGGATAGACTCATGAAAATGTGTACTTGTGTATGTGACCAGAACATCGAGCTGAGACGACTTAGGCTTATGGCAACCGAACTTCAGTTGGGTGGCCACTGGCTGAAATCGTTTTACAGATGGCAACTGCAAACTGAGTTCCTATATTGGCAACTGCATTTTTGTGGTCGCTGCGGTAATAATCGAAGATTGTATACCTACATATAAGGTAAACTTCAAAGTTTAGGAGGGGTGGGGGGGGGGGAGGCTCGAGCCCCCTGCCCTTACGTAGCGACGGCCATGCATCCTTTACTGCCAAAAT
>NW_023458561.1:12224324-12291319 GCF_013731165.1 Rhagoletis pomonella | reverse complement strand
CCCCTGCCCTTACGTAGCGACGGCCATGCATCCTTTACTGCCAAAATGTGTTTACCATAATTCATACTGCACGCCGAAGCAAGCACACAGTGGTGCAAAATTGGAATTTAATGTTCATAATTCACCGTAGTCTTCATTTTTCAACCATTTTTTACTAAAAACCAAAAAAAAAATGTATTTTGGTGAACTTTTTTTTATAACATTTCAAACATTTGTAATTTTTTCGTTTTGGAGAACCATACAATTGTTTTCAACCAGTCTTTGTTATGTAACATTTATTAACTGGAACAGGACTACATTGTCTTCAAAATTGCCACTTTTTCTGCATTTTGCACAAAAAAACTTTGTATAATCAAATAAAAATGAAAAAATGAAGGCTGCACTGAATTACTAACACTAAATGGCAGTTTTGAACAACTGTGCAGCAGGGGGTTTATTGTTCTCTTTCAGTGGAACTGGAAACTCAGCGTGCAACACGATCCTGGGCACAACTTTCCCTGTGCTTTATAGATTGTGCAAAGATTACCTATTAAATAAAAATACTTAAGCGGGTGCGAAACGAGCTGGTGAAGGTTTTCATTATATTTTATAATGTACATTTTTATTTTTCATATTCTGTGTTTAAAAATTTACCTCTGAAAAATTCAGAGCTGATTCAAGGGACAGCTTAAGAAATAAAGGACAAAAGGCATCCTTTATTTTGAAAAAAAATTATAAGGGACAGGGGGTTAACATAAAGACCGTCCTTTAAAATAAAGGACGGATGTTCACCGTATCGCCGATAGCACATGTACGTGTATTTTTATGTAGTTAGGGGACTCCCATAATATTTTTGCAATTTTTCTTACTAAATTCTCTTAATTTAATCTATATTCACAAAAAAATTTTAGTCCGCAAAATGGATTTGTGAATAATAGTAAAACAAATACTATGTGGGTACCCGGGTACCCCGGGTGCTAGACAACGTAAGAAAATTTGGGTATTAACACAAGGGTTAAGCCTTTGAAAACCTTCTGGACATCAGTGAAGACAGCACTTTGAATATTAAATAATACGAAGGGAGCCAAGAGAGTTCAGGATGCAAGTGTATGCAGAAAACACTGCTGTTGGCAAGATTGCATTAAAACTACTAGTGACTTTAACTTTTATATTTCTATGTGAGAGTGCATTTTCAACAAATGCTTACATAAACAAGTTATTTTTAAGCAAAAAACAAAAGCGACTTCAATTCCCATATAAAAATTTAAGATTATCTTAACTATTCATGATCAAATGATCGGATGTTAACCAAATTAGAATGGGACCACCGGTGAGGTAACACCTCAACAAAATTCGTTAACTCGACCAATTTAGATAACTGTGAAATTCGATGGCTCGATAAATTTCGGTAACTCAAAAATGTAAAAACTTTGGATACCTTTATAAATTTTTACTTTTGACATCTCCACATTTTTCGAAAACTATCTAAACATTTTGATAACTCGTTACACTCTGTTAAGACGATTAAACTCGATAAGCAGTGATAAATCGATAAGCTTATATAACCTTGAAATGTCGATAAATCGATATATTTTGAAAATTCCATAAACTTTGCTTTGTTGAACCAACCAATTTCAGTAGATCAATAAATATCGATAACTCTGTAAGTTGAAAGAACTCCATGCATTACGACACCTCGATATATTTCGTTAAGTCTATAAATAATGATAATTCAATAAATATCGATAACTTGACACATTTCTTTAACTTGAAAAATTTCGTTAATCCCACACGTTTTTATAGCTCGATAACTATCCATAAATTTGGACAACTAAGTTTTTGTGTCTATAAATTTCGACAACTCAGTAAACATTGATCAGTTTGAATAATTCGATACGTTGCGATAACTTAATAAGCATGGATAAATTTCGATAATTATAAACTTCGATGATTCGATAAATTTCAGTAACTTTTATGGCTCATTTTATTTCGATTCCTATCGGAAAATTTCAACTCTGTTAACCTAATTCTTATGTATTTTTCATTATCTCCATTTTCGCCTTTATCTCAATTTTCGTCTTTATCTTCACTTTTGCCTTTTTTTGTCTTCATCGTTATCACTTGTTTCTTCATCTTCATATTTATCTTTATTTCAAAGTTTAATTTCAAATACGAAGTAAAACAAAATGCGAAACAGCTTAAATTATACAGGTTGCAAAAACAACCATACACAAATATGGAAATTTTTAAACGACGATTTTCAAACAAATTCCAAACTATAAAAACTCTCCTCATCTACAGAAAATTACCTTTCCAACGGTGTTTTTGGTTTTGAAATCGGTAACTTTACTTTGGTCTTCATCTTTGTTTTTATCTTTCACATCTTTGCTTATGTCCTTTTCTTTTTCTTTTCACGTAGATGAGATGAGGTGCGATTACGTGATAAGATGTGACGTGATTTTATGTGATGTGATAGGATGTCATGTCATGTGTTGTCATATCCTGTGATGTCATGTCATATGATGTCTTACCATATGATGTCATATCATGTGATACAAAGTCATGTAATGCCATGTCATGTCATACGATGTCATATCATGTGATGTCAAGTCATGTGATATCATGCCATATAATGTGATGTCATATCATATAATGTCATGTCACGTGATATCGCGTGATGTGATATCATATTATGTGATGTAATATCATGATCAAAGATCATGATGTTGATAACTGTGTCGAGAAAAATACCGATAACAATATCCATAAACATATAGAAAAATACAACGATTGTAAAATCGATTAATTCATCGATAAATATAACAATCATTAGTAGCGATTATTGTACCTATCATTAACATATAAATGACTAAATCGATAACAAAATCAATTGTTTAATCGATTATTATACCGATAACAATATCCATTATTGCATCGATAACAATATCGATTATTATATTGATTATTATATCGATTACAATAGCGGTTATTTATCAATAACAGTATCGATAACAATATCGATTATTTGATCGATAGCAATATCGATTATTATATCAATAAAAATATCGAGTTTTATATCGATAACAATATCGATCTTCATCCTCATCCTTTTCTTTATATATATCTTAATTTTTGCATATTCCTCTTCACCTTTACCTTAAAGTGTTTTAATTTACTTTGATCTTCGGTTTTGCCTGTACCTCTAGGCATCTTTGTTTTTGTTTTTATTCTCAGACCGCTAAACCGCTGAGAACCATTTCCATGTGCATTATTCCCCTTGAATTTGACAATTTACTCCCAACCAACCAACTGGCGCTAAAGAAGTTTCACTTCATAAATTCAAGAAATGTTCTTACCCTTTCAGTTACCCTAATTCTTATGTATCTGTCATTGTCTCCATTTTCGTCATTATCTTCACTTTTGCCTTCTTTTTTTTTACTTCATCGTTATCATTTATTTCTTCATCTTCATATTTATCTTTATTTCAAAGCTTAATTTCAAATCTGTAGTGAAACAACAGGCGAAATATGTCAAATTGAACATGTTGCAGCAACATCTATACACAGTTCGAAAATGTTTAAACGACGGTTTTGGCCGTAATTTTGAACCAATTGTGAAACCATAAAAACTCTGCTCATCTACGGAAAAATGCCTTTCCAACGGTGTTCTTGGTTTTGAAATCAGTTCGGTAGAATCGGAGACAAAATTTATGTTAGCGTATTAATATATAGATTGTCAAGTCCAAGAACTAAAGCGGAATAGCATCAACACTTGGGAGGAAATGAAAACTGTTTACCCAAAACTTTACGGACTTTCGAAAAACCACTGCGCCGTTTTTCAAAAGCTGGAGCTACAGCCACCGAGAAACGCAACCGCTTTACAACAAAACGCTTATCAAAACTTCTGTTTTTGCAAACCTGGTTAAATAAAAAATAATTATTGCAGCTAAAAATACTCGTTTTATTTTATTTAGGGATAATTAACGAGAGAATTAGAACCGTTTTATGGGGAAGTGTTTTGTGAATACCCACTGTAAAAAAGAGCCTTTAAAAATTAGATTAATCGATTATTTCTCAATATTGCAATTAATTGCGATTATGTTTTTTAGGTTTGTGTTTAAGCATATGACTAATTAATCGATTATTTTATTTTTTGTTGGCATTCTTAAATGTGACCATCCCAAGTTAGTATTTTGTTGATTCAAATTTAGTATTTATACTAATTCCGCCAATTATGAATTAAGGAAGGGTCGAAAAAACTGGGGCTTTTTACCGATGATAAGAACCTGGGACTTTCTTCGGTTAAGCGTTGGACCATTGCAAAACGCTCACTTATTAATACGGCTCAATGTTTCATTTGTTTTTTGAAGCCAATCAGATATATCATTGAGCTTATCTGACCGATAAACCTGCACATCCTATCGTCTGTAGGTAGTTTATATAAAAAGAAAAGAAAACGGGAACAGGCATAGATCTTTGAGGGGCAATTCACTTTAAGAAGTAGTGGAAAGTCAAAACAATTAAGCAGGTTTTGTGGTTACGATACTGTGTTTATCTGAATCTAATGCTTTTGAGTGGTGACGTAGAGTAGTACATGTTACATTTTCCTCGTCAATTGACTCACGGATGTCTTCGATACTTACTGTAAAGGATGAAGCCTAAGCTTAAAAGCCCTTGGATTTTTCTGTTTAAGTAAAAGACTTGATTGTGGAGTTTGCACCCAATACAATTTTACTTTTAATTAATATGTTTCATTAAATATAATTCACAGGTAATATTAATTGTAAAGGTCTATTTATACTCTTCACTTAACTTTTGTTAAGTCTTTGACATTCGTTTACAGTTTTTTCTTTTTTATCCAAATAATTTAAACTTTCTCATAGCAGGGTTAATAATTTTCGGATCAAACTAATGCGGTTTTTGTAAAAATACATATTTTTATTCTAAAGAAAAGGCATTTTAGTGTAAAAGTCTTTTATTCTATACTTTCAGTAAATACATATGTATCTGTATATGTATGTATGTTTATATGTTTTCTAATTTGTTGGTCTGATAGTAATCTCGAGGAGAAAAAGTGGTTTACGCATCATACACATATTCGCATACATCTGTACATACATACATACATATGTACTAGGGTGGGCTGAATCGGGCTTGTTTTATCATATTCTGAAAAGTTACCTTTGATCTCAATAAAACGTGTGGGAAATTTCAAGTTGAGCAGCAGCAGAAGATTTTTAATTTTAAAGTTTTATTATATATAAACATATGTACATACATATGTATGTATAGAAACTAGTACACAATTTAGGCGATAAAAGGAAATTTGTAACAAAAATCCCCAAATTGTTCGCTATAAAATAGCCGAATACCAGTTTTTCACCTTTAGAAGCGCCACCCACCCAATTCGCGCTCTATGCAATTGTGAATAGGCGATTCTCAAATACTAAAAGCTTTTCCATATTCATTAATTTTCATTTGAAAACAGAATCGTAATTTTATGTGAAGTGATAAAAAATGCCCAGCCAGTGGACAAACGTACTTTTTGCCGACAGTGCAGTTTTCGTACACTTTTCGTATCCGGAAACGTTCAGAAAACGACTTCCATTTTTGTTAATTTTTGGTAACCGAAAAATGTTATATTTTATTTCAAAACAATAATTTTAAAATAGTTGTTAAAACTGAACATTTGAAAATATGTACATATACATACATATGTATTCGGTAGCGAGTGTGCAGAGGAACATGCTACTCTTTGTGAGCTTCCAGAAGGTCGCAGGTTCGAATGCCGTCAGAAGCTAAAGTTATACATATAAAAGTAATTATCAAAATTGAAAAAATTGCTGAATCTTCAAATTGTTTTTTGTTTGGTTTCCTGTAACTATTTATGAAGTCGTTTTCAACGAAAAATGTAATCAGCCATATTTCAGGAAAACTGCCGAAAACACATTCGTTTCACAACCATTTTCAATAGCTTTCTGTACATACGTTTCGGATCTACACTTTAGTGGGAGAATGGATCTGAAAAACGATCAAAAACTGAATCAGAAAACGGATGAAACATCGGGTTTTTATACGAAATTGTTTCCATTTTCGGATACGTTTCGGGATATTTTGCTGGCTGGGTGTTTCCACTTCATGTTTTCCTACGTCAAAAATTGGTTTTTGCTTTTCATTATTTTAATTTCTTTTAATATTTTATTTAACTTAGGGCGTGTGTGAATCGGTAACATAGGACTTTGGGGAAAGCTGTTGAATAATTATTTTAATATGGTGACATATAGTTGTCAAAAACTTACTCGTCGTGAACTTTGTTACCGATTCACACACGCTCTTAATCATACTTTTTAACAGACTTCCAAAAAAGGAGGAGGTTATCAGTTCGTCGGAATCTTTTTTTTTTTGTTTTTTTTTTTATGTATGTTACCGCATAACTTTGGACCACGTCAACCGATTTGCAAGGTAGTGTCTCAGAGGTGGTCCCATACTAATCTGGTTAAGATCCGATCAGTGGTTCATGAGATATATGTATATATATATATATTTTTTTTTTATGAGAGTTGAAGTCGGTTTTTTTTGCTAAAAATTACTTGTTTTTAGAACTTGTTTTTTTTTTTTTCATTTTAAGGGTAAGTTTATAGGAATAATTCTCTCTTATGATTAAAAGTGGAAGCAGTCTGCCTCAAACGTAAGGTGCAACGTATAAACCCATCTATAGCATCACTGCCACATACTTGCTTAGAGGTATTGTTTCCTACTTTTTAACCGACTTCCAAAAAAGGAGGAGGTTATCAGTTCGTCGGAATCTTTTTTTTTTTGTTTTTTTTTTTAATGTATGTTACCGCATAACTTTGGACCACGTCAACCGATTTGCATCGGAAAGGTAGTGTCTCAGAGGTGGTCCCATACTAATCTGGTTAAGATCCGATCAGTGGATCATGAGATATATATATATATATTTTTTTTTTATATGAGAGTTGAAGTCGGTTTTTTTTTTGCTAACAATTACTTGTACTAACTGTTCTTCTGCAAAGGGATAGGCTCTTGGTTAGCTACATTCCGCAGAACTTGAGGAGAAATAACGTGACATGTGGACCAATCAATCATTTCGTAACAATTCTTTGCTGAAATTATTACTTTTGGCAAAATTCGTTTGGCAACATTTCCGCTTGCAGCATGTAAAAGCTTCCAGCTTCCAAAATTTTTAGTGCCTTTGATCGAACTTCAAGCTTGACGATACAAATCATCGCTACCAGTGAATTTTCCGAAAATGCAAAGAAAGCATATTGTGAAATGCTAGCATCCACAACAAGAGAGAGTGGTAAGTAATAGGTGCGCTCACTATTTTCAAACAGGAGACCCTCTCCGTCTTTGATCAAGTTCTGATTTTAAACCACATTGGAATATAGACACAGAGTAAGAACTCAACAATATTTCTCAACTTTGCGAGCGGTCCTTTGCCGAGACATAAAGAAATAAAACTAATCAAAAGGACATTTTCAATACCTTTTCCTTCTTGTGAACCAAACAAATTTTAATAGTTTTTAATTCTACAGAATTTTCTATTTCATTTGGTACCCATACTGTTTTTCTACATTGGAATGAATTTTCAAATAATTTTTGGAATTGATCATATCTTTGAAACTTCAAAATCCCTTTTACTATTTTTGGGCCATAGTTTCGTGAGTATATGATTGCTTCATGTGTTTCGAAATTTTCTTGTTTTTGTCGCACGGTGTTATTTGATCAACTCGAAATTTCGCACACGCATTATTGAGATCAAAAGGCAACTTTGCCGCTTTTTTAGAATATGATCAAAAGAAAAGGGTCTGATTCAGCCCGCCCTAATGTGTATGCATGTATGTATACACGTTCAAATTTGCTGGAGCAACGCCTATGTCAGGTTTTCTTTTTAAACAAAAATATATGGGGTATTCCATGAGTATGTGAAACATTGTCTCCAATTATATAGTAACTTATTGAACATGGAATGCTTGATGAATCAATGCTAAATATCTCAAATTAACGTACTTTCTAAGAAAAAATTTAGTTATATTATTTTATTACACTGTAAATGCACTCAAAACTTCAACATTAGAAAAGTAATTGAATACGACAATATATTTTAATATAGAAGTCTCTGCAAAATCAAGTATTTACAAAGTTATTATTTTTTTGAAGTGGGGAATACATGTCTCTATCCTTCTTCGTCCCAAAGAAGCAACATGGCATTGAAGAAAAATAAGCATTTAAATTATATAAAGGGGTGAAAACACTACGGTTTTGAATGTCCCACCCGTGACAAAACGGTTTTAAACTTCGTATTGCTTAGTTACTCACAGACTTTCTGTGAAATATATGTTCTCCAAAAAGCAGGGTCTTTTCTTTGTCCTACCCGTGACAGAAGAAACAGCCCGGATTTTTCCGATATAAAATTAAGTTGTAATATTTTTCGTATTTGGTAATAACTCGTATATTAGTAAACTAGGTGTACCTTTATCGAAATGTAGAATTGCTTAGTACTTTATACTTAAATTTAAAAAAGAAAACCTATTTTTGCTGTACAAATGTCCCACCCGTGACGATGGAATACCCCATATGTATAATAACCAAAGCATATAAACAGGTTGTACATACATCAACTTGACTTGATACTAATTTTTTTAAAAGCCTTTTTAGAACCATTCGAAGTAAATTTCCAATTCTACCAACAAAAACATAAAAGGCTTGCTCAGATATGATTAAAGTTGGAATTCTTTCTTCTTCGAATGAGTTGATTGCATTGTATTTATAACCAAAACTAAAAAAATTCAATATACGTATTAACGTAAGTCAATTTATTCAAAAATTTTCGAAACATTTGACAAATAAATTGAGCTGCTAAAATAGAACTAATACAAAATTTAAAGAAATTCGTAAACAAAATTTTATTGTTATTTTTAACTCGTTTTAAACCGCATGTTTAAGGAATTAAATTTACCTTAGAAACTGAAATTCCAGTATTGTCGCTTTCATTTTAAGCTGTTCGAAAGATTTTGTATATTGCACGTCTATACATATCTTTCTACAGAAGTTAAAAAACTACCAAAATTCCGATTTCCGACACTATAAATCCCAAATATCTCGCAAGCTAGAGCCAATTGAAGAATTAGATTCTGATTCTACGGACTGTGTTGAGATGCGTTTTGCAACAATTATTAGTATTTAATAATTCGCTTATTTTTATTTAAAAAAAACACGTATAAATAAAGAAACAAATAAAAACCAATATGTTTACTCCTAGTTTCTGCTATTAAAAATTTTACTAGGAGAAAATAATTAGCAGGGAAGGCCAAAAAAGAAGAGCGTAGAATATGTATGTACATAGACCGTACTGAGAAGCCGTTTAATAATAGAAAAAATTGTGTAACTTTCTTTTTCTGGGCCAAATATACCTAGTACTCTCCCTTTTATTTTTCCAAGGGAAAAATATAAATCAAAGTTCTTAAGTAATTTGTTTTTGTCTTATGGCATTCTTCCAGTAAACGGGCGATATATGTATGCTCGTACATATGTATGTACAAATAACAAATATGAGCTTAAGGGATTATATTTGCACCTACATACGAAACAATGTTTTAGTACTTAAGAAAATGACTAAGTACAAAGAAATTCTCTTTGCAGGCAAACTGTTGAAATTCTTCATGCACGGACCGCATTATGTGGTGGTTAGTTATTACAGCTACAATTAAAACACCAGTTCGCATGTGGAAACATAACCTACAGTATAATACATACCTAACTTCTCTAATATGTACGCACTATTTGTAGGGATAGGTTCTCATATAACCTTTGTTAATCAGTGCGATTCGTTTAAAGATCCGATAAACTTGTAGTGCAATTAAGTTATGTATGTACTTACATACATATATAGTATGTATGCTGATTATAATTTTACTACACATCCATTTTTATGCAATACATCAGTGTAATGCTATGTTTTTTGTTTCGTGGAGGTCGCACAAAGCATTGAAAGCCGATAAGTGTGGGATTTGCCCTTCGGCACTAGAAACCCACCCCTGCTCTGTTTCCCTCCCTTCATGGACCAACCGCTAGGTATTACCCCGCAGAGGTACATATCTGTGGACTTTTGACAAAACAACTTCTTTGCTTTCTGTAGGTTGGAATTTGGAGTTAATTTTAAGGAGCTTCCAAATAAAAATTTAAAAAGTTTATTTAACTTTGATTAAGGTAGCATCTTGAGCTACTATTAGCGATTAAAATTAAAAATATCATATGAGAACTCAGTTAATTATTGCGTTGAAGAGAAGATGACCTCACTCGAGAGAAGTTATTTTGTCAAATATGTCCACAGATGTGTATGGACTTTAGGGGGGGTCGATTTTTTTTTACCCGTAAAATCGCATATGCGGAAAATTCTCTACGTATCATTCTGAAATAATTTTCTTAAGAAGCTATGGGTCTAAAACCAATCTCGAGCCAGCGAATTTTAAGTGGAAGCTGCATATCGGGTAATACAAAATTTGGTGGGAAAAACTTAAACAAATAGCTGATTTATGAGGGTAAGGGTACAAAAAGCAGTTATTTTTTTAATACTTAAATAACTAAGTTTTTTAGTCCTGCTTGCTTTGCAAGCGTGGTAATTTTTTTCGACGAACATCAGTTACAGCCATAACACTTTCACGATTTTTTTCCGTTACGCGCCGAGAAATGCTGGTTATAGCGCTCTTACACGATATGTATTTCCATATGTAAATGCTTCTTTTCTGATAGAGAGCTGTTAGCAGTTGAAGTTATTGTTCAGTACTTTGTATGTGGCATTCAACTTGTGGGTCAGGAAGTGATGGGTCTTCAAATTCTAAATATTCCTTCAAATGGTTATGCGGAATGTTTCTAGTAATTGGCGGTTCTGTTAAAATATTGTCATCATCCAAATCTATCATACTGAAATGAGTAGCAAACAGCGTTATGTGATTTTATAAAAGTAAGCCATAAATTAAAAAAACGTCTACAACAACAAGTAACATCCAAATTGTATATTTCTTTTTATTATCTGAAAATTTGGATAAATAAGAGCCTAATAACATTAAAAATCAAAATCGCAGTGTGGTAGTTTTTGCAAATTTTATATATAGAAATTAAATATAGCGAGTTTTGAAACAGTAAGTTTTATATAGCCAGCTTTTGTAAGCTTTTCGCGTTCTCTCTTCTATGAA
The DNA here is from genome assembly GCF_013731165.1 of Rhagoletis pomonella. NCBI lineage: Eukaryota > Metazoa > Arthropoda > Insecta > Diptera > Tephritidae > Rhagoletis > Rhagoletis pomonella. Next base: position 12,280,125 of record NW_023458561.1, on the reverse strand, counting down.
GGTTGGCCTGCTTCTTTTTTATGACGTCTTCCACTAGGTACCGAAACTACCACGTTTTTTTGCAGTTTTCTAAGTTCATCAGAAGATGGAGACTTTTGAACTTGTATAAATACGTACAATAAATATTATAGCGACTTTTGAAAGTGTATATATACATACAGTAAGTATTATAGCGACTTTTGCTAGAGTACCTAACATTTGATGCTATTTTTTTCAGAATATATAAGGATTTTGCACTGTATTGTTAGTTGACATGAAACTACTTTAAATACTGGTACGTTAACCACCAAAAACTAAAAATTTAAAAAAATTTACATAGCGCACTTTGCAAGTGGACTATGTACTCAAATAATAGCAGTAAAAATTTCTTTTTATTTACATTTCTTGTACTCTGTAAGTACTTCTGTATCGCAAAGGTTGTCACGGTAGTAGACAATTTTTTTTATTGCTTGGCCGCGTACTGATTTATGATCATCGTAAAGCATTGGTAGCATGACATTTGCTGGATGAGCAAAATATGAGTTAATCTGAACTACTGAGTTGATAAGTTGCTGCTCCTTGGAGGGAAGAAATGCGTAAGGGTACGTTCACACAGAAAGCAGATCCCAGCCGAGCGAAGCCGTTCCGAGCGGAGTGAGGTTTTTAAATTGCTGTAGATATATGACAGTGCTCATGCAGCAAGCTTTTTCAGAAGCGTTTTGGAGCCGAAAGCAAAGCAGTTTTCCAAGGTGTATCAATCTACGATTCATGCTGCGTGGACAGGCACATAGAATATACTCTGGGGTTTCTTTCACCAGCCGACAAACCCTACAGTCCGTCTCTACAGAAAGACCCATTTAAGTAAAACCGTACGTTAACTTGCAGTGTGCTGTCAGGTTGCCAGTAAGAGTTCTAAGTTCAAGGTGTCTTTCGGAGTTCCTGCTGGAAAGAGTTATGCATATCTTTGATTGTCTTATTCCCTTTGACTTCCGCCAGTAGGCAGCAATTTGAGATTATTCGCAGCTAGCTCCAGAAAGGCTAGGGACCACGCAAACGCATTTGGGCTTCACGATTTGCGAGACAGTCAGCCCTTTCGTTGCCTTCAAGCCCTTCATGCGTAACGCTATTGTGGGCTCGCAGGTGATTCAAGAGTTTACAAGCCTTGATGCCGTTTTAAAAGACTCTAAGACCTTTAACGCTGCCTGAATGTCCGCCATAATATTTATTCTGGCCTCATTTGCCTTCTACGATGACATTCACGAACACAGACTGCGATTGGGAAGACTTCTGCCTGAAATATGGTTGAGTACGAGCCCATTGGCAGACTTTTCTGGAATCTTGGTCCAAGTAGGCCATAAATTATATCGCTAACTAAAGGTGAAAGGTGCCAAGTCCATTTTTTTTTTAAGTTTAGTTTTTGATGCAGAATGATAGGTAATACGAAACTACATCGATTTTTCGTCTCTCCTGAAAAATTTCTGAAAATGGACTTGGCACATTTTGACCCTTAGGTCACGATATATGGATGTCCGTATTGCATATTGGCAATAATAAGGTATACGTTTGGACTTAGGAATCAGGTATATTTATATGTTTGTGGCCGCCGTTATACGAACGCACCGGTGAAATATTTGTGTAAAAAGGTTGCTAAAATATTTGGAGATACGTACATATTTTCTATTTTTCGCAAATAACTATTACTCATTTTCCCGAAACCATCCAAAATCCAATCAAGCCTACCAACCTACCAAATGGAAAAAAACCTACCAGTTTTGGTAGGAAAAGCCCATGTTTGGCAACACTGGTCTCAGCAGACATTCAGCTCAACTCCCATAGAAGCACCAACAATTTTCCTACTCATTCACTACTTCACCAACATGCAAACTCAACTCCTTCTTCTGGCATTGAAATTGTCCAAGAAGAGCAAATCAAAATCTTGAAGGAAAACACATCTCAACAAACCATTACTCTACAGTTAGCGCTAAAAGAAAACGTCCGTATTATTGGTATTGTAAATTCTCTGCGTGAAGATAATACGTCACTCTCCATACAAACTGAATCGTTGAAAGCCGAAGTTCGCACTCTGCAAACCAAGCTTCAATTTGATGAGTTGCTCTCGGCTATGTCAACACCAGTGTTGCCGTTTTAGCCCTTTGGTGGCTAGATTTAGCTACCACATACTTTTTTTGGCCACATAAATTTAAAATTGCCCCTAGCCCTTTTTTTAGCCCTTTTTTTAGCCCTTTGGAGAATTTATTTATACTTGGCATGAAAAAGTTGTATATGCTAAATTTGATCTCTTTTTTTCATTTATGTAAGAGATGAGTTTTTAAACTAAGAAAGACTGATATATATACCTATATGTATTGTATGTTCTTAACGTTTTTATACATACATACTGTAAAAGTGTTAGGGCTGTTAACTTATCTCTTAACGATCTATCTATAGTTTAAAATAGATAAGTGTATGGCCCTTAATATGCTTAATTTGTTAAATGGCCCATCAAGTCGATTGACCGTGTACTTATGTTCTTGTAGTGTGATTGTACCAGCTGTTGGTGCGACTTCAAAAACTATTTGAAAATTTTATGATTGTACCAGCATGCTGGTGTCGTGAGTGGTGAAATTAGCTCAATTTTCCAAGTAAAAAGTGTGTTGGCGAAAATTTCTTGCACTATATGAGTCAAAGCCGTGTTTGTGGAAGATTAAGTTCTCGATATTGCAGTTGTGAATTAAAAAAAAAAAACAATGTTTGACAAAATGGTAGAAAAATTATGAAATTTCGGCTCTAATCATTTCGATCTTTCCTCGACCTCATTTCTAAAGAAATAAATATTGTACCAGCATGATGGTAAGTTATATGCTTCGAGCCTGATGGTACAATCAACAATTGATGGAGCCGAGCAAGCTGGTTTCGTATATTTCTCCTTTTATACAAAAAGGTTTTTGGTTGGATAAAATATTTGTTTTTGTTCCAGAGTTCATTGTTTTTCTATACCATTACTTATTGATAATGTTTGCGTGTATACTTATGTATATGTAAGTAAAAAATTTTAGCTACCATTTTTAGCCACAATGACTTTTTTAGCTCTTTTTAGCCCTTTTTTTAAAGGAATTTGGCTACCATTTAAAAAATTCGCGGCAACACTGGTCAACACTAGCAAGCAGCGTTGCCAGGTTGACATTTTTAACGTCATTTGGACGTTTTTTGTACGTTGTTGCCGTTTGGACGGTTTTTGTGTAAAAAATTACGTTTTTTAACTTCCCAGTAATTTTTCTTTGTTACTAACAGGCCTATTCTGCGTTGGTAATAAAAATTTTGTTACCGGTTAGTAAAGTTACTGTCAATTTTTAAACCCTTTTCGTATTCTCCACACTCTTGTAACCGGTAAATTTTGTTACCATCTCATGAGCAGGTAACAAAATATTGCCCCGTGAAATTTGCAACACCAGAATTTCAACAAAACTCCATAGCTGAATTCCTGAATAAATTAAAACGTTACCAAGGTAAATAGAATTGCGGTTGCAAGAAGTGGTGACAATTGTTGGTAACAAAATTAGCTTGTTACAAAATGTTCGGTTACAGAATAGGCCTGTAAATCTTATAAGTAGAACTGATTTTGAATTATTTTCTTAATAAATCTTTACAATCTTTGTGTTTTGCTGCAGCTGCTTCCTCCAAAGGCTCCCTTGTTCAAAGGCTGGTTGTGTAAACACTTGAGGTTACGACGCTTGCTGTAATGATGCAATTGCACATTAAAAGTCAAATCAGGTAGAGCCGATCTATTGCAGCAGGCACGCTCGTAAAAGCATCAAAAAAGCTGCGCAGCATAAAACATCGGAAAAAGTAGGCGACTTTTTTAAGACTTCATTGAAAATGTACTGAATACAAAAAAGACTGAAATATTAGGTCCATTCAATAACTTTTCCAGTAAGTACTTGCAGCGAGAGCGTAAAAGAAAAATAGAGAGTAAAATTGAGAGCAAGAGAAAATTTTCAGAAAAAGTTATTGAACGCAAAACTAGTAAAAACTTACAACTTAAGCCATTTTGACACTTTCTGACGGTTAAGTTTTGGCGCGCAATTTTCTTTTTAATTGGGTATAGTTCCCATCGTCATAAAAATAAAAACTAAATATACAATAGATTTAAATTTTTCATCCATATTTTCATTTCACTAATTATGTTTCATCAAATCATCCTCTTAAATAGTTGTTTACATTTGAATTTGAAACATAACCTTACTTTTGGACTCCTGCAAATCCCTGCAAGTAAAATTTTTACTTGCAAGAATTTGCAGCTCTCTCGGGTTGTTAAGCTCTCGAATTCGCTCCCTCTTGCAAATATTTTGGGCTATTGAATGCATTTCCAGTAAAAACTTGCAAGTACTAGTAACAATTCGTAAAAATTTTTTGATATTGAATGGACCTGCTGCCATGCTCCTTCTTAGCAGAACGTAATTTAGCATTTTCGACAACCCTTTAAACTTGCACATTATTGCCCTGAAATTTAATGGGCTAAAAAATCTGAATAGAAAGTTGAAAATCTAGCTGAAAATTTACAGATTGTTTATAATTTTTGCACAATTCTTGTGGATTTATATTTTGTATGTTAATGAGCTTGGCTTTTATGGATAAATAATCAACATTAAATAAACGAAAGGGAAACAGCCAAAAACGATCAAAATGTTGATGACTTAATCAGTTGATCAGTTGAAGTGAATGTATAAAATGATTTTTATATTAACGATCTCAAAACAGTTTACAATAAATTTTAACTGTGCTCTATCGAAATGATATTTTAATATACTTTACGTACATATCGAGCCCTAACCGCCAAAATAACGTAAGCGACATTTTTTTCAAAATTTTCTTTTTGATGCAGAAATGCATCTAGATGCTCTAGGAATATTTCTGCATCAAAAAGAAAATGTTGAAAAAAATTTCGCTTACGTTATTTTGGCGGTTAGTGCTCGATATGTACCTTTGTATACAATAAAAGTTTAAATAAGAACAATTTTTTGTACATTCATTTGAAAAAGACAATTTTGGGTAGGAAATAACGTGTTTTCAGACCAAGAGGGACGTTTTCTCATGCCGAAGCCCTGGCAACATTGCTAGCAAGTGATATTAAGACAATCCGCTATCACAACGAACGTTCTTGCTCTAATCTCCAAAAAGGCGACAACAATTCGAAGAGCGTTAATGTAATAACTTCTCCTGCTAACTCTGCTGATGTCGTTGCCCTAGATTCGCACTCTTTGGCTGCATCTGTTTGCACGTCAACATCATCGTCAGTGTTGCCAAACATGGGCTTTTCCTACCAAAACTGGTAGGTTTTTTTCCATTTGGTAGGTTGGTAGGCTTGATTGGATTTTGGTAGGTTTCGGGACAATGAATACTAGTTATTTGCCAAAAATAGAAAATATGTACGTATCTCCAAATATTTTAGCAACCCTTTTTACACAAATATTTTACCGGTGCGTTCGTATAATGGCGGCCACAAACATGTAAATATACCTGATTCCTAAGTACAAACGTATACCTTATTATTGCCAATATGCAATACGGACATCCATATACCTAAGGGTGAAAAGGTGCCAAGTCCATTTTTAGAAATTTTTCAGGAGAGACGAAAAATCGATGTAGTCTCGTATTACCTGTCATTCTGTATCAAAAACTAAACTTTGAAAAGAAAACATGGACTTGGCACCTTTTCACCTTTAGGTAGCGATATAATTTATGGCGTACTTGGATCAAGATTCCAGAAAAGTCTGCCAATGGGCTCGTACTCAATCATATTTCAGGCGGAAGTCTTCCCAATCGAGGTCTGTGTTCGCGACTGTCATCGTAGAAGGCAAATGAGGCCAGAATAAATATTATGTCGGACATTCAGGCAGCGTTAAAGGCCTTAGAGTCTTTTAAAACGGCATCAAGGCATGTAAACTCTTGAACCACCTGCGAGCCCACAATAGTGTCATGCGTGAAGGATTTGAAGGCAACGAAAGGGCTGACTGTCTCGCAAAGCGTGAAGCCCAAATGCGTTTGCATGGTCCCTAGCCTTCCTGTGGTACATCTAAAGGAGCTAGCTGTGAATAATCTCAAATTTCTGCCTACTGGCGGAAGTCAAAGGGAATAAGACAATCAAAGATATGCATAACTCTTTCCAGCAGGAATTCCGAAAGACAACTTGAACTTAGAACTCTTACTGGCAACCTGACAGCACACTGCAAGTTAACGTACGGTTTTACTTAAATGGGTCTTTCTGTAGAGACGGACTGTAAGGTTTGTCGGCTGGTGAAAGAAACCGCAGAGTATATTCTATGTGCCTGTCCACGAAGCATGAATCGTAGATTGATACACCTTGGAGAACGATTGCCTTCTCCATCTAAAATTTGGAACATTGCCTGGAAAGTGCTGGGCTTTTTAAATAGCCTAAGGTTGCAGTGATTACAATTTTGGTTTAGTACAATATATCTTCTTAGGTCGCAGCGCGGAAAACTCTTTGGGGAGTTCTGGGGAATACTGTTGCACTCGAAAATAAAGTTGACCGCGGACATAAGTTTATGGGTCTTTCTTCGCTTTCAAAGAGGTTCACGCGGCTTTATTTGCCGTCACCTATATTAACCCTGGAAGTTCATGGTTCGTCGTTTCGACGACGCGAGTTTTTATTTTACCGTTATCGCTGTTTTCCTTTGTTTGTATAGTGCTAATTTTTCGTACAGAGCTAGACGGTGTTGTGCTGTTGATGTGTGCGGTTACTTAGATTCATACGCTTCGTGTAAGTACTTATTTTTTAAATGTGCGTACGAAACGACGAAGGATGAACTTTGTGTATGTTTTACGTTCATGTTTTCAAAGTAATATTTTTAAGATTTTTTATTTTTATTTGTTTATATATTTTACTTGTGCAGTTATAACACACGATGAATGCAACCAAAAGTTATAACCACGAAGAAAAATGAAATTGCGCAATTTGGCCCCCTTCTAAGCGACGCTTAACAAATCATCCTGTGCAAAATGCCAAAAAAGTCTCTGTGGAGAGCATAAAATAGAGCTTTGCGCCTCTTGCACAAAATGAGAACTGTCGTATCTGAAAATTTTTTCCTTTTTTAGTTCATAGTATTATTAAAAAAACACTTTAAATGAATTATATGTACTTTAAGTTATTTCTTTTTTATATTTTCTAATTAATGATTTGTACAAAAAGCCAAATGAATCAGAGCTGTTAAATCTTGAATTACAACCAAAAGACTAAAGAAAAACTACTTGATATTGTTTTATTTATAAAAAATATAAACAAAATAATGTGAAAATAATAATTTTTGTGCATTTTGATACACAGGTTAATTTAATAACGCCTTTTAGAAATGCCGTCGTCGAATCGACGAAGGATGACCTTTGCGTTATAAAAATAACGATGACCTTCCAGGGTTAAACAGATAAATTTGCCTTTCGCATATACGTATATTTTTATCCACTGCTTTATATAAACGAGCAAAACAAAATCTTTGTTGCCCCTTATCGAGAAACTTGGTTGTTGTGTCCAAACGCATAACCCGAATCCAAAAACTTTAACATACGCGTGTAATCAAAGGATTCACATTTTATTTAAGATAATTCTTTCAAATTTCCGACCACTAGCTTATTAATCAACTCGGTTTGCAATATGCACTTTTTTGCAAACTTCGATGTGGGTTCTGCGCAAAAATACTATGGACGGCGTAGCCGGAGTGATATGCACAAGAAATGTGGTATACCTTTGACATGCGGAAGCCCCTCTGCAAAGAGGAGAATTCTACTTAGTAAGGTTTATAATTCCTAAGCGCGGCCGGAGGAAGAAGCAAGCGCAAGAGGTGGTAGACCTAACAAAGTGCATGTTTTCAATGGCTTTGAAGAAGCTGTTATTGCATTAACTGGATTGAGAACCAGAGCTTCAGGCATAGGAGGAGTTCTGGCTTTTGGTTCAACAATTCAACCAGAAGCTGGCATAGATGCGCCCATGGTTACTATGCCCGACAGCTCCGCATACCTTTGTGAATCCATTGCCATAGCGCCTGCTTACTCTGCTGCTATAATTGCAAATACATCAGGATGTTTCGTTTTTCGTAGCGTAGCTACGAATTACGAAAATTCGGGTTCTAGAAAAAGGGGGACTATCTCTCTTTTGCTGCTGCTTCTAACCAGTGTTGCCGCGAATCTTTTTAGTGGTAGCCAAATTCCTTTCAAAAAAGGGCTAAAAAAGAGCTATAAAACCAAAAACCTTTTTGTATAAAAGGGGAAATATACGACGCCAGCTTGCTGGCTCCATCAAGTGATTATACTCAGGCTCGAAGCATATAGCTTACCAGCATGCTGGTACAATATTTATTTCTTTACAAATGAGGTCAAGGAAAGATCGAAATGATTAGAGCCAAAATTTCATAATTTTTCTACCATGTTGTTAAACATTGTTTTTTTTTTTTAAATTCACAACTGCAATTTCGTGAACTCAATCTTCCACAAACACGGCTCTGACTCATATAGTGCAAGAAATTTCCTCCAAAGTACCTTTTACTTATAAAATTTAGCTAATTTCACCACTCACGACACCAGCATGCTGGTAAAATCATAAAATTTTCAAATAGTTTTTGAAGTCGCATATTAAGGGCCGTAAACTTATCCATTTTAAACTATAGTTAAATCGTTAATAGATAAGTTAACAGCCCTAACACTTTTACATTATGTATGTATAAAAACGTAAGGAACATACAATACATATACAGCACTAAAATAGTAGTGTGCATTTACGGTTAACATATTTTTAAATTACTAGAAAACCAAAATAATAGTTGCATTCATATTGAAAAACTGAAGGGTAATTTCATAACTAAATGTGGGGTCAAAAGAGTTTTATTTACATAAACCTTAAAAAATTAATTCAAGTAAGATGTGTATTCATGGAAACTGCTGCGAGCAGAAAAATAGTAGTACATGACAAAAAGTTTTAAATTTGTATTAAAATGTTAATATTAATACTAAAATTTAGCACAATTACTTAGCATTTGGTAGCATGACCGTTGTTTTTAATCACTGCTGTGTAACGATTTCTCTTGGAGTCTATGAGGCGTTGACATCTTTCCTGAGGTATTGACTGCCATGCGCGGCCCATAGTTCGTGGTTATTTTTTGGTTTTGATCCCATACGGGTTTTGATCCCATACGGGTATGGTCTAAAGGGTTTCTATAGGATTGAGGTCAGGAGATTGAGCTGGCCACTCTATGACTTCAATTCCGTTGTCCCGAGGCCACAATTTTGCTAGCTTGCTTGTATGCTTCGGGTCGTTATCCTGCTCTAGTACCCATTTGAGTGGCATTTCCTCTTTATCGAATGGAAGCATAACGTCCTTCATTGTTTTTACGTACTTATTCTGGTCCTTTATAGTTTTTATCCAATATATTCGGCCCCACACCATGATATGAAAAAAACATCCCCATACCATAATACTGGCCTCCATGCTTCAACTTCTTTGCAGTGTACCTTGAATGATATTCCCTATTTGGGGGGTGCCTTATGAACTGCCGAGCCTTTACCACCGCATATACAAATTTTTGACTCATCCGTCCACAGAATGTTCCTCCGCTTCTGAATAGGCCAATCCAGGTGTTTTTTGGCAAAATCTAGTTTGCGTGTCACATGATTTTTTTCAAAAGCGGTACTTTACGTGGACTTTTAGCACAAAGTTTGTGTTCTTGGAGCTGTCTCTTTACTGTGTGAACACTACATGGTAACTTTAGGTTATCCAAACTTTCTAAAGCTGACATTGTGGGACGAGTCATCGAATATTTAATAATTTGCCGTATGTTAGTCGTTGATAATTCCTGCTTACCACCCCGTTTGTCAGGTTTATTTTGATACGTTATCGAATTTCGAATCATGGAGGCTGAACATCCACAAATTTTTTCCACTTCTTTATATGTTTTCCCCATTTTTTAGTAAAGGTTTTAGTAATTACATGTTTTTCGTGACCTCGGTGCAGACTTCGACAAACACTACAAAAATGCGTTTTTCTCTATTCCGGCTAAATGTATAACAAACCAAGTCATTAAACTTACTTTTTATTCCAAAAACTAAAATATTTGCAATTGAAGTTAAATTTTGCGACTTTTTTTGTTATGCGCTACCATTTCACTGCTCACCTTAAATGCCGTTCACAACAGGGGATACTTCTAAAAACATTAAACCGTAGCTGTTGAACGGTCTGAAATTTGCAATAGAGTTAAATTATACACTAAAGATGATAATTAAAAAAAAAAACTCGATTCCAATATCGCGTAGTATGCGACATCAAGGGCATAATGCATCTCACAACTGCGCACTACTATTTCAGTGATCGTAACTGTATGTACATATATACATACATCAGTCTTTCTTTGTTTAAATTAAGCAAATATACAACTTTTCCATGCCAAGTATGAATAAATTCTCCAAAGGGCTAAAAAAAGGGCTAGGGGCAATTTTAAATTTATGTGGCCAAAAAAATTTTGTGGTAGCTAAATCTAGCCACCAAAGGGCTAAAACGGCAACACTGCTTCTAACACTTCTGCTGGCGCTACTGTTTCCGCTGTTGCTTCTCGCTCTGCTGCTGCTAACGTCAGTAATTTGCGTTATCCACCTAGACTGCTTTTATACGGTTGACAAACGGGCTCGATTATTTTCATAAACAGCCTTTATTTGCTTTGACTGATGCCTCCTCTTCCTCTTTAAAATGCGCATAATCAGCCGAACAAATGCACGAAATTTCTATGAATTAACTCGGATCCGGGCAGTTTTCGTTAACAACACTGGTAAAAACGGCCAGCTTTTGTCTTTTGTACAAGTAAGCAAACAAAGCACACGAGGTCCGCGTCCGCGGTAGCCGAGTGGTAAGAGTTACGGGCTACAAGCCAGGTTCGATCCTCGGCTGGAGCGATTGTGAATTTTTTTTTGTTTTTATTTTTTATTTTATATATTTTTTATTTTATTTGATCTATATATTTAATTTTACTTTATTTTATTTTCATTTGCTTTATTTTATATCACATTTTTTATTTTACTATTATTTAATCTAAATTTTTAGAGTTGAATTTTAATAAAAAGTCAACAACAACCAACTGAAAGCAACGTAAAAAAAATATAGAACTTATAAAAAAAAGAATGAAAACGAAATAAATGAAAATTCAACTGGCCGTGGGACTCGAAGCCACGACCTTGCGGCTCGTTTATCCGCACAACTGCCGTCTGTTAGGTCAAAATTATTATGCGCATATGTGTGCCAGATTATATGCTTAAGCTTTGCCGTCTGTCACAGCTTTTACACAGTTCAAGTATTGAATTCGAGGAAGAGAGGGGGTGAGAAGAAAAGGGACGAGTACACATGCGTCTGTACCATCAAGTCGTTTCAACTTTCTTGCTTTGCTTTTGGCATTTTCGTTGATTCCCATTTAAAGAACCAAAAACTTGAATTCAACAGAATTGAAACGTGTAAAAGCAAATGGAAAACACAAAAGAGAATGAACAAGAATTGCTTTCGAGTACTTGTATCATGTAAATCGGGTGCTACTTTTGATTATTTACGCTCCCCAGCCGTGACAAACACGCAATCTCCTGCACAGTGGATTCGAATACAAAGAAAAAAACCCAAAAATCAGAAAAACGCCGAGGATCCGGTAATTGGCGCTAGCAATAACACAGAACTCGACGTAGTCCCATCAAAAAAGTTGATTCACTTATCGCCTCTTAAATCTACTATTACTGCTGAAGACATTATATCTTATGTAGCCAAAAATACCAAAATCGATGGTAGTCAAATTGTCTGCTTTCCACTCAGCAAAAAAGACACTGACGTCAAAAAGCTAAGGAAAATTAACTTTAAGCTTCGTGTTTTACCGTCGCTCTTAGATACGATTTTAAATCCTGGTCTTTGGCCAGCTGACGTTAAAGTTTGATCGTTTCAATTTATCCAAAGCGAAGTCGTGAGGAGCAATGATGCCTAGCAATTAACCAATAGAAATGTTTGCGACTACATAGATATAAGGATCCATTTTCAAAATATGGGTGGCACGCGTACCAAGTCGGAGGCTATCCGAACCTTCAGTGCTCATCTTGACTATGATGTTTTTGTCCTAATCGAAACTTGGCCAAGTCCTGATTTTTCGATCAAGAATTTTTCGACTCAAAACTCTTTAATGTCTTCCGTAAATACCGAGCTGCAGTTAAAACTGGCTGCTCGCTAGGCGGTGGAGTGCTAATAGTGTGAAACGTAACTTACGGGCATTTCAAATAAATCTTTGCAATTCTGATTCCATTCTGGATCAGTTGTGTATCTACATAAAAGGCTCCTCAACGTATGGATCCCTGTATCTTATTGCCTCATATATTCCGCCGAGCAGTACCTTCGACATTTACAAATCCCATACTGACAACATCATACACTTGGTTTAAAATAAATTAGGTCCCAATCACTTGTGCGTTCTTGGCGATTTCAACCTTCTTAGCATCATTTGGTCTGGAGAGTACTCCAATTTCGGCCTAATACCAACTAACGTTACTGCATCTCATGAAACATATTGTTTAGATAATATTTTAAGTCTTGATTTGGTTCAAATTAATAATTTTAATAATCAGCTTAACATAATTCTTGATCTGGTTTTCGTTAGTTCAAATATCAGTACCTCGATTTCCCAATGTCATTCAGCAATCTCTCCTGTGGATAAGCACCATATTCCTTTGTTTCTTACGGTTGAATTCTACGAATTTTCCGCCAGTAAATTAGCTGATAGAATCTCCTTCAAATTTGATACTTGCGATTTCTCTAAGCTTAACACTTGCCTATTGGAAATAAGTTGGGATCATTTGTTTTCTGATTTGAATATCAATGAGTGTTATTCCGTATTTAGGTCACATGTGTTTGAAATTTGCTTAATGAACACACCATTAACAAAAAGAAGCCATACAAACTTCCCTGGTACATCTGTGAACTAAAAAAGGTTAAGAACCAACGAAACAAATTTTACAAAAAGCTCGTTAAATCCAAGAATCAAATCTTTTTCGAGATATACCAACTATTATCCAAGAAATTCAATTTCCTTAACAAATTTCTTTATTGAAATAATATCTTCAGGTTAGAATCGAGTATTAAAACCAGCCCTAATATTTTTTGGCACTCCATTAAATCCAACAAGTCCTGTGTTGGTGTTCCGTCTGCAGTCTGCCTCGGGTAAAAATTTGCAACCTCGCCTCAAGAAGTGGCCAACTTATTTGCTGAGGTTTTTAAGTCTAATTTTGCTTGTGAAGATGTTGATAGTTCATTCCCTTCTAGTTATCCCAACAATCAAACAGCTTTAAATTTTGGTCACCTACGTCTTACCTTGGACGACATTACAAAAGGCATAAACAGCATGAAAAACTCAACGCAGACTGATGCCAATGGATTTAGTACAAATTTCATCAAAAAGTGTCCAGCTTTAGCTGCACCTCTTAAGTTTATTTTCAACAAATCTCTGAGTACTGGGATCTTTGTGGTTGATATCAATCACACCGATTTTTAAAAGTGGCAAAAAGCATGATGTAACTAATTACAGGTCAATTTCCAAGCTCTCGACCATCTCCAACTGTTTGAGGGGATTATTAAAGATAAAATGTATTTTGCCGTAAAAAGTTTCATCCTACCGAACCAGCATAGATTTCTTTCTGGACGGTCTACAGTCACTAACCTATATTTAGTGAATACTGCATTGAAGCGCTTTCAGCTTGCCGTCAAGTGGATTGCGTATACACGGATTTTTCTAAGGCCTTCGACAAGGTTTCACACACTTTTTTGTTACATAGCTTCGCTCGGATTTCACTCGGTATTCCCTAAATGGTTATCTTCGTATTTAAGTAATAGGTGTTATATGGTCTCGATTGAGGGCGTGTCCTCTGACCTGTTCATAGCATCCTCAGGCGTGCCCCAAGGTAGTATCTTGGGACCACTACTTCTCGTTCTATTTGTAAATGACATAAGCAGTTGTTCCTCTTCTTCAGAATTCTTGCTCTATGCAGACGACCTGAAAGTTTTTTCGAGTATAAAAAATTCTGAAGATGCAAAGCGCCTCCAAGAAGAGATCAATAATTTATATCATGGTGCTTGGATCGCACCTTTACCTCAATATTAATAAGTGCTTTCAGGTAACATTTTCAAAAATTCGCGACGTGTAACATAGAACTATAGTATCTCCGATACACTTCTTCAGTCTGTAGATGAGGTTAAGAACCTCGGTGTTATCTTTGATTCTTCTTTTTCATTTAACAGTCATATTAGTTACATAATTTCAAAATCGTATGCTACCTTAGGTTTCATTCGGCGAAACAGCTCTAATTTTTCAGATCCTTATACCCTATAACTGCTATGCTCAACCTACGTTCGTCCCCAGCTTGAATACGCTGCATTTGTCTGGCGACCCTATTACAAGTTCTCAATTGACAGAATTGAGCGTATTCAAAAAGTTTTCCTAAAGTTCGCCCTTCGATCTCTAAATTTTTGCGATCCGATCCCTTCCTATCATTCCCGTCTCCTCCTAATTAATCCTAAGTCTTTAGAAATCAGAATGACTACCTTCTCTTTGTGCTTTATTTGGTGTTATAAATGGTGGAATTGATTGCACCTCCTTGCTTCAAGCTATTCACTTTCTTACTCCAACGAGGACGTTACGTTCTTATCAGAAGAAGAAGAAAATCTGAACGATTTATGAATAAATCTAACCAGATTATTGGGTGTCAAGCTCAGCTCTCTCAACACATTGCGGCCAAATATACCATACCTAATTCTTGCAAAGACGGGCAGAAGCACGAAAAGTGTTCCAGCGTATCATGCTCTTCAAGGCAGGATGGACAAATGGAGTTGTCATGTACGCCTATCACAGTAAGGTGTTTGCGTCACGAGGAATGACCAGTCAGCAGTCCAACAAGTTGTCTAAAATCCCGTCTGTTCAGTGAGAGCAAACAACTAGATAGACCTTCTGCGGAAGTATTCTGAGGTATTCACCCAGTTTATGATGGGGGCTTCGACGGCCGAAGTGCTATAACTAGTTGCGGACCGAGGAACACCTGGTCTGAGCCAATTCTGGCCAAATGGTCAGATGTGTCATTACCAGTAACTCCCGAGTGACCTGGCACCCAGAGTAAAACAAGCTCGTTATGTTTGCCAACATAATTTAGTTGAGGCTGGCACTGCCGAACTAGTTTGGAATTAGTTATACGTCTGGCCGATGCCTTAAGTGCAGCTTGGCTGTAACTACAGACACGTAAGCTCCTTCCCCTCCATCTATTTTCCACCACGTTGTTCATGGCCTTGAGTATTGTAAATGTGTAAGTCCGGGCTCAGTGCTGGTATTAAACCAACATTCGGACTCAGGGCTGAATCTATTAAACAGAGGTAATGGTGCCGTACTATCCTGTGGCATTGAAAATACACAAATGCTCAGATCTCTGCCGCCAGAAACTTCCACCTCATCCCACTCAGGGTTATACCAACATCCGTTTCTTTTTAGTTTGCAGGTGGCCTTTAAGGCTTTCCCATGTGCAGCAGTGCACCAAGAGCAGCGCCAGGTGTTGTAGAGAAAGCTCCCGTACTGCACACGGCAATAGTTCTTTGAAGTTTAGCAAGCAGACTTCCCACGCTATTGATTGAGAGTCTGCTCCACCATACCACTGACGCATAGCTGATTATGGGTCTGTTAATAGAGGTATAAGCCCAGAGCTAAGTCAACTGTAATAAAACCATCCGATATTGTCGACGCCATTTGAAGCAAATACTTTGCGTCAGTCGTTAAATCACGCTTCCAATCGTGATGAAGAAGGACGCATATTCCCTAGTGGTACGGCACCAATCACAGCTTTCTCTTTGCTATTCTTGCACAGTTTCTACCTGTGTTTAAGCTTCAAATAAGGTCAATTAATATAGTTATAATGAAATGAAAAAACTTAGTTTCAGTAATATTTAGCACTGTCGCGAATCACAACAAATCTTTAGGCAATTGTTTGCATTTATTATAATATTTAAGTAAATCAAACAAAGTTCTCAGTTATTTATAAATTATTGACGATGATGTTTTTTAAAAATTTAACTCAAATTCCAATATTTTAAATAAAAAAAATAAATGAATCGTATAATTTTTTATCAAACGGCACATACAAGGAACTGAACGATAGGTTTAACTGCTAACCAGTGTTTCTAGGCGCGTAACGTTAAAAAAATCACGGTATACATATTGTGCTTGCCACATAAAAGCAAAACGTTGAAAATTATTGAACTATAACTAAAATTACGCCTGCTTTTTATATAACGACAAATTTCACCATTTCTTTAAGCCTCGATATTTCGAAATTTAAGGACGTAAATTTACTCACAACAATCCTAGAAAATAACACAGTTCGACAAATTTTGACTGCATTTCGTAAGCATGAGTCATCATGGCTAATACCGAAGTACTGCACATTAAAACTGGTATATCTCGGGAAAGAGAAATGGAATAGCAACAAACGAAATTGAATTTTAAAGAAGAAGAATAGTACCAACGGTGCTCTAAGTAGAAATGAGAAAAAAAATTGAAAATGAGTTACGATGCCCTAAGTAGAAATAAACAAAAAAATTGTTGTTCTCATAATATAACCTCAAATATCGCCAAATTGCTGTGAGTAAATTGGGTCCTTAAATTTCGAAATATCGAGGCTTAAAGAAATTCTGAAATTTGCCGTTATATGAAAAGTAGGCGTAATTTTAGTTCGATTTCAATAATTTTCAAAGTTTTGCTTTTATGTGGCAAGCACAAAATGTATACCGTGATTTTTTTATCGTTACGCGCCGAGAAACACTGGTTAGCAGTTAAACGTATCGTTCAGTTCCTTGTATGTGCCCCTTGATCGAACGGTTACCGAGATACACATTTGTGGTCATAAGTGGGCGGTGCCACGCCCGTTTTCCAAAATTTTATCGGTAATTTATTTTTTGACAAAGAGTTATTGCAATGATTTATTTATTTTACTGATTTATGGAAATTTCGTATTATTTTTTAATTACTGTTATATGCGATGTAAGCGAGGTTATTGTCCCAACAACTTTGGGAGAAATTGGTGAAGCGGTAACCAAGAGATACCATTGTAATATTAATTTTGAGTTAACAAGCTTCAGTAGTTACTAAAATATCGAAGTTTTCGTATTTCTGAAAACTACCGTTATATGGGAGGTGGACGTGGTTATTGTCCGGGTTTGCCTATTTTCAGTATACACATACCAAGTTTCGTTAAAATATCTCAATTTTTAATTGAGTTATCTTGTGCACAGACGTTTAATCGATTTATTTTTTAATTCTGATCATTTATGTATTAAAAAAAAAAAAAATGATTTTTGTACCCTGATACTAATAGATTAGCTATTTGTTTAAGCTTTTCCCACAAAATTTTGTATTACCTGATATGAAACTTCCCCTATAAATTCGCTGGCTGGAAATTGGATTTAGACCCGTAGTTTCTTAAACAAACTTGCTCGGAATGGTCCGTAGAGCATTTTCCGCTTATACGATTTTCCGTTTTTCTGGTCCCCTATAAATCGACCCGCTCTAAAGTATCTATGCAGTGCTTGCTTGTTTTATGTGCTTGTTTTATCTGTTGGTGTAATTGATGCAGTGGCGTCAATGTAAAGTAGTCTATGTACGTACGTTTGTACGTATATAAATATACATATTCTCAGTACACAAATATTTTTCTTAAATCTATGTTTGTATGTGTATTCATACGTTAAAAGTGCATGCAACTAAAAGCTCAAACAGTCAACGACGTAACATAGACGTAGGTTGACGTAGACACGATCTACCTTTTGGGATTCGCGTGTTAACGAAAACTCACCACCGCATGGCGGTGATGTTGCCATTGCTTCTCTCTCTCTCTATCAACAGTAAATTTGATATGCTGCTACGTACGTCAACCTACGTTTACGCTACGTCGTTGACTAACTGCGCTTTAAGCACTAAGGACTTTCATGCACTTCCACAAAATTTCGTTTTGAGAACTATGTTCCAGATACGCGAGTTTAGAGGATGTTACATGCGGAACCGTGCATCACTTCGCTGATAAACATTGGTGTGCCCGCACCCAGTCCACCATCCGTTTTCTGATGATCATTCTGTGCGAATACAAAAACGGAAAAAAGTAATGTAAATATTTTGAAGCACAGCCTTATATGAGATATTGCGCGCCAAGCGACGATAGGTATGTATAAATACAGATGACTCAAACTTACATCGTCAAATTCGCAATCGAAATAATGACCCTGACATTCCATGCACCGACACGCGTCTGACATCTTACACGTTATGCCCCACTGCTTCGCTAAATCTTTGTATATTTCCTTTGACGATTTGTTGCTTATTATTTCCGGTGTGATGGACCGTTCCTGGGCCGAATTTTGGTTGCCGTACTCGTAAGATTGTGTCTGCAGTTGTTGTTGATGGCTTTGACTATTTGACATTTGCTGATGTCTGCTCCAACCGTCGTCGCTGTCACTGTTACATCGTTCGCCTTGGTAATCATCTTGCATTTGATTATCACAACTTTCTTGATTGTAATGGTTTTCTATAATTGAAATCTTGTTGAATTTTAATACGAACTAATGTAGTGGTAATGATTGAAGAAAGATCAAAAAGAGCTAGGCCAAATCAACCCATCGCACAGTGGTTCGGCCGGAGGACAAAAGTTTTAAACTTATGCACATTGTCTAACCTCTGATTGATTGACGGGCAATCAGTCAATATTAATGGCACTTCATTACAGTGTAATTTTTTTTTGCGATAAAAAATTGCTTAGATTACTTCCTCACTCTCGAAAATTGATAAAACACATTTTCATTGTGAATCGTAGTT
This sequence comes from Rhagoletis pomonella, assembly GCF_013731165.1. Classification (NCBI taxonomy): domain Eukaryota; kingdom Metazoa; phylum Arthropoda; class Insecta; order Diptera; family Tephritidae; genus Rhagoletis; species Rhagoletis pomonella. The sequence goes on along the minus strand of NW_023458561.1, from coordinate 12,261,235 downwards.
TCAGTGACCCAATACTTCTAACTTTTTATAAAATGGTAAAAATCTCTAGAAACCCCGAAGTAGTCTCGAAAATCCCGAAATATTCCCTAAAATATCGAATATCTCGAAATAGTCTCAAAAATGCCGAATTAGCCCCGAGAACACCGAAATATTTTTGTATGCGGTAGTTAGTGAAGCCAAAGTACTTTGTACTTTTGTACGCGGTGGTGCGTTTGGTGAAACTAACTAAATACTTTTAGACTAAGTATTTAGCGCTGTGAAAATAAGTAATAATTTACTAACCTACTCGGTATTTAGTAACATCCAAAATACTTAAGTAAATAGTACTACAACATAAATGCCTAAATACTTTGCACTTCATTTTTAGTAAAGCAAATTTTGCCCATAACTGGTACCAATAATGCAATCACTTCTATATTGGCAGTAAGCTAACTTCTCAATGTGTAAGCATTCCGAAATCAAAGCGAGACAGTCTAGTACCGTTTTTGTCAATGTATTATGTACTTGAGTGCCGTTTTTGTATATGTGTTGTGTACATGTTTATTTATAAACGTACGTATTCCTTTTCTTTCGTACGTGTTTATTGATATATCTGTACTGTAGTGTTTTCGGACGGTACTAGTTCTTACTCAGTGTTGCCACAGCCGAAAAAAAAATTTAACAAAATCTTTCAAAAAGTTTTACAAATCGCGTTAAAATTAAGCATCTTATTTAACGGGTCTTATAAAACGGAAATTCTTGGAGTTACTGTTTGTTCTTCCTGATAAATTGGTTATAGAAATAAAAAGTAAGCAGGTAAATAAGTAAAGGCTCTCTAAGGCCGAGATTTGTCGTCAAGAATAAGGATTTTATAGTCTAACAGTTACTTAATTTGAAAACTATTACACATTCTTTCAGGCTTTCAACACATACTCCTAACTATACTGCCCTTTCTCTAGTTTTTTGAATGCATGCAAAAAAGGAGTTTGGTGTCATGTTATCCATAATGTGCGTGATCTTGTCACGTAAATGAAGGGACCTATAGTTCTAAGTTGCCACCGAACGGCAAATGGTTTTTATGAGAAGCGATTTCATGGCAGAAGTACACTCGGTGGTTTGAAAGTGCGACGACCGCAGATCGGGAATTGCGTAGAGCAACATTTACTGGAACTTTATATGGGATCTGCATGACAGTGCAATGAATCAAAGAATTTTTGTTTTCATTTTCCTGCTGAACTTTTTTTGTGGTTTGTGGTTCTTGAGGTTATCTAAGATCTACGTTTGTTGCTGTAATTGTCAACACTACAAGTTTTATTGGTTTTCTAGGATCAGACAAGATTATCACTGAAACTCATGGTGTAATAATAAGGTGTTGTCAGTAACTTAACCTCACTTTTTCGGCAGGTCTATTCCGGTCACGCATTTTAAAGTAGTAGAAAAAGTACTAATTATTTACTACTTTTAATCCGTTCGTGCATACTATTTCAAATTAAATGTAGAAAAATGTTTTATTACAGGCTTATAAGCCTGAATATATGTTTGTATCGTAAGCTCCACACAGGTTGCACATATATTGTAACTTTTAAAAAAGTACAGGCCGTAAAATAAGGCAATTTTCTATAAAACTGTAAATGATTTTTTAAATAGATTAGTAATAATAATAATAGATTGGCGCTTACACATATGTTAGTGTTTGGCCGAGCTTCTCCTCGGACTTGCGGCGTGCGCCTTGCTGTTGTCACACAAAGCGGAGCGACCTACAGTTTTACGTCGACTCCGAACGGCGATTGCATTTTCATGAGAAGCTGTTTTTCATGGCAGTAATACACTCGGATGTTTGCCATTGCCTGCCGAGGGACGACCGCTGTTAAGAAAAAACCTTTTTTCTATATTTTTTGCTATGTTTCTTTGACCAGGGCTTGAACCCAGCTGCTGCGGAGTAGAGCGCGCACTGCTTACCACTACGCCACAGCGGCTGACATATAGATTAAAACACATAAATATCCGATAATATAAGCGAAGTCGTAATTTAACCATGCTGCCGCTCTATTCTAGTGTATCAGTAGTCCATTTGGCCCGATATTATGGCAATGCAGCAAAAGATATTTAATATAAAAAAATCGCCTTTCCATTCGATTTTTGTGTACGTCTTTTTTGATTGATAACTACGATATCTTTTATATTTTATATTTTGAGGACAAAAATTATACAAATCCAGCAATTTTAAATATTAATATCGTTCTGAAAACACCAAGTTCTTTAAAAATCACGATAAAATGAAATACTAAAATGGAGTATTTTAAATACAATTTCCCAACTTATAGCATTATAAAAAATTAAGATCGGCAGCACTGAAAATAAGCATGCCGATCTTGTCAAAATTACAACAAACACGTCGCTACTGACAACACCTTGTTATTATTTCACCATGACTGAAACTATGATCGAAAAAATAAAAATCATAAAATAACGATTAAAAATGATCGAAAAAATAAAAATCAAAGAATAACGATTATTTTTGATTGAAAAAATAAAAATCCTAAAATAACAATTAAAAATTATCGAAAAAATAAAAATCCAAGAATAACGATTAATTTTTAATCGAATATTTTTGTTTTATTGGGACATTTGGGTACAATACTTTCACCAACTTCCAGTGACACATTTATCTGCTTTAATTATGGTTTTTTGGTCGTCAGAAGGCATTTCAATTGCCATTTTCGATATATTCTTCTCACTTTTCGATGCAGATCGGGATTTCGCTTTTATTTAAGTTATTAGGGAACTGGTTCCTTTGAGGTCTACCTGCATGAATTCGCGACACAAGCACTCAAAGCTGTTCATTACTGTAAATGGAACCGGTAATAATTTATAGCGCACTCTAACCTAACCTACATAATTGTTTAGAATTGATACAATTTTGAACCGGGGAAACCATTTCAATTTTAATATTACGATCAAAATTAAAGAAATGAAAAAAAAATTGTGTACAAAATCTATGGAAAATCAATTTTCCGGAATTTTCTGTTCAGAAAATTTTTTCAGTTTTCTTTTAGTAGGGACAAACACAGGACAATCTATTCTAGAGCTATGCTCGGTATTACGTAAGCAGCGTAGATCTCTACATACATATATATAGAGATTTAAATTTTTAAATAGTTGACAACCCTCTTCAAAACTATTACTTCTGGTTAAGAGTGCATTTAAATGCCTTTCATTCTCAGAATTTGTTGCAATATTTTATTCGATATATATTTAAGTCACTAAAATTTTAAGCGAATGGAAACCATATTAAAAAGTTTTTCTTTTTACCTCAACCAGGGAAGCTTTCCATCAAAATCGTGTTTGAATCATTCAATTTGACAGAGTATTATGGAAGATTTGCCGCTTTATTGAACGTATACACTGCTTTCAGCTTTTTAAAACCCCCTTTTTTAAGAAATAACTAAATTTGAACCACGTGACTATTTTTCGCATGTACGTAAGCTTCTCCTCTTCAAATTAAGATATCGTTCAGTAAATTTGATTAAATCTTAAATGAGATATCGTTTGGTAACAGAAAAATACCGTTTAGAAATAAGATATACTTAGATTGAAAAATAAAAATCAAAGAATTACGATTATTTTTTATTGAAAAAATAAAAATCATAAAATAACGATTAAAAATGACCGTGGTTTTCATGATAACAATAAATTTCGGTCCCTGAGTATTTACGTTACGAGACAAAAATTGCTTTGGAAGTATTAGTCTGAAAATAGACTAAATGGCAGTTTAGTTAAGTAATTTATTATTAGAGAGTGAAAAATGTATGCGGGAGGTGGGAGCGATAGAGGTATTTCCCACTACTCAAACAGTTTAAGAGTGAAATAATTTCTAACACCGAATCTTATTAAAATACCACCTTTTAATACTTGGGCACAATTTTGAAATGCGTGTGGGTGTAAGAAAGAATTAATTTTTAAGATATTTCAGATTAATACTGTCAAATTGAAACTGAAGCACGCTTACTACATATCTAGGGCTGCCAGATATCTCTGTTGCCAAACCGGGACACTTTAGGGAGGGCCTCTCGCTCCCTTCCCTTTCATTTCGACGTGCGAAAGGATGCAGTGAAATTTTATTTTGATAGACAAAAACAAAAACATAAAAACATGAGATCATGAGATCATTACAACGTACGCCAACAAAACAAAACAACTGATCAAACTAAAGCACAGAGAATTTTTGACAATGCATGAACCTTTTTTATTCTTTATAAAAAAATAGAGTTTATACTAAATATATAAAAAAACATAAAAATAAAATTGTTAAACTTTGTGCTAATCTCGGGAAAATTCAATAAATTTGCATACAAATTTGCAACATTCTAATCAGACTTTTTATCAAAATTTTTAAAATGAAGTTTTGCAGCCCATTAAATTTTAGTTGATTTTTGCTATTGGTATTTACTGAGAGTTTCTTCCATACAAACTATGTTCGATAATTCTTTGTATATGAAGACACTGTCAGCAAAAAAAATAAATGCTAAAAATCAACGAAATTTGCTGGAAACTTCAGACTTGCACTTTATTAATTGGCTCAAAAGCTACATTGTCAAAAATTTTCTAAAAGATCTGATTAGAAATTGTGGTCTGATGAAAAAGCCTCCGAGCCAATAATTACGACACTGTACTTATAAGTACTCTAGGTTTCATGAAAGAAAAAAATTTAAGTACAAGATAACATTAAAATATCAGTCGTATTTTTCTTTGCTGTGAACTTGTTTCAAAACTTCTGTCTTTTCGTTAATATAATTGTAAAACTCTGTGCACGTCATTTTGAACGTATTTAGGTACATACATATGTATACTAATCATCAACTATTGCTCGTGCAAAGTTCAACTATCTCGAAATGTAACTATTTCACAAATTAAACCGGTGCACTGAGAGAAAGAAGTTTAGAATTAAAAAAGCCTGCTAAATTAAAAAATACGCATATGAAAGAGCACCAACCCAACTCGTAATACATTTAAGTATACAAATTTTAGTATTTAGTATAGAAATATTCAATTCAAATACGCCCATATTAAAATGAAGCGATTTGCAATTACCGATTGCTTTTTCATAATTAAGTTAAAAAAACATTTAAATTCCATGCTGGTTGCAATGGGAATTGAACCCTGACCCTCTGGAAATTAGCAAATTTTGGCAAGCATCTTCGCGCACTCAGCTACAGCCAGACATGTAAATGTGCATTTAAATGTTGAGTTGGAATCAACACCACGCGTGCGTGTTATGAAAGTATTATTTTTAATTACGAACATTTTTAAACGATAATCAAATAGAAAATATTCATGTTTACTATGCGTTTTTTCTTTTAGTGTAGTGATTTTTGAACTTTTATTCAAATTTGTGCAATCAAATCAAAAACCGGGACACTAAAACGAAACCCGGGACATTTTACGGTTGGACCGGGACACCGGGACAAATAGTCTAAATCCGGGACATGTCCGGGAAAACCGGAACGTCTGGCAGCCCTATACATATCCCACACCTAGACCTAAAGAGAGCTAACTCAAAATTTATAGAGGGAAATTTAACTGCTTGTTGAATGTACAGATTCAACGCAATCAATACAAAAACAGGTATAACAATAGTTTTTTAGTTAATGTATATAATCATCAAGAAAAAAATATTTTCATTAATTGGATGTAAGTTCTATGAACTGATTCATGCGAAAAAATCGCCCACAATTTTTTTTCAGTTAATCGCACTTTAGATCTAGGTGTGCGATATGTACATATGTATATTTGGAAGCAGATTTTATGGCAAAGTCTCACTGTAGCTGCACGGTTTGTATGACAAGATATGAATAAGTGAGATTCCTTCCTTTTCAAATTTATATGTACACTAGCTTATACCCGCGGGGTTCACCCCATGTTTTTATACAAATATGAAAAATCATTGAATGATGTTATATTTTAGTTAAGTGCCCATTTTGTTTTAGCTCTATATTTTTTAAGCGAGTTAAGGTCTTTAGGCCGTTTAAAACTATGAAATTATAAAATCTCGCCTGCACGTTTGGCATACGAAAGATATCAATCCCTCTAAGCTTACCTTAAAATGTTCCAGGGATACGCCGCGTGAACGTGTAACCTTCTGGGAGGTGCCACGGCGGGTGCTAATACAGTGAAACCCGCTTAAGTACTCCCCCGCTTAAGTACCTAACCCGCTTAAGTAACCAACATCTTTGGACACCGTGAATTTTTTAATATAATCAGAGAAAATCCCTCTCTTAAGTACTTCCCCGCTTATTTACCCAACCCGCCTAAGTACATAAATTTTTCGTGCCCCATTTACAATTTTACTTATAATTTTCCCCTTTAAAGTGCCCTTTTAAAATTCCTTAAAATATTTACGTATTTTCAAATTCAGTAGCAGCGCTACACACCTTCGGTAAAAAAATTCTAAAAAATAAACGGTAACTTTTAGCCACTTGAAACTTTCCCATTATTACACTAAAATTGAATGGGCTATAAAACTGTATACTCAAAAAACATGTCTCAGAAAAAAGTTTGAAATTATGATGATTTTTTTTTTTAAATCTACAAAATCTTAAGCTTAGGTTATATGGTATTAAATGAACATAAGTGGCAAACAACAACTTAGACTTTTTATACAATTTAATTCTCGTAAAAATGATATACCATTGCACTAAATATTTTTTTTATAAAGTTTTTCTTTACTTGTTTATGTGTTTAAATAATGCTACGATTTTGGTTTTAAACTATGTATACTTCATTAAATGTTGTTATTCAAGTATTTATGTAAGTTAACAAGAAGATGTAACTGCATTAGTAATTATGTTCGGTTAAGTACCCCCATCGAGGTACTTAAGCGGGTTCTTTTAAGTACCCAACCCGCCTAAGTACCTCAAAAAGCTGACATTTTTCGTAAGGTACTTAAGCTGGTTTTACTGTATTTCCAACTCAAATTTAGTAACCTGTCTTTAATAAAATATCACTTCTCAGTACTGTAGCTAAATGCCTCAAGAGGTACTATGTAAGCAGCCCGAGAGCTTTAGCTTATATGGCCGAAGCCGGATCCCCCATTTCCATTAAATTAAATTTTTTCTGTCAATACGGCACTTATAAAATAGATCTCCATAACAAATTTAAAATACTTCCAGAGATTTTTTATCCTTCCAGAGATATGTATTAAGAAATTTTTAGTATATATGGGAGGTGATATGCCTAATTTTTGTAATAACTCACATTTTTTCCATGAGAAATTGATAAATACAACTCCATACCAAGTTCCAGTATTCTTCCACAAACACAATCAGACTTAAACAGCATGGCTTACTGGTGTGAAGTAAATCTTATGCCTCTAAATCTTAAGAAATGTAAAGTAATGTGCTTCTCACGAAGAACTGTTCATACCTCTTCTTATACAATAGGTAACCATAACCTGGAGCAGGTATACAATTTTGTGGACCTTGGTATCACAATGGATCCTAAGCTTAATTTTAATCTTCACATTAATATGACAGTCAACAAGGCTAAAGGTGTACTTGCATTTGTGAATTTTGTGAATTTTGTGATCTTTATATCACTAAAACCCTGTTTACAACATTAGTTAGTCTCAATATAACTTTCCGCCTTATACGAGCCGATTAAAATTTATTAATCTTCCTGCACTGGCCAGTCACAGGCAAATGCTTGGTACAATTTTTATAGTTAAATAACTGACAGGCTCAATTTAAAGTCCGCTTCTTCTGGGTGAAGTTAGCCTTAATGTTCCCTCCCGGGTATCAATACACTTTTGTCCCCTATTTCTGAAAGCTTGTAAAACTAATTTTGAGTTGCACGACTCACTCCGTTGCTTATGCCAGGAGCTTTACTCTCATTCCAGCACGTTTGATATATCAGATCCGCTTTTCAGTATTAAGAAAGCGGTACTCTCCTCTCTCAATAAATGAATTATTAACATAAAGACATAAAATCAGCTGATGAATTTAGTTCTGTAGCTGAACAGTTTTATATCTCGACACTTAACAAACTCCTACCTATCGTGACTCGGCGCAAAAATTGAAAATACTGGTTCCGTTCGTCATGCGGACTGCGCCGCTCGTGCGGATGGGCGGGAATGGAGGATGAAAACCGAATGAATATTATTATTATTATCCAGGTGCCAAGTTCCAGTCCTCTGCAATAAACACTAGATATACGCAGCATAAAATAAATCAATTTGCATGGGAGTTTCCACGGCCCCTTGTCCAATAACTCTCCATGAGTATGGGATTGATTTCACATACATACATATATTCATACCAAGCTTGAGTACTGTACCCCAAATATTTGAAGAGATATGCAATATGAAAGTTTCAGTTAGTATGGGAGGTGCCACACCCATTTTTTTCCATGAGTATGAATTTGATTTCACATACATATCTCCATTACTCTCCCACAAACACTTCCAGAGTTATGTATGCATTATGAAAATTCCTATTATTTTCAGTCTAAGACCATCCTTGGGAAATTCGTAGTAAGTGTGCCAAATTTTGCTTGTGATTGTGAAAGCGGTTAAGTAGCCAATTTTTTAATCCATGTGTGCAAAATTTCATTTTCAAACAGGAGGCGATCCTCTTCAAAAATACCTTCGAAAATAAGCTTGCTTAAACTTTTTTTCGTTTGTTACCCGTTTTTTAATAATTGATTGAATTTATTAACTTGATTAAACATTTCTAACAAGTGGCAACTCTTAAAAAAGAAGCATATTTTCCAATCTAGGTCATAAACTATCTGTGTGCAAAATTCCATGCAAATCCCTTCAGTCGTTCCGCGTGATGGAGCTCCAAACATCCAAACACCCTAAAATACAAACATTCACCTTTATAATAATAGTAGGATAGGATGGCAACCCTCTTCAAAAATATCTCCGAAATTAAGCTCTCTTAAACTTTTGTCGTTTAACCCCTGTATTGTAATATTTGATCGAACTTCTCAATTTAATTAAACTTTTTTAGCAGGTGGAAACTCTTAAGAAAAGTAAGTAAGTAAGCAAAATTTTATGCATTTCCGTTCCGTCGTTTCCGCGTATTAATTAAATTAAACTTTTTCAATAGGTGGCAACTCTTAAGAAAAGTAGCCTATTTTCTAATCTAGCTATCTGTGTGCAAAATTTAATGCAAATCAGTTCAGTCACCATAAGTGGACCATAAGCTATCTGCATACAAAATTCCATGAAAATTCGGTCAGTCGTTTCCGCGTGATGGTTTCTCAAACATCCAGACATACCATCATACAAACTTTCACATTTATAATATTAGTAGGATTTCACGATCTGAATAAAGGTGCGATCAAATGTGGCAATACAAGCACTTTTTCTACGCATTTTGCTGTCAATATGCGAAATCGAAAGTCTACATTCCCGTGTAAACAGCCAGAAAGTGCTTTATGCAGATTTGTAGAAATCACTTCCGAAAATAAAAATTGGAAGGTGTAACTGCAACTGAAATTACGCAAATCGCTTTTCAGAAATAAATTGAACTTGCTCTTGCTGCACTAGCAATTTTATTCTCCTGATATGAACAATATAAATATTAAAGCATTATGGGCTCCGCGCATTTAGCTCTAAATGTACATTTATCCATACAAAATTCGTCACCTAAATGCAACTCCATTTTTGCATTAAGAATCTAAATGCTAAAAGCAACCCTGTGATCTTGCAAAATTTCCACGATTCGAACATGGTTTAATGAGAAAAAGTGGCAACATTGCTTTTTCGCGTATACAGTGGCTAGTTGCGTTTCAGTGATCGCCGATCGAGATTTCATTTATTATTTTACATTATTTGGATAAAGAAAAGTTACGCAAATTCAACATCGATGTGATGCTGATAGAAATCTGGATCAATTTGTGATCAACTCGGTTTGTTTTGTTTCCTAATTAAGTGAGGAAATTTTAATTGACAGCACGGACAAATGAATATATACACAAACAAATGTTCGGTTATGGTTAAAACAATTCAAGTTTTTGTATTGAATTTTTGGTTTAAAATAAATTTTTTCCTTTTCAATAGGGTTTTTTGCACATTATCTTCTGCGTGTGAATTGATCGTAATAGGTACGGATCTGAATAAGCGACTAGAACACGGCTGTTTGTCAAAAGCATACGATTTCGAACTCGCGTAAATATACATTTGCTAAACGTGATAGCATGAACGCTCTTCAAAAACATATGTTCGAAAGTGCTAAATGTTACATTTTAAATGCAGCAAAAATGCTGCATTAGATACTTTGTGGTTGTTTTGTGCATTTGAGCATTTTTAAACAATTTTTCAGGTCAGTAATTTTGTTATAAACATAAAAATGTCTGATAACATAGTAGAAAGTGGGCTTGTCTGCATTCACCGTGTAAACATACAAAAAGCTGTATCGGAAAGTTGAATTTTCAGAAATAAAAAAACTGCTTTCGAAAGCCACTTTACATGCAAGGTGTAACTGCTCCTGCAATCTCTTTTGGAAAATCTTGAGTTTGACAAACTTTTGAAAAGGACTTGCACTTGCCACGTCTAACAGCCACTTAAGTTTTACCTCCACTACAATATCCTCTATGGTTGATGAGTGGATCAAAAAAATCATTGCTGTTTATTCCATTATTGGCTTGGCCATTGTTGCTGGTGTTGCATTCATCGGTGCATTCCTCGCTGTAATTACCCGTCTCGCATTGCTCACAATCGCCTCTGTAGTCGTTCTCCATAGAATTTGAGTTGTTCTGTGTTGCTGATGCTGCTATTGGCGCTGCCATCTTCGTTGATATTAGAAGCTCTGTCGAATCAATTGATTCTTTACGATTGTCGTCTTCACACTCGTCGTCGGAGTTGCTAAACTCGTTGTTAAGCTGACTTTGATCTAATGTTTGCGATTGCTCCACAAATTCATTGAAATTGTTGCGTTCGTTTAAAGTTGAATTTTGCTGTCGTTGTAGCATTAATTGCTCGTTGCACATGTAAATCTCTTGGCAATTGGGATCTGTACATTGAATGGTAATATTATCGCTCAAGGAAAGGTGCTCCAGCGATGACAAAAGAATGTTGTTGCTTGAGTTGTTCAAGGAATCCCGACGTCCATTATTTGAACCGTTTTCACGGGTGATTACTTTCAGCTGTTGAAAAAAATAAAGGCTTTATTAATAATTTTTTTTTTTAAGTTGACTAAAAAAAAAATTTTGAAGCCTTAACAGTTTGGGATTTTTTCTTAAAACTTGCGCTTGCTAGCAAAATAACAGTGACTATAATTAAGAGAAGTTTTATCTACCTCTTCTAACATATGATCGTAATTTGACGGTGGTGTTGTTGGAAATATATTCGACTCCGTTGACGATTCGTCATTGCACGTTGTTGTCCTGGGGTCGTTATATTCTGCAAGAACAAGGAAACGACGAAAAGTTGATAAGATGTAGTATATACTTTATATAAAAAACTGTTATTTTCCTGAGTGCAAAAATTAAGAAAAAAAGCATGCGAGACTTAGAAATTTGGTATAAAACCATAAGATACATACTAAGGCTGGGAGTTTTATGCGGATATTCGAATTTTCGAATATCTGAGTAAAAAATCCGACTATGCGAATAGAGCGTTGATATTCGGCTATTCGAATCTAAAAATTAACAATAAAATAGCAATGTAATAGGTGCCTATGCCCGGCTAGTTGATGTCCTCGAAAAGACAAAGACTGACATCACCGCCATCCAAAACATGCGATTAAACGCAAATTCAGTGTTGGACTTGCTGTGGACGAGAGACTCCGTAGCCTAGTACCAGGTTCCAGCATAAAAATATTAAGGAAGTTAAGTAGCTGTCCCCAGATCGGAAAACGAGAAACAAAAGTTGTGTTTGTTTACTCATTTCCAGTAAAATTCAGTAAAAGTTTTCACGAATTTTCTTGTTTTGTTGTTTTCGTACGCAAAACTTGCAAACTAGGAGAAATTGAGACAGCGAAAAATGACGGTTGAAGTTGCAAGTTTTTACTGGATTTTACTTGATAAATTTTGATTTGTAAGAATTTGTCAGTATGAAAAACAGCTGATCGCATATTGCTTCATTAAATTTAAACTAATAAAGGAACTGTTTGTGGGTTTTTATTCCTGAAATTCACAAAATAGCACCATTTAAATATAAAATATATTATTTTATTAGGAATTTGCTGCGAATAAACAACCAATTTATCAGCTGTTCATGAAACTTGCAAATTATTACTGGATTTGCGTTCGCGTACTTTTTTGGAAATTTTTTCTATGAGAGCGAATTCTTAGAAACAAAGTTACTGGAGAGCTGCTGGCAAGTTACTGGATAATTTGTAAACAAACACAACTAAAATCGATCATGTTGTGATAGACGGAAGCAGTGTTGATAATTGCATTTTCCAATTTCGTATGAAAATGTAATTCAAATTGTAATTTGTATCACTAAATTGTAGCAAAATTTGATTCCTATTATTTTTCTAATATGTATTCAGTTATTGTGTAAAACTTGTATTTAATTATTGTTCAAAATAAAGTACAAATAAATAATTGCCAAAAATTTAGAAACACCTATATATATTTACATAAAACTTAACGCACTTGTACATCAGATATTATTGTTTTAAATGCATATGGGAAAATCCAAAAAACAGGTAACCTTTGTGTTATTTAGCTTTATTTTCACTGTTGTAAACTATATTAAATAAAACACATCTTTGAGGTAAAATTTTCGAGTGACGAAAGCTGAACTTGAAACACAAAATTTATGATATCAATTTCGTGACGAAGATTATACGCATTTTTTAACTGCCTTGGAAACGTACGGAAAATCCTTTTTATTCATACGAATCGTTGCAAAAGTTCTGTGTTTTATTTATTGTTTCTAGCAGTAGATGGAATTTCGCAACGTTCCGAATAAATGCAAAAAGATATTCCGTACGTTTCAAAGGCAGTTAAAAATGCGTATAACCTTCGTCACGAAATTTATATCATGATGCATCGATTTGAATACATGATTTAGATTTAGATAATATTTTTAGCAATTTATTTGAGAAAAATAATAGATTATTGCTTGTATTTTCATCGATTTTAAATTTGGTACCCAGAAATAATTGATATCAAATAAAACACCTCTTTGAGGTAAAATTTTCGAGTGACGTAAGCTGAACTGGAAACACAAAATTTATGCAGCCTTATTCTGTATCACGAACGATAGGCAAAATGAACGATTCGTCTGCAGACGACAACCCCTCTGATTGCGATTCTAAACTCTATCGGTCGTCTTCGTCTTGCTTTTCATACATTACGTTGCAATGGTCTCGGTTGCATTTAAAACGGCTAAAATGATGCCGCCGGATAATTTTTGGAGCATTCCTCTGCAGACGAATCGTTCGTGTTGCCTATCGTTCATGATACAGAATAAGGCTGCATAAATTTTGTGTTTCCAGTTCAGCTAACGTCACTCGAAAATTTTACCTCAAAGAGGTGTTTTATTTGATATCAATTATTTCTGGGTACCAAATTGAAAATCGATGAAAATACAAGCAATAATCTATTATTTTTCTCAAATAAATTGCTAAAAATATTATCTTAATCTAAATCATGTATTCAAATCGATGTGTCCATTGAAACCTATAATTTTTCGAATACGGAATAAAGCGAAAAAGAATGGTCATATCCTTTGTTTTCGAAAAAATTACAAATAAAAAAAAAAATTATGAGAAATGATAAAAACTTATCAACTTGGTACCAACTTTGGATACAATAAACAACTGTATTCGTCTGATTGTCTCGTAGTTTCTTTTTGTTAAGATTTCTACCGGGTGTGGGGCGCACACATGTTCTTTTTTAAAAAGTTGTACTTCTATCACGTGTACGGTGTTGCACTCGTGCTATTAAACTAATGCTTTTTTCTCAAGTAGTTTTGCTCAGCGGCAATTTATACATATCGTCGTTTAAAGTACAAAACCGCGTATCAACAAAATGCAAAACCGCGTATCAAGATAACGTAAAACGCATATTTCAAAATGGTTATCTTTTTTATAAAGCAATCGCATTTCTGGCTGGTATATTTCAGGACGAATGGATAAGGATTAAGCCAAGAGTTTGTGTGAGCAAATCCAATTTTTGGCAGCGAATGTTAGCTACGTGGTTTTGCGGAATGCCGATACGCGGTTTTGTACTTTAAAGGACGATATGTATGTAAGTAGTAGCGGCACATTGGGTGAACTAAATGCATTCAATACATACATATTTATGTACAAATGTAGGTAATATTGTATGTGTCTTCCCAGGTAGGTTAAGTGCGGGTGATAAACCCATGTAGCATAGTTACATATTGTGTACATACCTGCAATTAAAATGGTGAAAAAAATATTACAATTTCGGCATGTGACTGAAAAAAACTCTAAAGTACACACAAATTGTGGTTTCCAAGCCATGTACGAAGTGATTAGCACAGCCGCATCCTTCAACTTGTCAAGTCGCGGGAAATTCCCCGATTTGCAAGGAATTTCGGTTTAAGTGGCAATCGGGGAATTGGCAATTTTTTTTCGGGCAACTGGGTATGTTATTTTTTTTTTATCTTAAAGTAACCAAATTAGACGAATATGTTAATTTTTAACCATTTGACATTTTTTCAATTTGAATCGCAATATCTCCTCCACAACAAGAGTTTTCCTAGATATAAGCTGTACACCAGATGAGAGCTAAGGTTTTGGGCTAGATTTGTGGAAACATAGAACAAAATCGACTGACCAGTTTTTGAGAAAAAGCCAGAAATGCATATTTTCAGCATATGACATATTTATATTCCATAAACACAAAAGACAGCGTTAGATAGCTAGTTTTAATACGTTTCTACTGATTTTCACACCAATGGCATGGACTGAGTAGTGCGGCCTCAGTGGTAGTTTAAAAAATTGCCTTTTTTCGAATTTCAGGCAGCAGCCACGCCCACAAAGGCATACGAATCAAAACATCCTGGAACAAAACCTTCTTAGTTTTGTTTTGTACTTCAATTCCTGAAAGTTTGAAAAAAATTAAATGAAGGTACGTACAGACGCCACATACATACCAAAGCATATCGTAGTGGAGACACGAACCAAAACACATTTACCTCTATATCTTTCCAACTAGTAGCCGGAACTTAATTTATGAGGTATCGTTTGAAAGGTATTGTCCTATAGAATAACACTAAATATGTTGGGTGTACCCACATGCCCCCTTAAACCGGCAAAAGCAAAAAAACGTTTTTTGATTCACAACACTTTAGCCTAATTTTTAAGAATCTGGTAAATCGTTTATGAAGCTTGATACATTTTCTGGACGTCCTCTGCAAGACCTTTCCAACGATATCTCAAACATGTCGATTGGACGTCTGGGTAAAAATTTCCAAATCTCGTGTATATATAAGCGAGGTATTTCACATGCTGCTGTGGCTGCTTTCGTCACTCACGCGCATTGCCGTGCGCTGTGATTAAGCTGGTTGCTTTTGGATATAATTCACTGACGTATACTTGAAGCCTCAAAAAAATTTGGATCAATTTGCTGCATAACTTTTGAATTATAGATGTTTGAATAAAAAATAATAATGAAAACAAGTGAATTTCTTATGTAATTTTTAAGAGGAGCAAAATTATTTATGTCATAACTTTTGAAGCACACCATATTTTGATTTGAAATTTAATGGGCATTTAGCACTTATGTGTATACTTCATATGTAGTAGGTAAGAAAGGTGTGCATTAAAAAATGACGAAATGGCAAGTAACTCAAAGTCTGTAACTCCACATTTCACCATTATCAAAATTTTCGGTTTGTTGCGTATAGTTTTTGAAGCTTTTATTCATAAGAACTTTTTAAGTATGTATGTATTGTATTCTACAAGCAATTACGTATAATTTGATACCTTAGCAAGAGGTGTGCTTTCAGAATAAACCAACTGTAAAGATAAAATATTCTTCGATCTTGAGTGTAATTTTTATTCCAAAAATATCTTAAGCGAAGGCGCATTTGGAAAATTTGTCGAAACGAATAAATATTTTTATAACTACTAGTCCAAGGCGAATTTATATAAGGTGGCGTTATTAGCTCAGCTGATTTTGTGTACGTGTTTCGCCGCACGGCTTCTGATATCAAATTGAAAAATTTTGTTTGAATTTCTACACATACTCTTACAGATTTTGACAGTTTATGCCGCCAAAGCAAAAACAAAATACATGTAAATTTTTGTTTTTGTACTCCTGCTATCACCTTATATTAATTCGCCTTGTACTAGTCCTTATAATGTTGCATATATCTGTAAAATGCTTAAAAAAATGTTCTCAGAAGTGTGTAAAAACCCCGATTTAGTACCTTTAATTATGCTCCTTCTCGTAGTCAAAATATTTCGAGCGTGGTATAAAATCAAGTTTTCTTCGACAAAGGTTCAACGGCGTCCCCAGTTTTGCCCGATTGTCTCCACTTTTGGAGATAGCGGTACTTGACACTTTGCTTAAATTTGAACTATTTTATAAAAAAACTCCCTCAGTTTTGAAGATATTTTACTAAAATTTGGCACACACTTGTATTTTAATATTTCCTTCACTATATCATAAAATCATCGAAATCTGTTCACTCTAAAATCTAGCTCCCATACAACTGATTAACTGATTGCCCAGAGATGTTGTTTTGCGTTATAACTCCTCCAATTAAGCAGGTAAAAATGTAGTATAGGTTCACTTTAACATATAGCACGCATACAATGTATTATTCAAAAATAAATTTAGATTTATAGCGCAAAAACACATATCTGAGTAATCAGTTGTATTGGAGCTCTACGTCAAAGTGCACCCATTTCAATAATTTTAAGAATAATTAAGGTAATATTAAAAACCCGTTATGTGCAAAATTTTAGTAAAAGAACTTCGAAACTGAGGGAGTTATTTATAAAATATTTAAAATTTAATAAAATTTTCAAATACCGTTATTTCGAAAACCGGAGCCAATCTGGTAAAACGGGGGATTCCATTGAATTTAGAACGTCCCAATTAAGCGAGTTCAGTTTCAAAATCTTTCCTCAAAATTTGCAACTTGAATAACGTAATTTCAGCCCAGATCATTCTTTTGTTTTCTATTTCATGTTTGTTCCTCGTCTAACTCTTGAAGCACTTGATGAAAATGAATTACACTTATATTAATCGATTTATTAAAAGAATACGAATAAAATGATATACAAATTATAGAGGTGCTCACAGATTTAAAAATTAAATTTTTTTTTGGAGTGTACCTATTTTTTAGATTTGCGTACGGTTAATAAACAGATGAACCACTTCGTTCAACTTCAATACCTCCGCTCATAAAAGCTTCCGCACTTCTTCGATTTTTCGCAGAAGGAAGTGCCACAGCATAGGGATAGAAAGGTCGACTCTGACTTTTTGGGATCGACTTCAGTTACCTCAAGTCAAACAAGAATTGACTTTACTCGATGAATTTTCGACTTTTGTCTTCTCTCTGTCTCTTTGTATTTGATGGTAACATTATTACCCAATTTGTAAGTTTAACATCCTATTACGATAGTGTAAGCCCAATGTTATTATTTTATTTATTAGTACTATCGCAACAATGCCACTTTAATTATGTAATAATCAAATATGGCAATGAAATATTTAAATAAACGGCCTTCAGCAACGACCGCCCAGTACTAAACACAATTTTACAATGGCTCTCAGTTTTATATGGTTCCACTGCTCAAAAATTGATAATGGAAAAAAAGTGAAGTGTAGTTTTTGTGGAAAAGAGTTTCTATTTAATAAAAGCACATCAACTATGCTGATGCATTTGCAACATATTCATAAAATTGATCCTTCTCTTAATAAAGAAAAACAGTCACACAAAAGAGGAAGCGACACTAATAACACTGTGATAACAAATGGTAGGGGTCAGTGATCGGGAAGGGTTCAAACTACCGGGGAAAGTTATATCGGTAAAAAAGAAGTTATACGGCGTTTCGCTGGGTCAAGTCTAGGAATCGAGATATATATATAACTATCATATAGGGGAAATTGTCACCTTTGGTGGTCTTTTTTTGACATAACTCGAGAACCACTAGTCCGATTTTGCTCAAACAAATTTAAAAAAATTAAAAATTACAGTTCCTTTAATCTGTTCATACAACGTTTTTCTATATATATATATAAAATATATATATGTAAAATAGTACGTTGAAAAATTTAGCAATCGTGAAAAATCACCATCTCTATCGAAAACCAGAAATCGAAAAAATGAGCATAGAAGTGCAAAAATTCATGGAATCAATAAATTTATTTTTACTGACTCTTTTTAAAATTTTTTATTAGGTACTTTTGAAAGTTGAGCGCATCTTGAGTTTATAGAACTTTTTATTAAACAAGTAGTTTTTAAGGAAAGAACACAACCGACTTCAATTCTCATATTCAAATTTAGGGGTACCGTTAATTTCTTCATGATCCAATCATCGGATCTCTAAAACAAATTACGGGACGAACCTTGAGGTACTATCTTTCTAATAAAAAAAGGATTATTGAAAACGGTTCACGTGGTCCAAAGTTATGTATTCCGGCGAGATGATAACCTCCATTTTTTTGAAGTCGGTTGAAACCGTTTGAGTTCTGTTAATCTGTAAATAAAGTGCAGTTTAAGAATTTTAAAACGTTTATTTATTTATTACATACTGTACATAAAACTTGCATAAATGTATTTTAAAGAGGGTATTATCTGAAGCAAATTTTCAGTATTTTCCGGTGATATATCTTCAGAAATACAAAACCCCCCCTAAAATATATTCCTGGGTGCGCCCCTGATCGGTTATATCTACTTACTAGCAGACCCGGCGAACTTCGTCCCGCCCAACATTTTTATATATTTTATTAAAACTTTTTGGTCCAACATTTTCACCAACAATTCACGTTTACGATTTTCATTGGCACATTCGCCTGCTAAGATTAAATGCCGCTTTAAATAACCTAATAAATATCCGTGAAGAAGTTCTTGAAATTCTCCAGTTGTGCGGCATTTCATAGCACGGTTATTCGCAAAGCGAAATAAATTATTTTCTCTTCACTCCCTGGTGGCAACAATGACCCGGTTCTATAGTAAATGTCCTAGAAGCTTTACAGTATAGTTGGTGGCACTTTCAAAATGGGTGCGAATCATTGTTCTACAGAAATGCAATATACATATACTTATTTCAGACGAAATACCTTAAAAGTTTGAACGCATAATAATATTGGAAAATCACATCCATTGGGCCAATCGCAACGCAGGAGCGATCGATATACTCAATGGTGCAACAGGTCGATTTAATCTGACCTTCACGTCCCCTTTTCTCACTTGGCTATTTTTAGTAATAGCTCGACTTCAGCACCACTTGGCAGCACGTTTTTGCAATAGTATTGCATACATATTTAAAACATTATCCAAATAGGATCATAAATAAGATTTTTAGTAATAACTCAACTACAGCGCCAACTGTCGGATTAAATTGTGAAACTAAACCATCCAGAGACCCACTCAAACACACAAAAAGTTTCGTAAAAATCCGTACAACCATTTAGGAGGATTTCACTCACCAACACACCTACAAAAGAATTAAAAAATATATTCAAAGACACACCCCCTTTTCAAATAGCCCAAATTTTCTCCATGAGTATGGGCTTGATTTTAACTACATACATATCTGAATACTTTCAGAGATATGCAGTATAAAAATTCGATTTATATAGGAGGTGCCACGCCCCTCTTTCCAACAGCTGCCCTCTTTCTTCATGAGTATGCGATTGATTTCGCATATCTCCATACCAAGTTCCAGAACTCTACCATGAACACTTCCAAAGATAGGCAGTATGAAAAATTCGGTTTGTATGGAAGATGCCACGCCCTCTTTTCCAATAGTTCCACTTTTTCCTCAAGAGTTGATTGCGTATATCTCCGTATCAAGTTCCAGAACTATACCATGAACACTTCCAGAGATATGGAATATGAAAAATTTGGTTTGTATGGAAGATGCTACGCCCCCTATCCCAATAGTTCCAATTTTTCTCCAAGAGTATGCGATTTATTTCGTACATCTCCATACCAAGTTCCAGAACTCTACCATGAACACTTCCAGAGATACGTAGTGTGAAAAATTTGGTTTGTATGGGAGATGCCACACCCCTTTTTACAATAGCTTAAATTTTTATCCAAGGGTATGCGATTGATTTTGTATATCTCCATACCAAGTTCCAGAACTCTACCATGCACACTTTCAGAGATATGTAGCATGAGAAATTCGGTTTGTATGTGAAGTGCCACGCCCACTTTACATATAGATTTTTGTTTAGCCTAAAACCATCCTTGGGACACGTGCGGCAGGTGGCAGTTTCAAAAAAATCGGTTTAGCCGCTCTCGTGCCTTGCGAAAACTAAAAAACGGCTTTCAAAATATATATTAGCTGAGATATATTATATATTATAATTATATTTTGACAGTATCCGTTGTTTCTGATTGGCGCAAAAAAATCTTGCCAAGTGACGAATACGCCCCTTGATATGGTCGTTGCTCAAAGCTATTTATATTCGAAATTGCATTAAAATCAATTGCGGAATCTATAAGCTTATCCAGATAAAAAGCTACCTAAGTACCGAATTTTAAGAAAATCGGACCATAAATATGATTTCTTCGAATAGATCGGTCCCTGGTCCACTTCTCGGAAAAAATGGATCATATATGCTAAAAAGCTACCTAAGTACCGACTTTTAAGCAAATCGGACCATAATAAGATTGTTTCGAACAGATTGGTCCCTGGTCCACTTCTCGGAAAAAATGGATCATATATGGGTGTTTCCAGCGGAAGGTCCACCACGACAAAAAAAATAAAAGTTTTATATCTAACGTATTTACGGGCCGATTTGTATGCTTTTTCAAATATATACTGGCTATGTAGTAGAATCATGTTTGCATAAAATGGTCTTCCTAGGTGGTGCCAAGGTCGAGATATTTCGAAAAACCGTATTTATGGTCCGATTTGGTTCGAATTTGGCGTATGTGGTTGAAACATAATATATCATAGATTTCTAATAAATTGACCCTGAATTGGCGCTGAAGTCAAAATAAACCATACAGCGACAACATAATGCACATAAATTAGGGACAAATCTCGAACCAGACAGAACGAAAAATGACACTGAAGATGGCACAACGCCGAAACCGGTTTGTCTGCAAACCAAACTTGACAAGGGATGACGGAAATTCGTTCCAAAATAAATCAAAATATAAAGTATATTCTACATAAAATACATGTTTTATTTGCGTTGAAAATTCATTTAAAAGCAATATTAACAAAAATATAACGATGGAAATTTATGTCACGTGACGCCACGTCACGTCACGTTTCACACTTGGGGTTGTAAAAGAGAATTGAAACAATTTGCATTAATTCAAAAAACTCTAAAAACAACTAGAATTGCTCCAAATCATACTAAAATAAGTTTCATGAAAATAGCCATCCACAATTCGCAGAGTTTTGCGATTTTGTAAGAAAAGAAAAAATCAACTTCCATTTTTTGTCACGTAACGACACTCTCCTTAAATGCTTATATTTCAGGACCAAGCAGTTCGATTGATTTCATTTTTCGGTTAAATATAGAGCTAATTATGTGCTATACAATGGCCCAATGGTTAAAGAAAACAAATGGTATTCCTTTTTTATATCACATTGAAATCGTATGACTGTCACGTGCGCCACCATGGGAATGCCCATATGCTAAAAAGCTACGGAATTTTAAGCAAATCGGACCGTAAATACAATTTTTTCAAATAGATCGGTCCCTGGTCCACTTCGCGGAAAAACTAGAATTTTAAGCAAATCGGACCATAATAAAATTGTTTCGAATAGATCGGTCCCTGGTCCACTTCTCGGAAAAACTGGATCATATATGCTAAAAAGCTACCTGCGTACTGAATTTTAAGCAAATCGGACCGTAAATACGATTTTTCCGAATAGATCAGTCCCTGGACCACTTCCCGGTCCCTGGTCCACCTACACGAAAAAAGCTATTTTTTTTAGCCTAAAACATGGTGGTTACCGAAAGCTATTTATATACAAAATTTCATGAAAATCGGACCAGCCGTTCACGAGATTACCTGTTACAAAAAAAGGGACTTCTCTTTATATAATTAGTATAGATTAGAAAATGAGATGAAAACGGTTGAGTCAGGAACGAAAAACCATTGAAAATTTGAGTACAAAATTGGATGATAATAATATTGCAGCTTTCGTGTCAGACGGGGGTTCTAATATTAAAGGGGCCATAAAAAGTGAATTTGGCGAAGGAAAACACATATAATGTGTCGGACATGTTATTAATAACATTGGCCAGCGACTTGTCGAAATAAATATTACCCCACCCGTATCTGAATCTGAAAATAAAATAAATGAAATACCTATGGATGAAGATGATGGTATTGAAAGCTTTGATGACTTAAACGTAGATAACACCAATGAGCAATCAACTTTGCGTGGACTGTTGCCAAAAGTCAAGAAAATTGTAGCATTTTTTCGCCATAGCTAAAGAGCTACTAATGAATTAATATCTTTTCAAAAGGTTTACCTGCAAATTCTCGTCTTAAATTGATTCAAGATGTAAAAACTAGGTGGAATTCGTGCTATGAGATGATTGACCGTTTCATCGTGCTTTCGGATCATGTCAGTAAAGTACTTTTGCAAGTGAAGATAGATAAACCTTATTGAGCTAAACCTAAACCTAACATGATTTCTGGCGAAGAAGTTGATGCGTTGATTGATGTACGAGACGTTTTGAAACCTCTTGTACGACTTACCCGAGAAGTTTGTTCTGAAAATAATGTTACACTGAGTAAATGTATCCTTTTAATTTGCGGGCTTAAAATGGTAAATTACAATTAAGCTTTAAAATTTATTTATTGCCTTAAAATTTTATCTGTATTTTACAGAAAGTTCAAGGTTTGGCTCCAGATACTTCAATTGGACGACAACTGAAAAAAAAACTCTCAATAAATCGAATTTAAATATGGAAACATTGAATCTGTAAAGTTATATGCTTGCGTGACACTTCTTGATCCTCGGTACAAAATGTTTGGATTTCAAAGTATTCGATAATCTGCTCGGGCGATAACTTGTGTTGGTAAGTTAACTCACCAACAACACATCGATTCTGATTTTACGGATATGCATTTAAAGCAGCCATATGAGCTCAATTATTATTTTTTCCTTAAATATTAACAAGGGCATGAATCTTGTATGACGATGATCATCTGACGATATCGTGTTGGCGATTGTCTTTCTTCATGAAAACCAAAAATGTTTGACCAATTGTCCCTCCACAACTTCCAGCTGAAGCATTATCTAAGGAAATTAAAAAAATGTATTCACAAATATTTTGGAGACCGCTAGACCCACTTTTGCTTAGCTATCTTATTGCAATATAGTATAAGAACAAAGATAAAAATTTGCTATAAATAAAAAACAGTAGCTGAAAAAATAAATTCTTGAATTTATTTTCAAAATTTTTTTTTTAATTAAGTTTTAAATATCGAAGTTTCACAAAAAAAATGTATGTAGTGATTTTCAATCTGTTGACGACACTACGATAGTCGACGCGATAGTAAGCAACTAAAATACAAGAATCAGTGATTTGACGAGATCGTTTTTTTAATATCGTTTCATCGACTATCGTGTCAAAGTTATGTGATGCATGCCAAGTTAAATATTTTTGTTTACAATTTAATGTACCCTTTCACTTTACTTTTCCGGCTTAGGTAATCTTGTTAAGATTAAAAGAAGAGGAGCATTGGAAGCAACGACCAATTTAGCAAGTATTAACGAGGAAGAAGATCAAGAAGAATCCCACAAAAAGGATGATGATGATGATATATGATTCTTTATTGATGGTGCCGAGAGCTGCAGTTACCCTCAGGCAGATACAGACGAAGCTGGAGGACTACCAATCCAACTGCGTCAGTACTTAACACTCCGAGCTGTATGTAAATCGTAAGCAAAACCCTAATCCATTTATTGTTTGGGATTCAATGAAATATGAATATCCACACTTATGGAATGTTGCCAAAAAGTTTTTACCTATCGTGGCAACGTCCGTACCCTGTGAAAGGTTTTTTTCGCATGCCGGTCTTATCTCCTCAGCGTTTAAATGAACTAATATTTTTGCGATCAGTAGATGAAAAAATGTGGTTTTCTTAATTATTTCATTGTAATATTTAATTTTAAAGTTCAAAGCCAAATCGTGTCCAATTAATTGTAAAAATAAAATTGTTTTGAATAATTACCAATAATTTAATGTTCATTACTTAATAGAGGCAGGTATTAATTTCTTTGCAAATTTTCAAAAAGCAAATTTTAGTAATAAAGTCGACTTTCAGAGGTGATTAATCGACTCTAAGAATCGAAAACCTGAAAGTCGATTCTGCGCTCATCTTTTCCATCCCTACCACAGCAATGACTTTAATTTGGAAAACTTGGTGTGTCGGTAGTTTTAAAAGAGGTTCCTCAGTTAATAAAGGAAAAAATTTGCAATCAGTGTTCGCTTTTGTTTCGCCAAAAGAGCGTACTCCACGGGAACTAAAATTTCAAGCTATAGTTTTGTTATTTTCACCATATTCTGTATCGTTCCAATTATTAAGAAGTAAAATATAACATAAAAACATTCCCAGCAAACCACAAAAATGCAGTCGCCTGTATAGACACTTTGTAGCACCTGCAGTTGTCAGTTGAAAGTTGCCAGTTGCCATCTGTAATATCGTTTTGGCAACTAGCAACGCAACTGAAGTTCGATTGCTATCGATAATCGACCCATAAATTTACGAAGTTGCCAGTAAGTTCCAAAAAATTAATAACTCAGCAAATAATTCCTCGTAGTTTCAACCGTGTCTAAACATTTTTTCAATGTTATTTTATGACAGCATTGCCCATTAAAGAGAAAATGTTTCTACTTAAAGTTTATTTCGACATTTTGTTTTGTATTAATTTTTATGTGGAGAAGATCCTTTCAATATTGGCTGAACGATGTGCAATCGATAACACTCCTTGAGCGATGTTGTATTTGTTTGAAAACAGTGGCTCATTTAAAACATTTTTGCTGATTTTTACTTTTTCATTTCTTTCTTCATAGTACGACAAAAATTTACACAAAATTGTTTTACATTTTTTCTAAAATTTAGAATAATTTCCTCTTTTAGTTGTTCTTTGTTTTTACAAATGAACAATTCTGCTTCTGCTCCACAATATACGTCTTGTGTATCAATTTTATGCGATTCTAAACTTATATAACTTAACGAATCAAGTGCTGCCAAATTTCGGCTACAGATGAAATTGCAATAAAAAGTTCTGAGTAGTAGAAAGCACTTGAAATTGTATCAAAAAAGTACAATTGTATCGAAATAATCAACACTGGACGGAAGTCATGTATTAGATGCGCGCATAGTCCCATTGTTATTTAACGCGCTGTATGCGAATCCGAGGGCTGTTAACTTCCGTCACGTCGAGTTCGGGGTCATTTGAAGGTCAAATAGCGAAAAATTCATTAGATAAAACTGAAAATTCTTATATATGAGCCATTCTTTTTAAAGTCGGACGGATTTCGTAAAAAAAATATGTCATGTCTCCGATTCACTACAAATTTTGTTTGTCGGTTCTATACATTAAATAAGCTAACATGTGTTAGAGGAATTTTTTTTTTATTTTTTTTTCTTCGGAGATATGATCTATCAAAGTTTGCATTTTTTCGTGATTCTGACTAATCATCCACTACTTCAAATCGTTATATTTCGGGTTCTGCGCATCGTGTAGACTTCATCTTAACGACGTTTTAAAGCTAAAGAAAGCTTATCACTTCTATATATAAGATGGTAAAGATTGTCCTAAAGCTAACTTAGCAGTTACCAGTTGAATTTTTTGAAGTGGATTTGCATAGTGAAGACCAGTAAATTAGGTATTTAAAATTATACCATTGTAAACCTTGCTTAATTATCTATAAAAAACGTGGCTCACGAAAATAGGAGTTTTTCAAGAACTATTTTTAAAATATTTTTCTTTTTGACGAGATGGTTAATTTTATGAGAATAAACAATTTTTTGTAATTTGTTTTCGAAAACTTATGTTGAGGTATATTTAGCAAGGTGTTTAACATCGGGTTTTTGCAAAAAGTAAAATTTTATTGCGGATTCCGATAGAATACCTATCCAGATATAATATTTGTATGGCAAGATTTTCCTTTAAGGCAACAAACTCCTAGAAATTGCGGATTTCGAAAGAATATCGCTTCGTTAACAATATTTTTTCCACAACTTTTTCAATCGACAAATCGAAATCTACAATAAAGTCTAAATTTTTGAACTTTGGTTTTGATATAGCCACGCCCATTTCTTGAATATGCTTTGATTGAAAAAGTTGTGGAACAAATGTTGTTAACGAAGCGATATTCTGCCGAAATCCGCAATTTGCGTTAGTTAACTGTAGTCCTGGAGTTGCCACGCCAATTTCTAGGGGTTTGTCGCCTTACAGAAAAATTCTGCCATACCAAGATTATACCTGGATAGGTATTCTATCGGAATCTGCAATAAACTTTAAATTCTTGCAAACACCCGATGTTTAACACCTTGCTAAATATATCTTATCATAAGTTTTCGAAAAGAAATTACAAAAAATTGTTTACTCTCACAAGAAAAGGCATCTCGTCATAAAAAAAATGTTAAAAATTGTTCTTGAAAAACGACCAATTTTTTTAAACATTCTTATAATAGAGATTAAACAAGGAATACGATGGTATAATTTTAAATCCCTAATTTACTAGTCTTCACTATGCAAATCATCTTCAAAAATTTCAACTGTTAATAGCTAAGTTAGCTTTGGGAAAAACTTGACCACCTTATATAGAGAAATCTTAAGCCCGTTTCTTTAGCTTTAAAACAACGTTAAGATGAAATCTCTATGATGCGCAAAACCCGAGATGTAACGATTTTAAGTTGAACATGATTAGTCAGTCACGAAAAAATGCAAATTTTGATAGATCCAAACAAAAAAAGGAAAAAAAATCCTCGAACACGTGTAAGCTTATTTCATGTATAGAACCCATGAAAAAAATTTGAAGCCAATCGAAAGTGTGACACCAAATTTGGTGTCGGATTTACATTCAGCGCGTCGAATAACATAGGTATATAGAGTTTTCGTTCAATATGCCGAAACTTTTGTGTTTCTTGTAAGCCTGTGTAATTATTGAATGAATAAAATAAACTAGGTAATTAGTGGTGAAATGCATTTCGTGAATTCTGCCATTGTGTGCAATTTTTCTTTACTACGTAATGAATCTGGCGTTTGGTGTTTGCATGTATATACATATCGTCGTTTAAAGTACAAAATAGCGTATCGTCATTCTGCAAAACCGTGTAACTGACATTGGCTGCCAAAAATTGGATTTGCTCACACAAGCTCAAATTGGATTGGCTCAATCCTTATCCATTCGTCCTGAAATATATTAGCCAGAAATGCGATTGCTTTATGAAAATGATAACCATTTTGAAATATGAGTGTTTTTACGCTCTAGAAAATAATTTCTACAACTTCACATACGCGGTTTTGCATTTTTCCGATACGCGGTTTTGCATTTTGTTGATACGCGGTTTTGCACTTTAAACGACGATATGTAAATGCTGTGAATGGCGCTGTGTTCAATATCCGCCTTTCTATTACAGCGCCTTGTGTATGTATACGGCAATCATCATAGAAAAATATAGGTCGGCGGAATACATCTTATGTTTTTTTAATTTGAACCATCTTGATGATATTGCCCGACTGCTGAAATGGTAGAAATAACCTTATTTCCCATTCCCGCCCACTGGTGAAGGGGGCGTGGCTGGTCACCAACACACACTATTTCTAATGTTCCTGTATTTTTATGCAAAAGTTGATTTTGCACCAAATTTGTTTTATTTTGATGGATCGTTACTAGTCCATGCCACATTAGAATTCAGAATTCGGGTAGCTGGTGGGCGTGGAAGTCGACCGATTTTTACCATATCTCAGATTTAAGTCTTCCTTGGTTAATTAAAGTTACAAACCGAATTTCTTTAAAATCCGATAAAATTTACTATATCCGCCCCCGTGTGTAGTGGGCGTGGCAATTTGCCAATTTACACCAGTTTTCGTACTTTTTCTTTCCTTAGTGAAAGTTTTCAAACAGCGAATTTCAGCAGCTACGTTTGATACCTTTTCCTGCTACTTTTATAGGGAACTGCCAATGCTAAGCGTTCAGTCTATGGAAGATTAATGACACCGCATGGCGCCGCAAGGTATTTATACTCCCCAAAAAACATTAAAAATGCATAATGTCACATAAATGTCCTTAACTCTGTAATGAAACAGTGCAGGAAATCGCAGTAGCAAACAAAATACGGCGTATAGTGACGATTGCTAAATAGAATTTGTAAAATATATAAATATTTAAAGAGTTATACATTTTTTTTACAACGATATGTCTACATTTTTTTCTTGCAAAAAAGCGGGACATTTTGCGTCTCGGTATGTTTCGTACCGGGACCGGGACATAGCTCTTAAATCCGGGACAGTCCCGCCGAAAATGGGACGGTTGGCAACCGTGATGTTACCTCATAACTTTGGCCCACGGGATCACGTCAACAGATTTCAATATTTTTTTATCGGAAAGGGTTGTCCCATATTAATTTGGTTTAGATGTTATGTTTAGAAATTATCGGTACTCCAAAATTTTTATATGAAAATTGAAGTCAGTTTGGCTGTTTGCTTAAAAATTACTTGTCATATATGTACATAATTATGAGCTTCAATGGAATCTATGCATGTTCATATGCCATATTTCGGTTATTTTAATTTCGGTTTCGAGCCGAAAGTATGGTTGAATTTATATATTGTACAGATGTTTGTAAACTATTTCTCAAAGGAATTCCGCGCGAAGATACTGTGGACAGAGGGTTGCTTGTTTGAAGCGAAGTGAATTGATCAATTTTGTTTGTTTTTTACTGCTCCATGTATGCATACGGTGACCATATTAACCAACGTAAAATAGAGGACATTTTTTCAAAATGAATTGGGAATACGTACATACAACTTATATGATAAAAGTACCTTCCCCATATCGTAATTTAAATCAAATATTTACCTAATTAACTGGTACCGATTCCGAAAAATGAAGCCAACTCCTTTTCAAGGATTTCGCCATCCTTTGCTGCCAAAATGCGTTTACCATAATTCATACCGCACGCCGAAGCCAGCACACAACGGTTCAAAATTGGAATTTAATGTTCATAATTCACCGTAGTCTTCATTTTTCAACCAATTTTTACTAAAAACCAAAAAAAAAATTGTTTTGTTGAATTTTTTTTTATAACATTTCAAACATTTTTTTGTAATTTTTTCGCTTTGGGGAACCATACAATTGTTTTCAACTAGTCTTTGTTATGTAACATTTATTAACTGGAGCAGGAGAACACATTTTCTTCAAAAATGCCACTTTTTCTGCTTTTTGCTCTAAAAAATTTAATATAATCAAACAAAAACTCACAAATCAGGTTCAACTGGTCTCTTGCAAATATTATAAGCTTTCATAAAAAAAAATGATCAAATTAAGTGAAAATATTAAGGCTAAATGCCAGTTTTGAAACACTGTGCAGCAGGGGGTTTATTGTTCTCTTTCAGTGGAACTAGAAACTCAGCGTGCAACACGATCCTGGGCATTCCCTGTGCTTTATAGATTGTGCAAAGATTACCTATTAAATAAAAACCCTTAAGTGAGGTGCGAATCGAACAGGCGAAGGTTTTCATTATATTTTATAAGGGACATTTTTATTTTTCATATTCTGTGTTTAAAAATTTACCTCTGAAAAATGCAGAGCTGATTTAAAGGACAGTTTACGAAATAAAGGACAAAAAACGTCCTGTATTTTGAAAAAAATTATAAAGGACGGAGAGTTAAAATAAAGGACTGTTCTTTAAAATATAGGACGGATGGTCACCGTATGTATGCACTATTTCGATTTTAGCTCGTGTGCATTAATTTGGTGTTCGACCGAATCTGTGCAAATATGCATTATTTCGGGTTATTCCATATGCACAGTTTCCTTATGCTCAATTTCAAGGTGGCATAAAAAAGTGTACCTCTTCATGAGATAATTCATTTTTTTTAGATATTAATGCTTTGGAGTCGATGAATACACTCCCTGTCATAATTATAAGTGCATCAAATATTGATAAATTTTAGCGATTTATTTTTTGTTATTTAATTTTAGTTATATTTTTTATATAAATACAGTTTAATATTTAACAAAACTCGTATAAATCCAAGTTTCAAATATTTTGCAATATTAAAAAAAAAATTAAACAAACCTACTTAAAAGTTTCAAGCTTTTCAATTAGAAAGATTAAGAATTAGAAGGATTATAAGTATGCAGTTATGTAGCCCATTAATTTTAGTATAATGAAGTACTACACCATTTCCAACAGTATTTCAGAAAACCACAAATGTATTTCAGGAAAGGCCAAGTGTATTTCAGAAAACCTCAAATGTATTTCGGAAAAACTCAAATGTATTTCAGAAAAACAGAAATGTATTTCAGAAAAACGCAATTGTATTTCAGAAAAGGCCAAATGTATTTCATAAAAACGCAAATGTATTTCAGTAAAGGTCAAATGTATTTCAGAAAATTTCAAAAGTATTTCAGAAAAACTCAAATGTATTTCAGAAAAACACAAGTGTATTTCAGAAAAGGTCAAATGTATTTCAGAAAAATCCAAATGTATTTCAGAAAAGACCAACTGAAATTCAGGAAAACACAAATGTATTTCCGAAAAGCTCAAATGTAATTCAGAAAAACACAAATGTATTTCAGAAAAATATTTTTAAAATATTTTCAAACTAGGTAAACTTTTGCAATGGCAAACCTCCGAGTGTATATCTGCCTTGAAAAAGTTTGTCATAAAATGCATTCGCCGTTCGGAAGCGGGGTAAAACTATACGTCCCTCCCCTTTGTGTGACAACATCAAGGCGCACGCCACCAACTGGAGGAGAAGCTCGGCCAAATACTAAGCAAACTGTAAGCGTCATAATATTATATTATTATAAATCCATTTATAAATTAAACCTCTGCCCTTCCATCTATTCTTGCTACGAACAATTGAATAAACTAGTGATAAACTCGCATAATGCAACACTTGTAACGGCGAGATTTTATTTACACATATGTATAAGTATTTATGTAGATGTACATGTCGCGCAATGCCAAAGCATCTGTAAAAATAAAATTATAGTTTAAAAAACTAAAACCTCGCTATTGTGATTTCCATTCGTACTGTCATCAGGTATGAAACTTGAGAATAGAAATCACTGCATCTTTTAGGCGCATCAATATTACATAGTTACATCCCGAGCTAATAAAAGGGAGATAATAATAATAACAAAAATAGATGAGTGCTGAATACCTCGAGCACAATCAGCAGTAGATATGGTTTCTTTCGATTTTACATAATTCTTTACCTTAGCCCAAACATTTTCTATGGGGTTCAGCTTGGGCGAGTATGGCCCCAGACGTAAAAGGGTGGGTGACCCATTACTACCCACCACTTGATCAAGTCCAGCATGGCATGGTGCATTGTCGCAGAGTAACACTAAATCGCTTAGTATGTTGCCCATGCTGGTCCATTTTTCAAAAAGTCCGCGGACCTACTCAGCGGCGCTCTCTTTTTTAAATGACCCGCGCCGCGTTTCCATGCTCAGTACACCGGATGTACTGATGGCTCCAATTAGGAGTACGCTGGGTGCCCTTGATGGTGGCAGCGTTAAAACCGCTCGTATGCCAGACCGAATACGACCTTTTGTGCAACGGCAAAACAAATTAAAATTGGTTTCGTCCAAATATACAATTTGTTTGCCTTGCTGTATATATCCGCTTAACTCTGTCACGAATTCTGCGCGTTTGTTTTTATTTACGGCGGAATTCATGTTGGCAGGCATATTATGAACGTTTTTAATGGTATAAAGCCTACCATCTAAATAATTAGCCGCGGAAGACTTGCAAATGTCTTTTTGCAACTCCGCTTGCACTTTTATGGCTATATTCTTCAGGGTTATGGTAGGATCCTCTTCCACCCAACGTATTAACGTGTCGACCTCGTCTTCAGACAACCTTTTTTCATTCCCTCCTCCTCTTCGTTTACTTTCCACTCTGCCTGATCGCACCCAAGTGTACCAAATACCTTTTGCGTTCTACAATCTCGTTTTCTTTACCGGAGAAGATTAACATATACCTTGTTCATACCTACCCAAGAACCGCATTAACAAAAAGCTGATTTGCCTCAACACATATTTCTTTCAAGCATTTATACCTTTGTCGTTATGGCGCACTCGCTGAAACCGTATTCAAAAGTAAACGAATTTTATTATTCTTATTCGATATTTCTTAAATTATTTATTTGCGCGGTGTAGCGAAATGGAAGCGAACAAGAATTCAAATTTGTCATAATAATAATTCAAATTTAAAACGGGCTGTATAAAGAAAACCAGCCTTTTTTCACTTCGCGTCAAATGAGTGATGTGTTTATACCAGTTTTCTAACCGATGTGAGAAATAAAAAAGCGATTTGAAAACAAATTCGAGTCAATACACTTTCGAATTTTTGATTGTATTGAAAGTTGGTTTATGCTTCCGTTTTGAATCACAACGAACTGGGCCAAAGCGCTTTATGTGTTGGTATAAACAAGGTAATATACACATTGTTGTAAAAATGTTTACATAGGGCGTGTGTGAATCGGTAACAAAGTTTTATGGGAAAAGCTGTTGAATAATATTTTTACTATGGTGAGACAGTTTTGCCAATCTGCTGTGTGAAATGAAATATTTTTTGACAGCAGTAAATTTTTGATAACCGCAGATTTATTTGGAATAAAATATTACAAATTGAAGTGAAATGAATATTTTAAGAAAACATCTGCCATCGTTGATTGCAATTCATCTATTTAAGCTTTTATTTAACGAAAAATTACACACATCAACAATCTTTGCGATTGTCAAAATTTTCAATGCATTTGTCAAAAATTTCACTAGCCTCATGAGCTACATAAATTTTATTCACCTCATAGTTGTCAACAATTTACTCGACGCGAACTTTGTTACCGATTCACACACGCTCATATTGAAACATATTTACGACATGACACAAAAAGAAGGTAGTTTCATTTCAAAATTTATGACAAAAAATAAGTTTTTTGAAATTTCATAAATTGTAAAAATTATGAGCTACCTTGCCACATTGATAGAAATGAAACAATATCAGAGGATTAAATGCAGTGCGTTTTAACTTCTTCAATAAGATTTTCATTTTTATTTTTACCGAACTGCCTTTTACTTACTCAGTTTTCTATAAACACACATTTAATAAAAAGAAAATACAGTACTTTTCATCTTGTGTGGATAAAACTTGTTAAAGATATATAGTTTCGGGCTTATGTGTATATACATACATATATATGTATATTTTTTAGTAGCGCCTCATCTTTACCCGAATATTCCGAGAATTCAGAAGTGGTACTGATCCTACAGTACTGTATTCTTAATAAAGTAAAATACTTTAGGTACGCTGCTTACAATTAAATTAAAAGATAAAGGTTCTTTAAAATTAACAGATGTTTTATTAAATATTAGATACTTAATAGCACATTAAGTTGTAATTTTTTTCAATTTCTTCTTTTCGTATATGATTTTTTTTTCTTTAATTTTACGATTTAAAAATCTAATTCTGAAAAATGTTCTCCCCAAAAAAAAATCGTTTAATAACCTTTCGATCCAAATTAAAATTCAAATAACTCATACAATTTTTTTTCAAAAAATTTGGCTCAGTGTTTAAGGTCCCTCCGTTGAATTTTATAAAAACTCTATTTAAAGCTTCAAAAATATTTAAAATACTTGAATTTGGTTTATAAAGTCCCCCCTCTGATAAACAGTTTACATATAGATCTTGGTTTTCATGTGTTCTATGGCCAAATTCCGACAACCCATCTTAAATATTATGTACCCTGCAAAATTTTCAAGCCCATCAAATTCCACATCTCCGAGTGGCCTTATGTTCGACCTCATGCTCCTCTGAAAGCTTTTTAAAACGTTAAAAAAAAACAACATTTAAAAGCTGCAGGGTAAACATTTTACCTCGACCTCCTCTTCCACGGATAACGGTATCTTATTTAGAGGTTTCAAAATATTTTGCGTCAGCAATTTCTCATCAAACTGGATTAGATCGTCGCTTGAGGCGTCAACATTTGCTTGCTCACATAAAATATTTTCGTTTCGTCCTAGAACAGACAAGCATATACGTAGTTTGGAATTATTAATTGATACTAACAACAACTTTTGAAAGAGTTCAGGAAAAAGTTACCTAGTAGGTATGATCTTAATCTATATTTAAATTCTAGTGGTGAAGGGTGATCATGTAGCCCTCCTTTTGCCCGTATCGCGCTCATGTAATAATTTTCTTGAAGGTAGTTATGCAAAAGTGGTAGTGCGTTGTTTACTTGCAGGATTGCCCTTTGAAAAGGTACCAGTTTTCCACTTACACGGGGAGTGAACAAATTTTGCACTATATGGCTCATTTCCTCTAGCAAAAGTGATAGGCCATATGCTTTGCTCAGACCACGCGTATCTTTCCCTGTACTTGTTAAATTAAAAAAGTCGAACCAATCATTTATAATTTGGAATAAATCCGCGCTTTTCACGAAGCTTTCGCAACGCTTGCCTAAACCAAGTTGGGCGCACCGCTTTAGAGCCGCAGCAGTAGTATGCGAAAAAAATTTAGTGGCGTACTTTACTTTTTGTCGCGCTGTTAAATATAAAACATACGGAAATAAACTTTCAGCATATATCACTACCATGGTTTTTATGATGTTATCTATTTTCGTCTTCTGTTATGTAGTTTTTTTACTGTGAAAGTTGAAAATTTTGATCTTACTTACTTGCGGCCTTCTAACTGGAAGTAATCGAGGAAAACGTGGGCCATTATTGAGTTTACAAGACTCCAATAAAGTACGATCAACTATCAAAACATTTTCCCACAAAAAATTCAAAATCCGATCACAGTGTAATCAATCAAGAAACAAAATATATAATATTGTAACCAAACCCATTATGTTTTATACCAGCGCCTTTCACATTAAACATTTCCGTTGTTAGCTTCTTTATAATAGATAAATCGGCGTCGCATAGAGAAATAAGTTCGGCGATGGTTTCTTTTGTCAGGTAAGTCGTATTAAAAAGGAAGCCATCATCAGCAAAGTGATTTTGAAGAAATTTAATTAAATGCGGCACATCAGCGAAAACGAAAATTAGCTTGGTCTCATCAGAAGGATGATTGAAAAAAGGTTCCTGCGTAGTAACTTGCATCAACCTCCATACTTTTTGGTTATCAGGACCCAAATCACTGACGGCTGCTACTACGGTATGCCCAATCGCATACAACTCGCTTATTATTCGCAGAAGTATGGTTTCGGTTATTTTACAGTCGAAATTATAAAATACGGGTTGTTTCCATTTGCCGCACAGGGAACGCACCATACCGACTTGCACCATTCGCTTTGGGGTTAAAATTATGTAATTTTTTCTATCGAAGGACCACTCCTCCCGGACCTGCATCTCATCGAAAGATAATACACGTAATTTTTCTTCGGCAGGCAAATCGCACGCTTTCATGTGCTGCAATGTTTGCATTTGTAAACCGGGTTCAACGCAAAGCTTCGATGCCCATCTATGTAAAGTGGAAGGAGATGGCAATGGGTACTCTCTCTTCCGTAACAATTTATAGCAGCGAGGTCCTGCCGAGTATATATACATTGCTGAAGAAATATTCTCCAAACTGTAACGGGGTAATTTTGATTTTGTTTCCGCATTGTAGTCTTCATCTAAGGCCAACCATACCAACTTCTGCCTCCAACTTCGCGAACTTATTTTGCAACGCACACATTTCTTATTCAAGCTTGATATATTTGATTCTGTACACATCAAGGGAATCGCTGTAAATATGGCGTCATGTACTTATTTATACATACATGCATGTTTAGGTAAAAATAACCACTGAGGATATGATACGAGTATAAAAACAGCGGGTTTTCAATGTCTGTTTAACACAAATCGGAGGAAGAAGTTCCGGTTAAATACAACGATCTTTGTCGATCACATGGTATATGCATGATTTGGAGAACGTCGACAATGATGTTTAACTTGGAGGTAATGAAAACCAGACATTAAACAACTGGCCCCTTGGGCCATTCTCAGCATCACTGGTTAACACTAATCCCCAGTTAAACATCGTTATCGACGTTGCCGACTAAATGCATGGAGTAAGTAACCTCGGTAACGATGATTAACTGAAGATTAGTCTTAACAGGAGATGGTGAAAACGTACTTTAGCGTTAAAACTAGGAATGTCAATCCCGGTATCCCAATCCAATAATCGGTTCGGGATTGGTAATTTGCACTAGTGGCACAATAGGTGAGTGAACATTCTTATATGTGACCTGGTCTACGAAAAGGGAGCTTACGTGCGAAAACTAGTTTTCTGTGAAAAAGCTGTTAAAAGTAAGCAACTCGTTTCGTCAGTTTCTCATTATCTCGTTAATTGTTCTCCGCGCCGGACGTCCATTAAGTGTTGTTGTTGGTCCAGTAAGTGTTGTTGTTGGTCCAGTAAGTGTTGTTGTTGGTCGGAATATTATTATAGTTCATCGTGTAAGTTGCTAGTGTGGAACATTTAAAAAAGTAACACTGAAGAAGTGACGTTTACTGTTTCTGTTGATTATCGTCTTCGCATTTCGTAAAAAGATCTCAAGGAAAACGACAACAAAGAAAAATACATAAACTACTCAGCATTATT
>NW_023458561.1:12186828-12224314 GCF_013731165.1 Rhagoletis pomonella | reverse complement strand
GTTTGGCCGGTAATATATACATAATACACTTTTTGAGGGATAGGATCAACTCTATTTTACATAAGACAGGACTCAGCTCAAGTAAAGCGTATTTACATATATTATTAGTTTGGTTGGTAGATATTACTAAACTTACTCCGTTTGCGTACTGATGGTTATATACCCCTTTCTCACCACCTTGTATGCCACTCCGTAACTCTTTGTTCCAGAATGGTTCTCTTGTCTAAAAGAATGCATAAATGAACACATTAAGAACTTCTCAGCAGTTTAAGTAACCACATTTCAAGGTACGCACCCTTCCAAAAAGTCCTGGTACTCATCTAGATATTCTTCACTTTCACAATTTTGGCTATGTGGCATACTGCAATGAAAATATGAAAGTATGTATGTGTGTATATATATTTAATTAAATATATAGTCATCTGAAAACCGTTTCTTACCTTGTATCTTGCGGCACTGCGCTTCTTCTTTTTGCAGATGCTTATTTCAGCGGATGCAAAATGAGTGGAGCACACAAGCGGAAATTTAGGAAGATCCTCTTCCCTGGCATTACAAACTCCAAGCCACTTCTTCCTTACATACTCAATCTTCGGAAAAGCAAAAAAAATTTATTTCCGTACCTTTGCACAGGTATACCGTATTCTTGCAGTTTGCAAACGCGCAACTAATTTTTTCTTTTTTTACTTTCAAGATTTTTTTTTAATATTTTCATGCAACTTCACTAACATCAAAAATTTGGTTTACTTTTTCAAAAAACAAAATTTTGCTGCTAGTGAATATGGTAGCATGATTTTAGTAAAATCTCATAAACTTTTTAAAAGTCAATTGGTGAGCAACAACAACGAATGCCAATAAATGAAACTACCTTCTATTTTTGTATCATGATTTACGATAAGATAAAATTGTGATTATTTAAAGACCATTTATATATACATATGTGTATTTGTACCATTCACATCTCCTCGGCATATAGGACACTTATTGGACTCAATAATAGGACCGCTACGCTTTTGGTGCAATAAGTGACCACATGGCAGTAGACGAACCACCATTTGCCTGCGCATATCGGCCCTGCACATTGCGCAATTGTCCTTTAGCTCCATTTTTTAGTTATATTATATATACTAATACTTAATTAGGCACAATTTTTGTACATATGTACGTATTTAGCTCTTTGCTGACTCGGAATACTTATGTATGTACATTAGACTGCATCACCAAAAAAAGTTGCGGTTTTTCCACCGGGATTACAAAATTTATTATATTTTAAGACGTCCACCAAAATATTTCGGAAAAATGTTAAGATTTAAGCGAGCTGGACCGATTTTAAAATACCTCCAAAAATGAAGTTTTTTATGAATAAAAATAGTTTCTTAAAGAACTTTTTGAAAAAAGTCCCCGCAGATCACAAATTAGATTAAGCTTAAAAAATCCGCATAAAAATATTTAAAAATCTTTTCAACTGAATCGTAAGAATGAGATTTTTGATGCTGTTTTTTTTTACTTTTTTCAACGATTGGTTTACGAAAAACTTCAATAACTGGGCCAAAAATGTTCTGATTTAGACTTATGGGATCTCAGTAGAAAGGTGTTTTCACACTGTTTTTATTTCTGGCCAAAAAACCGTCATTCGTGTCCCATCTTGTTTTTTCGAATACCAACACATCTTAATTCAACTTTGAATGACATTCGTTCATCCTACCTTTCTTTTCCATCCTTTGAATGAGTTCATTAGCAAATAGGGTGAGAAAATATCTTTCCAATGACACCTCTTAAGTCTAAATCGGAGGAGTTGAGGTTCAGTTATTCAAGTTTTTCTTATACCAATGTTTGAAAAATGTTAAAAACAGCATCATCATTACGATTCCGTTTAAATTTTTTTAAATTTTTTTTAAATATTTTTATGCAAATAATTTAAGCTTAAACCGTTTTGCCATTTGAGGGGATTTTTTCAAAAAAAAAATCTTTAAGAAACTATTTTTATTCATAAAAAAAAACTATTTTTGGAGGTATTTTCAAATCGGTCCAGCTCACTTAAATCTTAACATTTTTCCGAAATATTTTGGTGGACGTCTTAAAATATAGTAGGTTTTGTAATTCCAATGGAAAAATAGTACCGATTTATTTTGTATGGGGAGTGATGCAGTCTAATGTATGTACATACATATGTATGTATTTTTTAGATGTTTAACGCCATGCCCATTTGTAGGTCATGTGGAGTATACATTTTTAAAGTTACAATTAAGTTTTTTTTTTTTGTTTTTCTGAAATACAGTTGAGCTTTTCTGAAGTACATTTGCGTTTGTCTGAAGTACATTTGTGCTTTTCTGAATTTCATTTGGTCTTTTCAGAAATACATTTGAAATTTTCTGAAATACATTTAAGTTTTTCTGAAATACATTTGACCTTTTCTGAAATACATTTGCGATTTTCTGAAATACATTTGAGGTGTTCTGAAATAAATTTGGCCTTTTCTGAAATACAATTGCGTTTTTCTGAAATACATTTATGTTTTTCTGAAATACATTGGAGCTTTTCTGAAATACATTTGAGATTTTCTGAAATTAATTTGAGGTTTTCTGAAATACGTTTGGGCTTTTCAGAAATATGTGTTTTTCTGAAATACTGTTGGAAAAGGTGTAGTTTGAAGTATTTCGGATTTACCGTTGAAATTTTTTTATTGAAGGCGTTGCTCAAATTTTTTTTGGCAACGAGAATGGATCAAGGCTATGGACTAGTCAATTTTATATTGACGATTCCAGCTTCAGCAACTTCTTCCGAAAAGATGGTTGAGTGTTTACGAAAATTGAAGAATCACCTCCTTCATGTTTATAAAGAAAGAACTGGATCCTTAGATTTGCGAAAAATAATGGAAGAATTTGTTTACCGAAGGGGCCGAAAAGCGACCATATGTGAAGTGAAATTGGCTCGGATTTCAATGTGTTAAAACAAGGAAATCATCAAAACTCTCTACTCATATAATAAAAAATTTCTGTTTAATGTTTTTTTTTTCATAAAAAACTGTAAGACAGTAATATTTGTAATTATTTAGCCAATTAAAAAGACAAGAAATAAAAAAAATTAAGAGCCTAAAGGCAATTTTGTAATCTGCACAGATTTTGCCGTGGGTAAACAGATAGTAAATGTATCAATCTGGAAAAAAAAGCTGTCAGGTCAATTTTGTTTGGGAAATACCCACACATGTATGAATTCATAAAATTAATTACAAGATTCTTAAATGAAACAAAAGTATTAGCACCTAAATGTGCAAGCATTCAATTACACATATACATTGAAAATTATACATATAAAGCAGTGCTGGGTATACTTACAGGTCTATTCTGCACGTTACCGAAGATTTTGTAACCGGAAAATTGTATTACCAAAAAATGTTACCAGTTCTTGTCACCGCGATTCTAGGTACGTTGGTAATGCAGTTAAAATATTCAGAAATTCAGCTATGAGGAATTGTGAAAATCCTGGCATTGCATATTTCACGGGGCAGTAATTTGTTACCAGCTTATGAGATGGTAACAAAATTTACCGGTTACAAGAGTACACAGAATGCGAAAAGGGTTTAAAAATTGACAGGAACTTTATTTACCGGTTACAAACTTTTTATTACCAGCGCAGAATAGACCTGTTAATAGAGGTGGCAGATATTTGCGTACCTGTGACTTTGTCACGGTTACTCGAAAGTCACGGGTAACTGTTGTGACAACTTCCAAAAAGTCATCGTGACATACTGTGGCAAAGGAACAGTGGCAATGTCGCACTGATGTTTTTATAGTAGGATGGCGCGCCTTCTCCAATAGCAGATAGGATGAATTGTATGAAAATGCATAAAGCATGCCACATAGATCGTTGCAGCTGGAAGTCGGCCATCTTTTTGCTCGCATTGACAATCAGGCGGTTTAGCATTTATTTTGTTTCGTCCAAATTCGAGTTTTCATGCAGAAACATTAAATTTAATTACATTGCTTATATTTTTAAAGCTAAATATATAAAGTCCACAGCAATTTTGACGAGTAAAAAAGCGGTAAAAAATTGTTTTATCTGGCATCAGCTAAACAGTCACAGTCACTACTACGAACTGTGACTGTGATAAAGTAGCAGTGACAATTACATACGGAGAAACAGCGGACCTGTTATTTGAGACTAAAATCTGATTAATGTTGTTTGATATTAGAATTTCACATCATTAAAAACGAGTGTGAATGACCAAAACAAACGGCGAAAATAGTCAGTAATGCCAAATAAATAAATTAGTCCCTAGTTCACTCGGTAAAAGATTCCCGTTCACAACTTTTTTATACCCGAGCGCACTTGTGCACAAGGGTATTATAACTTTGTTCACATAACGGTTGTTTGTAACAGGCAAAACGAATCGAGATAGATATAGACAAATGTGTACATAAATGATCAGAATGAAAAGAGAAATCGATTATGCGGTGACTTTCTGTCCGTCCATCCGTCTGTGCACACGATAACTCGAGTAAAAATTGAGATATCTTAACGAAACTTGGTACGTGCCCTTCTTTCTGGCGTAGGACGGAAGGTATTGAAAATGGGCAAAATCGGACAACAACCACGCCTACCTCCCATATAACGGTAGTTTTCAGAAATACGAAAACTGCGATATTTTAGAAACTACTGAGGATTATTCACTCAAAGTCGATACTTACAATAAGTTTTAGACGAAAAATAAGAATATTATAAATTTTTGGAAAATGGGCGCAGCCACGCCATGTGTATATCTTGGTAACCGCTCCATCAATTTCTTCCAAACTTGGCACAGTTGTTGACCTTGGTATAGCATACGAAATGGCCGAAAATTTTTAAAATCGGACAGTAACCAATAATTTAGAGAAATACGAAATCTTCGATAAATCAGTAATTATTGAAGCTAATTTATTCAAAATTGATGCTTGCAACAATTCTTTACCAAGAAATACGTTTAGGATAAAATTTTGGAAAATGGGCGTGGCACCGCCCACTTATGATCACATATATGTATCTCGGTAACCGTTCTACCAATTTGTACCAAACTCGGTATGGTTATTATGCTTGCCACATAGAAGCAAAACGTTGAAAATTGTGATGTAATGTGGAACGATTTTCCGTCATCCCTTGTCAAATTTGGTTTGGAGACAAACCGGTTTCGGCGTTGTGCCATCTTCAGTGTCATTTTTCGTTCTGAATAGTTTCTGTTTGTCTGTCGCTATTTATAGCCGTGTTAAATCGTCGTTGGTTCATAGTTAGGTACGTCTCAGCGAATTATATTCTTTCGTTCAACCAGTAGTTTCAGTTCTGTGTGTACATACTCAGGTAGAAATTAGCTGCTCACCTCTTTTTTGATGAATTGTTGCATGGATTCGCAGGTAGGTAAAAATCAGTTATTTCCTTTCTCTTTGTTTCTGTAGTTTGGACCTGCATTTCATTGTTTATGGTAGTTGCAGGGTTTCTGTTTTGTTTTGCGTATAGTAGCCTGAGTGGTTCGAATAATATATCAGATGCGGTGTTTATTTGCTCATTTATTATTTTTCCGACGAACGTCTTTTGTTTGTATATCTCCATATTATCTAATACGTTTAGGCGTTGTCCTTTGTGCTGTACATGGAGAACTTTGGCTGTCTTTCCTATTTTCATTAGCGTACAATGGTTTTCTGCCATATGGTTTGCGAAGTTCGATTCCGGGGTGGTAGAAGGTTTTAGCATTTTTTTGTTGTAGTCCCTTATATGTTCACGACATCTTGTTTTTATCTTGCGTCCTGTTTGTCCTATGTAACTATGTTGACATTCGCAAGTCAACTTATATACACCTTGCTTGTCTAGCGGGTCTTCCTCGTTTGCACTATTTCGTAGTATCGTCCCCACATTGTCCTTCGTTATAAATGCTGTATTAATGTTATACTTTTGGAATACCTTAGCCAATTTATATGAAGTTTTGCCCGTATAAGTCAAGACTGCCCAAGCCTTTTCATTATTTTCCTTCTTATTTGATTTCTTCGTTTTTGTTTCTGTCCTTATCTTGTTTACTAGGCCCTTTCTGTATCCGTTATTTTCCGCGATTGCGTATATCGTATTAAGTTCTTTGCTGTAAGCTTCTTTTTCCAATGGGGTTCGTTCAAGCCTGGTTATTAGATGTCTAAAGGCTGCATTTTTGTGCTGTTCAGGATGGTTTGAAGTATTGTGTATTATCTTGTCTGTGGCCGTGGGCTTTCTATATATCCCGAATTCGCATTTGTTGGTAACCTTATTTATTTTAATTGTTATGTCCAAATAGTTTATTTCGCCTTCGTTTTCCTTATCCATAGTGAAATTTATATTCGTGTGTTGGTCGTTGAGATAGCCTAGATTTTGTTCTTCCTTGTCTCCCGTTACAAGACATATGATGTCATTGACGTATCTTGCGTAGAACTTTACTCCCAGGCTTGTTGTCAGCTCCGTCATATACTTTTCCTCTAAATGTTGCATGAATACTTCCATTAAAATTGCAGATGTGGGATTACCCATCCATAGATTTTATGCGTTTTTCAATTATAAGAAAAAACTAAGCGACGAAAATAAAACTGTCAAAGAGCTAAAGAAAAAACTCAATACGAATAAAGTAATCACAACAAAAGCAGACTAGGGGAACACAACGGTAATAATGTACGAAAAAGAATATAAAGAAAAGACAGAGCAACTAATCAAAGAGACAAATTGTCGGATTATGAGAAAGGACCCAACCGACGACTACCAAGTGGCAGTAAAGCAAAGTGAAACTACTGGTTGAACGAAAGAATATAATTCGCTGATACTTACCTAACT
The DNA here is from genome assembly GCF_013731165.1 of Rhagoletis pomonella. Classification (NCBI taxonomy): domain Eukaryota; kingdom Metazoa; phylum Arthropoda; class Insecta; order Diptera; family Tephritidae; genus Rhagoletis; species Rhagoletis pomonella. Next base: position 12,217,501 of record NW_023458561.1, on the reverse strand, counting down.
ATGAACCAACGACGATTTAACACGGCTATAAATAGTGACAGACAAACAGAAACTATTCAGAACGAAAAATGACACTGAATATGGCACAACGCCGAAACCGGTTTGTCTCCAAACCAAATTTGACAACGGATGACGGAAAATCGTTCCACATTACATCACACTCCTACCCTGTCGGAAACACCAACAACGAAAATGAGAACGTTGAAAATTATTGAAATCGAACTAAAATTGCGGCCGCTCTTCATATAACAGTAAAGTTCAGAAATGCTTGAAACTTCAATATTTCGAAATTTAAGGAGCTAATTTACTCAAAATTGATACACCCCGGTTTACCATGTTTCGGTAGCTTTCGGAAAGGTGAAAAACATATATTTAATACTTGTGCCGGGTATTTAATGTTCGGCTCCGCCCGAACTTAGACTTTCTTACTTGTTGTCACTGTTTTTGTCACGCTCACGGAAGAAAATCACTGTGACTGCAAAGTCACAGTCACAAATAACGTTGTTCCTCAAAAGTCACGGGATCGCCCGTCTCTAATACTTAAGTACTCTTGTACTAAATGTAGCAGTTTGGGTACTAAATACCCAAATACTTAGTATTTGGGGATGTTTAAATACCCAAGTAAAAAGAACTTAGGTATTTAGAAGTTCTTAGATACTCAAGTAAAAACCAAACTAGGGTATGTTGGAGTTACTAAATACTTAAAAAATGGGTATTCGGACTTGGCAATTACTGAAGTAAAAGGAAACGTAGGTACTTAATACTCTAATCTACAGTAGTCAGGTACATTGGATATGTAAAATAATTAAATTAATGTACTAAGGTATTTAGGAGATTGCTAAATACTCTCAAACTAAATACTTTATGGTAAAGCAATTAGCACCTTGCCTTCCACTTACCTAGCCTCAATTCGCCTCACTACACCTCAGCTCTCCTCACCTGAACTCACTTCACCTAAACTCACCTAACTTCGATTCACCCCACCTTAATTCATCTTACCGCAATTCACCTTACCTCAACTAACTTGACCTCACCTCTAAGTAGTCGCGAGAATCCCAATATAGTTCTAAAAATAACGGGATGTTCCCAAGAATTTCATGAAAATCATGAAATAATTCCTAGAATCCCGCAAATGTAAAAAAGCCCGAAAATCTCCAAAATGCTGAAATAGTCTCGAGAATCCCGAAGTAGCCCTGGAAACATCTTTATAGTCACGAAAATCACGACCCGGATAACGCAAAACTCTAAGTTTGAAGAACAATAGCTTTTATAAGGCTCTACATTTAGGCATATTTACATAAGCCTGTATTTTGTACTATTTTCTCCCCCATTTCATGAGTATTCCAAATTGTCTACAAAGTTAAAACTTTAGATCTCTATAAACGATGATGGGTAGCCAAACCTTTTATTTCTTAATTTGTTGGTAGTGCGGGCTCGAGATCAGATGTTTTTAGACAATTTTAATTAAAAAACAGGATTTTAATTTTTGTCCAATATCTTTCGGTTACAACGCGGTAACCGTCTTTAGGGCAAAGAAAAATACTGTGTTTTAATTATAATGGTCTAAAACCATTTGACCGCGCGCCGGCACAACTAATGCACATTATCTTTTGAAAGTGGGATTTGTCTTCCTAATAATCATGAAGACACATTAGTCATTCCATTTCAGATTTCGTTAGATAACAAAAATTCTTTGTTTTCGATGTTACTATATACCTCTATAAACTATTATTATTCTTCTTGTTTGGCTCTGTAACCGCCTAAGCGATTTTGGCCGAGTTCAACAAAGCACGCCAGTCGTTTCTCTCCTGTGCCAACAGACGTCAATTGAAAATGCAAAGTGAATGCCTCCTTCAGCATTTGGTCTTTCCATCGCAGTGGGGGCCTCCCTCTTCCTCTGCTCTAATTCGAACGACATGACCAAGCCAGCGGAGCCGCCGTATTTTTATTCGCAGAACTATGGCCATGTCGTTGTACATCACATACAGCTCAGAGTAAACGTACTCCTTTTTACTGCAATGTACTCCCTTGCAAAATCTGAAAATGTACTCCTTTCTTAGTTTTGTACTTCTTTTGTTCTCCATTTTCCAGCTATTATATTCTCTCATAAACAGGGTGTAAAATAATAACTGTCACAAAGGTTATTTTGAAAAATAAAATGGTCCTTTATAGATTTTGCGAAAAAAGTTATTTATTGTTAGTTTTCCACAGACTTTACTTAAATTTTATTAATTAGTGTTTAAATTGTAACCTTCATTTGGGTTTACCAGCGGTCTTCGTCGGTTGCCTTATTACATATCTTCTGTAACCATAGGCTAATTTCTCCCCATTTGAGTCATTTATACTCCCCCTTTTGTGCAACATAAGGCCTCATACTCAGCAATCTAATATATTTGGAACTGGAGACTAGGAGGCCATTCATTCGACCAACCCTATACAGTTCTTTTCCTTTTTTTACACAAAGTCTAAGAAAAAATACACCTGAAAAAGACATGTACTTATCTGCCAAAGCTGGAAAATGCAATTAAGGATTAAAATTTTAAAACTAATTAATAAAAATCAAGTAAAATATCTACAAAGTTAACAATAAAATCCTTTTTTTGCAAAATCTATAAATTACCCTTTAATTTTTCGAAAAACCTGTGCGACAGTTATTATTTTACGCCTGTACTTTGCCATTCATATTGTGGCGAACACTACTGAGTAAACAAAGTTAAGTGTGATAGTGAAAAGGAAAATCAGAAAAAGATTAAATTAATTACAAGGCTTAAATTAAAAAAATGCCCATACATTCAGAAAGAGTCTGGAATTATTTTGTAGAATTTAGTTATTTTTTTTTAACATTTATTGTTGCTTTGAAGAATATATCTAAAGGCTGGTTTTCACTATGTCAAATTCAATGGCATTTGTCGTCAAATTAGTGAAAACACATTGTCAAATGCAACTGAAAGACGGTTTAACGATTGATTTAGACCAGAATAAGTCTTCAGTCGTTTACATGTGTTGCTTAATTGGCTATCTATCAGTTTTTGGCCCATGATCTAATCGGTAAAGGGTTGGAAAAAGGAGATTAAGTTATGTAATATATAAATGTAATGTAAAATCATTCGTAACAGCCAAGAATATCATTGTTTTATTTAGAGCATTTAATTGTGGATATAATTTATCAAAACTCAAAGAAAAGTCACGTGGAATTCACCGAGGTATAGATAAAAATTCTTTTAATACTGAGTCAACATTAACATCCAGCTTACGATGAATATTAAGAAAAGCTAGCCCATTGTGTGCTCGTTCTCTTCCCATGCGGGGACATTAGATTGCGCCTTAGTTGTATGGAGATAATTTTTTGTTAAGCTACAAAGCAAAACTCCCTCTAGAAATGTTTCTTTGGTCATAAAAACATGCCCTGCGAAAAATTTAAAAAATCGGACAACGGAAAGACGTGCCTCGAAAGGCCCTCAAGGCCATAAGTCAGGGAAAATTTTATATATTTTAATGGCACTTGATGTAGTTTTGCTCCCCGACGTCAAATATGGCTAACCTATTTTTAAACCTCCTCAACTTTTAAAGTTATTGTGGTTTTTTGAACGTAAAATTACAATTTTCTAGGAATTCAGAAGTTAAATTTTAGCCAAGTAAATTAAGATCAAATCGGTACGAAAAAAAAAAATTTGTAGCAGCGAACTCTTGATGAATATTTGACACATAGATCATGGATCCACAGTCTCGCCCCTAAATTTCATACCGAATCATTCCGCCATCTTAGATTTTAGTTTTTTGGGGTTTTTGCGATTTGCAAGCTTATTTTGCATTTTTCATAAAAAACAAATTTTTAATATGTACATATATAAACCTAAAAAAAAATAATGTTTTATTGTAAGCAATTAGCAAATCGTGCGAAACATGTTTGCATTGTCACGGTTTTCGCCATTTTTCTACAATTTCTGATAAAAATGCGTAGCATATTCAAATCCCAAAGTTGTAGGGATCATTTTTCTTTTAGTGTTGGGTTCTCCGGTGGCACAAAATTTTTAAAGCAAAATATAATTTACGGTTAGTTTCGATGCCATATTTGATTGAATTTTTTAAAAGGCCTTACAGCTTTTTCCCAAAAAGCCTCAATAACTTTAAAAGATAGGGAGGCTTAAAAATACTGTAGCTATTTTTGACACCGGGGGACAAAACTCTATCAAGTGCCATTGAAATATACAGTCAAACTTCCATTACTCGAGCTTCTATAACTCGAATTTTGTATAACTCAAGTTAAATCAAGTGGTAATAGCTTTTAGAGAGCTATATACACTAATTTTTAGTTCCATAGCTCGAACTTCTCTAACTCGAATTTCTCCGTAACTCGAATAAAAAATTTTCCAAATGTAAGTCGAACCATTTAGAGGAAATCCAAAATTATGCACTTGGTTTTCTTGCTTTGGTTTTTTTTTCAGAGAACCTCTTAAGGGCCATTCACATAAGACTTTCCTCGCTTTGCTTGACAGTTCAAACTTTGACAACAAAGCGTGAAACGCAGAAGGTATGCTACAATAAACGCTTTGACAGCTTTTGCGTTCTCCTTTTCCTCCATATTTTTTATCTGTAAAATAGATAACATTATAATAATATGCATTAATAATAGCAATAATAATTCCGATTTACCCAATTTTTGTCATTAAATGCAAATGCAAGCGCACGAGAAAAGATACATGTAGACAGCTGATTGCCAAAGCGGGCAAAAGTTGAGAGTTGCCCAAGATTTTGCTTCGTTTTGCTGTGCTTTGCTTCAAACGTTTTTTATGTGAGCATACTCATGCATATGCCTACATCGATCTTATATGTCAAAGCAAAGAACTATCAAGAAAAGCGAAGAAAGTTGTATGTGAATTCGGCGAATTCAGCGTACATGCATAATTGGTTAGGTATGTATGCATATGTATGTATGCAGATATTTAAATGTCGGTTTGCTATTCGCGCGACAAACTTTTTTAAAAACGAAGTAAATTAGTACAAATTGTTAGTAATTTTCATTAGAGTTTGAATAACTCCTTTCACTAAATGGCTTTTAGTAACTTTAACGAGACCTTAACTTATTTTATTTTATTCATTTTAGTGCAGTTTTGACAAAATTTTCTTGCTAAAAAATCTTTTGTTACACTACTTTATTTTATTCCTTTGATTGTACATGTTAAATAAAAGCTTGTTTTTAAAACATATTTTTTTTTTTACATTATTTTATTTTATAATTTTTAGTCCATTTATAAAAGCGTTGTATATTAAAAAGTGTTATTTCATTTTATGTACAAAATTTTGCAATAGATATCAAAATAATTCAACTTGCAATGAAAGAGAACAGAAGACTTGGCAAGCAAAATGTTGGTTGCTTATGGTTTGTATAAACATACATATGTACATATAGCAGCAGTTAATTTTATTTAAAGAAATGGCGTGTCGTCCGTTTCCGTTGTAGCCTGGCATATATTTAGGCTCAATATTTAACTTCTTCTGTCGGGGCGACATCTGGAGTCTTCTAATTCTTACAACGAGGTTCATATCTAGACTAGGTTGATATCAGAATTTGCCACAAGTAGCTTTGCTACACTATCGCCGACAGCTTTAACAATTTTATAGTGGTTTTACGTTCTTTGGCAAATTACGATCTGTTAGCCATAAATCTTACTATTTTTTGACCGCCTTTGAAGCAAGACCCCTGGACCATATGGGGAATTCATTTATATTTTAAATTGCATTGTCATCGTGATTGGAACTATGCTGAAAATTTCAAGTCTCTAACTTGTCGGGAAGTCAGTTTAAAATCGATTGGAAATTTCCGCGATTTGCGCGGGATGACCAAGTTAAATAAAAGCTTATAAAAATAAGGAGTCAATAAAAACTTCGTTCGAAACTGGTGCCACTTCTGGACGCAACAAAAGAATGAAAAAACCAACGTATAAAAGTGTGGACAAAGCTGTGTTCGAATGGTTTACAGCAGCTAAAAGTCAAAACATGCCAATATCCGGGGCATTTTTAAAGGACAAAGCAATGGAGTTTGCAAAGCGATTTGGCGATGAAAATTTCAAGGCAAGCACAAGTTGGTTGACAAATGGAAGCAGAAGTAACAAACAAGAAGTGTAATTGATAAATTGTTCATTCATAGTGGATACTTTGTTTTATTTTAGGCATGCCGTGAGCCATAAAAAGGTGTATTGTTGGAGTAATGACGCTAGTGACGAAAACTGCAAGAAATTGAAAACTACAACTCTGCCAATTTTACTAGAAAAGTACAATGAATGCGATATTTTAACGCAGATGAAACGGATTTCGAATTTCCGCGCCACGGAAAGGGATGATGAGACCTCAGTGGATGAAATTATTCACCAGCATTCAAATTATGATGTTAGAGTTTGTTTCAGATGTTTTAATTTATATTTGTAAACGAATGACACTAGCACTGACGATCACTATATGGCTTTGAATGATTTATAATCTCTTTTTACTGAAAACCCCAAAAGGAAAATAGGGTTTCAATCACTCATTTCTGATTATTTTAATACATTTCCACTTTTGCATGTGAACTTGATTTCGAACTAATAAATGTGTTCATTATTTAAGATTTATCTTACATAATTGTGGTTTCTTAAAAAAAAAAATTATATTCTATAACTCGAAGTCTCCATAAGTCGAACATTTTGATTGGATAATCGTGATTCGAGTTATAGAAGTTCGACTGTATTAAATTTCCAGACTCATGGCAAAATATTGACCACTTTGTGACAAATTCCAAGAATTTACTGAGGAATTTGAACCTTTGAATTTCATCATCTTTCGGTTGTCCGATTTTAATTTTTTTTTTTTTGCAGGGCACGTTTTTAAGTATTTATTACCAAATGAACATTTCTGGGGGTAGTTTTGCTTTGTAAGACAAAGTTGCAAAATAAGGCGCAGTCTACTGCACATGCATGATGATATTCATAGAATTATTTTGCAAAACTATAACTAAATAGGGGAGCTAATGGTGTTATAGACCACATAAGGAAAAATTTCTGTAGAAAAAACGGAAATCTCAATTTTGCTCATTTGTTTATGAATAACACAGCCCAAAAAAATACAAAAAAAAATTGGTACGGCAAATGTTAAAGCTGTTTTTGATGATTTTTTTTTGTGCTGATTACGAATCCGTAAGCATAAGGTTTCCATCAGCTTCAGATTTTGGAAAAAAAATTACGGTGGGACCTGGTACGCGGTAATTAGCGAAACCGAGGTCGCATAGAACATTTGTACACGGTGTATCGTAGGGTGAAGCTAACTAGATATTTAGAAACCTCCAAAATAGTTATTTGGTATTTACTACAACCTGAACACCTAAATACTTTTGTTGTTAGTATTGAGCAAATAAATCACTGACATAAAGGTAAGGTTTATAATACGAATCAACTTCTACAAACATATAAAAGCAAACATACACTCAATAAAAATGCTAAATATGTGTATTTAAATAGATAAGTATTTATAAAGAACAATAAATTCAAAAGGGTCACATCTCAGAATTTTCCATGATCAACTTTTTACCTTAGATGCATCAGCGTAGCCAGAATGAAATTTAGGGGGGAGCTCGACCCTATTAAGCTGGCATTTCAGGGTACTATTTTATATATATATATAAGGAAAATTTGAAAATTAGGGCTGACTACGCCCATGCTTAGATGTATGAGTTTAGAATACACCCCTCTAACTACTGCAAAAATATCTTTATTTGCAAAAGATAAGGAGTATTATTTTGAATAGTTAAACAGTGAAAGGTCCCATAAGCGGACCCCGAGGTCACCTACTTTTTGTCAAATTTAAAAAATTTAAATATCGGTCTTCTAAAATTAAAATGATATTTATTCTTCAATAGACAGAAACAGAATGATTTAAAAATAAATTCAAATTTATGGCGTTTTCTTTCCTATGAACAAATCTCATTGCCCGCTTCGCTGAAGCAGCAAGAAAAGGGCAACGAAAAGGCAAAACTTTGTATATATATAAGAAAAAAATCTTTGAATATGTGTCCATATTGTCCCTATGTTCTTGTGTTTATATACATATATACATATGTATGTACAACTCAACATCTGACTAGAAAAAAAAACAAAATTCACGTTCGCTTATGGGAGATCTTTTTTCATAACTAGTCATGTTTGAGAGTCCGCGTTCATTTATCGGAAAGTCCGTGTATGGGAGAGCATTTTGTATGGAAAAAAACCAAAAAATGTTCGTTCCCAAGAATGTGTCCGCTTATAGGAGATGTCCGCTTATAAGAGCGTCCGCCTATGAGATGTTATTTTAAATTGAGCTCCTTAATTGAAAAGGATGAGGTCAGTCGATTGAATTTTGCCAGAAATTTAACTTGGGAAATAATAAGTAAATTATGAATTATTTTTAAATTCACGCTTTTAAAATATTGCGCGTTTAATAATGTACAGGATTGTTTCAAAATTTCAATTTTGTGCGAAAACGCAATCAAAGTTTGATCAATTCATACAGTTGGTATACATACATATCTTCGCCATTTTTGGGAACTTTTGTCATCTGTTAGGTTGAACATATTCTCTTTATCAAGTTTATTAATTGTATGATGAAATCTCCAAAAACAAATATATAAAAAAAAATTAATAATCTTTGAAGTTAAAATAAAGTTGCGTGTACTATTATACGTAATCGTTTCTGATTTTTTTTTAGTTGTTTGAAGTTAAAATAAAGTTGCGTGTACTATTGTAGCTAATCGTTTCTGATTTTTTTTAGTTGTGACGCTTTTGCATTTCCTTGTCAACATAATAAACGCAACTTAAATTGGAATATATTTAATTAAAAACAAACTAGAAAAAAGTATATACATAAAGTATATACATACGTACGTAAGTCAGATATGAAAAGCAACCGTTTTATTAAGCAGCAATTTTTTGCGGTTCAAGAAGGCGTGACCAAGTAAAATTAGGGTAAGAAACAGCATTCACAAACAAAAATATTAGAAAAATCCTTACCCAATTGCAAATTGTTGCTTTTGTTTGGCAGCAAGGATTTACGCTCATTGGTACCCATTGAACCAAGACTTGTACAGTCTGTCGAATCGATGGTGGAACTACTGGCACCAATTGTCGCCGAATGATGCTGGTGATGATTGAGTAGCGCCTCGTTTACCTGTGGATCTGCCTCATGCTCTTGTGATGTGCTGCGTGAGCCACCCATTCGGAATTTCAGTTTAAATGGGGCCATAGCGCAAATTTTCTATTTGACATAGATTTAAAACACAATGTTGCTCTAAAAATCCGATTAAAGCGTTTTTTCCTCTGTAAACCAGCATTACCTCTTATCCTTATACCATATGCTTATGCATCTGTACGTTTTGGGAATTATGGTATTTTCAAATTAAGAAATGAAAAATTGATCAAAAAATTAAAAAGGAAAAACATAAATACATTAGTGAAGGAATAGGAAGGACTATAAAAATATACATGTACATAACTATGTATGCAATTGTGACTGTGTAGTGGGCGGCAATCCGAATTTTGAGTGAATCACAAGTAAAGTTACAATTATTTAGGAACCTTCTAAGGGATTATGCAAACTTTGCTTAGATCACATCGACACAAAGAATTAAAGGACGTCGTAAGAATCACGAGATAATAAATATTTAATGCACTTGTGATTAATCTACAAGCATGCAAATGTTGCGTGGTCTCATTTAAATATGACATGTATGTTGAATATATTTTCTGCATAAAATCCAACTTACCTTAGGTTGGACTCTTATTGGCAATGTGTATGTATCTATAAGCGTTACCTGGAACGGAAGACGAGATATTGTAGCACATGGATGATAATGAACGAATTAATACAACTTTAATTTTACGACACACATATTTACTATTACTATCTGTCTTTCTATCACAGTAATTACTTGCTTTTGTTCGAGGAGAAAAATATAACTATGCACAGTGTTGTATAAAATAATGGCTATTTAAGAAAAAATGTTCTTCTACTAATTAACAAAACCATTAACCAAACCGATATTTTCTACAAATATTCGATCCACACGAACCACTTTTTGGTTTCGACCCATGATTCTATAATTCTGTGGTCACAATCAATAACCGCCTAAGTCGACTTAAGAAAAAATGGAGTTATGTTTGCTGTTGTATTCTTCAACCACTAGTCCATGGGTATGTGAAATCCGCATCTTGCTAGCTAGGATACTTAAAATGTTATAGGCGAAAATATTTTGGTTTACCCATAAGGCTAACATTACAATACAAATGTTTAAAAGGTTTTTCTCGAATTCAGGTTTTTCGACTTTGGCGGTTATTGCTTATGACCACAGAATTAAAAGTTTGCTCAATAGTGACATTAGAGTTTTGACACTCCCTTAACTCCCTTACAAAAGCTTTGCACACACACATGAACCCACACACAGTGCCTGCTAAGGGAGCCGATTTTGTCAAGAGGGAGCGAGAAAATTGTTTTCAAAGCAAACGTTTTATTATTGAGGCATGGTTTCGACCTATTTCTGATACACAAATCTATATATATAAAAATGGTGTGAAAAATGTATAGTAATTCATCAATTCAGAACGGGTGGACCGATTTGACTTAAATCGTTTTTTAGTTGTTCGTAATTGCCAGGAGAAGGTTTTTACGAAAGAAGATTTTGGGAAACCCCTCCGGGAAAGTCGGAAAATTGGAGACATCGAAAGTTGTTTTTTTTTTTTTTGTATGGAATTTTGTGTGCAATTCCTTCGGAATGGCATTCGAATGGAAAAATAGATAATTGTAAGTGTAAAACTCGGAAAAATCCGGAAGAACGCAAAAAATTGAATTTTTTTCGACGACAGCTTGGAAAATTTCGGATAATTGTGAAATTCATTGAGAGCTTGAATCAATTGGGAACAATTTTCTCCTATGTTTCATAACTGATTCGAATGGGTGCTGCTTTTTTGGAAACGTGTTTAGAAGAAGGAGTGCACAAAGTTTTAGTTTTTCCGATAGTTGGCGCAGGGGTCGAGCTATGCTTAAAAAAATGCAGTTGGTTCGTTGGTAGCCTTTTGCCTAGATTAGCATATGGGATTAATTTTTTCCGTTAAGTGGGCCAGAGACCGAACTATTCGAAACAGTCTTATTAATGGTCCGATTTGCTTGCAATTTAGCACGTAGGTAGCTTATTGGCTGGGTAAACATATATAATATTTTTTCTGATAGGTGGACCAGAACCGATCAATTCCAAAAAATCTTCAATCGAATCGAGTCATTGTTTTACAGTTCGAAAGGTGTTTGAAGGCGCCGCAAACATGTGGGTACTGTCTATTTAACAATACTTATTACACAGGCTAACAAAAATGGAAAAAAATTTGATGCAGCAAATGTTAACGCTATTTTTGACGGATTATTTTTTCCGGAAGCAAAAAGTTACCATCAGCTTCAGATTTTAAGAAAAAATGAGGTCAAATTGTCAAAAAATCGAGTTTTTTGCAATATTTGAGAAGCTCTAGCAAAGAAACAAAGGGTGGTAGAACCTTCCACTTAGGCTTTGATTAAAGGAAGTTCCCGCACCTTTGCTTGATGGTCACTTAGGGCTGGTTTCTCCAACTCAACTTAACTTAGTTTAGCCACTTTTGGACTTAAGTCAAAAGTTAGCCTACGTTTTACACAGCTTATTCTTGACTGAGTCGAGAAAATTGGCTTAACTAAGTTGAGTTGGAGAAACCAGCCCTTATAGTCATTTGTTGAATAGGAATAACTGATTTCGGGAAGTTTGAGTTCTACCGCAATTAAGCAAAAGGTGATAGAACCTTCCTTAAATTAAAGCTAGAACTACAGACTACCATCCCTGAAAGTACTATTCGTGCACTTTGACCTAATGGTCAGCTATACTCATTTACTTTTTATCGTCAAAAATGGTGCAAAAATCAGTGTTAGCTGTTAAATAAATGACTATAGGTAACCATAGGGTCAAGGAGCAGGAATTGAAGTCAGAAGTCCAAGCCTTAATTTAAGCCTAAGTGGTTTGTTTCATTGCTAGAGCTTCTCAAATATTGCAAAAGACGCGATTTTTTACACTTTCACCGCATTTTTCTCAAAATCTGGAACTGATGGAAAAATTATGCTTACGTATTCTTAATCAGCAAAAAAAAAACTGTTTAAACCAGAGTCAACATTTGCCGCATCAAAATCGGTGTTGCCCTGTGTTACCAACACTAATTATATAAAGAGAAGCTCCTTCTTTTTATAAGAGGTGATCTCGCGAACGGCTGTACTGATTTTGTGAAATTTTGGACACCTACTGCAGACTTTGGATATATTAAGGGAGCGTGGCATCACCCATGCATATCGAATTTTCCTAAACGACCGAAACGATTTTAATGATCATATTTAGTGGCGCTGGAACCGAGTTATTGCTAAAAATCGTCGATTCGGAGGCACCAGACTATACTATACAGATTCATGGACGATTCACGCTTTCGTCAGGTTATTTAAGACGGCAATAGGAATATGCCTTCTGTCGACCACAAAACCAAACATGAACTTAAGTTGCTGGCGAAAACGTTGGACCAAATATTTCAATAAAAAAATTATTTTTGGGCGGGACGAAGTTCGCCGGGTCTGCTAGTTTTCCATAGTTTTTATTATTGTTTTTGTTAAATATATCAATACCATACTAGTTTTCCATCTGACTAGAACGTCCTTAAATTATGGAGGGAACACTTTTCCACCCTATTGAATGGTAGCAACCAGGGTTGCCGTTTTGGGCTTTTCCCACCAAAATTGGTAGGTTGTTTTCTCGTTGGAAGGATGGTAGGATGCTTAAAATTTTAGTCGGTTTCTTTGCTCTTAAAACAGGAAACATCTCTAATAGTTGCAACAATGACAAGGATGTTAAAATATTCAAAACATTCATAATAAATGTACGTGTTTACAGAAAATTAAATTTTCATCATATACGAAAATTAAGAAAAAACAACTTATTTTTATTCCAGTAAATCGGAAAATCTCAAAGTAATCGCAACTCGAGGAAATTAATGGCAAACCCGCAGCGCGCAGATATTGCCCCAAGCCCGGAGGCTCTTAGACCCGAACATTTGTCAAGCCTAACTGTGAGGTTTTTTTCCCCTTACTTATGTATATATATGTACGTCATAAAATATGTATGCAAATGGGTGATGTATAAAAAATCTACGACGCAGTTTTCTGCTACGATGTTTCACGTCTTTTACTCCGAAGGCTTTATTAAAACTATAAACTATCCGAAATTGTTGCCATTTTTTTCGATTTTTCGGATTGTAATCGAAATTTTGAGGGTGTAGAAGTCAAACGGACTTCAGATTCTCAAAATTCATGAATTAAATGGATAAATTGGAAATATTTATTGAAAAACTATTAAAATCAGTAGGCATTGGAATTCTACTGCGAATATCTTCTAAATGGTTAGAGTAATCAATTAACCACATGAGACTTTTTTGTAGAGCGTTCAATTTTCTATAGAAATAGTTGAAACTCATTTGACAACAATTTTTTTTTAGTAAGTTACAAAATTCAAAACAAAAAGTTATTTTCCTTAAAATAATTTAATCTTTGACCTTGAATATCTTTTAAATGGTTAGATTAATGAAAAGAGTATATGAGACCATTTTTGTATAGCGTTCAATTTCCTATAAACATTGACGATGCAACTGGTTTAACGATCTAAGATAAGATATGACCATTTTTATATGAGACCAAATTTAGAATGGAAAACTATGATGAGCATAATCTTTCCGTTAATATTAAGAGCTCAGATTTGGTAAGTACTTTCTAGAAGTACCTAGGAACTAGTTTTCGTGTGTCGAATCCAAAAAAAATACTTAATTTTTTTTTACCTACCCTAATATACATACATAAAAGGTATCATTCTGATCTTTTTTCCTTGGAAATCTTATTTTAAATATAAAAACCAGCAAAAATAAATGTATTTAGCGCCGTCAAACGCCATTTTCTTGATTAAAAGAAATGGTAGGAAAGAAGCCATTTTGTTAGGTTTTAGAACCAGTTCTTGGTAGGAAGGTAACCCTGGTAGCAACAGTGAAAGTAGTTGAGAAACCGAACCCGAGCGCCCAGTCGATGAGCCGCAGAACTGAAGCGCAAGGCACAATTTTTTACAAGAGCGCACAATTGCTGGCGCACACAGTATATACCAGGAGTGGGCAAGGCCGAGGCTGAAAAGAGCCACATGTAAATTCTAAATGCTAAAAGGAGCCACAAGAAAAACAAAAATAAACAAAAAATTTTTTTTTAAATAAAATTATTACTAGATATGGAAAACATTAACTTTATTATTATTGTAATGTACGTAAGATAGATATTAAAGAAAATTCAAAAGATTCTTTGGCCAAATTTTCAAAATCTGGTCTTACGTCAGTTAGAGCCGTTCGTAAAACTTCTGTTAAATGTGGGTTAGTCAATAGGTACGTTCGTTTAAAATCTCCAGTAACAAAATGTCTTACAGAAAAATTCCGGCGAAATTTCATCTGTTCTCTCGCAAGAGAAAAATATGAAAATAGCCAAAATAGTACACGAACCGATGATAGAAATTTTGTTTACATTCAACAGTATAAAAATGAAAACATAAGAAAACAAATCCCGAAGTCTTATCCTGACACAGTTCACTGACTAAACGAATAACTACTTACTTCTTACAAGTAAATTCAATTTAGGGATTTGCGTAAGTTCCAACCAGCTGCTTTTGATCAGCTGTATCCTTGTTGGAAAATTGCTGTTGGCAGAAATTTTTCCAGCAGAAACTAGCAGCTTTACCTCAACATGAAATGCCGTTTTGCTATTTCAATTTCCCTACTTTGCAAGGTTTTTGCGTACGCGAACACAAAAAGTTGGTAGTTTGTATAACTTTCAATAAGTGCGTGAATGCAACTAATTGTGAACGGTAGTTTGACTTTACGAATTTCATTGTAGAGTACAAAGACTCACAGTTATACGCTGTGCCAAAAATAGGTTCATTCCTTATCTTTTTGGACTAAAATCTGAAAAGTGTCAAAATGCCAGAGCGTAAGCAAAATGCGCTCACTAAAAGAGAATAACAGGAAAAGTAAAGGAACGCAAAAAACCAAATTTTTAGTCCAAAGAATGGCAACAAAAAAACTAACGTCAAATAAGAACAGAAATGTATGTACAAAACACATTCACACAAGCACAAGCACAATAAACACTTGCTATATCAATTATTTTTTGCCTCCTTCCAATTTCAATTCATTTCTTTTACTTTTTAGATTATTCTCACTTTTAGCGTATTCTTTAATTTCCGTTAATTTAAATTCAGTTGAGTTTGACACTTTTCAGGATTTTGCCAGAAAAAAATTCTTCTGACTAAATCTGACTACTTCGGACTGATGAGAGTCACTCTCACTGACTGTTGCTCTCTCATTTTTGCTGTCATTTCCGAGTTAAGGAACGCTTTTTGGACTAAATCTGACTACTTCGGACATTTTCTGACTATTTCTGGGAGATAAGGAACGCTCCTAATGGAAAGTATGCAACACGCAGCTGTTTTCAACAGCGGATATTTTAAATCTGGTACTTGTTACTTGAATTCAAGCAATGTCCAAGCTTTATGTTGCATTTCCAGTGCCTTATCTTTTTAACTCCAAAAACTAAGTCAGAAAACCAATTTTCATTCTGCTGAGGTTAATATTCCGATCTCAATTTGCGTATGTGTATATACAAAGAATAAAACAAAAAAAAAAAAACAACACAATGGAAAATAATGTCCAGCAAGGAAATATGTGTTTTAAAAAGTAAAAAGAGCTAAGCAAAGATCCGCATTTGGCACAAAGAGCCGCGATTGCCCACCGTTGGTATATGCAGTAATAAACCTTTTTGCAGTTTTTCACCAATTGGTCCCCGATGAGAACTTTTGGGTTGTATGTAACGTTTTCGTTTTGCGCGCACGGCAACACTTACTGTGGGGAATTTCGCCTCATGATTAGAAAAAGTTCTTTTCGAGGATAAAATATATATAATTGTGTTATTTATGAACAAAATTTAGGTTAAATATAATATCAATGCTTGATTAAGAATAATATCAATATTTAGTTAACTACATAATTATTGCTTGTGTTCCTATAAACTGGAAACTCAAATCGTACTTGTAGCCAGAGTGTCCAGATTTGGCGATTTCGCGCCAATTTGGCGATTTTTTTTTAGATATTTGCCCGTAAAAATTTAGGACATCGCCATTGGCGATTTTTTGCGATTTTTTCCTCTGAAATAAGTTTTTTCCAATTATAAAAATATACAAAACCTAGTTTTCCACGATAATTTTACAGAAGAGGCTAATGAACTGCGTGATACACTTGACTTAAGAAGCATATTAAAAGACTGTCAAAAATGTTTAATCACCCTAATCGAAGAACTTTTGAAATGATTACCGAGTCTATTAAATACTTTTAAGCATTGATTTGTCACCAGAAAAGTGTGTGAATCACAAAGGGGACCTGCCAATTCACTATTTGACTTTGAAGGAAAGAAAAGCAGCGGAAACTGAACATTTAAATCTTTTAATTTTCCCATGGAATAACTTTCTCAGAACCATTCTATCCGACTCTGAAGGGTTTTGGATAATTGCTTAAGAGCGAAAACCGCAACAGGCAATAAAATGTTTGGAAATATAAGTAAATTCATATTAAAAATTAGCCTTGCCGCACCCACATGCTTTGTTGAGCGCGTTTTTATACCTTTCATGAGCATGAAATGGTATTATAACTTTGGTCCGATGTTTGTAAGTACCAGAACAAAGAGAGATAGACCCATGAAAATGTATACTTATATGATCAGAACGTCGAGCTGAGTTGATTTAGCCATGTCCGTCTGTCCGTCTGTCTGTCTGTTTGTATGCAATCTAGTCTCTCAGTTTTCGAGATATCCGGATCAAATTTGGTAGGTGGGTGTATTTTTATAATGTATTAATCATTTGTCGGAACCGGAAGAATCGGACCACTATAACATATGCTCCCATACAACTGATTGTTCAGACATGTGATTTTTCGTTATAACTTCTCCATTTATGCAGCTACGAACATCAAATTTTGCAATACCTGCCCCCATTATCAACAGATTACTTACAGTGAAAATTACAAAGATCGGGTCACTATAACCTATAGCTCCCATACAACTGATTGTTCAGATATAAAATTTTGCGTTATAACTCCTCCATTTATATAGCTAGGAACATGAAATCCCGCACTGTTTTCAATAATTATCAACAGAAAACTTACAGTGAAAATTAAAAAGATCGGGTAACTATAACCTATGGCTCCCATACAACTGATTGTTCAGATATGAGATTTTTCGTTATAATTCATCCATTTATGTAGCTAGGACCATGACATTTCGCGCTGTTTTCACTCATTATCAACAGAAGACTTACAGTGAAAATCACAAAGATCGGGTCACTATAACCTGCAGCCCCCAAACAACTGATTGTTCAGATATGAGGTCTTTTATCATAACTCCTCCATTTATGCAGCTAGGAACATGAAATTTCGCACCATTTTCACTCATTATTAACAGAACACAGAATGCTGTATAAGCTTTATCTCCTATAGCACTGATTGTTAAGATACCAGTTTTTGCCATATATTCCTTTATGTACGAAACTAAACCCAATAAAATTTTGTTACCGGTTTACATACCGATCACATAGCGGTGAAAATCACTTAGATTGGTGTCATATAAAGTATATCTTCCATACCTCTGATTGTTTAGATGCGATTTTTTATGTAAGTATGTAACTCCTCTATCGATGTATGCAGATGTACTCAAAAGCAGTAATCTGTCAAAGTAAAATTTGCAGATGTTCATGAAAGGTATGAAGCCTTCGGCATAGCCGAAGACAGCGCTGCTCTTACTTGTTTCCGTAATGAATTCAACAAAAACTAAGATTCGAAATAGAATGACGTTGGAAAGCCTTAATTCAATAGTTCGAATAAAGTGTTATATGAAGGCTAATAGTCTCTGCTGCAAAACGTTTCCAATATCAAACAGTATGTTATAAGTACGGTGACCATCCGTCCTTTATTTTAAAGGACAGTCCTTTATTTTAACCCCTTGTCCTTTACAATTTTTGTCAAAATAACGGACGCCATTTGTCCTTTATTTCTTAAACTGTCCTTTAAATTAGCTTTGGATTTTGCAGAGGTCAATTTTTAAACATAGAGGGCGTGTGTGAATCGGTAACAAAGTTCTATGGGGAAAGCTGTTGAATAATGTTTTTACTATGGTGAGACAGTTTTGCCAATCTGCTGTGTGAAATGAAAACTTTTTTGACAGCAGTAAATTTTTGATAACCGCAGATTTATTCGGAATAAACTATTACAAATTGAAGTGAAATTAATATTTTAAGAAAACATCTACCATCACTGATTGCATTTCATCAATTTAAGCTTTTGTTTTACGAAAAATTACTCACAGCAACAGTCTTTGCGATTGTCAAAATTTTCTATGCATTTGTCAAAAATTTCACTAGTCTCATGAGCTACTGAAATTTTATTTACCTCATAGTTGTCAAAAATTTACTTGCCGCAAACTTTGTTACCGATTCACACACGCCCAGAATATGAAAAAATAAAAATGTCCATAATAAAACAGAATGAAAACCTTCGTCAGTTTGCTTCGCACCCCACTTAAGGGTCACGAATCCTTGATAATACTGAATTGTGGCAGCAAAGGATGGCGAAGTCCTTGATAAGGATTTGGTTTAATTTTTCGGAATCGGTTAAAATCCGGTTACAGAGCCTTTCGAGAAGAAGAACTTGTACTTGGCATACAAGTTGTATGTTCGTATTCTAAAATCATTGGGAAAAATGTCCTTTATTTTACGTTCATTAATATGGTCACCGTAGTTATAAGGGTTGAATAGCTCAATATATGACAACAACAGAAATGTAAATCATTCAGACACTATAGGTGATTTTGAAGAACCTTATTATAGGTTTTTATTTAACTTTTAGCGCGGAGCTCTTAAAAGCGGAATGTGCGATTAATCAATTAATATGAGTTATAATGTCGATATGTTTGCTGGTTTCTTCGAGTCAAACTACTCTGCCAGTTCTACATCTTCCCAACTGAATTCGAATCTATCTAGCTACCCATTCGATCTGCCATCATTTGATTGTATCCGAATTCCATCGATATCTGCTGCGGACGTCCTCATTCATTTGAATTGTTTGAAAATTTCATATACAGCTGGCCCAGACGGTATACCCACAAGTGTTCTTAAAAGTTGTGTATGTGTATGTGTATGTGTTGAGTATTTGTATAAGCCTCTAGCAAATATTTTTAATGCTTCCCTAAAACAGGGTGTCTTCCCATCTTCCTGGAAGGATTCGTTTATCTTGCCACTTTATAAAAATGGAAGTAGGACTAACATCGTAAACTATAGAGGAATTGCGAAGCTTTGTGCTATTGCTAAAGTTTTTGAGGCAATCGTTACGGAAGAACTATCTCACTCTATTACTTCTGCTATTGATCTATAGCAACACGGTTTTTGCAAAGGTAAATCAACTGTATCCAATCTTCTTGAATTCACTACTTATGTGTCTAATGGGTTTAAAAACAATCTTCGAACGGACGTGATTTACACTGATTTCAGCAAGGCATTTGACAAGGTATCTCATTCAACCCTTATATATAAACTTGATCGAATTGGCTTCCCTCCTATTCTTCTCAGCTGGCTTTCTTCTTACTTAGTGGATAGGAAACAAAGAGTAATTTTTAAAAATTGTACCTCCCGGCCAATACATGTCACATCCGGCGTACCTCAGGGCAGCCATATTGGTCCCGTCTTGTTTATTTTATTTATAAATGACCTTCCTAAGGTGTTGAATTACTCGAAATGCTTAATGTACGCTGATGATGTTAAGCTCTTTAAGTACATTAGTACTGCAGAAGATAGGGAGCATTTGCAAGCTGACCTAACCTGCATTTTCGAATGGTGTGAAGCAAATTCCATGTCACTAAATTTGAAAAAGTGTAAATTCATGACCTTCTCTAGAAAATCGTTCTATCCAAATTCGTATATGATATCTGACCACAATGTTGAGCAAGTGACCAATTTCATTGACCTAGGTGTAACTATGGATCCGAAACTAGAATTCAAGTCTCACATAAACTCCTGCGTGATTAGGGCTAGAGGATTGTTGGCTTTTCTTAAGCGCTGGGCCAAGGAGTTCAACGATCCTTATGTCACTAAAGTTCTCTTTACCTCTCTAGTTAGACCGATTTTGGAGTATGCATCTATAGTATGGAATCCTAGCTATCAAATTCATAGTGACAGGCTCGAATCAGTGCAGAAACAGTTCCTGTTATTTGCCCTCAAAAATTTATGTTGGGACTCGTCTAAAAATCTCCCACCCTACAAGGATCGCCTGAAGCTTATAGATTTGCCGACGCTTCAGAGTCGTAGAGAGATGCTTGGTGTTCTTTTTAATTAAATTAATGAATGGGATGGTCAGTAGTCCCTTTTTACTGAGTGAGATAAATGTTTGTATTCCTACAAGACCCACGAGACATTTTAAACCTATTGTGTTGAGTATTTGTAAATCAAACTTTGAAATGCGTGATGCTTTTCGGTGTTTATGCCAAGATTTTAACAAGCATTATGATTGCATCGACATATCTGAATCGCTTTTTGTAATAAAGAAAACATTGCTCAACAAGTTAACTAAATAAACTAATATCTGCAACCGTGAACGGAAAAATTACACAATATCTATGACTGCTTAGTACAATTGTAACGGCTTCGTATATTTCCGCGACCGCGTAGGACAATAGGAGCAGGGATCGGAAACTCGGCCTTTCCGACCTCGCCCAACAGTTCGTCTATAGCGTGGAGCGGAAACTAGGACTTTCCGCCTGCCTCACTTACAAAGTAACGACTACGGGAACATGGATCGGAAGCTCGGCCTTTCCGACCATGATCAACGGCCTGTAAACAGGGCGGAGCGGAAACTAGGTCTTTCCGCCCGCCGCACACAAAAGTAGACTGGAGACAAGGCCTCGCCAGCTACCCAAATTGCTATTGAATATCATTGTTATCTTTACAAGTTAATATTTATAATTATTTCACTCTGTAATGTATCACACATACTTAAATATTCTAAATCTTTTTATCTCAACTGTCTGTAAGAAAACATTTTTCTGTAGACTAAATAAATAAATAAATAAATAAATAAATAAATAATAAATTTAATAATTGCGCAGTCCTATTGCAAAATGACCCCTCGGGGTCCACCTGGACCACTTTGGGAATCACTGTGTATACGGAAAATTTTATGTTTATTTTATTTTTATTTAGAATAACGTCCTATAGAACAGACTATGATTTGAGGGTATGCACCTGGAATATCTGGACCCTTAATAGGGATGGTGCCTCTGCCAGTTTGGTTGATGTCTTCGGGGAAATAAAGATTGACATTACCGCCATACATGAAATGCGATGGACGGGGCAAGGCAAGGTAAGCGTGGCCGATTTGTCTCATTGTCCGATTTGGCTCATATTCGTGATATAAATATATTGGTAAAGGTAGGGGCAATATCTACTATTGCACAAAAAGAACTGCAAGTTGGCGCTGGAGTTATTGGTAAAAATCGACAAGTGAAGTCAATCGGAGACATCAAAGATCAAAATTAAATTACCATTGATAAATCAATCACCAGAACGATTACGGTCCTTGCTTTACGGCGACTAAACAGAATAAAGACGATTCTTGATAAATGCCTACAAATAAAATTGTAACAGTTCTAAGGTATTTCGTCTTAAATAAGTCTATGCGTGATACAACAAGTAATTTTTAGCAAAAAAAAAACCGACTTCAACTCCCATATAAAAAAAAATATATATATATATATATCATGATCCGCTGATCGGATCTTAACCAGATTAGTATGGGACCACCTCTGAGACACTACCTTTCCGATGCAAAAAGAATTATCGAAATCGGTTGACGTGGTCCAAAGTTATGCGGTAACATACATAAAAAAAAAATATTCCGACGAACTGATAACCTCCTCCTTTTTTGGAAGTCGGTTAAAAAGAAGGTAGTTTCAATAAACAACTTTTTGATTAAAAATAAGATTTTTGACACTTGCTCAATTGTGAAAAATTTCGGTGCAGCGTTACCCAATTTAAATTTTTTGGTGGAGGTTATTTTATATCATAAATTTGGGATTGTAAATATAAAATGTGTATTAACCTTTACCTTTTAAAAATAATTAATATCTTATCTTAAAAATGTTTAAATTTCACATTAAATTCGATAACCACTCGCCAAAATCATTATTTTTAGACTGATACAATTTTAGTGAACATATCGTCGGTGATACTGCAAAACGTTCCATGTCACTTATTACCTCTGGTTAGGGTTGCCAGATTTTGAAACGGAGAAAGGAGTACATTTATATTTTCGATAGAAAAAAAGCAGTGCAAGACCTAAAAAAGGAGTACGACTTTTATTTTTATTTTTTTGTGCAATTTGTTGTTAAAAATTACCATTAATTAGGTACAAATAAACAAAGATATTTTAGAAATCTTTTTCAAAGCAACAATAAATGTTAAAAATAAATAACTAAATGGTCTGGCTTTCCAATAAGGGCGGTCGTTAAAGAGATGGTGATCAAAGGGGGAGTGGGCGTGGCACCCAATTGTGATATTTGGCGATTTTTCTAAGGCGTCCCTAGGGACCCATAGGGGGCTAGGTAGTCGGGGGTGCTACGCCCACTCCCCATTCGCTCACCACCTCTTCAATGACTGCCCTTATAGGAAATTTTCCCCAACTAAATTCTACAAAAGAATTCCAAACTCTTTCTGAATATATGGCCAGTTTTTTAATTTAAGCCTTATAAATAATTTAATATTTTTCTGATTTTTATATCCGAGCGCCCTGCACCTACCTTGCTACGACCATGCTTACACTTTTTCACTATCACACGTAACTTTGCTTACTAAGTAGTGTTTGCCACAATATGAATGGCAAAGTACAGGGCGTAAAAAAATAACTGTCGCACAGGTTTTTTGAAAAATAAAAGGGTCCTTTATAGATGTTGCGAGAAAGAGTAGTTTTTTGTTAACTTTGTAAATACTTTACATTAACTTTATTAATTAGTTTTAAAATTTTAATCCTTATTTGCATTTGCCAGCTTTGGGAGATACGTTCATGCGGCACTCACGTCTTTTATAGGTGTACTTTTTCTTAGATTTGGTATAAAAAAAGAGAAAAAAACTGTATAGAATTGGTCGTATGAATGCCCTCCTAGTCACCGGTTCGGAGTCTTTTCGATTCCTGTGTATAAGGCCTTATGTTGGACAAAAGACGGAGTATAAAGGACCCAAATGGGGGAAATTAGCCTATATTTACAGAAGATATGTAATAAAGTAACCGATGAAGACTTGCGTGCCGCTTGCGCTTTTCTCCCAAACCCGCTGGTAAACCAAATGAAGGTTAATATTTAAAAACGAATTAATAAAATTTTCGCAAAATCTATAAAGGTCCCTTTTATTAAAAACAAAAAAAAAACTGGGCGACAGTTATTATTTTACATCCTGTATATGATTAAATATTAATAGCTGGAAAAAGGAGAACAAAAAAAAGTACAAAACTAATAAAGGAGTACATTTCCATATATTTTTTGTGGGAGTACAAGGGAGTACATTACAATAAAAAGGAGTACGTGTACTCCCAAAAGCTGTACGTCTGGCAACCCTACCTTTGGTGCTTAATTGATCTGTTATCTGTATCTGATCGCTTCTGGCAATCGTTCATCTTCATCAGCCAAAGGTAGACAGTGTTGTCATTAGTTTATTAGGGTGTAACAATTTGCAGATGCATTTCGGTGCAAGTGAGAGACCATCTAAGTGTCAAGGGTACTAATAGACATAGACCGTTTTGCAGTATCACCGACGATATTTTAAATTTTTTTAGTGTCCTTATGTCATCTGATTATTTCACAATATAGCTAGCCAGGACTATTAAGATGATACGATTATTTCTGATGTAATTCAGACACTGAAATTACATATTTCGATGTGTTGTTTAATACATATTGTCTTTGTCCATTTAACCGCATGTCTGTCAAGTAACTTGAAAGTGGAAATTACTTTGGGGCGCGTGGGCCTCATGACTTTCAGAGAACTGTTCAATATTGGTGGGGTGTGAAATAAAATTAATGATTTATTGTTAGTATGCAAGCCTAGAACTACAATTATCAACTTATTGAGTATTAGTCCTCTTCTCTTTCAAAAACAAAAGGGGAAACATTCGGTTATATGTGGAATGGATTTTTGCGCAGAATACTTTTCTGCGTTATAAGTCATCGGCCGGGCTTAGAAAAAATTTCCCTCATCAGTCCAACTCCAGCTACGCTTACCCCAGTATCTTTTACAAATAAGTCCATATTTCAAACCAAATTTATTAAAAATTTTTTATTCGAAAGTACCCAACAAAATACCTTTTGCTTGTTCAAATATCGATTCTAAGAACAAAATGGTTTTTAAATAAACAAAAAGTTAATAAAAAAATTTGAAGGATTTTAGATATTTGGTGTGATAGCACGAAATGTCACATTCTGCTTAATTTTCAGGCTGTTAACATGGCGACGAAAAAGTGACAATGGAACACCCTTATTTTTTGTATCATGAGTCTATGTATAGTTGTGTTTTCGTATTCTCCAGCAAAAAATATCCAGTAACTTGCCAGTAACCAAATTTCGGAGAGTAAGCCAATATTTGCTCCCAATGAGTGAAATATGCAAGAAAGTACGAAAACGCGAAACCAGCAAGTCGCTAGTTTTATGATCAGCTGATTAATTTGTTATTTTCCGTTGCAATTTTCTCAGAAAACTAGTATTTTCCATCTTATTATATATGTAAATAGGTTTATTTTGTCAATTGCAACTCTAAAAGCACCACAAACAATTATTTTATTAATCTGAATTACATTAAGCATCATGCCATCAGCTGTTTTTCTTACTAGCAAATAGTTGCTAGTAAAAATGTATCCAGAAAAAATCCAGTAAAACTTGCAAGTTCAGCTGTCATTTTTGCTCCCTCAATTTCCCCTCTTTTGCCAGTTTCTTGCAAGTTTTTGCGTACGAAAACGACATCCAGTAAAAAACCAGTAAAATTAGTACTGGATTTACTGGATAGTGCGTACGCGAACAGGGTTTATATTGGACTTCTGTGGACTAATGATACTCCCCCATTTTGAAATTGCCACAAATTGTACTATACAGATACATCGGACCAGATAATTGTTGCCACAAAAACTTCTTCACTGACATAACGCTTTCATTAGGTAATTTGAGACGGCAATGGAGGATATGCCTTCTGACGACCACAAAGCCAAACGAGAACGTGATTGTTGGTAAAAACGTTGGACCAAATGTTTAAATAAAAAATTAATTTTTTGGTGGAACGAAGTTCGCAAGGACTGCTAGTAAAAACATAAAAACCGATTTGTTTTTTTTTTTAACTCGTAACTTCAATTCCAGTTCTGCTTTGATACAAAAATTTAAGACCAAAAGTTTGTCCCTACGGGAAAGCATTGGTGTTATTGAAGAGATTAAAAGCTATTAACTCAAATGGACGATAACAAATATTTGAAAACAATTAAATTCAGTCTTGAAAAGAAATTAAAGTTTCATATTTTAGTGTAATATAATCCGCATTATTTTTAATAATAGTAAAAACGTGACAACTAAATTAATGCACTAACACTACTGGAAATATGAAAATTTCGAATTCCGTCCAATCCTTGAGATAAACTGAGTATTTTTTGAGGATTTTTATTTTGAGGAATTTTCTCTCGATATATTTGCAGATAACAAATGCAATCATGTTTTACTCAAGAGAGTTGTTAAATAGCTCTGCAAATTTTTGAAAAAAAAGCTTTCCGAAGTTTTTAAGAGCGAAATACACTACACAATCGGCTTGTCAAACATTTTTCAAGCCTACTTTCTTCCGGTTCACAATGTAAAAGGGTTTGGTTTTCTTCGATATTTCTCTCTTGCGTCCTCATTCGGTAAAAATGCCGTTGCTATTCAGGCGATTTTATCATACACAACGCATGCGGTTTGATCAAACGTCAACATGGCGGCCAGAAAATCGAAAAATTTTAATTTTTGTTCACATTTTCCTCAAACGGCTTGTCAAACCTTCAAATACCCCCATGCACAACATAAATAGCTTTAAGGAAAGGGATATTTCGCTTGGTTTGTCAAGCCCCTTGCGTAGTGTTTTTCGGTCTTAAGCACACTGCATTTGCTACTAAATATTCAAAATGTTATCGATAATTTTTTTCATTCTATCGTTATATTTTCAACTTATGTATTTTGAACTTGCAAAATCTCGGTAACGAATAGAGAGAACACGCATTGTCATAAGGGTCATAAGGATATTCATATTGATTCTTCATTAGATCCAGAAAATTATAGGAAAAAGGTTTTTGAATTAAAAGATTCTTCAGGTTCATATAAGTTTCCCAATTTAAAAAAAAATTATATCTGCATTGCTAATATAGCCCTTTTCTAATGCTTCAGTAGAACGTATATTTAGTAGTTTAAAAATGTGCAGGGCTGACTTGAGAACCAGATGGAGCACTGATATAGTTGCAGCAATATTATATAACAACCAAGGCATAAAAAACAACGGTGCCACTTTGTTTGAACCGCAAGAACAAATGTACCAATTGAATTGGAGAATGTAATTAGTTTTTATACTAAGTCTCAGTAAATAGTATGCAAGACACAATACTCATATCTGTAGTAAGAAAATTTTGAGTAATTTATTCGAATTTTGAGGACCTTTCATTTGTTTTTGAGGAATTTGGTAATTTTTTTATGGCAACACTGCTCGTGAATGTGCGGGGTGCACACTTATCTGCATCGCTGGCTCATTTTTGGTACAAAATTCTTGAGTATACGTAGTACAATATTTATATTGTGTAAATTCGGTATTTCGATATTTGTGAAGAAGTGCAAAGAATAAATAGATCCTGGAAATCTGTGTCAATAGTGTAAGTATTTTTTTAATTTTCATTATAAAATTTATCTTTGTTACCTACAGCAACAATAAAGACACGATATTTTTACCAGCTACAGCTATTTTTCCATTGTTTGTTTACTGTCTATTATTATTTATTTTTTTAACAGCTTATTATCTAACAAAAACAACACAAGTCCAAATTTCAAACTTTGTAGAAAAATTAGAGAAATTCAACAAAATTAGGGAAAACTTTTTATTAAGAATATTGACTTTGTCAAGCATTTTCTTCCATACGAAGTGTGTTCCAAAATTTTTTTGTATGGAATAAAATAATAACACTACTCGCAAAACAATTTATCAAAAATCAACGCGAATTTTTAGCCACTTGAAACTTGCACTTTCTTAAGCTAGAATTTAAAGCGCATGCCTAAAATTTTTCTAGAAAATCTTAATAAAATGTTTGTTGTAAAAATTGTTTGCTGAATTTTTCTAAAATTTCTACAAACTTTGAAATTTGGACTTATATTGTTTTTGTTAGATAATGAGCTGTTTTAATAAAAAAAAAATAATAAACAGTAAACAGACAATGGAAAAAAGCCGAAACTGGTCAAAATATCGTGTCCCTATTAATTAAAATTATCTGCTCGAATGTACATATCGCACACCGTCTTCAAAAGAGTCACAACTCAAAATTTGGCATTTTTGAAATTATCCGCCAAAAATGTACACAAAGCTTTTATTTATCTTTCAGCAAAAGCT
Organism: Rhagoletis pomonella; assembly: GCF_013731165.1. Lineage (NCBI taxonomy): Eukaryota > Metazoa > Arthropoda > Insecta > Diptera > Tephritidae > Rhagoletis > Rhagoletis pomonella. The sequence continues at coordinate 12,189,693 of NW_023458561.1, read as the reverse complement.
GGAGCAAATTTTTGATATAGTTTGTTACAAAAACCTAAGGTAAAGTCGCCCTTGCCCATATGATTAGCATATGCTACGAAATAGTTTTTCGCATTTTCTGACGAACGTATTATTTTGAGTTGTGACTCTTTTGAAGACGGTGTGCGATATGTACTTTGAAAAGGAATAGACTTTTATGGATCTAAGATCTTATTTTGCATCTCTTATTTTATAAAATCGTTTGTTTAAAGTTAATATTAATAATGTGATCAAATTCAGAGTCAGTTAGAACGATTTCATCAACTTTCTTAGAAAAAGACGGTATCAATTTGGAAGGAGAGTATAAAGTGTGGTTGGAACGATGGACAAATAAGGAAAGCGAAAAGCCATTCCCAAAATCAGCAGCAGAAGTTCTTGCTAAATGCGACGAATATGATTTTCCATTGATTAAATTTAAATTATGAAATTTAAATTATTACAATAAAAATTCTGAATAAGTTGTTAAGTTACTTAATTACATCCTTCATTTTACCAACATTGTAAGCAAGAAGTAAGTATTTATATGTATATATTGCATTAATAAACCCAAGGTATAACTTTATATCTTGTTTTTTTTTTTTTTGAAATAGTACATGCAATTGTTTTATTAGACCTTGCACCAAATTCACAAAATAAAAAGTAATACTATATCACAAAATACTCTACTTCACACTTCATAAAAAATACTCGAACCTATATTTGCATGAAAAATAAATTAGGGTTAGATGCCTGTAATTTAACGTTATTTGACAAGTTGATCCCGATCGCCCCCTCCCAAATAAAATCCTGTATCCGCCACTGTGAGTGATGGGCATAATGTATTTCCTCCTCCTACAAACAAAAAAATAAAAATAAAATAATAATAATACCAAAAGGACATCCATTTGTACAAGTTTGTACAGTAAAACGAATTGTTATACGTTAATTTGTTTTTATTGTATCAGCTGCAGTGGCGTAGCCAGGGGGGGGAGAGGATTTGGGGGATAGATCCGCCCCCCTTCCCCTTTCTTTGTCAATAAAATAATATTTTCTACTTTTGAATTAATAACACAATACTATTTTATCCTTCTGATTTATATTTTTTTATTTCAGACTGATGACAAATTATCTTTTAATGAACATATATGACACGTATATATATCTATATATTTCATGATTCAATGATCGGATCTAAACCAAAATAATATGGACCACTTCTGAGACACTACCTTTCCTTTGCAAAAAGAATTATCGAAATCGCTTGACGTGGTCCAAAGTTATGCGGTAACATACATAAAAAAAAATAAATAAAAAAATAAAAAATATTCCGACGAACTGATAACCTCCTCCTTTTTTGGAAGTCGGTTAAAAAGGGACCTACGCTTAAAAAAAGAGATTTCGAGAAAAACGACTTTGAAGTTTACCAAGTTGATTTTGATGCTTCTGAACGTTTTAATGGATTGAAACTCGTTACTCAGGGGTGAAATTGTGAAAAAAACGAATGCAGCTAGAAAGCTGCGGTTTATTGCATTGGAAAGAGTAGCCCGTTTACTATAAGAATCGATGAAAAAGTGAAAACCGATTTTTTCTGACCGTAGGTACCTTTTAACTTTACGTGTCACATATAAAATTATCGGTTGGTGGATTATGCAAGTCTTTTCAGACCATTTGCGAAAACCAATAGGCTTCGCTCCCATGGTGTGTTAGTGCTGTCAAATTAGAGCACAAAACCATGGGATGCTCTGATTGGCTGGATGCTGAGTCTCGTATCATGTAATCTATGTACATGATTCAATAATTAAAGGTTAAAGGGGAAGAATGAAATCCCTTGTTGCGAAAACGGTAGTAGAAAAGTACGCAAACAAGGCACTTAGTAGTGAATTTTTTGTTTGTAAATTTTAGTGTATTTGCAGGAAATTTGGCATTTTAAACAAAATATTGAAAGAAATATTAAGAAATGCGTTTTATGTAAAATTCGAATTTAAAAACAGTTTTTGTTTTCATCAGTTAAATGTGCTTTATATACATATACAAATATACATATTGTACAAAAACGCATAATTCTATTTCACATGAAAGCTACACTTTTTCAAGAAAATTTGCAAAGAAACAACACGGTGCCACTGCTAAGGGAGCCGTGCGATAGAGACCACTGTCAGTTTATGTAGCCTTTACACTGGATCACAAATTTTGATTTTGATTTTTTTCTGCAGATACCACTATCCAATTTGTATGTAGAACCGCTCGCTGATTCCGAAAATCGAGTTAATTTATCTTTGAATGGATACGTTTTCGAGATATTTGCAATTTACCGTTATTCAGCTTAAAAAAAGGAGTGGTTCCACTTAATCAAGTATATCTTACGAGCCAATTAAATAATCGTAATTCGAGGTGCAGTAAATGAAAGAAAATAAAATTTTCTATAAACCGTGTATACATCACTTTTCGATAGCTCCGATAGTTTCTCAGAAATTAATTAATCATTCCAGACTTTTAGTTTTTTTGATGGAAAAATGCAAAAAATTCAAAATTTAACAGGGAAAAAGGTCAAAAATAACAGTTTCTGTGTAAATATTTTGTACTTGTGTTTAAGCCTGTTCCTTTGGAAAAAAACGAAGCTACTAATGAAGAAAATCGATAACCAAATAAGAAGATAATGATTGGTCAAATAAAAATGCGCAAGGATTTTTTGTATGAAATATGAGCAGGAAAGAGCGTTACTCATACGCCACGTACACCTGAGTATGTAGAGTGTTTGCTTCGAAAACAAGAGGCGTCAGAAATGATTATTTATTTCTCAGAAACTATCAGGGCTATGAAAAAGTGATATGTATATAGTTCATGGAGAATTTTATTTGCTTTCATTTC
>NW_023458561.1:12156762-12176828 GCF_013731165.1 Rhagoletis pomonella | reverse complement strand
CGTTCCACCGCCTGACTATGACGAGGTACGTATAGCAATAACGCGGCTGAAAAACAACAAAGCCGCTGGAGCTGACAGCCTGCCAGCTGAGCTATTCAAGTACGGCGGCGAGGAGTTGATAAGGTGCATGCATCAACTCTTGTGCAGAATATGGTCAGATGAACGCATGCCCGACGACTGGAATTTAAGTGTGCTCTGCCCAATCCACAAGAAAGGTGACCCCGCCATTCGCGCCAACTACCGCGGGATCAGCCTTCTAAGCATAGGTTACAAGGTCTTATCGAGCGTATTGTGTGAAAGACTGAAGCCCACCGTCAATGAACTGATTGGGCCTTATCAGTGTGGCTTTAGACCTGGCAAATCCACCATAGACCAGGTATTCACAATACGCCAAATCTTGGAAAAGACCCGCGAGAAAAGGATCGACACTCACCACCTATTTGTCGACTTTAAAGCCGCTTTTGACAGCACTAAAAGGAGTTGCCTATACGCCGCTATGTCTGAATTTGGCATCCCCTCAAAACTCATACGGCTGTGTAAAATGACGTTGAGCAATACCACCAGCTCCGTCAGAATTGGAAAAGACCTCTCCGAGCCGTTCGCCACAAAACGGGGTTTCTGACAGGGCGACTCCCTTTCATGTGACTTCTTTAATCTGATGTTGGAGAAGATAATAAGAGCTGCAGAACTGAACCGCTCAGGAACAATTTACTACAAGAGCGTGCAATTGCTGGCTTATGCCGATGACATCGACATCATCGGTAACAAAAACCGCGAAGTCTGTTCTGCCTTTTCCAAGTTGGATAGGGAAGCAAAGCGCATGGGTCTGGTGGTAAACGAGGACAAGACGAAGTATCTCCTGTCATCAAACAAACAGTCAGCACATTCGCGCCTTGGCACCCACGTCACTGTTGACAGTTACAATTTCGAGAAAGTAGAGAATTTCGTTTACTTGGGAACCAGCATTAACACCGATAATAATGTCAGCATTGAAATCCGACGTAGAATCACTCTTGCCAACAAGTGCTACTTTGGACTGAGTAGGCAATTCAGGAGTAAAGTCCTCTCTCGACGTACGAAAACCACGCTCTATAAGTCACTCATCATGCCCGTGCTGGTATATGGCGCAGAAGCATGGACAATGACAACATCCGATGAGGCGGCTCTTGGAGTGTTTGAGAGAAAGATTTTGCGGAAGATTTACGGGCCTTTACGCGTTGGCGACGGCGAGTACCGCAGACGATGGAATGATGAGCTGTATGAGCTTTACAACGATATGGACATAGTGCAGCGAATTAAAATACAGCGGCTTCGCTGGCTTGGTCATGTCGTTCGAATGGACACCGACGCTCCAGCTCTGAAAGTATTCAACTCGGAACCCGCTGGTGGTAGCAGAGGAAGAGGTAAGCCCCCACTACGATGGAAAGATCAGGTGGAGAAGGACTTGGCTTCACTTGGCGTTTCCAATTGGCGTCAGTTGGCACAGAGGAGAAATGATTGGCGTGCTTTGCTGAACTCGGCCAAAATCGCTTAGGCGGTTACAGCGCCAAAAAAGAAGAAGAAGAAGAGCTGCTAAAACTGTGCGGGTTCGTTTGACAACCTAACTTTTTGTTTTGGAATTTGAATTTGCTTGCTTTTAATAAATATATCTATAAAATGAATAATTTTGTGGTAGCTTTGGGACTATTTAACAATATAATAAATTTGCAACAGAAAAGGAGAATGCTCCATCCTGGCATCTATAAAAGAATCCATTTGCTCTTCTGACCCTGCGAAATAATATATATCCATCGAATTGCATATATACTTATCTGAATGCAAAAATCAAATAAAATAATATACTTACATCTTTCTGAATATTTTCTTTTTTGTGCCATAGCAATGATAAAAATTAGTTAAAACATCAAAAAATCGTTGTTCATTTAATCGCTCGCTCAAATATATTTGGCTGTTCAATTTAGGTTGAAAAGTATGTTCGCAGAAAATCTAAATTGTTCCTATTCACTGCGTTACCGACACTTTCTAGTGATTTAGGATTTTTCTCGATTTAGGTAGCAATTTAGACGTACTCGCAAGCCTAAGTGTCGAATAGACTTAAAAATTACTGAGTTTTATTTATATTTAACGGTATTCAAAAATGAATTTACTTAATTTGCAGTTTCAATAATTTTCAAGTGCAATACTTGTACCCAGTTAGTTATAAGTTAGCCATTCATTTGACGTAATTTGGGATTCATATATTAATTTGAATAAGATACTGCCAGCTTGTAAGATTTCTACACTAAGTATTGAAATGTTATCAACATGTGTATATTTAAAGAAAGTACTCAGTACTTTGTAAAATACCCGATCCCTAAATTTGTCGATACCAAAGAACTCGATCCTCAAAAGTACTCGATACTTCCCAACACTACTAAATATATAGATCCTAGTAATTTCTAATCGAAACTGCTCTATCTCTTAGCAGGAAAAAAAGGAATTTTGGCGCAGTATTAAATTTTCTTGGATGAAACTTTTGGGGTTATTGTTAGAGCAAAGTCCCACCTGTTGTTAAGCAAACCTCTTTTCTCATGGACTTCTCTGGCATATCTGCAATATTAAAGCTTGCCTTAACATTTCGAGCAAACAACGCGAAATCTTTTATTACAAGTCCAGGAACAGTCTCTTTGCCATCGCATATCGCCCTGAATTTCATTGTTTTGGGGCATTGAACATAGGATTGAAACGTAAATATTTTTTTTAATTGTAATGCAGTGACTGTCATAAAACCTTTCTAAATCTCTAAAGAAGGCACTTAGGGTCAGTTTTTCAGTGCCAGTTTAAACTTAGATTAAGTAAACTAAGTTTAGATTGAACAGCTGACTGACATTTGATTAACTGATCTTAGTTTAAACCAGCCAGATCGGGCGTTTAAACTTAGTTTAAACCACAGCCGGACACTGAAAAACTGGCCCTTAAAATATAAAAAGGAAATGAAATAGTGCTTTATAGTAAAAACAGAGACCGCAAACAAAAATTAAAACGTAACGATTATTTTCCTAGCAAAAAATAAAACTTTAAACGTAACCATTATTTTAGGAGTAAAGAATAAAACTCAAAACGCAACGATTATTTTCCGAGCAAAAAATAAAACTCGAAAAATAACCATTATCTTCCGAGCAAAAACTAAAACTCAAAACATAACGATTATTTTCTGAGTAAAAAATAAAACTCAAAAAATAATCGTTATGTTTTGAGCAAAAAATAAAACTCAGTTATTAACGATTAAAAAGTGATTTTTATAATAAAAGTTATAACCGTTACGGTCCCTGAGTGAAAATATAATCTAGTTATGAAACTAGTAACCCCGAAAGTAATTATGTGCTAAGAAGATACTTTTATTATACTTTCATTCACAGTGAAATAAAATAACATAGCTTATTCGAAATTACGCAAACTTTCGGTATTGAGTACTAATTTATCAAGGCATACATGTTTAACAAGTAACTTTATATAACGTTCACTTAGTCATGCACGTATGAATGTATGTTTGCGCATGTATGGAATATTATTTGAAGTTCTGTTTATGAGGCAGGTGCCCGATGGTGGATCCTTTTGTTAGACATAAAAGTAGCGAGAAAAGTTTGCAATGCATCAACAAAAGTTACCGAAGCCAAAGTTGACTCAAAGCACATAAACTTATACAAAACATATATTTATGTACATTTGTACGTATGTATGTACATTAAAGTGGTCCAAAAATGTATGTAAAAAAAATAAGGTCGCATTTTTAATGCCGCCACCCTCTAGGATTCTTCTATACCGACAAAAAATATACCCCTATTTTTTAATTTTGAAATAACAAAAAATTTAGGGAGTGCTCAAAGCGCTCAAAGTTTTCAATGTATTTTATATGGGGCAAAAACAACTTTTCGTAGAAATAGTGTAGAATTCTTGCAAATCAATATTTTTTTTTTATTATTCCCTAAATATATATGTTTTGATTTCAAAATAAACAAGTAAGAAAGTCTAAGTTCGGGCGGAGCCGAACATTAAATACCCGGCGCAATTATTAAATATATGTTTTCCACCTTTCCGAAAACTACCGCTACACGATTAGCCGGGGTGTATAAATTTTAAGTAAATTAGCGTGCTTAAATTTCGAAATATTGCAGTTTCAAGCATTTCTGAAATATACCGTTATATGAAAAGCGGTCGTAATTTAGTCCGATTTCAATAATTTTCAACGCTTTGCTTTTATGTGGCAAGCACAACAACCATACCGAGTTTGGTTCAAATTGCTAGAACGGTTAGCGAGATACATATATGTGATCATAAGTGGGCGGTGCCACGCCCATTTTCCAAAATTGTATCATAAGCGTATTTCTTGGTAAAAAATTGTAGCAACCATCAATTTTGAATAAATTAGCTTTAATATTTACTGATTTATCGAGGATTTCGTATTTTTCTAAATTACCGTTATATGGGATGTGGGCGTGGTTATTGTCCGATTTTAAAAATTTTCGGCCATGTGGTATGTTGTAGCAGGACCAACAACTGTGCCAAGTTCTGAAGAAATTGGTGCAGCGGTTACCAAGGTATACGCATATAACCATAACTAGGCGTGGCTACGCCCATTTGCCAAAATTTTTTAATATTCTTATTTTTCGCCTAAAACTCATTGTAAATAGCAATTTTGGGTGAATTATCTTCAGTAGTTACTAAAATATCGCACTTTTCGTATTTCTGAAAATTACCGTTATATGGGAGGTAGGCGTGCTTACTGTCCGATTTCGCCCATTTTCATTACCATCTGTCCCATGCCCAAAAGAAGTCCACGTACCAAGTTTCGTTAAGATATCTATATTTTTACTCGAGTTATCGTGTGCACAGACGGACGGACGGACGGACAGACAGTCACCGCTTAATCGATTTCTCTTTTCATTCTGATCATTTATGTATACATTTGTCTATATCTATCTCGATTCGTTTTGCCTGTTACAAACAACTGTTATGTGAACAAAGTTATAATACCCTTGTGCACAAGTGCGCTCGGGTATAAAAATAGGGGTATATTTATTTTCGGTTCAGAACAATCCTAGGGGGAGGCGGCATTAAAACTCCGACTTTATTATTTTGGACCACTCTAATGTACATGCGTACGTGTCCATGGCCCTATACATAAAAGGACATTCTGGAAGCATACATACTATGTGGTTGTGTGTCATGTCTTTTTTCACAATTTTGCGTCGTTGATGGGAGAGGTTCCATTTTCTTTCGGATGATTCATGGCTTTCTCAGTTTAGAATTTTCTAGTCGAAATCTATTACAAGCAATTTTTTTTAAAGAATTAACTCACCAAAAATCCATTTGGCTCTTGTTAGATTTGGAATTCAATGCAGTACAAGGCAGTTATTGGCGTGACTGGCCACTCCCTTGTGCCAAGGTAGTAAACTGAGTGTGTGGATTTTACGATTAATAAATATGGCTCACTCGAAATAATATCGATATTTTAACTTTGTATTACGTTCACATTTTGTTTAGTAAACTACAATTCTTGTTTTGTATTATTTTAATAGCTTAAATTTTCCACTGGCACTTGAAACCGAATCTGTTGTGCGTTACTTTGCACTTTAATATAAAGGTTTACTCTCTCAAACGCGTTGCTAAGGACTATTCTAATCGTAATTTTATGCAATGCATTTATTTCCATCAGTCAGCGAGCTTTGAAAGCTCCTTTTTAATTTGGGAACTTTCTGTAGAGCGTATGTACATTGTGGTTTTCGGTTTGTTTTGGTATTATGTTTTGTTGTTTACTCTTGACTGTATAAAGCATACATCAAATGTATGTATGTGTGTACATATTTGAGCTTTTTCTAATGTTATCATTTACCTTCTTTATACCTACACAAGAACCGCATTAACCAAAATCCGATTGCACTCAACATGTATTTCTTTACAACATTTATACCTCTGTATTTATAGCGCACTCGATGAAGTCGTATTCAAAAGTAAACAAAATCTACTATTTTTATACGACATTTTTTTAATAAACAAATTGCGCGGTTGACCGAAATGGAAACAAACAATAATTGTAATTTATTATAACAATAATTCAAATTTAAAACGGGCTGTATAAAGAGAGCCAGCATATTTTCACTTCACGTCAAATGAATTATGCGTTTATACAAGGCATATTCAACAAGGTAGAAGTGAAAATTCAATCGAGCTCTCTCATAGCTGACTGTAATGTCAAAAAACGTAAACAAAGAAAATAACCCTTTGTTATGCATTTACCATATTTGATAAAACTCAACGGCCCGTAGCTATAGTCAAATAAAAGTTAAATGCAGCTTTTTGACATAACTTTCAATGGGATATCTGTCAAAAAAAGCGGCTTGTAACTTTAGAGTCGACTTTATTTTGACTATAGCTACGGGCTAATATCTTTGAAATGGAAGTTTTTGTAGATATGAAAATTTTTAAAATCTCATTAGAATCAGCTTCATTTTAGGTATTACCTTTTCGTTTTAATGTAAATGTGGAAATGCATACTTACTCAAAATTACACACTAAGTGAAACACCCTCATTTATAAACGCATTTTGGCAATTTTCTTGCTTTTACTAGCGCAATGTTTTTAAGCATTTATTTTTTTTATTCAAATACTTAATTCTAAAGTATATTAGACATTTAAAAAAGGTTTGATTATTCTAAATTTATATCAGAACTTATCTTCAATAATTCAGCTATTAAATTTTTGCAATTCGAAATTTCCTTTCCATTAAATTTATTAAAAGTTAGTTTCAGTTTCTTTATGTCAACAAGGAATTCCGGTTTAGGTTTTGTTAGACCACCATTTGAAATTTGGTCTATCCATGTACATATATGAGTGGAAGATTTTCTCTTCATATTCGGTATAATAATTCCTGCACCTGGGAATAAACGCGTCCGCTTAGAAATACCCGGCTGCGATGGGCAACAAATAAAGTCACTGGCACTAAAATGGTCTTCGCGCACACGTGAAGAGTCTCCTAATGAAGCATTGATACTTCCGAGTTTTAAAATAACGCACAAGTTTGTTGTCCTGGCTCTTGTCAAACACAACATATTATGTATTTAAAATCAGTCGCACAGCTCACAATTGAAAATGTATATTAAAAAAAGTAAGAGCAGCGCTGTCTTCGGCTATGCCGAAGGCTTCATACCTTTCATGAACATCTGCAAATTTTACTTTGACATATTACTGCTTTTGAATACATCTGCATAAATCGATAGAGGAGTTACATACTTACATAAAAAATCGCAACTAAACAATCAGAGGTATGGAAGATATACCTTATATTAGCACCAATCTACGCGATTTTCACTGCTATGTGATCGGTATGTAAACCGGTAACACAATTTATTGGGTTTAGTTTCATACATAAAGGAGATATATCGCAAAAACTGGTATCTGAACAATCAGTGGTATAGGAGATAAAGCTTATACAGCATAGATTTTGACGATTTTCTCAGTAGACTTTGTATGATTATTTATAAAATATCTTACGAAATTTATCGGTTTTAGCTGTTCAAATAAAAGAGTTTTACAGTAAAATCTCATATCTGAACAATCAGATGTATGGAAGATACATATACTTTATAGTCACCCGATCCTTGTTATTTTCACTGTAAGTATTCTGTTAATAATGAGTGAAAATGGTGCGAAATTTCATGTTCCTAGCTGCATAAATGGAGGAGTTATGATAAAAGACCTCATATCTGAACAATCAGTTGTATGGGGGCTGCAGGTTATAGTGACCCGATCTTTGTTATTTTCACTGTAAGTCTTCTGTTGATAATGAGTGAAAACAGCGCGAAATTGCATGGTCCTAGCTAAATAAATGGAGGAGTTATAACGAAAAATTTTATATCTGAACAATCAGTTGTATGGGAGCTATAGGTTATAGTGACCCGATCTTTGTAATTTTCACTGTAAGTATTCTGTTGATAATGGGTGCAAGTACTGCACCGGATATATCGAAAACTGAGAGACTAGATTGCATACAAACAGACGGACAGACAGACAAACGGACAGACGAACAGACGGACAGACGGACATGGCTAAATCGACTCAGCTCGACGTTCTGATCATATAAGTATACATTTTAATGGGTCTATCTATTTTTATTCTGGTACTTACAAACATCGGACCAAAGTTATAATACCATTTCATGCTCATGAAAGGTATAAAAATTAAAATTTTGAATACTATAGGGTTAAGAGTTGACATTTTAGTCGCAGTTCAAAAGAGAGAAATGTCGAAATCACTTCTACCTTGTTATGCCCAAAATTTATTCAACAAAGTGTGATTGAATTTGACATTGCTCTCAGAAGAACCATCCTATAAAGTCAAATTGAAAAAAAATTTGTATGAATTTTGAATCGATTGTTTATATTTTTTGGCATAATAGTACCTTAAAAGAGAGCCTAACTGAGTTGTCAATCACACCTTGTTTAATACACCTTGGTTATGCCTTGCGTTTTCTAACTGATGTGAGAAACAAAGAACCGATTTGAAAACAAATTGAAGTTAATACACTTTTCAATTTCAACGCGTTTTGAAATTTAGTTTATGCATCCGTTTTGAGTCACAGCGAACTGGGTCAAAGCGCTTTATGTGTCAGTATAAACAAGGTAATTGATTTTACCCAAATGAAGGAAATATTTTGGGATACTATTCCTGAACTTGCCACGTTACTAGCCATGGGTAATAGATAGCGGAGTTTTTATGGCGCTAGCTCAATAACGCCGGCGCCACCTGTGGTGTCAGAGCACTAGCTCAGCGCGACAGCGCATCTGAGTGTCACCATAGTCCACATCGTCATACAGTGTAATACACCATACCAAGAATGGTAGAATAGGTTCCTTCCCGTGCCCAACGCGGAATCCCGCGGGTGCCAAAAGAGCCCAGAAATCATTCCCGTACTCAACAAATTGGCTAATAGAGAGCGAAAATTGGAACGTATTGGATCGTAAGTGTCTTCTTCTTCCTGCCCAAAACAGCCCGGACTTTTTCTCCGGGTAAAACGAATAAAGCGTCAAAGTGCATATCAGCTGTTTTGTGTTTACATGTTGCCTGTTTCTAGTGATGTGCTGAGTTAATACTTTTATGTATTGATCGATATTCGGTACCGATTTAAAAAGTTCCAATACTCTCGATACTCGGTACCGAAACATCTAGGTTTCGAAAAAAAGCACACATAGGCCAAAAATATGGAAAAAACGGTTCAGGGGAGACTCGCCTATAAAAACCCGAATGTAGGAGCCAATAGAGCTTTTAATACGGATTCAAATGAAAGATGTATATATGTCGGTTCGAGGCCATAATGCAGAGACACTCTTACTTGTTTGAAGCGTTTTTGTTCCAGCTGAATCGGATTATATCATTTTTGTAGGCCTGCGACAATTATCGAATCGGCATCGGTTTTGTTGGCGTATGATATGAAATATTTTTACGTCAACAAGTGCGATATCGATTCGAAACTTGTCGCTAACTGGTTACAGAATCTCCCCCCTGAAAGGCTTCTTCATCCGTAAAAGCATTTTTCTTGAACCTTGGATCAACTAAGATTAAAACTGATAAAATAATATTTCTCTATTGCGATAAGTTCAAGTATTTTAGCCGATATCATATAAATTAGTAATTAAAGTTTTTTCTAAACTTGAAATGCATAAAATGGCGAAGGTTTTAGTGTAAAGAATCGGTTTCGGGTACCGAAAAAGAAGTATTGGGTACCGAAATCTTTTTTAAGTATTGGGTACTCAAAAATTCAGCACATCACTATCTGTCTCACAAATTCTGTACCACAAGTAAACAAAGAATAGAGAGAAAAGAAGAACGAGTTGAAACTGCCAAAACAGTTCACTTTACAGCGAAAAACGTGTTTTAATTTTGCTAAATGCAAAAATATTGCATTTTCACATAGTCTATTAGAGAATAGTGAACGTTAGTGCACTCGATTGATTTGCAAACGAAGCTGTTGCAGCAAACGTTTTAGTGCACTCCATTGCTTTGCAATTAACTGCCATACCTAAACAAAAGCGTCAGCGTGGTCTGGCTGTCAAAAATTCTCATGTCCATACAATTTGTATGAAGCATACCGAAACAACGCGGCGTCAACGCTGAGCGGTTGGAAAATCCGATTTTGACAGGGCGTTAGGTATTGAAGTTGGCTGCAGAAAAGGGCGGAACTGTCATTTTCGTGTTACACACAAACAAACCTATGCTTATTGTTGGTGTTATTTCTGCGTTTGATGTAGCGTTGACGTTTTTGTTTAGGTATGGCACTTCGGCGCTAACGCTAAGCGTCAGAAACCGCTCCGCCCAACGCTTTTGTTTAGGTATGGCAGTAAGGCTGATGCAGCAAACTGCGGCAGCATATCAGCGGGATTGATTAGTTAACTTGCTAAAGGAGGATGCTTGGAGCAGAAGCGAAGTCATTGTGACGAAATGCTGTCAATAGAATAATAAAGATACATTTCGAGAACAGCTTTACCGTGCCCTATGTACACAAAATGCAGCGATTCGTCGCAGCGCTACACTTGCATCTACGCATCTAACATCTTGGCGGCTGTCGAAATTTAACACACGGAACTTCATTTTATTAGTTTTTACGCCGTCTTCAACTCAAAATTCACTCACAAATTGCAAGTTAACACCATTTAAACTGATTTTCCATTTATAATTCAAATTGTCTCTTTGTCTTTGTGTGATTTGTAAACAAAGGTTTATTTACAAGTTACCACAACTGTCAAAATCGGGCCGATTTAATCGGCAAAACCAAAGTAGCGGTACCACTGACGCCGCCACCTTTGTTCGGTGCACCGTGACACCATACGGTGGTGTCATGTCCACGGTTGCCACATTTGGTCACTTGTGACCGAAATGGGTAATTTTTTGAGTGCTTGGTAACTTGGCACCCTTTTTTTATTTTGGTAACTTTTGGTAAGTTTGCCGTGTGTAAAATCAGACTAAAAAAGATGGATTAATTTTATAGATTGTACTGTGGTTGTGTTAGCGGTGGCAACACTACTAGAAACAATTGCGTTGATCAGGCAACACAGCGCTCAGCAAACATAACTAACCACATATCGAAGAAAATTATTGCTGGGCAGTCTACTCGTTAATTTATCACAGTGTGGGGCGCCTGTCACACGTTCAATATTTCCTGTGATATCTGGATCGTGATCCATATTGATGGATTTCAAAAGTGCACTGTCACACGGTCAGTATTTATATACATTAACCAAGTATCGCGATGTTTATTGACGGTGTAGCGTGCAGTATTGATGGATCGTGATCCATATCGCGAAATTTAAAAAAAAAATTGAAATCTGGATCGCGGATCGCATTTTTGTAAATAAATATTGAGCGCGTAACACTTTCAAAACGGGTTTCATAGGTGTCGTCAGTACATCTTGTACTCTCATAAATAATGCGAACATCGAAAACGTATTCGCTATGCTTTCGTTCTCGTTGCTTAAAACCTTTAAAAACAAATTGAACAAATTTTAATTAACATTGGAAATTTTAAAATAATAGTGGAATGCATTATCTGTAAATTACTGTAATACTGACGCGATAAATATTGTGCATGTAGCTTCGTGCGCGATCCATCAATCCATCAATATGGATCGCGATCCAAATATCGTGATAATTACTGACCGTGTGACAGGGCACAAATGGTGATGGATCGCGCGGGAATGCTATATGTTCAATATTTATCGCGTCAGTACTTATATGCTTTTGGATTGAGAGGTTTAAAGTCCAATAGATGAAGCCTGGAAATCTTATCTAAATTTAATGTAGTTTTATTGAAAATCGTCTATACTTTTTATTAACCGACTTATAAAAAAGGAGGAGGTTATCAGTTCGTCGGAATATTTTATTATTTTTTTTTATGTATGTTACCGCATAACTTTGGACCACGTCAACCGATTTCGATAATTCTTTTTGTATCGGAAAGGTAGTCTCAGAGGTGGTCCCATACTAATCTGGTTAAGAACCGATCAGTGGATCATGAGATATATATACATAATTTTTTTTTTATATGAGAGTTGAAGTCGGTTTTTTTTGCTAAAAATTACTTGTTATATGTATGGTGATATCACATCAAATTTGTTCCAAATGCAACGCGAAATGCCGAGCCGCGAATCGATCCATATATAGAGGAAATGAAAAAAGGAGGTTTGAACCACGGTTTGTGCGGTTTATTTGCGCTCTTTAGCACTTCGGCATATGCACTTAAGTCGATTTTTTAAATAACTTGTTTGTTCTGAGGTTAAGATTCTGTTCAAAAGACAAGAGCTTTAAGCGCATTTTTAAGAAGAGTATATTTGCAGACGCGTGCGTATACACAGATTGAATAAAAATGTATTTAAATAGATACGTATGGCCAGAGTAGGTTAACTGACATTTCAAAAAAAGTTGAGGTGGACCTTAAAAGCCATTACCAGTATCGAAACGGTACTAAGCCGAGGCACGCCCTTTTAGTTTTCTTTTACTATAACATGTAACATCACGTAGGTGCAATAATTTAATTTAATTTTTTATTTTTATATAGATCCTCCTCATCGATGTCGGTCTCCTTGGCGTGGGGATGAGGCTTAAGTGGTGACATGGGGGCTCTTTAGGGGCTTCTATATCAGCACGAACTAAGAGGGAGGAGAGTATAAAAGACACCGCCAGGCTGAGCAGGCTATTGACGAAGGACTACTCCTGTCCGTCACTCCCTCGCAGTGCGGATGATGTACCAACAGAGTCTGTGGAAGACTCACTCAGGTTGCTTGTCAATACTCATTTTCCAGGTAATTCTGACGAAGCGTTCAATCCGATTCCAAGAAGATATGCTGGAGCTCAGCACATAGCAGACTCAATTTTCACAAATCCCAAAATATCATGGGCGTTGAAGTCCTTCTCGCCTTACAAAAGCCCGGGGCCAGATGGCATCATACCTATCATGTTGCAAACTGTGGAGGATGCTATTATGCCATGGCTTTTTTCCATTTTCAAAGGATGCATAACCCTCAACTACGTCCCTCTATCGTGGAGGCGAGTAAAAGTGGTTTTCATCCCAAAACCTGGAAGGCGAGGGCACGTCTACGCCAAAGATTTTCGACCCATTAGCTTAACTTCCTTTGTCCTCAAAACGTTCGAGAGGGTTCTGGACACGCATATCCGGGGGTTTTTCCACGGCAAACGCATGTCCGAAGCGCAGCATGCATATTTGCGGGGACGATCCACGGAGACGGCGCTCCATGAGGTCGTTAGAACTGTCGAGAGGTCACTCGAATTTAAGCAATTCACTCTGGCAGCCTTTCTCGACATAGAAGGAGCCTTTAACAATGTTAGGGTAGAAGCTATCCAAAAATCCCTTTACGAGTTAGGCGTCGAGGAGTTTATTAGCGCGTGGCTAATGGCGATGCTTCGCAGCAGAACGATTTCAGCTGAACTTGGTAGCTATACATTTACAAGAAACGTTAGTAGGGGCACTCCTCAAGGGGGAGTGATCTCTCCTATTTTATGGCTCAGCACTATCAACTCAGTACTACTCAAGCTCAACCAGGGAGGAGTAAAGGTAGTGGCCTACGCTGACGATGTAGTGATTTTAATAACCGGGTTATTTCCATCTGTGGTGAGTAACATCATGGAGGGTACTCTAGCAAAGCTTAGCCGGTGGGCCGAGCAATGTGGCCTTAGAGTGAACCCAGAGAAAACAGAATTAATGCTCTTTACGACAGGAAATAAGGTCCCAAGCTTTGAATTACCAAAGCTAAATGGACAAAGGCTGCGATTATCTAAACAAGCGAAGTATCTGGGAGTCATACTGGATCCTAAGCTAAGTTGGAAAATAAATATTGAAGAGAGAGTAAAGAAAGCGAGCATTGCCTACTACTCCTGTAAGCGGCTTTTTGGGAAGACATGGGGTCTCAATCCAAAAGTTGTACTCTGGATGTACACAGCGGTTGTACGTTCGATCTTATTCTACGGTTCTTTGGTATGGTGGACAGCCTTAAAGAACCAATATAATCAAGTGAAACTAGGCAGAGTTCAGAGAGCTGCATGCATCGGGACCACAGGGGCAATGAGAACTTGCCCTACTGATGCCCTAAATGTTATTACAAACCTATTTCCTATAGACCTTCACATACGGCACACCGCATCACTATCGGCTATAAGACTTAGAGAACTAGGTATATGGAAAGAAAGAACGATCGGGCATAGCAGTATAATTTCCCGTTTGCCAGCTAAGTTGAGGCTGGCAATCGATTATATTCGACCTGAGGTAGAGTTTCACAGGCCTTTCGGGGCCATTCTTCCGTCGAGAGCCGACTGGGACGGGGAGCTTGATATCTCTACCTGGACACATCATATGTACACCGATGGCTCCACAATGGAACGCGGAGTTGGAGCAGGTATTGACTTTGAGTCACTGGGAGTAAAAAGATCAATTCATCTGCCCGATTTCGCGAGTGTCTTCCAAGCAGAAGTATTCGCTATAGCCGAAGGCTGCCGTCTCTTAGAACGTAGTGGATTGCGTTACGGCGAGCGAGTAGCCATTTTCTCAGATAGCCAGGCGGCCATTAAGGCCTTAGCGTCTTTTACGACAAGGTCGAAACTAATCAAGGAGTGTAGGACACTGTTAAATACAGTAAGTCGACAACTCCATTTAAATTTAGTTTGGGTCCCTGGCCATAGCAACATTCCCGGAAACGAGGCTGCAGACGAGTTAGCCAGAGAGGGTTCCACATTGGTGTCGATCGAGGACCGGATCTCACCCCCAATTGGAACCTTATATAAAGACTTATTTCTCCACAATGTCCGGAAATCGGATCAAAGATGGCGCACCGTGGCAGGCTGCCGTTTATCCAAACTATTGTGGCCTGCGTACAGCCCTGAGAGAACACACAACCTACTAAGGAAACCCAGATCTGACGTTGCTAGGATTGTTGCGACTCTTACTGGGTATTGGCCGATTGGTACCCACGCGAGAAGGCTGGGAATCGCCTACAACGACTTCTGTAGAAGCTGCAGAGATGAGAACGAGCAGGAAACAGTAGAACACCTGCTTTGCAAATGTCCAGCTCTAATTAGGAGCAGAAATACCATGCTAGGAGCATATGAGTTCACATCGTTACGAGAGCTATCTGATGTAAGTCTCCGCAACATACTCAACATACTCATTCGAGGTATATGGTATCAAAATGGCACTTAGCTGCTACTTGGGCGTAATAGTATTCCGCCTCCATTCTAACCTAACCTAACCTAAGATGGAGGCTCCGCGTGAGAACCTGCGTAAGACACGAGCTTACACAGTCTCCTATGTGGAGACTACCGTACCGACGATTACTCCTGCCCTTATCCCTCCTTATTTTCCTATCCCAACAACGCAACTCCTCCCCCTAATCCAGGGTGTTCGCGACACCGTGCCCATTGTATGGTTTGCAGCCAGGGGGCTTAACAGACCGGCTGTATTTTAACGGCGCCTTCCTGACACCGAGCCGCCTCAGGCAGTAACGGTCGCCTTACTGCGGCAAGGGGCGCTGTCGCGGTGTACCGTATGATTTCCCCACATACTACGCAGACCACTGCGCTTGCCTCGTCGAGCAGGGCGTCGCACGAACAAGATGAATCACAACCAAAACAATAACCCAACAAAAACAAAAACAACAACAAAAAACTATTAAAAATTTCGTCTTCCCCCAATCGGGGAATGACTGCGTAGGCGTAAGCGCCATATGCGCTGCTTCGCTCCAGAAGGAGCTCTTCCGGGCTGGATGTGGGGGACACTTCACGCCGGCGCGTGACAACGGGTGTTATGGTGGGGCCTAGCACCAGCAAGGCTGCAGGGATTGTGTTGGAAATGCAAATCCATCTGCGGCTGTGGGTGCTGGGGCCCATAAAATGCCGGCACGGCTGCAAAGTCTACCACCACAGAAGCAGAAGCCTCACGGTCTGGCCAGAGTGGACTATGGGCCACGCCACCCAGGAAACCGAGTCTGAGCGGCGTATGTACGCTGAAAAGCGTAAGGCCGCGAGGACGCTAAAGAAGTACGACGGTGTCCCGTTGGATACGTTGCCCTAGAGCGTGAAGGAAGCGGTGGAAAGGGCGAAAACTCTACTGCCCAACTTCCAGGTCAATCTCGGGGCTTCGGTTGAAAACCGGTTACCCGTCAAACCGACGATCGGTGGAGGAAAAACTTCCTGCACCCAAGAGAGTTCTGCCACACTCCTGGATGGGCAGACCTAGCTTTGCCGAGGTTGCGAAGGACCGAATCCTCATAGGGGTTTTGGACCGAGGCAACGAGCGAAGGACCAGTGGAGGTGGGTGAAGGCAGCCATGGCGAACGTAATTTTTAATGTTCTGCTGGAGAACCCCGGAACCTCTCCAGCTGGCAAAGACGCTGGTTGGTACCAGGGCCACGTAAAAGTGGTCGCCTTCGAGGATCCGAGATCGGCGGCGCTGTACAAGGCTGCCGTTGCAAGGATAGACCCTGTCTATCCAGGGGCTTGGTTGGAGCTTGTAGACTGGATGGATATTCCAGTCAGACCAAGAGCAAGGGATTGGGTACCGACGACACCTCGGCACCAAATAGCATCTTAAGATGCTTCAAATGATGAACCCTTCCGACGAGTGATTGGAGGATCATCCGAGTCGAGGACGCTGATGGCCTTTCACTTCAGGTAGTTTCGTCCCTAAACAAGGAGTCACTCGAGCTCCTGGAGAAGCGGCAAGGCCGAGTATATTATAGCCTTTATGAGGTCATAATTAGGGTCTATCGCAGGGACACGCAGCGCACCTCCAGTTCGGGTGCAGCTATGGACACGGATATTGCACCCAAACCGGAGCCGGAATCGGAGTTCTCCGACGCTGAGAGCAATGACTCCTCTCAATCAAACTACGCATCGACAATGCGTAGGGTGTTTGAGGAGGAAGAACTGCTTTACAGCGACGGGGAGTGCGAAGCTGACGTAACCGTCGTAGCCATGGGGGAGGGGAGGGGGTAGGGTAGCAGATACTCCATATGAGAGTATTGCAAATCACCCTCCACAAATCTAAAGTAGCTTCGGCTACTCTTCTATGTCATCTGCCCAAAGGCGATGTTGAGGTGGCACTTATCCAGGAATCGTGGGTTTGCACTTCAAGGGTCTGTGGATTGAGTGCCACGGGCTTCGGCTGTTCTCAGAGCGCGGTAAAGGTAAAATTAGAGCCCAAATTTTGGCAAAAGCGGATTTAAATATCTTTCTTTTACCTAATCACAGTGATGGTGACGTCGCGACAACACTATTAGAGCTGGAGAACACATCCATCGCGCTGGTTTCGGCATACATGCCCTATGAATCGGAGCACCCTCCTCAAGCAACGGTGCCGAACTTGGTGAACAAGTACGAAAACGGTCACATTTTGATTGGAAGCGATGCCAATGCCCACCACGTCCAGTGGGGCAGCTCAGACATAAACGCTCGGGGTGAGTAACTTTTCAACTACCTCCTAACAACTAACCGACTTATATGCAATACTAAAAACCATAGGGAAGTACTAGACATAACTTTATGCAGTGAAAGCTCAACTGAGATGGTGGAGGGTTACCGGGTTCTAGATGAACACTCCTTCTCTGACCATCGCTTATATTGAAATAGTATTGAATTTCTCTCCAACTAGCCCAACACTACGCGAAAACTTAAAAAACACAGATTGGAGCTACTATAAACAGTTACTTGAAGACAAGCTCTCTAGCGTAGCCCCTATAGAACCTGAATGTACCGAGGATCTAGAAAAGATGGTCAACGTATTTACCCCGACCTGCCCAGAGGCCCTAGGTCAGGCGTGCCCTGACCCCAAGCCGCGGGGTAAATGTAAGCCCGCTTCGCAAATCTTGCAGGAAGCAATTCAATAAGGCCAAAAGGCTTAGCTGTGAGCTCGAATGACAGGAGTACAAGCGGTTATTCCAGGCCTATAAAAAAGCTCTGAGGGAAGCGAAGAGATCTTCCTGGACAATTTCTTGTAGTGGCATCGAAGGTATTTCCGAAGCTGCCAAGCTGCGAAAAATACTCTCCAGATTCCCAACCCGATAGGCTTCTTACAAAAGCACGATGGATCCTGGACCTCCACGGTAAAGGAAACCCTTGAGCTACTCATAGATAGCCACTTTCCTGGGAACTTAGTTGTAGGGGAAAACTCCCCTTCTGTAACTTCTTCTTACGCAGTGAACATACCCATCTCGGAAGTAAGAGTCAGATGGGCCATATAAAACTGCAGAACCAGATGCTTTAATACCTGCACAACTAATTAAGATACTGGATGTGTCTGCAAAATGGCTTCTAAGTATTTTCAAGGCCTGTTTCAAGTTTAATCACATACCGCTGGCATGGAGAAATGTAACGGTCGTCTTTATTCCAAAGGCCGGAAAGGCCTCACATACTAACCCGAAGGACCTTAGGCTCATCAGCCTTTCATCCTTTGCTCTTAAGTCACTTGAAAGGATTGTTAGCAGCTTCCTATCTGACACCATAGACAGTCGGCTACTGTCTGATAACCAACATGCGTACCGTAAAGGTAAATCGACGGAGACCGACATCATAGTCTGGTCGCCTATATCGAGAAGTCCTTCAGCGTTGGGGACTTCTGTCTCGTAGCCTTCTTGGATATTGAAGGCGCTTTGAACAACATACTTCCGGAGGCTATTACTGACGCTGCGGGCGCCCTAGGAGTGGACAGCTCACTGGTGGAGTTCATCGGTCAGTGCGGAGGGCGAGGCTGGGAGCGTGCTAGGTGTCGAGGCTCGTGACGAGGGGCACTCTCCAAGGAGGTGTTCTGTCTTCACTTCTATGGAACCTGACTGTCAACACGCTCTTGTGTGGAACGAATTGGGGGGAGGAAAAGTTTTTGCATACGCCGACGACATTGCATTCGCTTTCAGGGAAAGTTTCCGCAAACGCTATGCGAGCTGATGCAGCGAACGCTTCGGAATGTATCCAAGTGGTCTACCCGCTGTGGCCTGAGCGTCAGCTCAAGCAAAGCGGAGCTCGTCCTCTTCACGATAAGGTATAAAATGCCTTCCGTCATTCCACCGGAAACGGCGTCCGGTTAAGTCTCTCTACAAAAGCCAAATTCTTGGCGTTATCTTAGATAAGAAGCTGTGTTGGAAGGATAATATGATTCAGCGTTATGAGAAGACTTCCGTTGCCCTCTATACTTGTAAAAGGCCATAGGCAAGAGATGGGGCCTCGGTTCCCGGATCTGTAGATGGATATTTATAGCAGTCATCAGACCAATCCTTCTGTATGGAGTGATCGTGTGGTGGCCTGCGTTAGATAAAGAGGTCAACCTCAGGCTTCTCACCAAGGTGAAAAGGTCCAGTATGATCTGCATATGCGGAGCGCTCAGAACCACGCCAAACGATGCTCTGAATGCTATTTTGGATCTTCTGCCACTGCATTTAGTAGGAAAGCAGATGGCAGCGCTCGCTAATCTTCGCTTAAGAGAGGCTTCATTCCGAACAGCACGAAGCGCTGTGCTTCGACATCTATTCCGGAAAGCAACTTCAGCACCAGAATTCCAACCAGGGAGGAGTGGAAAGAAGATTTCAACACTCCATCCGATAGCATTAACATCTATACAGATGGTTTGAAACTCGACGGCAAGGTAGGAGGCGGCGTTTTCTTACGAAACCCTTCTCTATAAATCTCTTTTAGGTTACCGGACTACTGCAGTGTATTCCAAGCTGAAGTTTCAGCCATCATGGAAGCTGTTCAGAAGCTTGGAACCGAAATGATGGGAAGGGACATCTTCATTTTTAGTGATAGCCAGATTGCGCTGGACTGCCGCCTATCTCTACAGGAGATAGCCAAGCAGAACAGACTTCACCTCACTTGGGCCCCTGGTCATAGGGACATAGAGGGAAACTGCATGGCAAATGAACTTACAAATCAAGGCACGACCGAGCAGATTCTTCCTGGTAAAGAACGCATTGGTATGCATTTTGCCACTTGCAAACTGCTAATTAGTGAATTTGTTTACAAACAAGCTGAAGAAAGATGGA
>NW_023458561.1:12155023-12156662 GCF_013731165.1 Rhagoletis pomonella | reverse complement strand
GGCTGCAAGCGGGTGTCTGCTTGGAGCCGCACCTACTGGTGAACAGACGCTGCAGACTTCAGTGAGCCCTTAAACCGAAGCTCCCTCTCTTTCTGCCGTGACCCAAGGCTCCACTCGGATTGGTTACCGCATCTCGCACATGGGTTGCTCACGTTGCCCAGAGTGCGCGAACGAGGACGCAAGAGTCGGGATTGAGTATAGCCATGCAACTGTAACTGCATACCCAGCGCAACGACTATACCCCAGTTTTAGCAGCTGTTTTCCTAAATTGTAGCAGTGCTGGAAATTACCAGTGGAATATTAGTTTAGGTACTAAAATTTAGGTCAACTCTCACACAGCCTTAATACTAAATACTTTGAATCGATCCTGGGTAAATATATCAAAGCGATTATTGGAACAGAGTATTTTTGAGTTCTGAGTACTTTCGAGCTCCTTTTTGAATACTGAGTACTTTCGAGTTCTTTTGTGAGTACTAAGTTCTTTGGAGTACTCAGTATCGATACTTTTAAAAATAGGGTGCTGTCGATCCTTTTGAGAATCGAGTTCTGAGTACTTTTGGTATCGATACTGCCCAACACTAATATTTATCTATCCTTGATTCCAAATACGCACAGTTGCTGGTGTTTTTTTCACGATATCTGCCTTTTGTGTCTTAAATCAAGTGATTATAGCCAGTGTTGCAACGGAAAAATTTTTTTCCCTACCGAAACCTACCAAAACCTACCAAAATTTGTTTCAGTTTAAAGTCTTTTTCATTGTCGTTTTATTAAAAATGTAGAAAACATAACATATAATAAAACTATAACACAGCTAATCAGTGGCGCAACCAGGATTTGGTGAATAACTTAGTTGTAACACACAATGGCTAGAGGCGTCGCCTGTGTGCATTCCTTCATATACATACAGTGTGTGCCATTTTTACAGTTATATATTTTTTCTTTACTCGTTTATTCCATGGGGTATTCATGTCATTAGGGTGCTCTTTAATGTAAAAAATATGGAAGGAACATGAAGGAAAAGTGCAAACAAATTTTCTCAACCACGTTTCTAAACAATGTTTCTTCTTGTTTATTTGCACCAAAGTGTAACCATCAGCCGCGGGTTTTCGGTAAAAATAAACCTTCCTTCCTTTGGATGGTATAAATATTAGTAGCATTTTAATTATTTAAAAGCTGCACTTCGACCACCAACTACAAGCTCAAAAAAAAAAACGCTGAAAATCGCCAGCCTGAAAAACTGAGAAATTACTTTTCTATATACAATCCAGACTTCAAGAAAAACTTTCCGGCACTATTTTTGCAGGCCATCACGCATAATTTGAAATTTTGACATTCCATCCTTAGCTGATATACAGGGTGTCCCAGACGTAACCTTCCAAACTTTTTGGGGAAGGTAGGTGGGGGGTGAGCTCTCTGATAAACAACAAATTTTCAGGTAAAAGTGTCATCGTTTTCGAAATATTTACATTTTTTTGAATTTAAAAAAAAAATCGTGCCTTTTCATGTATTTTCTTTAGCTGCATCTACAAACCAGGCTATACTTAGTAAATTTTGTATGTAAAATACTTCCAGATAGTTGCTTCTCCATACTCAAATGCAATGTAGTTAAAATATATTAAGGAACCATCAAAAAAATTAG
>NW_023458561.1:12151983-12154923 GCF_013731165.1 Rhagoletis pomonella | reverse complement strand
AATGGATTCAGGTCTGGCGATCGAGCGGGCCACGTGATTGGCCCGTACCGTCCAATCCATTGTCGAGGATAAGTTTAGTCTAACTGAGCTCTTACTTCACGCCCGTAGTGAGCAGGGAACCCGTCATTTTGCAGCCATAGTCTTCGCCCAAGGTTTAAGGGTACATCTTCTAAAAGAGTTGGAAGCCGCTCCTGAAGGAACTCTAAATAACTGTGAGAGTTGAGCGTTGGCGGCAGTTCCACAGGTCCCAATACCTGACATATAAAAATAACGCATAATAAATTTATTTTGTACCCGTACTGCGAACGATCTCCTCTCATTTCGTGAGGATTGTCTATCTGCCAACTGTGAAGGTTATGTAAATTAAAATAACCATCACGTTTGCATGATGATTCATCGCTCCAAATTATTTTATTAAAACAGTTGGGGTCTGATTCATGCATTCACAACATTTCATGGCAAAATCTAACCCTCGACAGGTAATCCCTTTCTTGAAGAGCCTGAACACGTTGAATGTGGTAGGGATGAAATCGATGGTCTTTTAAAGCTTTGTGAACTGTAGTTTTTGGTATTCCCGTCCGTCTTTTCTCACTGAAGTCGATGGATCTAGTTCCACTTCCTCTAACACAACTTCAACAACGGTAGATGTTTCGCCGCCACGCCTTCCAGGAATGCGACCTTAAAAAAGTTAAAAATGATAGTTAACAAGCAAGCAGGCAAGAAAGGAATAAAAATCACTTACCTTCATATATTTCTCTATGGGTCCGGGCGAATGCTTCACGACCCGGATGCCGACGATTGGGGTATCGCTCTGCATAGAGTCTTTGAGCAGCTCTGGCATTACAGCAAGCTTCACCGTAAATTAGGTGAATATCCGCATATTCATGCGACGTAAACTGCGTGTTCTCTGTCATAGTATTAAGAACACAAT
This sequence comes from Rhagoletis pomonella, assembly GCF_013731165.1. Lineage (NCBI taxonomy): Eukaryota > Metazoa > Arthropoda > Insecta > Diptera > Tephritidae > Rhagoletis > Rhagoletis pomonella. The sequence goes on along the minus strand of NW_023458561.1, from coordinate 12,153,992 downwards.
GTGCGAAGTGTCCAATTTCACAAAATCCACTTTCACTTATTCCGGTAAGTAACATAAAATAAGGTCAGGAGCAGGTAATAATGTACCTCTGCACTATTTAGCATGTCATTGGTCGGTAACAGAGCAAGTTAAATTTAATTCTATTAAATACATTCTAGCGTGTCTCAGTCCTTTGCCCACAAAAGCGGCTATCACTTTTTTTGTATTCGAAACAGTAAGAGTGGCACCTTTCTGAAATCCTTATTAAATGAGCAACTTTTTTATGTAATGTGAAGTTATAGCTCAGTACATTTTTTTTCACCACAGATAGTCAAAATTGGGGAAGAAAATATCAAAAAGTTAAAAATCACAAAATAGTACTAATTTTTTTGATGGTTCCTTAATATATTTTAACTACATTGCATTTGAGTATGGAGAAGCCACTATCTGGAAGTATTTTACATACAAAATTTACTAAGTATAGCCTGGTTTGTAGATGCAGCTAAAGAAAATACATGAAAAGGCACGATTTTTTTTTTAATTCAAAAAAATGTAAATATTTCGAAAACGATGACACTTTTACCTGAAAATTTGTTGTTTATCAGAGAGCTCACCCCCCACCTACCTTCCCCAAAAAGTTTGGAAGGTTACGTCTGGGACACCCTGTATATCAGCCAAGGATGGAATGTCAAAATTTCAAATTATGCGTGATGGCCTGCAAAAATAGTGCCGGAAAGTTTTTCTTGAAGTCTGGATTGTATATAGAAATGTAATTTCTCAGTTTTTCAGGCTGGCGATTTTCAGCGTTTTTTTTTTTGAACTTGTAGTTGGTGGTCGAAGTGCAGCTTTTAAATAATTAAAATGCTAATATTTATACCATCCAAAGGAAGGAAGGTTTATTTTTACCGAAAACCCGCGGCTGATGGTTACACTTTGGTGCAAATAAAAAAGAAGAAACATTGTTTAGAAACGTGGTTGAGAAAATTTGTTTGCACTTTTCCTTCATGTTCCTTCCATATTTTTTACATTAAAGAGCACCCTAATGACATGAATACCCCATGGAATAAACGAGTAAAGAAAAAATATATAACTGTAAAAATGGCACACACTGTATGTATATGAAGGAATGCACACAGGCGACGCCTCTAGCCATTGTGTGTTACAACTAAGTTATTCACCAAATCCTGGCTACGATGAAAAAGACTTTAAACTGAAACAAATTTTGGTAGGTTTTGGTAGGTTTCGGTAGGGAAAAAAATTTTTCCGTTGCAACACTGGCTATAATCACTTGATTTAAGACACAAAAGGCAGATATCGTGAAAAAACACCAGCAACTGTGCGTATTTGGAATCAAGGATAGATAAAAGAACTTAGTACTCACAAAAGAACTCGAAAGTACTCAGTATTCAAAAAGGAGCTCGAAAGTACTCAGAACTCAAAAATACTCTGTTCCAATAATCGCTTTGATATATTTACCCAGGATCGATTCAAAGTATTTAGTATTAAGGCTGTGTGAGAGTTGACCTAAATTTTAGTACCTAAACTAATATTCCACTGGTAATTTCCAGCACTGCTACAATTTAGGAAAACAGCTGCTAAAACTGGGGTATAGTCGTTGCGCTGGGTATGCAGGTACAGTTGCATGGCTATACTCAATCCCGACTCTTGCGTCCTCGTTCGCGCACTCTGGGCAACGTGAGCAACCCATGTGCGAGATGCGGTAACGAGTGGAGCCTTGGGTCACGGAAGAAAGAGAGGGAGCATAGGTGGGGCCACTCTGACTTATTCGGTTTAAGGGCTCACTGAAGTCTGCAGCGTCTGTTCACCAGTAGGTGCGGCTGCAAGCGGGTGTCTGCTTGGAGCAAGCGGCTCGCTATATAAACGTGTATTTGGTTGCGAAACCACCCCCGTCCAAGCAATGGGTTGTGCGCTGGGCTTGGGACCCGCCACGTAAAAACCACTTCCGGTGAAGAAGCAAGGCAAACCCTTATGATGACGACCACGGCAAACGTTTAAAGGACTACGATTTG
>NW_023458561.1:12149663-12151883 GCF_013731165.1 Rhagoletis pomonella | reverse complement strand
TATATTACTAAAAATTTGTTTGTAGATAGCCCTCTGGCCCTCATGGCCTCATATGTAAAATTAATTTGTTTAGTTTTGTTTTAATAAAACTATTGTACCCATGTCTTATTTGTTTTTACAGTTTATTGTGTAATAAAACGTTGTTTTTTAGTTGGTAACTTTTATGTACATTTTTTGTAAATTCTGGTCAGAAAAATTTTTGTCGTGTGGCAACCGTGGTCATGTCTATTATTTCTTTAATTTTCGGCGCTGAGCAACGCTTGTACCGCTAACCAAATTTAATTGTTAGGAATTTAGTAAATGCCATGATATTCTCATCATTCTTGAGTAAAAGCTTTAAATTTGCCAAGATACATAACTTAGGGTTTACACCGCACAATATTGTCAAGACAATTATGTCAAAATGTTGTGTTTGTCGTAAAAACGGCGAATTCATATTACAACAAACACATACACAGAACATTTTTGACCAACTGGCTAAATTGGCAAAAAAACCGGCTAAAAACGGCTAAACTGTTTTAACTAAATTTTACTAGTTACGAACTCAAGCTGGAAAAAAATTGTCAGCAAGAATTTGCAATTAGGAAAAACATATAATGTGGCACATGGCTGGATTTTTTGTCGACGATAATTTGAATAAACAAGTTCGTTAAATTTAAAAATTTACAAACTTGAGCGATTTTAAAATGAAAAATGTAGGTACATACTTGTTAATTAATTTAATTTAGTTAATTCCAATGATTTGAAAGGTACTCGGCTGAAAAGAACTGTAGTCGTAATCGCAATATAATCTTAACCAGAGATATAGGAAACCCAGCAGGTACTACGACAAAGAAATTGAAACTTATTTGAAGAAAGTCAGTCTAACAAAAAATATGCATGTAGATCCTGTCTTTTGCCCCTCTGACTGAATTTTAAAAATTCTATAAAAATTTCTTATGTTTGAAATTCAGCCGTGGACACTAGCTCGCCGGGAAACTTGCAAATTTTCGTTCGTGTAGAAATTTGCAAGTTTCTCTACTTGAGAGAGAATTTGGGAGAATTTTTTCGTACTATCTGATATTTCGAGTGATAATTCTCGCTGGATTTTCGACGAAAAAACCTATTGTCTTCCCAGAGAGTTTTGCCTTACATAGAAATTTGTGCTCTTTTATTTTAATTTGGACGCATTTCCGTGTCGGTTCTTTTAATTCAATTTGGCCTTCGGTTTTTGGAATTTAAATAAGTTCTCAGCAAAAAAAGTTTGTTTAAGAAATAAGAAAATAAGGCAAATAGCAAAATCGGCTAAAAACGGCTAATTTGGTTTTACAAAACGGCTAACAAATCGGCTGCCGGCTAAACCGAAATTTCTCCGGCTGTTTGCTACCGCAACCGGCTAAATCTAGCCAGAAAACGCCTAAAATGGCAACACTGATCCATATTCAATGTAATTAGTGCCGTAGTAAGGATTAAATTTTTTTTCTCTTAAGATTATGCATCTCTTACCGATACTATCGAATGGTGAGACCCAAAACTATCGAAAATATCGAATGATCCAACCATCGATAATTTGGCAGCTCTAACTGCTTATACAATATTTGAAAAAAAAAAAATATATACATTTTTGCACGATATGTACATCTGCAATTTTCAAGTCGTATTGGCAATAACCGTAAAAACCACAACCAATGTTCAAACTCGACGTAACCACCTCAGAGCAAACTAAGCAGCCGCCATTTAATTTGCCAAACAAAGTTTGTCTGCATAACACAACACTAAGCTGAAGCAAATGATTTCATTTTTTTTATTACCTCCCTTTTATTAGCTCGGGATGTAACTATGTAATATTGATGCGCCTAAAAGATGCAGCGATTTCTATTCTCAAGTTACATACCTGATGACAGTGCGAATGGAAATTATAATAGCGAGGTTTTAGTGTTTTAAACTATAGTTTTATTTATTCTTTTTCGCGTTTGCTGCTGTTGATTTATTTATGTTAGTCGTAGCTAAGCAATTGCAAATGCATTGAAAATGATCAAGAGCTGCTTGCTTTAAAAAGCAAAAAAGTGTTGCTTATGCTATTTTGCAGTCAGCAATTCAAACTCTGTTTCTACTAAACGACACTTGTCAGCTTGAACAGCATGAATCATAGTAAGAGATCGAGCTTGTTCTGACTTAAGAGCATTGAGTTCACAAAGAGTTTTAGATAACGTAGTTTGCAGATCAGACTTTTACATTCTC
>NW_023458561.1:12148511-12149563 GCF_013731165.1 Rhagoletis pomonella | reverse complement strand
AAAGAGTTTTAGATAACGTAGTTTGCAGATCAGACTTTTACATTCTCTATAGTTGGTGCTGACTTATGTGGTTGTTGTTGAGAAAAGTTATTGTCACATTTGCTTATCTGCACACCGGCTGAGTTTGTAAAACACAAATTATTGGCCATTTCACTGTTCATTAGCTTCACAGAAGGCGGAGGAGTGCGAATAGATTTCCGATGAAAGTCCGTACACTCTTTACAAAAGTATTTGTTGTTTGAGCTGAGCAAAAACTCCAAGTCATTCTGCAAAACGCCGGCGCAATCCAAATAAAAAATTCTTTGCTCTTAGCACACTGCACTTTTGCGCAATTGCCCTCGACTTTTTGTCCACAAAAACAAGGCATTTTGGATGAGTTTGTTGATACCAACAATAAACTTTTTAGATAAAATGAGTCACTATATCAAGCATTAACAAATGCAGATCAAAAAGGTTAATTTCACTAAGAAAAACGTTAGATTAACAGAGCTCGACAAAACCACGTTTTATCTCTTTAGCAGCCAACGGACTTGAACCAAAAAGCCGCCAAACACATATCTATGTAAAGTAACCAAGCCCCTGCTGCGTCCCTTTTCCGAACTAGTTCTAAGCTCGAGTTCTAAGATCTAGTTCGCTCTGCATCCCTTTTTCTATAGCTCCGAACCAGTTCTAAATTCGTCATTATATATTTATAATGAAAAAAGTGAAATAAAATAGTTTTTTAAAAGTACAAAATTTCGCTGGTTTTTAACTGGTGGGGATCTAGTTACAATCGACTGGTTCGTTTTTGGCGATAAAGATCTAATACAGACCTAGCAATCTGATTCACTGGTCCGCGGTTTCCAAGCAGGGAATTGTCATCGCTGGGCATGCTTGGTATACATACCCTGCAGTGAAACCCCAAACTAGTCAGGATAAATACTAGTTTACAACTAGAATTTCCTAATTGAAGCCGAACTAGTTCGAAAATGACCACACTTGTACCAAGCATAAAACGATTTATTTATGTCCGGTTTTATTTGACTTCGGCAGTTTAATACAATAAAGTACAC
>NW_023458561.1:12139434-12148411 GCF_013731165.1 Rhagoletis pomonella | reverse complement strand
ATGTCCGGTTTTATTTGACTTCGGCAGTTTAATACAATAAAGTACACAAAGTACTATAACATTTATTTGGGTAAATTTTAAACCATTAAAGCGAGTACATATTCAATTATACCAGATCTGTTAAATAATGATTAATAATCATGATGAATAATAATAAAAGCATGTTTTTTGGATAACCCTGTAATGATTAAATACCAATATTAGCACCTTTTTAATGATTAATAATTTTATTTATTTTATTCTTATCCAAATCTCAAACCATTAATTATGACATTTATAAAATTATGAATTTAATTTTATTTAATGATAACTTTTGTTTTTATTTAAGTTCATGCAAAAATGAACTTAAGTATTTATTTTATTTTTAGCCGAAATGTTTTTCAATATTATTAAAAAAGATGAAAAATATAGTATTTATTGTACCTGAAACCTTTTACTTTTAATAACATTTAACGAAAAATGCATTTAAATTTATCTTCGAAAGTTTGAAATATTTATGTATTTATTTTTCCTTTTAATTAATAGTCAAACAATTTAACACTAATTATTGGCAAATCTAAGGCTGGTAAATAAAAATGTGTAATATATTAAAGTGTACTTAATCAAAAGTTTTTTATTGTATATTCATAAATTCATTTTATTTTTTTACTCCTAAAGCAGTGGTTTCGGTCCATAATTGGATTAGTATTTTTCTGTCTATTCTGAACTAGTATGAGACTGGTATATTTCTGGCCGAAATAGGACAATCGCCATCTCGTAGGACATCCCCATGTTAAAAATACCAGTTGATTGCATGGAAAAAAGATAGTCGGCTGACTAGTTGGGCAGCGGTTCATACTAGCGGTTTACAACTAGTACATTTGACTACAGGGTATGTACAAGGCCGTATTGAGGAGAGGGGGTGATGTGGGTGTTCTCTGTAACGAGAAAGTGAGCGCTTACCAAAGAATCAAAGTTTTTGCTGGGTACTTCCTTTATGTACAATGTGCATGTCCAATTATAAAAAAAATACATACAGTGGTCAAAATGTTGTAGTCAAACCACTTTTTGCCAAGTTTTAACGTATCATTTTCGTTGTTATTTAAATTTGGTAATTTTTTATAAAAATATAGTTCATTCTTTAACAAAACCCGTGTAAATCAAAGTTCCCAACTTTGTGCAATATTTAAAAAAAAGTCCAAAAAACGTTCGTACAAATTTCGAGCTTATTTTAAAAATTCTAAAAATCAACATTACTTTTTTGTAACGAGCACGAAATTTTGATACGAGACAGAAAGAAAAAACATTCGTTTTATTTGACACAGTCTAATGTACATACATACATATACATAAGTAGAAATATACTTGTAAATTTCACGTAAGTAAATGCATGTGCGGGTGGATTACGGATTATTAGAGATATATCTGCAACACATTGTTGCACTTGTTTTAACTTTAACAACAAATAACATGTTAACCTTTACGTTTCATGTTTTTTCTCTTATCCGTGGTTTTCATCGCGCTCCTCGCCACACATGCGAGTGTGTATAAATACCAGTTCAACTGTTATGTTGGCCGCACTAGGTGTGTTTCGGAATTATTGGACGAATTTTATTAGCAGTCGCTATGTGGATTTTAGCATTACAAATTGTTTTGGTTAGCCTGATAAATGGAATTTGCCTGGTATTAACTGTGAAATTAAAAATAATTACAACGTAAAGCTGTGTATATATAATGATTTATGATTTCAGGGTGAACAACCATATACAGTACAAAATGAGGCGTTGGAGCCATTCAAGGGCATCCAGGAAACATGTGTTGACATGTCAAATTTAAAAACCGTTGGACGACAACGATTTGTCAATGGAACAGTTAAGTTTTTGGAGGAAATGGATAGTGAGAGCTTCAAATTTCAAGTCGAATTATTCTCGAGCCCTAACAGTGATGGTCAATACAAACGTTTACCCATGGGTGTGCCAATTACAAGAATTTGCGATGGATTTAAAGATTTGTACACAAAAATCATCCAACCTTCCCTTATACAAGGTGAAAATACAGATTTCCCTCATGTACCCGACGAAGGTTTGTGCCCACTACCGATCGGTGAGTTTTATATAAAAACTTTGGAGTTCAATACAGACACCTGGCCGAATCAGATTCCACGTGGAACGTTAAAAGCCGTTTTAACATTCTTCAAAAATGAGGTCAGTGTTGGCGGAACGGTAATGAAGATGAAAATCGAAGACCGGCAGTAAATAAATGTTAACGTATTTAAAAAACTAAAGAAAATAATTTAAAGAGCTGGCAGCAGAGGAAAATTATACAACTGTATATGTACATTCATGCATACATACTTCAATAGATAACCATCAAGGTGAAGAGTAAATTAGTTATTTAGACACATATGTGTGTCTGTAGGTACATTTTATGTAGAACATTTTTTTATGGAAACATGTGACTTTATAATATTTCTTAAAATAAAAGTTACCCGATCTTGGCTTATCCTCAATCACTGAGGCGATCATTGAAAAATGAGATGGGTTAAAAATGAAAAATTCACGCAGGCCACCTTTTACAGGGTCTAGCATTGGAAAAAGATAAGAACAAATTTAATCTCGTTCTATAATTATATTATAAAACCTCAGTGCTATTATAAAAACTTTAGGGCTGCAATATAGCGAGAGTATAAGTTTGACAGAATAAAATGTAAACAAAGATCATAGAAAATAAGAATATTAATGGCTCTCTTATATTCATAGTACATATATGTACTTTAAGATAACAAAAATGCTGCCACGTTTGTCGGAAAATTGGTTTTTGGGCAAGAGTACAGGGAGACTCCTACTAAATTAATAAAGAAAACACTGAAAAATCGTGATTTAATCGGTACAAATATGAATGATCAGGACACTTATACATACCGACTTTTAAAAAGTATTCAGCGGGACAATTTTCTCAAAATCGATACGTAATTAATTATACCTAATAGTTATACAGTTCTGTTCATCAGAATATGCTCATATAAATGTTAGCCGTTTGGTGCTTTGGTAGATTCAGTCTGCCAAATCAGGGACGGAAATAAGCACAGGCTATATAGGCGCTAGCCTAGGGGCCCGCGCAACAGGAAAAATTAAAAGATAAAAAAAATAAAATCAAATAATAAGTGAAAAAATTATATATTTACAATTTCTAAGGAACGTAGGAGGCGAGTCGATCAAAGAAATATTTAGTTCGTTTTTTACCCTATTCGAAGGGGATTCACATTGTAGTACAACGTAATTTAAGTACTACATATCTGATTTAGTTTAGAAAGGAAAGGAAAATGCATCGAGTGGGATCAACTTGTCATATAACGTTAAATTACAGGCATCTAACTTGATTCACCGGGGAGAGACCAATCAAAGTTCGTGCTATATGACATCATTTACTTTTCATGCAAATAGATGTTCGAGTAAGTTTTATGAAGTGTGAAGGAGGGATGGAAAAATCGATTCCGATTCTACTCCAGAATGGAAGATTTTCTCGATCTTAGAGAATCGATTCTAATTGGCCGATTTGATAGATTTATGAAGCGAAAGAAAGTTTGAAATAAAAAATCGATTAAAATCGAATAATTCGAATCTCGATTCCAAGAATCGTAAGGATTAAATAATATTCGAGAATCGAGCATCGATTATTTTTCAAAACTTTCCATTAGGTGTATTAAAGCAATATACATATATATATTACTTATTTCTTGCTTTGTTGCTTACAATGTTTTTCAAATGAAGGATGTAATTAAGTAACTTAACTTATTCAGAATTTTGATTATAATAATTTAAATTGCAAACTGTGTTTTGCGTTTTCCTTTTGCGAATGTTTCTATAATCCTTTCAACGTCAATTTCAATATCTAAGTCAACATGTAAAAGGGCTAGACCTGTCAGCAGCGCTGCCGAAAGCTTTCGCTGGATAATCGTCCCTTTACCATAAAAAAATCGTCATTTCGGCCAAAATATCGTAAAATTATTGTTTATTGAATTTTTTAACAAAATAAAAAATGCAAAATAATTACCTACAATGAGTCGGATGCGTAAAAACTAAGCAATTGCGTTTTCTTAAAATTGCGCACCTTTAACTTAAATTTATTTGAAAGAGTTAAGTAAAAGTAATGGTCTGAAGTTTTAAGAAAAAGCATTTGCTTAGGTTTTACGCATACGGCTCAATAAATATGACCACACATTACAAAACCAAATGGAATCCACAATTTAAAATTACAATGTAAAACACAACTGCCTTTAAATAGTTGAACTCCACTGGTTTGAAGTTTTTGAAGATTTCGATCCAGTTTTAAAGTAGGGGTCTTCACACCGAGCTTGATACTCGGTGTTCGGTAATTTTTCCCAATGTATTTTGTTTGTATAAATTATTTCATTATCGCTGTACCGGTTACCGAATTATCGCGAAGGACGTACGAAAACCACGTTCTATAAGTCACTCATCATGCCCGTGCTGGTATATGGCGCACAAGCATGGACAATGACAACATCCGATGAGGCGGTTTTTGGAGTGTTTGAGAGAAAGATTTTGCGGAAGATTTACGGTCCTTTACGCGTTGGCGACGGCGAGTACCGCAGACGATGGAACGATGAGCTGTATGAGGTTTACAACGACATGGACATAGTCCAGCGAATTAAAATACAGCTGCTCCGCTGGCTTGGCCATGCCGTTCGAGTAGACACCGATGCTCCAGCTCTGAAAGTATTCAACTCGGAACCCGCTGGTGGTAGCAGAGAAAGAGGGAGGCCCCCACTGCGATGGAAAGATCAGGTGGAGAAGGACTTGGCTTCACTTGGCGTTTCCAATTGGCGTCCGTTGGCACAGAGGAGAAACGACTGGCGCGCTTTGCTGAACTCGGCCAAAATCGCTTAGGCGGTTACAGCGCCAAAAAAGAAGAAGAAGAAGAAGAAGAAGCTTGATAATTTTTCTGCTAGGTGGGAAAGTCCAATCAGCTGTTCGATATTTATTCAATTCTAAATCTGTCCGCTGCCGAAAGGCATAACGCATATGAGTAGGTAAAATTCCTTAAAGTTTCTGTTACAATTTCTTTTGTTCTTTGGAAAAAGCTACGAATCCGCTGTTAACAAACATAGTTTAGCACAGGCTTTCACAAAGAGGGTGACGCGGCACCCTGGGGGGCCGCTAGTGGCTTGAGTATAATAGTGGTGCGGGAAAATTCTTTAGACTTTCCATACACAACGCAGGCGGTTTGATGAAACTTCAACATGGCGACCAGAAAATCAAAAAAAATTTGGATTTTTATTTAAGTTACCTTCAGCGGCTCGTCAAACCCCATACACATATTTCGCTCTTAAGCGTAGTTCCCCAGTACGTTTTGTTAACGTAAAATTGAATCAGAAAATTGTTTGAAAAATAGCCGAAAACGTACCCTTTTCACAACCACTTTCGGTACCTTTGTTGACCTAATCTGCGTTTCATCCACTTTTCTTCCCGTTTTCGGATATTTTTCTGGCTGGGCTGTTCTAGTAACAAGCGCAGCAGCTTCGCGCACGTGTATATATCACAGCGTACGGCAGTGCGCGCAAGTGACGAAAGCAGCCACAGTAGCATGACTCGCTTATATATACACGAGATTTGCAAGTTTTCATCCAGACATCCAACCGACATGTTTGAGATATCGTTGGAAAAGTCTTGTACAGTGTGTCCAGAAAATGTATTCAAGCTTCATAAACGATTAGCCGGATTCTTAAAAATTAGGCTAACGTGTTACGAAACAAAAAACGTTTTTTTGCTTTTGGCGGCTTAAGGGGGCATGTGGATATACCCAACATATTTAATGTTATTCCATAGGCCAGTACCTTTTAAACAATACCTTATATATTAAGTTCCGGCTACTAGTTGGAAAGATATAGAGGCTAATGTGTTTTGGTTCGTGTCTCCACTTCCAGATGCTTTGGTATGTATGTGGCGTCTGTACGTACCTTCATTTAATATTTTTCAAACTTTCAGGAATTAAAATACAAAAAAAAACTGAGAAGTTTTTGTTCCAGGATGTCTTGATTCGTATGCCTTTGTGGGCGTGGCTGCTGCCTGAAATTCGATAAAAGGCAATTTTTAAACTACCACTAAGGCCACACTACTCAGTCCAAGTCATTGACGTGGATGTCAGTAGAAGGGTCTTCAAATAAGCGGTGACAGGTAATAAGGTCAATGGAAATAAGGTCAATTCACTTTATTTCCCACCCTGGTGCGAAATAAAGTCAATTGACATTATTACCTTTTCAAAAGCGAAATAAAGTCAACAAAAATTTGGAAATAAAGTCATTGACGCTATTTCCTCATTCAAATGGAAATAGCGTCAATAATGCTTAAAGTATGTCGATTCAAAGAAAAAATGTTGTTCTTACAATAAACATTGCCCCGTAAGTGTTCTTTTTAATAGATGAAAAAGGCTTTTGCCAAATCCTCAGTGTTGTGATATTAATCCACACACAATCATGAACTACCACCAATTGATTATATTAAAAAAAATTTAAATTACGAATATGTAAAAACACGATGCGAAAAACTAAACGCCTGCGCACAGCTGGAATACGAGAAATATTTGAAGAAAGAGTGGAGAAATGATCCATAACTTGCAAAACATTTTTCGTTTCTACAAAAATAAAGCGAACACTATTAAATTGAAGAAACAGTACATGTCCAAAAACCCCGGAGCAGCACTGAAAGAATTCTGTGTTTTAAATTAGCATATTTTGAACGAATTCGGAATGTGTAAGGTGGAAAAGAACCCAACCTTTCTATAAGGAAACAATTACAGAAAAAGAATTTTCTTACACTGTATTTATGTCTCCGCCAGCAGTCATTTAGAAGCAGCTAAGGAGAACGACGACACTATTTATTAGATGGCACATTCAACGAGCCAATGTGCCAAAATGCGGGTATAAACAATTATTGATTATTTAATATCGGAACCGAGATCATATAAGTTAATTGATTGGTTTTCACACACTTTTGAAACACAAATTATATGCTTTTTTACTGCAGACAAGTTGTTGCCTCAAAACACAGCAGAAATCTTCCAATCAGGGCTGCCAACTCTCCTTAGTTATGAGGTGCCATATTGAGGATAAAAAAGTGCCAAAATGTGCCAAATAGAAAAATAAAAGTGCTAAAAAAGGTGTAATTCCTTTTAATCATTCACATTTAGCAATAAAATAAAGCCACATTTTCAAAACAAAAGTGCAATGATAAAATAAGATAAACCAGTTGAAAAGCCTTTATAAATTAGAAAATTTTAGTTGAGAAAAAGAAGTACACGCAAAGGATTTCGCAAAAATGTATTGAAATGTTATTTTTTTTTACAAAATTGCCATTTTGGCATTTTGTGCCAAATTGAAAAATTAAGTGCCATTTGAAGTAAAATAGGAACAAATGGCACGGTTTGAGCCAAGTTGGCATCCCTGCTTCCAATAACTTACAAATATAAAAATGTGAAATATCGAGGGCTTGAATTCATTAATACCCTCTATCTGCAATTTGCACAAAAACTAATTTGTGATTTTAGAAACCATCTGGGACTTATTACCTGTCGTTATATAAGGTAACATTAATATCACTGATGACAGTTAAAGCTTAGGTGGATTTTTATATCAGAATCTCATCTTTGTGAAAAGTGTGCATATAGGGGGTATTATTGAATATAAGGCCTCGATGTTTAAAATATATAAAAATTTTATTTCAACGTATACAAAAAATAAATCTACCTGCGTTACAGCACGTGGGGAGACGGGAAGGGGGGGCCGGGGGGGGGGGGCGCGGGGTAGCGTGACGTGGTGTGTGCGTCGGTCGCGCGGGGTACGCGGGGCACGAGCGCGAGCGCGACGCGCGCGGTGTGGCGCGCTGACGCGGGCCGCCGCGAAGCTAAGCAAATTTAATGTTTGAAAGAGAAATAATGTCAATTGATTTTATTTCGTTTTTAAAAAGGTAATAATATCAATTGACTTTATTTCGCACCAGGGTGGGATATAAAGTCAATTGACCTTATTTCCGTTGATCTTATTACCTGTCACCTAAATGATACATAACTTTTTCTATGTTACAGGTGCTATAAGGGGTCAAAGGTCGGGTCTCCGAAAAATAAAAGCCTTATATTTCAAACAAGTTTGAACTGATTTAAAAAAAAATTAATATCGTCGTAAACGTGATTAAACCCGTTTTTTCTGATATGCAATTTGTTTACTTCGTATGTATAAATCTGAGAAAAAACATTTAAGAGGAAAAAATACCTTTTTTTATTAAAAAAATATTTTTAATAAAAACGCCATACGGGTTCACTAGTAGTTCATAAAAAATAAAAATGTAATTTATTTTAACATGAGTGCACACATGATCGTACACAGGAGCCAATAAATTATTTTATATTTATGACATTTTTGAATAGCAATAATGAGATCCTTCCCATTTTCAGTGTTTAAATAGTCAAAGGATTTTATACATTTCATTTTAAAATTACTTTTAATTTGAAGTTCACTTTCAAAAATTTTACTTAGAAGCCGGTTTCTCTCTTTGCGCCAGGAAACAAACTTTATTCTTAAGATCCTCTCAAACTGTAAAAAAGCACCACTTTTTAAGGAGTTCATCTATATTTCCTCATGGCTTAAATAATTTTTCAACTACGCAAAAACTGTGAAAGACTAAGAATTCGCTAAAAAGAGTATCTAACTATATGGGTTGTATGCAAAACTCTTTTACAGAGTCAGTAAATTGAGAAAAAGGACTTATAGGTTATAGGCAAAAGCCATTCGAATATTGAAATTTATTGTTATTAAACTGAAAGTTATTTTCGAGATAATTAACAACACTCGAGAAAAATTTAGGCCTTCTTTTTAAATAATTTAAGCTCCATCATATTATCGTAACTAGTACGTAACGACCCGGCGATATGCCCATAAAACGATTGATCCCTTTGTTGTATTAATTTCTTGGGCATATCAAAC
>NW_023458561.1:12138324-12139334 GCF_013731165.1 Rhagoletis pomonella | reverse complement strand
AAAGAGTTTTAGATAACGTAGTTTGCAGATCAGACTTTTACATTCTCACTTAGCGATATAGTTGGTGCTGACTTATGTGGTTGTTGTTGAGAAAAGTTATTGTCACATTTGCTTATCTGCACACCGGCTGAGTTTGTAAAACAAAAATTATTGGCCATTTCACTGTTCATTAGCTTCACAGAAGGCGGAGGAGTGCGAATAGATTTCCGATGAAAGTCCGTACACTCTTTACAAAAGTATTTGTTGTTTGAGCTGAGCAAAAACTCCAAGTCATTCTGCAAAACGCCGGCGCAGTCCAAATAAAAAATTCTTTGCTCTTAGCACACTGCACTTTTGCGCAATTGCCCTCGACTTTTTGTCCACAAAAACAAGGCATTTTGGATAAGTTTGTTGATACCAACAATAAACTTTTTAGATAAAATGAGTCACTATATCAAGCATTAACAAATGCTTGCAGATGCAAAGGTTAATTTCACTAAGAAAAACGTTAGATTAACAGAGCTCGACAAAACCACATTTTATCTCTTTAGCAGCCAACGGACTTGAACCAAAAAGCCGCCAAACACATATCTATGTAAAGTAACCAAGCCCCTGCTGCATCCCTTTTCCGAACTAGTTCTAAGCTCGAGTTCTAAGATCTAGTTCGCTCTGCATCCCTTTGGTGAAATAAAATAGTTTTTTAAAAGTACAAAATTTCGCTGGTTTTTAACTGGTGGGGATCTAGTTACAATAGACTGGTTCGTTTTTGGCGATAAAGATCTAATACAGAACTAGCAATCTGATTCACTGGTCCGCGGTTTCCAAGCAGGGAATTGTCATCGCTGGGCATGCTTGGTATACATACCCTGCAGTGAAACCCCAAACTAGTCAGGATAAATACTAGTTTACAACTAGAATTTCCTAATTGAAGCCGAACTAGTTCGAAAATGACCACACTTGTACCAAGCATAAAACGATTTATTCATG
Source organism: Rhagoletis pomonella (assembly GCF_013731165.1). Lineage (NCBI taxonomy): Eukaryota > Metazoa > Arthropoda > Insecta > Diptera > Tephritidae > Rhagoletis > Rhagoletis pomonella. The sequence goes on along the minus strand of NW_023458561.1, from coordinate 12,138,368 downwards.
TCCGGTTTTATTTGACTTCGGCAGTTTAATACAATAAAGTACAC
>NW_023458561.1:12132020-12138224 GCF_013731165.1 Rhagoletis pomonella | reverse complement strand
GTCTCATTACTGATGACTGTTGATACTAAATTGCGTTTGGTTTCGCGGTTCCAAAAATTTCGCAAACGAAGTGTTGACCGTTTGGTATTCTTAACCGTACTTTCATTAGAAAATATGCGATTTCGAATCTGCTTATATTCGCGCCACCTTTCGTGTAGCGGTCTAATGGGGAAAATTGGTTTATCGTGTGTACATCTATTAGGTCGTTTTGCAAGAATTTTAATGTTGTCAAAATTGGAGTATTCCGAGCTAATCGGTATTAAATTCGCCTCGCTAGCTGATGAACTTAAGAAACCATTCGCGTATCGAATGGCTTCGTTATTAAGTTTTTTGATTTTTTTGCCAAACACCGTGTACACTGTGGCTTGTACACGTTCTTTTCGCCGCAGTCGTAGCAGAAAATCGTACGTTCTTGCAAACACATATCCCATGTATGGCCATTACCGTTACAATTCCAACATACTATCACTCTATCGCTACCTTGTACAGCGTTAACTTCTGCTTCGGCTTCCGCTACTGTCTCTCTATATGCGTCTGTCTACGATTCTGTTGTGTTATATAACATAGAAATATCCTGTCTTGGCAAATTCGACGCAGAGCTTCGGGCTTGCTGTGGGCGTTTGAAACTCTCTTCGCTTAACAACTTTTCCCGCATATGACACAGCTTGCGTAAGTGTGCAATCGAATGGATGGGCACATAAATCAACTCATGCCGGATATCCGGACGTAAGTTTCGGGTTATCATTTCAATAATCTCCGATTCCTCAATGGGATGAACTAATCGATCAATTATGGAAGTGATGGCGTCATAGAAAACTTCAAACGATTCATTTAACTTCTGCTTCCTATTGCGGACTTCTTCTAAAATCTCATATCGAGTACGATAATCTTTAAATTGGTAACGTAGAGCTGAGCAAAAGGATGACCATTCAATTCTTGGTATTTGTTTATGGTACCTCCAGTACCAATCTTTTGCTCTGCCGTTAAGCAAAACGTGTAAATTTTTGCACACTAATTCGAAATTATTATTGAGGCTTTCAGCAGTCAGAGATCTTATTCGATACAAAAATTCCTCACAGTTTAAGCCGGATGTGGACCCGTCATATTTGACATTCCAATTTTGGATGGTCATTGTAACTTTGTCAGGCCTCATGGCTGACTGTGAGTCCGATAACCGTGCATATTGTTGTTCTAACTGACGAGTATTTACAGGGTCTCGGTTCAAATGGTCGTTAGTGACAGATCCAGTTGATCTTGCAGCAGAAGCGTTCGTTTGCATATTCATATTTGATAGACATCTAGTAAGACTTGCTTCTATCATTTGCGAGATTTGTTGTAAATTAACATTGCTGTTGTTGCTGTAATTCGAATTATTTCGCCGATTACGTTTAAAATAAGTATTACGATTTTGATTACTACTTCTGGAATTTGGGGGAGCCGGAGTTTCTCCGTGCTGATGAATGGGTAAAGGTTGAGTTCCCCCAGCAGATGAGGAATTATTATTGGCTACTGTTTCGTCAATACGCCTACTTTGAGAACGTGTGTAATAACGATTAGGTCCTCGCGGACTGTTTAGATTCCCTGTGGAGAAAATCTCTAGTTCTGAACTGGTGCGCTTATAGTACATTTAGACCCAGTACTGGTTCGTGATAAATCTCTTTTGCATGCAAGTAACTGGCGAATTTAACATGACGATGTCCTAGGAAGTATCAATTGCCCCCGCTGCATCCCTTGTTCGATAGTTCTGAACTAGTCCTAAATTCTATAGTTCCGAACCAGTTCTAAAATCGACAGACGAAAGAAAAAAGTATCATGATTTTTCCATCCTTTTGGTTCTTCTGTGTGTGCGATTTTAAGTTATTTTGGAAGAAATGTGTTTTCAATTTGAAATTAAATTTGTTTGAATGATTGTAAGAAATGTACGTTTACGTACCCTTTAGCTGTATCTGAGTTTGCAGAGGTGCCCGGTGTTATTTCTTAGATTCCAGACTGTCCCAAGATGTTGAAATGTTAACACAAATTTTAGTTTTGTTTTACCAAGCTATGAAAAAGCATCTGCGAAGCACAGAATAGAAGCGTATTTGAACGAAAGAGCCGCCGAACACATATCTATGTAAAGTAAACAAGCCCCCCGCTGCATCCCTTATTCGATAGTTCAGAACTAGTTCTAAATTCGACAAATAAGATCTAGTTCGTTCTGCATCCCTTTTTCTATAGTTCCGAACAATTTCTAAATTCGTCACTTTAGATATAGATTTCTAGTGAGAATGAAAAAATTAGTTTTTAAAAAGTAACACTTTTCGCCGTTTTTTGACTGGTGGGCATCTAGTTCCTATCAGACTAGTTCCTTTTTGGCGATAAAGACCTAGTACGGAACAAGAAATTTGATTCACTAGTCCGCGGTTTCCCTACAGGGTTGTATTGGCTATTATTCATTGAATGATTGGCATTGTTGTCATTCGTAGCAATGGGAATGGAAATTGATTGTAAGTCCCGCAAATAGCATGTTCGTTTACAGCACGGACATTCCGAGGAAGTTAGTACCCAGGATTTAATACAATCAGCGTGGTACATGTGTTTGCAGCTGGTAATTAAACATTCTTGACTACTTTGTAATGGTTGTATGCATACAGCACATGCGCGGTCTGTAGCGCCTGCTGAAAGTTCAGCAATATTATCCTGGCTTCTAAAAACCGCCATAATGAAAATAACGTTTCAGAAAACTAAATACAAAATATAAATCTTAAACAAACGTTTCCTTTTCTTGGTGAGAAGTGGTGATAGGCAAAGGTGGTGAGTGAGATATAGGATATTTAGGGGAGCTATTGCAAATAACACTACTTGATTTCGAAATACGCGGTTGGATTTTGGGCGTGTAACAAGACGGACTATTATTGCAAATTCTGCTTATGAATAGTTTTCCAGTAAAGTACCTGGTCAACCGAAAATTTTCATTCCACATCAATGATTTATCCAAATAGAATGTTTGTGTCTAAATAAGAAAAATTAATTGGTACTTAAAGAAAATTAAATTTTTGGAAAATCAACCTAAAGTTCCAAAACCATTCTGATTGCCTGCGGTCGTTCTATTCGGTCAATCCCAATTAGACGAAAGTCCAGCGCGGTGCATCCTGGTATTAAACAACTAGGTGACCCGTGTGATCTTACTAATATTATAAATGTGAAAGTTTGTATGTTTGGATGTTTGGGAAATCATCACGCGGAAACGACTAAACGGATTTGCATGAGATTTTTTACACAGATAGCTTATGGGCCAGATTGGTTAATAGGCTATTTTTTTAAGAGTTGCCACCTATTAAAAAGTTTAATTTATTTAATATGAGGGAACGACTGAATGGATTTGCATGAAAATTTGCACACAGATAGCTTATGACCTACAGTGGAAAATAGGCTACTTTTCTTAAGAGTTACCACCTGTTAAAAAAGTTTCATTAAATTAATGCGGAAACGACTGAATGGATTTGCATGCAATTTTGCAAGCAGATAGCTTATGACCTAGGTTAGAAAGTAGGCTACCTTTTTTTAAAAGTTGCCACCTGTTAGAAATGTTTAATTTAATTAATACGCGGAAATGAGTGAACTGATTTGCATGGAAGTTTTCACACAGATAGCTCATGACCTAGGTTGAAAAATAGGCTACTTTTTTTAAGAGTTACCACCTGTCAAAAAAGTTTAATTAAATAAATACGCGGAAAAGTCTGAACGGATTTGCATGAAATTTTGCAAGCAGATAGCTTATGACCTACAGTGGAAAATCGGCTAATTTTTTTTAAGAGTTGCCATTTCATGACATTTCGCACAGAGATAGCTTATGACGTATGTTGGAAAATAGGCTACTATTTTAAGAGTTATCACGTATTAGGAAAGTTTAATTAAATTAATACGCGTAAATGACTGAACTGATTTGCATGAAAGTTTGCACACAGATAGCTTATGACCTAGACTGGAAAATATGTTACTTTTTTAAGAATTGCCACCTGTTTGAAAATGAAATTTTGCTCAAAGATGGTTTATGACCTGGAATGAAAAACAGGCTACTTCCTTAACCGGTTTTCCGATCAGAACGAAATTTAGTACACTTACTACGGATTTCGGAAGGATGGTCATAGATTGAAAGTAAGTCCGATAACTCAAGGCCCCTCCCATACAAATTGAAATTTTCATATTACGTACATATCTCTGGAAGTATTTTGTGGGAGAGAACTGAAACTTGGTATAGTGATATCTATGTGAAATCAATGATGGCATTAATCGATTGATGTTTTAATCAGTTAGTTAATACGATTAAATTCAATCTGATTACAGTTAATCATAATTAATTTTAATCTGACTAAATAGTTAATCGTGACCGCGATTCAAAAACTAATTTTTAATCATTAACTCTTAATTTGATCAAGTAGGTTTGGTGATTAATTAAGTTATGCTGGAATTTCCCTGTGCATACAAAGCAAGTTAATCCGGAATGGCTAAGTCGGGTTTTCTCATCCATCTAAGCAATTTGATGTGCATTTTCATTAAGATATATACCAACAAACGTTTTACAAACTAGGATTGTAAAAGTTCCCAGTTTATGTATTACTAATAACAATAATTATGATTTTTTTATATTATGTGCTTTTTATAAGCGCAAAACACAAAATAATTACTATAACTGGTGTTTCGTTTCAAACTCGGACAAACTAGACAAGTTAATCAGATTTTATTTTTAATTGGATTAACGATTAATGTTTTAAATTAATTAAACGTAATCGCAGCCAGCGATTAACGATTCAAAAAATGTTATCATTAATCGTACAGTTGATAACGACTAATTAATTTTAATCGTCAAACGCGATTAACATTTTACTCGGTAATTTTTAATCGTTAATCAGATTAACAGTTTTCCAACACTGTATGAAATCAGGTTCATATTGACGGAGAAAAATGGACGTTTGTGGAAAAGAGGCGTAGCACCTCCCATACTGACTGAAAGTTTCATATTGCATATCCCTTCAAATGTTTGGGGTAAAGTACTCAAAGTTGGTATGGAAATACATATGTATGTATGTATCTGAAACGAATACCATACTCATGGAGAAAAATTTGTGGATTATTTTTGTATGCTGCATATCTCTGGAGGTGTTTATTGCAGAGGACGGGAACTTGGCACCGAGATGTGTATACAAAATTAATTCCATACTCAAAAATTTGCGTTATTCGGAAAGGCGGCATGGTAGCTCCCGTACAAATTTACTTTTATACTGCATATCTCTAGAGGTGTTCATGGTAGAGTACTGGACTTGATACTGGGATATGTAAAATCAATTCTAAATTCATGAAAGAAGATTAGGGTTATAAGAAAAAGGGGCTTGGCACTTTCTGTGCAAATTGACCTTTTCTTGCCACATATCCCTGGAAGTGTTTGTGGAAGAATATTGGAACTTGGTATGGAGTTGTGTATACAAAATGTTTCAATTGCTCATAGAAAAAATGTGAGTTATTAAAAAAGGAGGCATGTCGCCTCCCATACATACTAAAAATTTCTTAATACATATCTCTGGAAGGATAGAAAATCTTTGGAAGTATTTTAAATTTGTTATGGAGATTTATTTTATAAGTGCCGTAATGATAGAAAAAAAATCATTAAATGGAAAAGGGAGAGCCGGGTTCGGCCTTATAATCTAAAGCTCTCTTGAGGCATTTGCTACAGTAATGAGAAGTGGTATTTTATCAAGGCCAGGTTACTAAATTTGAGTTGGAAATATTAGAACCCGCCGTGGCACCTCCAAGAAGGTTACATGTTTACGCGTCGTATACCTGGAACCATTGTAAGGTAAACTTAGAGGGATTGATCTCTTTCGTATGCCTAGCGCGCAGAAAGGATTTTATAATTTCATAGTTTTAAACGGCCTAAATACCTTAACTCGCTTAAAAAGTAACGAGCTATAACGAAATGGGCACAGAAATAAAATCTAACATCATTAAATTATTTTTTATATTTGTATAAAAGCGCGGGGTGAAACCCGCGGGTATAAGCTAGTAATTTGTATAAAGGTGGGCTAGTTACTGACTCTACTTTAAACTAACTACACAAAAAAAACTTGATGTCAATGAATCGCAAGCTTGCCCCACGTTGGGCGCCATTTATGTAATGTACCGATGGACTGGATGATTTCAATTAAATAATAATGCGAAAACACCACT
>NW_023458561.1:12126302-12131920 GCF_013731165.1 Rhagoletis pomonella | reverse complement strand
AAACACAATCATCTGTTCAGTACAAAATGTAAACAAACAAGCAAATGTAGCAACGATTTCAAGGAGCAAGCCACAGTGTTTACATTTGTTTGGCATATTTAAATAAAGTTGATCTGAAACCCAACGAACGTTAAATGGCATTTGAATAACATTCCAAAATTAAACGTAAGTGCCGTTTAAATATTCATTTGAAATTGGCAATAGCAAAAGTAATAGGAAATTTGCATAATTCAACTTTCGCAGTCAATTAGTGGAATGAAAAGTTGAACGAAAGTTGGTAGCTGACCAACTTCATTGAAAGCGATTGGTCATTTACACCAGGCAACTGTTCATTCAAAGAGAAGTGGAGGTTGGTGGAGGAAGCGATTGCCGAAATCTACCTCCAAGTCCTAGACGAAAATCCTGGACCTCCTCCTCTCTGCCATGATTCCGGATGGTATCAGGGTAGAGCTAAACTCATCGCCTGCGAGGACCATAGGTCAGCCCAGCTCTATAGGTTGGCCGTTAGTAAGGTAGGTGAAGTTTGGCCGGGAGCCAAGCTCGAGGCCGTCAACAAGGAAGACATTCCTAGCAGACCGAGGGCTCGAGTTTGGATTCCGGCCAGACCCGCCGAGCCTGAAAGAATTGAGCGGATCTTCAGATCCTGTAATAAGGACCTGCCAAGTCATAATTGGAGGGTAGGGAAGATAGAGGAGCCAGTAGAGAATAGAAGACAGGTGTTGCTGATCCTCAACGCCGAATCGCTAGCCCCACTGGCGCAAAAGGATTGGACGGTGAGATTCGGGTTCAATGACGCAACCATTCGAATCTACCGCAGCGACGAGCCGAGCTTGGACCTTAGTGAGGAGAGCGACAAGTCCGGCCTGCGCAGCGGTGGTGAAGAAGGGTTGCCCAGCAGCCAATGCTCATCTGACTCGGAGAGGCTATCCGGATTGGGGCCATTATTTTATGAAGAAGACCTCCTCGCCGATGACACCGAGGGTGAGGAGATCGAAGAGGCGGACGTGGATGTCACGATGGTGGAGGTAAAACGGACAGATTCTGATGAAGCTGATCCAGATCAACCTCCACCACTCTAAACTCGCGTCTGCGAACCTTGAGGTCCGCCTGGCTGCCGGTGGACTCGACGTTGCCCTCATCCAGGAACCGTGGATACACGGCAATAAAATCTGCGGACTTGGGATGAAGGGCTTTAAGCTTATTGCCGCACAAAATGCAGGTAAGACTCGAGCTTGCATATTAGTAAGGAACAACTTAAACATCTTCCTGCTCCCACAGCTTAGTGACGGCGATCTGGTAGTGGCAAGCATTGAGCTGGACAAAACCAGCTTTTGGGTAGCCTCTGCCTACATGGCCCATGACAAGGACGTGCCACCAGACGGGTTTCGGACCTTGGCCGAGGAAGCAGCCTTCAAGAACAAACCACTGGTTGCCTCCTGCGACGCTAATGCCCACAACTTGATGTGGGGGAGTACGGACACGAATGCTAGAGGTGAGTCGTTACTAGACTTCATTCTAGGGAACAAACTTAGTGTCTTGAATTTAGGCTCAGAGCCGACCTTCATAACAAAGAGTAGAGAGGAAGTTTTGGACATAACCCTGGCTTCAGACATGTTTGCCCATAAAATCAAGAGATGGAGAGTACTGAAGGAAAAATCGTATTCTGACCATCGTTATATTGAATTCGAAATAGATCTTAAGACCCCCCAAGTAAGGGAGTTCAGAAATGTTAGAAATACCGACTGGGGGGTTTACAATAATAAATTAAGGACTTTACTGCCAAAGATACCTCCCCGAGACCCCGCCACGCAGGTGGAGCTGGAGGGGTTGGTTAATCAGGTTACTAAAGCCATGAATAGTTCTTTGTCAGCCGGGTGCCCGGTTGTTCGATACAGGGGAAAAAGCAAACCACCTTGGTGGTCGAAACAATTATCCTTGTTACGTGAATCTAATAGGTCAATGTTCAACAAGGCCAAAGCCACGAGAGCAGCAGAGGACTGGGAAGCCTACAAGGCTGATCTGAAAGTATACAAAAAAGCAGTTAGAAATGCGAAACGTAAATCCTGGCAAAGTTACTGCAAGGGAATTGAGGAAACCACGGAAGCGGCCAGATTAAGAAGAATTCTTGCAAAGTCGCCATGCAACCTTGGCTATCTCAAGGGTCAAGGGAACTCATGGACTACGACGAGCGAGGAATCTTTAGGTCTCCTCCTGGACACACACTTCCCTGGAAATAAGCCGGTGGAACCTAATTACCCCCAGAATGAAGGGGGGCTATCTGATCTGGGAAACCGACTGATTACAAACGAAAAAATTGAATGGGCTATTAAGACTTTTGGTCCTTACAAGTCACCGGGACTTGATGGAATACACCCGGTAGAGCTACAGCAATCACGGGGTACTATCTCTCCGTTCATTGTGGTTATTATAAGAAGCTGTCTTAACATGGGCTACATCCCGCTAGGCTGGAGAGAGACAAAAGTCTCATTTATACCCAAGGCGGGCAGGTCCTCTCATACCAACCCTAAGGACTTCAGACCCATCAGTCTTACGTCTTTCCTTCTCAAAATTTTAGAGAGGATAGTGGATGATTATGTACGGGGCGTGATACCAACAAGTAGGCTCTCCCCAGCGCAGCATGCCTATACGAAAGGCAAATCCACGGAAACCGCCTTGCACTCGCTCGTTGGGTTGGTGGAAAAAAGTTTATTCGACAAAGAGTACGCTCTGGTTGCCTTTGTAGACATAGAAGGCGCCTTCAACAATATTAACGCAAGCGCCATAACGGGTGCCTTAGAAGAGCTTGGAGTTGACCAGAATGTGGCGGTGCTGATCGAGTCTATACTTGTCAGCAGGACGGTAACCGCTAAGCTCGGCAACACCACAATAAGCAGAAAGGTCTGTAGAGGCACTCCCCAGGGAGGGGTTCTCTCCCCTCTTCTCTGGAATCTGGCGGTGAACTCTCTGCTGGTGGCACTAGAGAGGGGGGGTTGCCATGTCACAGCATATGCTGACGATCTGGCAATTGCCGTCAAAGGCAAATACCCAAATACCCTAATGGAGATTCTGCGCTCTAACATGGCCACGCTTAGGAACTGGACAGAGAGTAGGGGACTCGGAGTAAACCCCGAGAAAACCGAAGCAATTCTCTTCACAAGGAAACACAGGCCTCCCATGGTCTCCCCGCTAATCTTTATGGGTGTGGAGATATCCTTGAAGGAGAATGTTAAGTATCTAGGACTCATATTAGACAGGAAACTAACGTGGAAACCTAATATAGAGGAAAGAGTAAGGAAGGCCAACGTTGCATTATACACATGCAAAAAAGCGGTCGGAATCAAGTGGGGGCTAACACCTCGTATTACACACTGGCTATACACCTCGGTGGTCAGGCCAATACTCTTATATGGAATACTTGTATGGTGGCCAGCAACTCAAAAGGCAAGTTACCTAAAACTATTGAGTAAGGTCCAAAGAACAGCGTTTCTATGCATTTCGGGTGCCTTAAGGACCACCCCAAATAAGGCGCTGGAGGTGATTACCAATTTACCCGCAATAAACCTGGTGGGAAAATACGCGGCCGCCGATTCAGCGCTCAAACTAAGAAGTATGGTGCTATGGAAGGATCGGCGGTTTGGTCACGCTTCCATACTTCACACTCTGGGTAGTTACAACCAAGAAGTCGACTACTCCGCTCCCAAACCAATCTTCAATAGGCTCTTTAAGACGAGCATCCCGTCTAGAGGAGAATGGCAAACGCCAAGACCATGGAGACGGGGGGAATTGAATTTTTACACAGATGGATCCAAGCTAGACAATAGGGTTGGCTACGGAGTTTTCTCTAAGGAACTAGGACTGGAACTATCCGTCCGAATTCCGGACCACTGCAGTGTCTATCAGGCAGAAGTTTTAGCCATAAAAGAGGTGGCTGTGTACCTTAGTACACATGCCGTAACGAAGACTACGATTAATATTTTCTCGGACAGCCAGGCGGCCATTAAATCAATGAACATGGTAATGCTGAGGTCGAAGGTTGCGCAGGAATGCCTCGCAGCTCTAAACGATATTAGCACCGTGTTCAAGGTCAGCCTCATATGGGATCCGGGACACAGAGATATTGAAGGAAACTGCAGGGCTGATGAGCTAGCCAGGAAAGGTACGAATCTACCCCTATGTGAAAACAGGGGCACTATTGGGATACCCATGGCAACCTGCAAATTAGAACTTCGAAATAGCATGATCCAAGAGGCCAACAGGTCATGGCTAGAGGAGGGCACATGTAGAACAACCAGGCTGCTTTGGCCGCAAATAGAAAAGAAAAAGACGAAAGAGTTGCTGTGCCTCTCAAGAGAGGACATTGCGAAGGTCACGGCTTGTGTAACCGGTCACTGGCTATTTGGCAGGCACTCTTCAAGACTAGGAATTTTCTCCCACGAATATTGCAGAAGTTGCAGAGATGAGGAAGAGGAAGAAACCGTAGAGCACTTCCTCTGCAGCTGCCCAGCTTTGGCCAAGAGGAGAGCAAGCTTTTTAGGCAGGCCCTTCTTTAGCTCTCTTACGGAACTATCACGCGTAGGAATAAAACCGATTCTACGCTTTATAAGAGCCTCAAATTGGTTCTCTGAAGAATAGTCACCGAGGTTCCCGTGTTCTGCAGTGGTACCACAATGGACCTTCAAAAGGTCTAAGTGAGTTGGTAAATTGAACCGACTGCCACATCAACCTAACCTAACCTAAATGCTGCCTGTGATATCGCCTCACGTGAATTCCCCCATAGGTTGAAAGGGACGTTGACAGTTGAGGAAATTCCGAGTACCAACTCCACCGAAATAGGTGTGAAGACCCCAAATGATCGATAAAAATCGATCTCTTCGATACACCCACTAGGAAGGACAAATTTGGTTAGCTTCCGGAAAAAACTTGAATAATCTTTCTTCTGTGCGGAACTGGGGACGAGAGCAGACATAAGAGATTGGTAATCTAAATCTTGTTGAAGTGATAGCATTTGTAAGTTAAAGATAACTTTTATTCATCGAATACCATCGGGCTTCTAAGAAAAAGCCGCCAAACGCACATTGTTATCTGGATATTGAATTTACCCTTCGAGAAATTTTGGAGACAAGTTACAGCCGAGCGGGAATGTAATTTCATTTTCCGCACAGTTTTATTTTGATTTTATCAAAAGGCATATCGCCTTATATTACATGGAAACTGGCACCGTGCGATACTATCGGCTAAAGCGGAGTTAAGAGGCCAGATTCCCTCACCGCTGGAGGTATTCGTGCCGAATTTGGTACTTCGCCACGAGACAATTTTCTTGGAGCGCCAATAGCAACGAGAGTACCAGTCCCGCGCACTTCTCTTTTTGGCAATCTGCCACTCGAGGATTTAATTATTCAGAAATCTGGGGAAAATTGGCGTTACACGTTTCACCGAACAACGCACGTAAAAGTATGGAAGAAAGTGGGTGTCCAAACTAGATTTCGTGCTCATCTATCGACCTGGAGGTATTGGAAAATCCTCCGAAGGAGATGCTGCAGATTCCCAGCTTTAATTACGCGCTCAAACCACAATATTGCGTTATACAATTAAATTAATTTAGTTTGTAATTTCTTAAT
>NW_023458561.1:12126064-12126202 GCF_013731165.1 Rhagoletis pomonella | reverse complement strand
TCTATATCCAGTAAAATAAGTTATCTCGAATTTTGGTAATTTTTGGCAAAACACTCTATTTAGCTGTTCCATATCAATATTTCAGTCGTTAACTATTATTTTGAGGTGTCATTTAAATAAACACTAAATAAAAGTATA
>NW_023458561.1:12068408-12123064 GCF_013731165.1 Rhagoletis pomonella | reverse complement strand
TATTTAATTGAAATCATCCAGTCCATCGTACATTACAATATTCACATATGTCCATGGATGATTTTTAATTTTTGGCATCCGTAAGCAAATCTTCAGTACCATAAAAAGATTGAAACACATCAAAGTATAAGCAATGCTATGTCCAACCTAGTGCTAGTCCACTGTATACGTCCATATGTATGCCTGCATGTATGCGTGTAAATATGTCAAACTCAAGTTTGCGTTTAACCCATTTTAGCGGACATAGTTTTTTTGGTTCCAGCTGTTAATAAAAGAAAATTTGTATGGTAAATCTTCATGAAAGCTACACGTATCGTCGAGAACATGTTTACATGCAGAATTTTAAATGAATTATTATTGTTCTCCATACAAAATTTACGACTATGGCTTTATTAAATTCAAAATTATGCGATAATCTAAATATTTCGTTAACGTAGGGTTAAACTTTTTTTGCGCACGTGCCAATTCGCAGAAATTAAATAATTTGTTATGATGGAAGTGGCGAGAGGAAGACGTAAGCAGTTCAATCGCACATTTGTATGTACATATATGTATATTTATAAATTCATTTATGTGGTTGTCTTTTTGCGTGAATGAAAAAATGTATAGCAGAAATGTTTTAATCAGGGACGTGAACCGGATGAAAAATTTGGTCGGTTCGGTTCAGCGGTTCGAACCGTTGTTGCACTTTTGGATTGGTTCGCCAAAGCGGTTTTTTGGTCCTTGAACCGGGGTTTCGGTTCGGTTCAACGGTTCGAAAAACCAAAAAATAACGCGCAAGTTTAAGTGTCAATTGTCAAGTGCAACAAGGCGCAAGGTTAAAGGTCAAGTGAGATGGGCTGCCTTTACATTTGATATTGTCACATGGTAAGAAAACATGGTAGGTATTGCCATGTTTAACAAAACGAAAAAAGTGGGTACATTTATCTATTGAAAAATTGGTTGAAACGAACCTTTAAACCTTTAAAGAAAGTGGTTCGGTTTTCGGTTCGGATCAAACATTTGTGGAAATTTTCGGTTCGGTTAATGGTTCAGTTAATTAATAGAAAAAAGCGGTTTTCCGATTCAAAACCGGCTCGGTTCAAAACCGGTTCACGTCCCTGGTTTTAATGAAATTTTTTAGTTACTTCATAAATTTAAGTTTACTAGTGTTCGCCCAGAGGTTGAAATTCAACCGCTAAAATTAAGGATAGTTTATGTGAGTTGAGTTGAGCAGAAATAACATTATTTGGAATGGGTTAAGTGGAGGGGAGTTTATCTTAGTACTTAGCATAACATAGCATACCATAACATAAGATTAAATAACATAACATATCGTCGGTCCCTACGAAGAGTAGCACATTTCACTATATGCGTGGAAGACTAGCACATTTCACTATTTGCGTGGAAGAGTAGCACATTTACGGTTTAAACTAAATCATAAAAGCATAATTTATATTGGAAATTCAAGTGCTTATTTTATATTTCTATAATTCTATTATAAAGTTCATGAAATTCAGACGGTATATAGCGTTTAGTTAGTCATTTGCTGGAGATCATCCACTTTTCTTTTTTTAAGGCATTTTTCCGCTTTAAGCAATTCATATTGTTTTATGTTAAAAAAACCATGTAAACCCACGCTTAAAATTTTGTAGAAATCTATAAAAAAAAATCAACTAATTTTCATTCAAATTTCAAATTTATTTACTCAGAAGTGTTACAATTTTTTTGAGTATGAAGCTTTATAGCCGATTCAATTTTAGTGCACATTGCAGGCTTCAAGAGCCTTAAAACCTTTGATTATTTTTGTCGCATTTACTACCATATAACGAATAAACACAATTTATTTTTATATGGAAGAAAACCACAACAACGGAAATTTTTAGCCACTTAAAGGGCTTTAATTCTATATAATTTTGACATTTGGATGAACATTTTTAGATTTTTTTAGTTTTCTACAAAGTTTTAAATTTGGGTTTATATGGAGTTCTTCAGGGAATGAACTTTATTTTAATGAAAATTATTAAAAATAAATAAATAAAAATAAGTGGAAAACAATATCACTTTGAAATGAGGTGCTCTTGATATGACTGCATGTACATTCGGGTGGTCCAAAAACAGTAAAGTCGGAATTGTAGCTCTCAACCCCTAGGATTGTTCTATATAGAAAAAAAGTGTACCGCTTTTTTTTTTTTTTAAATCAAAAAATATTTAGAGGTCGCTCAAAGTTTTCCGTGTATTATTGTATGCGGAAAAAACAACTTTTCGTAGAAATGGTATAGAATTCTTGAAAATCAATATTTTTCGATCGCAAAACTCTGGCTCTCTTCAGGAGACTCAATAATAATACCCAATTATTTATTTAACCATTTTTTAATACTAACGATTTTTTATTTGTTCCCCCATTGCATTTTTCTGGGTTTTTGTGGGTTTTTGGCGGACCTACAAATTATAGTTGCGATAAAAAAATGGTTAAATAAACAATTGGGTATTATTATTGGGAATCCTGCAGATGAAAAGAATTTTCCTATAGAAAAATATTAGTTGTTTTGAATTCTATACCATTTCTACCAAAAGATTTTATCCCCATATAAAATACATGGAAAACTTTGGGCGCTTTGAGCGACCGCTAAATATTTTTTGATTTCAAAATAAAAAATAGGGGTATATTTTTTTTGGTATAGAACAATCCTAAGGGGTGAGAGCATAAAAATTCCGACTTTACTTTTTCACATGCATTTTTGGACTACCCTAATGTGCAATCATGTTTCTCGTATTTATAAATAGATTCCCTGAGGAAGACGCGAATATGCGTCAAAACAAGTAGGAGGAAAATAAACGTTTATTCTATTTGTAATAAAATACCGAAAAGCTCCATACACAACATTAAACTCTCAGCTTAGTCGAGGAGAAAGAATTATAACATACATGTATGTTTGGTTTTTGTACGGCTGCTAGTACCACTTTATATGAATTCGCTACTCTTCTAAGCGAGAATCTGAAATGTGCTACTCTTCCACGCAAAAATCTGAAAAGTGCTAGTCTTCCACGCAAATAGTGAAATGTGCTCCTCTTCCACGCGAATAGTGAAATATGCTAGTCTTCCACGGAAATTTGAGATATTGGGAGCGACGATATGTAGAATAACACACCACAATATACCATCGCACATTCTTCAGTTGTATTTCCTTTTTATCCCTATCAATTTCTTCCTCTCTATATTTGCGTCTATCGCTTTTAATGTTTATTTTTATGTTTATCTTCACCTTCATGTTCATGTTCATGTTCATGTTCATGTTCATGTTCATGTTCATGTTCATGTTCATCGTCATCTTCATCTTCATCTTCATCTTCATCTTTATATCCACCTTCGTCTTCATCTTTAAGTTTTTCTTTATCCTGATATATATCTTCATTCTTTTCTTAATTTACGTGTTCACCCCCACCATTGTTATTATGTTAGATAGTTAAATTTTCCTTCCTCTTTGTCTTTATATTTAGATTTTTTTTACACTTATTCTAATCTTTGCCTTTATCCCTTTCTTCTTCTGCATATTCAACTTTACCTTCTCCCTTGCATGAATCTTAATCTTCATAAATCTGATTCCTAAACCAGAGAACGTTTATAAACGTTCTCTGGTAGAAGTTTTATGAAATTTTGCAGAATTTTCATAATTTTTACACAACGTCTGAAATTTGGATTTAAGCGCATACGCAGGTATATGGTTTTTGTGAAGTAATCAGCTATACTTTCATAAAAAATATTAAACTAAAAAAAAACTAAAGAAACATAACCAAAACTTGCAAAATATCGCGTCCCAGTTTATGTATATGTACATATTTGGTTCGCTGTATAAGGAATCGTACCCATACTACGTAAGCCACTTTTTCCAATTTTTAGCCACCCCTCCCCCTCGGTGACCACGCGTAGTATATTCCAAGTTTTCACGTAGTAATTCATAAATATGATTTTGAATAATTTCTTGCTTACAAAAAGTAAAAAAAAAAATTTATTGGGCTTATATGTATGTATTTGTCTTTATTAATACGCTTGCTGCGTGACGGCATACCTCTAATTACAAGTGGAAAAAATATTATTAAGATAAAACTTATGTTGAAATATATCGTAAACAGAACTTAATTTATAGAAACAGAAGTCCTGCGAGTTTAAAAAGCGCCAAACACTGCGCTCCATATTTGAATGTATCTCGAAAAAACGCCAGATTTCCTTAGAGTCTTTGACTACGTGATAAAAACCTAAGCCCCCGCCCCGCACTGTGACGGTATTTTGAAAATCCCCCTCCCGCCCCAGAACGGGTCACGTAGTATGGGTCTGTTCCCTAAGGTGTTTCTACTAAATATCATTTGAAACTCATAAAAATTATAAACGTAGCGAAAAAGATCAACTGCGGGCAAAATTTGTTTATGTACATATATATGTACAAACGTATGTATACAAAAAATTTTACTCATTTATTAATGTGCATAATTAAGCAAAAAAATTAAAAACATGAAAAAAAACAAATTTAAAACGAAAATTTGGCAGGTTTTCGTTTTTTATAAGCCTGCAACTTCTTTAAACACACGTGTTGCCAGATTTTGCTGGCAAAACACATATCTGTTGCTAAACATTTATTTCTGTGTTTCTACTCTGGAATTTAACAGAATCATTGCGTTCCAAACGCCTCTGTTAAATTCCTTACTAGAAACATTTCAGAATTCCATACTACAATGATTTCCACTGAGTCGTTTGCACCTTCTCGTTCGTAAATGTTCTCTGATATTGCTCGGTAGAGCTAGAGCCAGTGTTGCCAATTTGCGGGATTTCGCCCTTTTTTCGGGATTTTATGACTAAAAAGGGTGAATGGGATTTTTTGTCGAAAAACGGGATTTTTTGCATACCATACCAAGCAATAAAATTTAGTAAGTAATTGATAAATAAGAAACAGTTCATATTATCAATCCTATTAGTGGAACTTCATTCACTTGAAATTAATTTTAATAGCAAATTTTTGAATATTTTGAAAATTTAAAAAAAAATTTATAATCAATAATTCTATTCAAATGTCTTGAGTTTCTAGATTCTGAAGTTGTTTTAAACTAATGTAAAGCAAGTCTTTAGAGAGCATAGCGGTATACAGATATGGATCAGTTTGATTGAAACAATGAATGGAAAAGTACTTTTAGTGCTTTTATTATCAAAGAAAGTAAAATTAGCGATGTATAATCGTTTGGGAGGTAGTCGTTAACAAAAGGGGAATGGAGATTTCTTTTATCGAAATTTTATGGAAGATATAGTTTTGTAGTATTGTTCTATAATTTTAATGCTAACTGCCAACGATTTTTTTCATTGCTTACTGAGTTCAAAACGAAAAAGATAATCAGAATAAGCGAATAAGTTAAATGCAATATGTGTAGTAAAATCTACCTAATTTACTTAATAAACAATCATCGCAATTCCTGGGGTTTTTGACGGACCTATAAAATATAGTTACTATGAAAAAATGGCTAAATAAACAATTGGGTATTATTATTGGGAATCTCCTGAAAGAAACAGAGCCGAAAAATATTGATTTTACCGACCGACGAGAGCCCGATATAGCGCAATGTTTTTGTGTGGTTTTTGTACTGTTATAGGGCCCAGCAGCGTGTAGAAGGAAATTCCGGGTTATATTTCCCTTATAAGAGTTACCAGATCAAACTTATAAATATATACATATAAAAATTTTAAGACTTTAAATAACAAGAAAAAAATTATTTGCCTTTAAACTTTATTCATAGTTTTCAAAAATTCATTTCCTCCAGAAAAAAGTATCAAAATGAGGCATTTGTGAATAAAAAGTATCAAAGTATTTAATCTTAAAATTTAGAAAAAATTATATAATTGTATCAAAACGGCAACGCTGTAGACAATCCTCACGAAATGAGAAATTTTTTAAATATTTTTTGAACTATAAGAGACCCCACTATAGAAAAAATTGGTGTTTTTAGATAAAAGTGATCCAGGTATTATATGAAATATTTATTTTAAAAATTTAATCGTTATTAATTTTTTACAAATATAAATTAAAAGGTAGTATTTTAATTACACATTTGCAAATATTTCAACCTTTGAAATAAAATAAATACGATTAGTGGAACCAAAGATATTGAATTTAGAATGTGGCAAAGTTCGGTAAATCATAGTGAATCATTGTAAATCGTCCAAATTCAAAACTTTCATAACTTTGAAAAACAAAATTTCGGCTGCATCCTGATATATGTAAGTGTGTATTTACTTATTTCATGCATACATTTTATAAAAAAGTTTTAGCCGAATCTAAGTAATGAAGTAAAAAAACAATTTGTAAAATAATGGCCCATATTTGTGGTGTCAGATATAAAAATGATAATACCACTTTTAAGGAGCTTCATATTCGTATGTTTGATGAACCTATTCATGGCACTCCATAAACATGTATTACATTGTTAATGCTTTTGCTACATCTATTATATGTCTAATATCATCTTAATAAGCGTAGATTTATTTTAAATAGTTTGGCTTTGAAAACAAATCTAAGGAAGATCGACAGATAGTTGACATTTTTATTACCGATTATACATATTTATATGTAATTTACACATCAAAAATTAATAAGTATATATGTATATAACGTCACTAGACACGAATAAAGGCGCGCTAGTGTTTCGAAAAAAGACGCATACAAAAATTTTGCGAAAAAAGGCGCTTAAGAAAAACTTCGGCGAAGAAAGGCGCGTAATCATAGATTTATACTTGGCGAAGGACTGCCACTTCAGCACTATTCCCCAAAAACTGTTAACGGAATGTACATACTATTACACCCGCAAATATAGTAGACCGCGAAAATAAGTTTACGGGTCCTTCTTCGCCGTCAACTATGCTAAGAGTCTTTCTTCGCTGAAGTTTTTTTACATACTCCTTCATAAATAAGTAACTGTTGTTAGAATTATAATTAAATATTTTAAATATTTATGTATATGTTGTACAATTCTAATTTTTAAGGCGAAATGTCATAGCGTCGCCTGGGTAAAAGATTGTCGTAAGCGCAATTTTGACGATTTTTAGTTCTAGATGCATTATATATTTTGAAATAAGGTCTTTCGATTGGTGTTATCAGTTTTTAGATATCTCCTCTAGTTTCCGAGATGTTTACTACAATTTTTTCGATAATTTAGTAAAAATTTAGTCAGTTGTGCAGTGATATTAAACTAATCAATATCTTAAAAATGGCGTTCTCCGTTCTTGAATATCTCCTTTGGTTTCCGAGATATTGCGTAAAAAAAGTCGTTAATTTAGTAGAAATTTTGATCACATTTTGTCGTATTTCACACAAAGTGGCTGCCAAATTGTGTACAGATGGACGCTTACGACAAAATTTTACGAAAGAAAATCCTTCATAAACTCAAAACTAATTAACAATAAACATTAAAAATTAAATAATTTGATACTTTTGTGAACTAGTAACATTTTCATAGACTTTGGAGAAAATCTATCTTTGCGTTTATGAGAAATTGCATCCAAAACTTCAATCGCGATTTCCCACAACCTGCCGAAATTAACATACGATAATCTCTTACCCATGCGACGATAGTTAATATTATTGCGGAAATTCTTTTGGCTCAAATTGCTATATTTATTTATTTTATATATGTACTTATGTACTAGGTAAGTATGTACATATAAGTATAGTATGAATTGATTTGATTTTACATTTTCTTTGGTTTATACTAAATAATAAGCATTTTTGCTAAAGATACACTTTTTGAATTCCTTCATATTTTTTCTTACCCATTGCCTTTAATTTAGAATCGAACACGAAAAGAGAAAGGGTCAATCAAAAGGCAAAATTTTTTGGCAGAAACGAAATCACCATACATGTTCTATGAAAGCGTTTATTTTCATATAATCAAAAAATAACGAAATAGGTATGCATGCTGTGTTACCTTATGGTGATTTCATTTCTTCCAAAATATATTGCCCTTCCACGGTGCAAAATTTGTTTGATGTTACACTCAACCCTGTAAAAGGGCATGTCTGGCTCACGCATTTCAAAATATTGTCGACAACGATTGCAACGATCTACCCTGTGCCTTCTTTGCCTTACACGATTTGCTTCACTTGAAGTTTGAGTAAATTAGCGTCCTTAAACTTCGAAATATTGAAGTTTCAAGCATTTCTGAAATTTACCGTTATATGAAAAGCGGCCGTAATTTTAATCCGATTTCAATAAGTTTCAACGTTTTGTTTTTATGTGGCAAGCACAATAACCATACCGAGTTTGGTACAAATTGGTAGAACAGTTACCGAGATACATTTATGTGATCATAAGTGGGCGTTGCCACGCCCATTTTCCAAAATTTTGCCAAAAACGTATTTCCTGGTAGAGAATTGTTGCAAGCATCAATTTTGAATAAATTAGATTTAATATTTACTGATTTATCGAAGATTTTTTATTTCTCTAAATTTCCGTTATATGGGATGTGGGCTGGGTTATTGGCCGATTTATGGGATGTGGGCTGGGTGATTGTCCGATTTTTTTTTGGTATGCTGTGCCAAGACCAACAACTGTGCCAAGTTTGGAAGAAATTGGTGCAGCGGTTACCAAGATATACAAAGATATACACATGTAACATGGCTACGCCCATTTTCCAAAAATTTTTAATGTTCTTATTTTTCGTCTAAAAGTTATTGTAAATATCAATTTTGAGTGAATAATGTTCAGTAGTTACAAAAATATCACAGTTTTCGTATTCCTGAAAATTACCGTTATATGGGAAGTGAGCGTGGTTACAGTCCGATTTCGCCCATTTTCAATACCAACCTAACTTGGATAAATGGAAACCTACATACCAAAATTCGATGAGATATCTAAATTTTTTCTCGAGTTATCGTGTACACGGACAGACAGACGGACAGACATCGCTTAATCGATTTCTCTTTTCATTCTGAGCATTTATGTATACATTTGTCTATATCTATCTCGATTCGTTTTGGCTGTTACAAACAACCGTTATGTGAACAAAGTTAATATACCCTCGTACACAAGAGCGCTCGGGTTTAATTAATTTGGGGGGTATTTATTAGAGCAGTAGAAGCCAAATTAACCATTTTTAGAATTTTTGTCTGTCTCGAATTCAGTTTTTGCCGATGTATCGTTGCCGATATGTAGTTGCCACCTGTTTAAAAATTTCAGTTTAAGTACATTGATACGATAAAGTAAATATTGCAATATGGCTGCCAAAAGAAAGAGGCTTACAACTGAAAATATTTTTGTAGAAGGTTGTCACCTTTTTGAAAACTTTTATTTAATTTAATTGATAAAATAAATTAAATATTGCAATTTATTGAAATTTTAACGCCGAAAATATTTTTAGGGGATCTGTTTGAAAAATTTTATTTATTTAAGTTGGTAGAATAAATGAAATATGACAATATGGATATTAAACTAAAGAGGTTTAGGAAGCTCACTTTCGAAAATATGTTTGAAGCTGGTTGCCACCTATATGAAAAAATAAATTCTGTTAAATTTATAAGAAAACCTGAATGTTGCCAAGTGGGTATCAAACGAAAGTGTTTGAGAATAATAAAATTGTAACAGGCTGATATCTGTACAAAATAGAAATTAAAGAAATTAATAGGGGGTTTATTAGATCAACAGTAGCCAAATCAATAATTTTTAGAATTTTCGTCTGTCTAAACGAATGCATGGAATTAATACTACATCTACATACTGCTAGAGATCTAACTGAAAGTATAGAAGCCATTTTGTTCAGTTTATCATCAATATTTATTTCTAGGTATTTGAATGTATTAACTTTTTCCAGTGCTTTGTTGTTCATATTTAGATTTAGCACCACACTGTTCTCAAAATCTCGCCTTGATATAACCAGAAACTTACTTTTATTAACATTCAATTTTAGTCTGATCAATCATAACCAATCGCACTTTTTTGGAACTTTTTGTGGAAAGTTTTTCACTAAAAAGAAACTTTGTGTTGTTGCAGCCAAAAAATTAAGAAATTTGAGACGTCATGGTTTTAAAATTTCATATAGTTTTCTATACATTTTATTTCACTAAACTACCAAATGGCTGCACGGATTTGTTTCATATTCGGAAATATATGCCAACACCTTGAAAATAAATATTCCGACAACAAATTTTCTCGGTATGTGGCGCTAAGGTCGGGACATTATCAAGATTCTTATACAAACTAAAACGTAAAAAACCAATATATCTCTAAAACCAATTACGCTGTAGAACTGAAACTTGGCAAATACCCTACACTGAAAATAACATCTGCATATATATAACGAAAACCTGCGTAAATCTTATCAAATTTTTCGTCATTTTGAGCCACGAAAGTTTGCATTGATTGTACAAAACCGTTTTCGTACATACTACGAAAATATGAGGCATCAGATCTTTAGTACATTTTACGAATGTATTCGTATTGTTTACTAAAGAATTTAGTGCTATTTACTAACGAATTTCATACTATTTCTTAGTTTTTTACGAAATTTTTGTAAAATGCACAGAAATAATTCGTATATTTACCGAAATTATTTTCGTAAAATCTGCGCTTGTTTCGTAGAATGTGCGATTCTACACACTGTAATAAACATATTACGAATTATAACACAACACTTTTATTTTGTTTTTATCGTTAATTTTAAGCGTTTTTGTTAAACAAAACGTTTTGCAAAAACGCTTAACATCAAAGAATAAAATATAATGAAAGTGTTGTGCTATAATTTTAGTCATGTTCTTTATAGTGTTAATAATAAAAGCAATCATAAGTTCTAGGAAAAAAGAAGAAGAATTTTCTGTTATTTTATCTATAATATAACTTAAGTCGAATAGGTTCTATACTACATATTTTTTTATTGCTTAGGCTTCGTTCAATAAAGTATATTGATGCAAAGTGTTAAACTATGAGACTCAACAAAACTAAATATAATAAGATATAAAATATGAAAGAATATAAAAAATACTGGTTTGACTTTCTTAAACATTATAATATTTTTATGTGGAGGCACTTGACAGATTCCCAGCTTCATCGATGTTTGTTTCCTTGACGACTATAAATTAAAGGAAAATTATGAGGCGTCTGAAAAGCAAGTTTCAGTGAAAAGTCATACTTACTTTTAATTTCATTCAGTAGTGCTCCTGGCTTAGGCTTGCCGTTGATAGGTAACTGGTGAAATTGCCTATTTATAAAATTCCACATTGCAGTGCAAGGCGCAGCGTAGGCGATGTTAAAAACATTGTATGCTTAAAAGCATAGTATATCCACAGCTTTAATATTTAATTTTGTATTGTTTTTTTTTTATCCAGCAAATCCCTTTTTAAAACTTTTAAAATTATATTATACGTCTCCCAGCAGCCAACAAGTAATTCCGCAATGACACGCGATACATAAAAATATGATGAAATATTAAACTGCCGGTAATTGAGTATATTGTACGAAAATATTCGTATGTTGTGCGAATTTAAAAAACATGTTTCTGTATTAGTACTTTATACGAAAGTATTAACCAAATTATACGAATACAGAGATGTAGATTTCGTAAATTTTAAAATCATACGTAAATATTACGAATGCCTTCCTACAATATACAAAATTATTCGCGATTTGTTCAGTGCTTTACGAATCTGTTTCGTAAACTACACGTAAGACTTCGTAAGTTGTACTGAAAAAATGCCTTACGAAAGGCCTTTCGTTATATTTACGTATGGTTCGTAAAATCTTGTTTCGTTGTGAAAAATGTGTTCGTACTATGAACGAAAGTTTCGTACATTGTACAAAAACCAAGACTACGAAAGTTTTTCGTAGCACTTTTACGAAATTTTATTTTCAGTGTACTTATGGCGAAAACTGGTAGGCATTGGAAATAGGGGCGTGGCACCTCGCATACAAACTGAACTTCTCATATAGCTTATCTCTGGAACCGCTTACGCTAACGTCCTGAAATTCGACACAGCTACCTACACATCGTCACTACCAAGTCAAACTATGGAATGTGAAAATGGGTACTTTCGACACTTTGTTAAAGCCAGTATCCTCTGCTTCTAAGAAGACTAGAAATTCGACGATTTGCCAACTTGCGTATCATTCTAAACGCATGTGAAGGTATCGTAAATGAAGAAGAATTTTTGCACACTCGATGGTTTGACATGGTAACGACGATATGTTATCAATGGTGAAAAGTGGTAATTATTTCAAAGGCTGCATCTATATCCATTTACGTAAACGCGCAAGCATTATTCGACTGGGAACCATTTTCTCCTAAATTTCTAAATCCCATTGAACTATTGTAACTTTGTTTTTAATTTTTGGTATAAGGTAAAATTTATGTGAAAATTTTGAGGAATTTTTTTTAATTTTGCACCAAGTTTGGAGCTTTGATTTTTATGGGGTTCGTTTAAGACTTCCTATCTACATACATACCTATATGTGACCTGGTCTACGGAAAGGGGGCTTAGGTGTCAAAAAATCAATTTTCACTTTTTGGTTGATTCGGATGGAAGATGAGATGCTTTTTCACGTGGTGAAAAGCAGAAAATCCTAACTTGCTTAGAAGTGTACTAAAAATGTAGAGAAAGAAGAGTAAAATACGACAAAATATAATTTATTGGTAATGAACAAAATACATTGAATTATAAGCTATAAAGACATGATTATACACTAGAAAAACGTATTATGGGCCAAAAATAATAATGCTGAGTAGTTTATGTATTTTTCTTTGTTGTCATTTTCCTTGAGATCTTTTTACGTGTGCGAAATGCGAAGACGATAATCAACAGAAACAGTAAACGTAACTTCTTCAGTGTTACTTTTTTAAATGTTCCACACTAGCAACTTACACTATGAACTATAATAATATTCCGACCAACAACAACACTTACTGGACCAACAACAACACTTACTGGACGTCCGGCGCGGAGAACAATTAACGAGATAATGAGAAACTGACGAAACGAGTTGCTTACTTTTAACAGCTTTTTCACAGAAAACTAGTTTTCGCACGTAAGCTCCCTTTTCGTAGACCAGGTCACATATACATAAAATGATAGCCGTTTTCGTTGTTCGGACTAAACTCAAAAACCCCTTGAGTTCCGTCAAATTGTCGGAGGTTATACCTTACAAACATATAGTCCTTTCATATGCTACTAGAAAATTCGCCAGGTGATGCTGGAGTACAGTTATTTATAAAAGTCGTATTTATTAACCAATTGCGTTCAAATTTTATATGTGAGCTATGTCCATGTGTGATGAAAAATTCTTTTGATAAAAATGGACCCGCTGAGTGGCGTTGGAGTCGATTTTGAAATTCTTAAACGCATTCATTTTATGGTAAGTAATGATTTTGTAGAAAATGGACCCAATGGATGGCGCTGCAGCCGAAATATATAGAAACCCCGTGTGGTTGATCTGCTTTGGCCCTATGTTTAAGTTATACGAATTTAGTTTCAGATGGCTAAATGAGGAATGGGGTTAAGTACTTTCCATCCTGTGGGACAGCGTGGATTCTTGGCCCTCCTATAACATAAAACGCACATATGTGCTCTTTAGTTTCCTTATACATAAGGACTTTTATTGGCTTACGCAACGGACCAATGTTGTAGTTGCAAGCTCATAGAAAAAGATTACGCATGCTTGGGCGAGATCTCACAGGTGGAAATAAGACAATCGGTAAAGCTCAGGGATTGGTTTTCCTTATGGTACCACAGGGTTATTATTATTGGCCTATGTGAGGAGGATACTGCGCTTTAGTGGTTTCAACTTAAACTAAAAATTTTGACTTTACAGACTATTTTTGCTTTTAAACGCTCTATTGAATTGGCCACCGAAAAAGTTCTTATAAGGCGCAGCGAAGCCAGCGGGCATTGGCTAGTATATTAATACGCTAACGAAGTCCCATACAAATCTATTCCTCCCTACTGCTCCTATGAATTATAAAATTATTTAACAGAATGTTTATTACTCCACCAAGCAATATTATTGACCTAGACGATAAACAGGTGCTGATTGACCTAAAAAACGCCACAAGCGAAATGAAAGAGGGTATGAAAAAACTGAGGTGGTCGAATTTCTACAACGAGGCGATACTAGTGTAAAAGTAAACGCTTACGGCCATCATAGAAGATGTATGGTGATTTCGTTTCTACCAAAAAATATTGCCTTTTGATTGCCCCTTTCTCTTTCCGTGTTCGATTCTAAATTAAAGACAATGGCGCGTATTCATAGTCCAGCAACTAAGTCGAAACTAACAAAGTTGCAACTTAAATTTAAGTACCAACTTAAAATTTACCTATATTCATAGTCGCATTTCAGACTTCTACTAAGTAGTTTCGACTTAGGTTACGATATAGCAAAACGAGTGTGAAAATGTATCGATTTTTCTTTACGATATTTTGGAAAAATTACATTTTTATTAAATAATATCAAGTTTGATCATCCGTTTATGTAATTTTTATTTTCATTGCATGATTATGCAAAAGAATAAGGTATCACTTTCTTGTTAATTGTGTGAAATAGCCAGAACAACCGCAGTGATGTGAAGTCGATGTTTATTGAAAACATTCTTTGAAACATACAAATAGTAGATATCTAAATGTTATGCACAAATTTACTTTAAAAGAACTAGCGCGAAACTGACTTATTATTTGAGAATTTATCTAAATTATCCCAATTATAAAATTGTGATGTAGCTTTATTCGAATTGTAGTACGCATTTAATTTCATCTTCCGGTTAAAATGGATCGATCTTTGTCAATTTTAATTGGAGATTATTCAATATTATCAAAATAACCCTCTACCGACTTAATTTTTACATATTTCACCTGTTTTCCCTTAATTTGATAAAATACTTCTTCCTAGTTACGACTTAGTTGCAGCTGCAGCCGAAACTAAATTTTAAGTTGGTACTTAGCCAGAAAAGGCGACTATGAATAGCCTTAGTTGTGACTTAGAATAGTTTCGACTTAGTTGAGTACTAAATATGACTATGAATATGCGCCAATGGGTGAGAAAGTTGTGTGCTCGTTTCTTAAAATGTCATACTCTTGTTAGGCAAAAAAGGCTCATTCTCTGCCCTGTGAAGCTTTGTCAGGGGAGATGGTTGCCCTGAAACTTAGATGGTTGTTTAAAATGACAATATTATGAAATGGGTGAGCTAGACAAGGACAAGAAGGCAAAAACATGCCTTTTTACAAGGTTGAGTGTAACGTCCCGGTGTAGGGCAACATGTTTTGGAAGAAACGAAATCACCATAAATCATAGGCAAAAAATTAAAGCTTATGCGAGCCATAAATTCTATTAGTTTTATCAATTTTTTTTCAGGCTAGATCTAGAGTAAGTTTTGTGCTCTAACTGTAAATGTAAGACATTGTGTCTTTCAAGTAAATTTTTTTGTAGGTTTTCTATAAAAATTATTACCAATCTTTAACCAAAACCATATAAACCAAAGTTTCAAACTACATAAAAAAATTTAGAAAAATTCAACAAATCTTCATAAAAATTGTTTGGCTTCTTAATCTGAATCTTATGAACATATGTGGGCATGCAGTTTTATAGCACATAACAATGTTAGTCTAATGAAGTGAAAGTTTCATGCGTCTAAAAATCAAATCGATTTTCAATAATATTTTTTGAGTCCGCTGTTGCGGCATTTTATATAACAAGTGCAATTCATAAAAACTGGCGCTGTTTTTTTCATGTTTATATGCAATAATGTCGTTGGAATTATTGTCAATTGACATACATTAATTCACTTTTTAAGGGAATTAACCTCAATGACATTAGCACACAAGCCAAATGTCAGTTAATGTCAGTAGAATTGTGGAAATAATGTCATTGCTTTAGTTCACATCGGATTTTTTAAGATCCTGATATTAATACACAATTTAAAAATGAAATAATTTCAGAAATGACAAAAATCATGCAGCCTTTACGGTGACGTGTAATAAGGTCCCGGAAATAACATCCATGGACACTATCATCTCTCATCGTCCATAGACAATATTACTTTTTCGAAAGTGCAGGAAAATCCATAGACATTATTGCTCTTTCAAAAAAAATATTGACAAAATCCAATTTTTGGCTTTGTGCTAATGTCATTGACTTTAGTTCCTTCACAAAATTGAATTAGACATTAATTGCAATGCCATTATTATACGTCACCGAAAAAAGTGCAAAAATCCATCAGAAAATTTTATGGTAATTTTTTGAATTTTCCTAAATTTAAAAAAACAAAAAAATGTTTAATCCAATTAGCAATTGCAATGGGAAACTTTGACCGACTTTTAAATATTTTTTTGACTTAATTTATATAGTAGGCGGGGAGAGCATTAAAATTCCAAAACGAAGTCGTCTAAAAAGAGAAACAAAAACTATTCGAACAGATTCGCGTTGATGGATTTGTACACCACTTCGTATCTAATACATAGTTTATGGGACCACTGATTGCAAATTTTTTGTCAGGTTTCAAAAATTCAATATGGCGGACAAACATTTAAAAATTTATTGAATTCGCTCAAAACGTGTTACTCGGGTGTTCTTGGGGTCGCTGATTATGATTTTACAGTTCAAAATGGGGGATCCAATATGGTGGGCATAAAATTAAAGAAATAGTAGATTTTAATAAAACATAGAATTGAGGAGTTTCCATGGTAGCTGATTACGGATCTGGAAGCGGGTTTCATTAATTTTAAATGATAAGTCGAATTCAAAAAGTTAGTGGATTTTAATAGCACATAGTGTTTAAATGTTTTATAGTTACTAATTAATAATAACTAGTGAACCCGCATGGCGTTTGAACGCCCAAAACAAAATTTCAAAAACCTAAAAAATTTTCCAAATATTAGTCACCGCTATACGCGATCAAAGTGCCATATTTCATCTAAATCCGTGTAGCCGTTTTTTAGTGAAGAGAGGTCTCGCATATTTCAGGTGTTGAAGCTCTCGCTTCAAATGCTTATCAACCCACGACTTTCGTGCGCACCCTAATGAAGTCCTCTTCTTCCTATCTCCATTTTCTCCACTTACTTCATGGAAAAAAACACTCAACAATATACAGTCCACTCGTGCGCACGCGAACTTTTCACATGTGTTTTCGTTCTTTAATTTAAAAGAAATTATTGCATTTGTACGAACATCCGGATTATACTTATTATAATAAAATAAAATATTCATAAAAACTCGAAGTGCGAACAGTTTTATTTACCGAAGACATTTCAATAGCTGGTTTTTAATTTCACCCTTTACTGATAAAAAAGATCTTAAGTAAAAAAATAAAACGTTATCGCACATCTACAGGTTAAGGTCTTTAATTTGACCTCTCATTTTTGAAATTTAAAAGAACGCTGAAAATCGAATGACTATCACACAAAATACGTTCTCGTATAATGCACATACATATACCTATACTTTTTGATCGATATGTTTTTTTTTCGAAAAGGTGGCCAACCTAATTAAAGATATTTTCAAACTAAAGCTTTCATAAATCATAAATGAAATATCAAAATATCTATGTAAAACGAAGGAGTAATAAGAAATCTTTAGCTTGAACGCAAACAATATTTTTGAGGTGTTGCAAGAGGGTTACCACCTGTTTAAAAAGCTAAATTCAAATTATTTAATAAGTTAAATGAATTAATAAAATATCGGTATCAATCGAAGGGGGTTTGAAAATTGTTTACTTCTGAACCATATTCCCTCCCACATGCTTGAAAAGTCAAATTCGACTTAACTCATCAGTTAATTAGAATATGTATCGCAAAGTCCGACGAAGGAGAGTTAACAAGGATTAAGCTTGAAAATACTTTTGAAGAGGGCTGCCACCTGTTTGAAAGGTCTAATTAAATTAACGAATATAAAAATACCATAGTCAAACAAAATAATCTTAAAGAATCTTTAGTTTAAATTTTTTGAATGCTTTAAGAATACTTAAAAAGTTACATTCAAATTATTCAATAAGTTGGAATACTTTTTAAAAGATGGGTATCGATAGAAATAGGTTTGAAACGGCTTTATTTTTAACCTATATTTTGTTAATGAACTCTTTTCACCAGTATAGGGTGTTTCGAAATTTGATTAGATTAAAAACCTGCACTATGCAAGACTTACCCAGTCGGAAAAGTAGTAATGCATTGCATGCGTGATAAATAACATAATGTATTGCTTATGAGTTCTCGATTATATTACTGCTAACTATGTCATCAGCATTCTAATGAATTCAAAAAGTTCCAAAAATTTCATATTAAAACACATTCATTTCTCGATACTAGGTAATGCTAAATTGAATGCCCCACTTTCCTTAGGACATCGCCCTGGGGAAAAAATGCATTATCGAATGTGAAAAGGGTTGTTTTACTGATTATTTTTTCGTTTACTTTACATCAAATTTTCCCACTGGGTTATGTATCTTCACTCAAAAACGGCTGCACGGTCTTAGATGAAATATGACACCCGGATCTCTTATAACTCTGACTAACATTTGGAATATTATTTAAGTTTTTGAAATTCAATTTTGGACTTCTTAACGTCATGCGGGTTCACACCACCTTACAAACATACATTTTCCATAGCCGCTTAAAATTCTTCATATTGTGAAGGAGCAATTGTAAATGCTTTTCCAAGCTTTTTTGTTTTTTTTTTTTTTGTTAACGCTTCACTTCCCAGGGAAATCTCTTTCTGGCACACACTGCAAATCGCAGATGACTTTTTACCTCGCTTTTATTAGCTAGGGATGAAACTATTTAATAATGATGCGCCTAAAAGATGCAGCGATTTCCATTCTCAAGTTACGTAGCGAATTTTTAGTTTTTTAAACTATAATTTTATTCTGTTGGAAATTTTTCATGTTTCTACAAAATCACAGCAAAAAGCAATTGCATCACTCATATGCATTTTTATACCCGAGCGCACTTGTGCACAAGGGTGTTATGACTTTGTTCACATAATGGTTGTTTATAATAGGCAAAACGAATCGAGATAGATATAGACAAATGTATACATAAATGATCAGAATGAAAAGAGATTAAGCGGTGACTGTCTGTCCGTCCGTCCGTCTGTGCAAACGATAACCGGTGTTGCCGCGCCGTCTCAAGAAAATGTATCACTGACCAAGCCAAAAATGTATCCAAATGTATCCAATTTCCTTTTTTACATATACATCTCATAATTTGTAAGAAAACCAAACATTTTCATGAAAAAGACATAATTTAACCCATCCTAAGGACTTGGAATGCATGTGCATAAAATCAAACATTTGTAATTTCAATTTATAAAGTACATTTTTTGTGCATAAGTATTGTGCAAAGTAAATATAATAAATAGCAAGTACACTCTAAAAAGAGCATGTAAAACTACTACTGAAAAGTATCTATTTTTCAACAAGAATCTCTATAAATATAGGTATAGGATGTTCAGTATTTGATTTTGAACTTGAGATCTTTAAAATATGCACATAAATACACATATATAGAATGTTTAAAATTGCAAAAATTTTCAAACTACAAATAGATTTCCTACTAATAATAAACATTACTTTATTTTAAACATTTTATGTGTAAAAGTAAAGAGGCAATGATTAATTTTATTACACGGCGTGCAAATTTGCACACATTAAAAGAGGAATCTGGTTACCTCTCTCAATATGCGCAAATAAACAAAATTTTTTCAGTAAAATTCATAAAAGTTTCCTTAAATAAATTAAATTTAGTTTTCTAAACAACATTGAAATCTTCTTTCTTTTTAAATTAACAAATGATAATATGTGATATGAAAGAGATTACTACAGAAAGAGTATAATTTATTTTATATATATCGCCGTTTAAAGTACAAAACCGCGTATCGTCAATCTGCATAACCGCGTAACTGACGTTTGCTGCCAAAAATTGGATTTGCTCACACAAGCTCTTGGCTCAATCCTTATCCATTCGTCCTGAAATATACTAGCCAGAAGTGCGATTGCTTTATAAAAAAAGAACCATTTTGAAAAATAAGTGTTTTTACTCTCTAGAAAATAATTTATGCAACGTCACATACGAGGTTTTGCATTATCTTGATACGCAGTTTTGCATTTTGTTGATACGCGGTTTTGTACTTTAAACGACGATATGATTATTAAGATCTTGCTTAAAGCATCCTTTTAAGCTAATTAAAGCAATTGCGCTTATACCTATTTTGGTGAGATCTCTTCATACATATGTTCATTGCTATGTTCACAAAAAATAAAATGCTTTAATTTCACGCCTAAGTAGCGATTCTTTATACGTTTACAAAACGTAAAACGTAACCATCTTTAATGAAAATCGATTTTTGAACGAAAAAAACTTTATAGGAAATATAAAATTTTGGCCTATTTAAAAAAGTATCCACATTTATACTGACCGGAAAAAATAAGTATCCCGCGAAAATTCGTCTAAAAATGTATCCAATTGGATCTATTTAGATCCAAACGGCATCCCTGACGATAACTCGAGTAAAAATTGAGAATTTGAGATATCTTAACGATACTTGGTACCTGCACTCCTTTCGGGCGTAGGACGGATGTATTGAAAATGGGCAAAATCTGTCCCATATAAAGGTAATTTTCAGAAATACGAAAAGAGCGATATTTTAGCAACTACTAAAGATTATTCACGCAAAATTGATATTTACAATAATTTTCAGACGAAAAATAAGAATATTATAAATTTTTTGAAAATGGGCGTAGCCGCTCCCACTTATGGTTACGTGTGTATATCTTGGTAACCGCTGCACCAATTTCTTCCAAACTTAGCATAGTTCTTAGCCTTGCTTCAGCATACCAAATGGCCGAAAATTTTTAAAATCGGACAATAACCACGCCCACATCCCATATAATGGCAATTTAGAGAAATACGAATACCAGGCGAATCTTCGATACGACACTAATATACATATACATACATGCGTCGCATAGAACAGTATGTAGCGAATGAAAACATACAAAGTATGTATGTTCGAATTTTTTTTTATATAGAGACAAATACGGAACACCGTCAACAAAAAAAATTGCAAAGAACCAAAGTTAAGTTTAAGCCATTTATGGACCTTTATGCCGATCTTGCCGAAGCATAGTTCAGTTTTCGTGTTAAGAAAAAGAAACTTCCTACTTTGGTCTATTAACTCGTGATAAACTAACTTTGAGGCGAGCTATGGGTTTTCTAGGGCTGTTTGACTTTTTGGGGTGAAATTGCCAAATTGACTTCACTATTATTCATTTCATTTGTAACTTGTGACATGTTTCACTCCCGTTGGTGCCTGTGGTTCCTGCCCTGCCTTCTTTATTATCATTGGAGCTCAATATCAATTACTATGTAATAATCTTCATTGCATATCAGGGTGGATGATAAAAAAAGGAAATATTTTGCAGCCTTAATGGATCGATTGGGCAATGAAAGTAAGGCAAACTGCGATTGTCTCTTTATGAGAAACTGTTTTTCGTGGCAGAAATACACTCGGAGGTTTGCCACTGCCTGCGTAGGTACGACCGCTATTAGAAACCACTTTATTTTTTATTTTATTTTTTTTTTTATGTTGGGGCTTGAACAGAGCTTGAATCCAGGCCCTGCGGGATGGTAGCGCGCATTGCTAACCACTAAACCAGAGCGGCCGCCTGTGTGACAACATAAAAAAGGCTAATTTCAATTGCTATTTGGGTGTCTCTGGTGTTATCACTCTTCGGATCGATTTTTATACCCGAGCGCACTTGTGCACTTTGTGAACTTTGCTCACATAACGGTTGTTTGTAACAGGCAAAACGAATCGAGATAGATATAGACAAATGTATACATAAATGATCTGAATGAAAAGAGAAATCGATTAAGCGGTGACTGTCTGTCCGTCTGTGAACACGATAACTCGAGTAAAAATTGAGATATCTTAACGAAACTTTGCGCGTGCACTTCTTTCGGGTGTAGGACGGATGGTATTGAAAATGGGCAAAATCGGACAATTACCGCGCCTACCTCCCATATAACGGTAATTTTCAGAAATACGAAAACTGCGATATTTTAGTAACCACTGAAGATTATTCACTCAAAATTAATATTTACAATAATTTGTGGACGAAAAATAAGAATATTATAAATTTTTGGAAAATGGGCGAATTCACGCACACTTATGGTTACATGTGTATATCTTGGTAAACGCTACACCAATTTCTTCCAAACTTAGCATAGTTCTTAGCCTTGCTTCAGCATACCAAATGGCCGAAAATTTTTAAAATCGGACAATAACCACGCACACATCCCATATAACGGTAATTTGGACAAATACAAAATCTTCCATAAATCAGTAAATATTAAAGCTATTAAATTTTGAATAAAAATTAATGCTTGCAACAATTGTTTACCAAGAAATACGTTCATGACATAATTTTGGAAAATGGGCGTGGCACCGCCCACTTATGATCACACATATGTATCTCGGTACCAATTTGTACCAAATTCGGTATGGTTATTGTGCTTGCCTCATAAAAGCAAAACGTTGAAAATTATTGAAATTGAATTAAAATTGAGGCCGCTTTTCATATAACGGTAAATTTCAGAAATGCTTGAAACTTCAATATTTCGAAATTTAAGGACGCTACTCAAAATTGATACACCCCGGTTTACCATGTAGCGGTAGCTTTCGGAAAGGTGAAAATCATATATTTAATACTTGCGCCGGGTATTTAATGTTCGGCTCCGTCCGAACTTAGACTTTCTTACTTGTTAATATTTAAATTGAAGATTATTAAATTAAATTAAATTCAGCGACTATCAAATAGCAATACCTCTGCATAATGTGCAATTTTCCCTTGACGTTCAGCTGATAGTCAGGGTGCAGTCACTATGACCGCTACCTGCTTGCTATATTTGTACCCTTATGTAGGTAAATGCAATGACTATGCTATGTATGTATATAGTTCAACAAATTGCGTTATGAGCTACTTCCTCAACTTCTCTGTGATCCACAAATTCTTATTTTGGCTCGTATCTGTAACCGAAAACCACCGCTCTTCGGCCGAACGAAAATTGGTTTATTATTCACTTAAAGTAGTCTTAACATTTTTGATTTTCGCGTTAAACATTCTACTTTATGCAACTTTATACTAATTTTAGATGATTAAATGCATACAATTGGTAAATATAATTATTGTTTTTTTTTTTGATAGCTGAATAATGTAATAATGAAGGAATAATGTTGAATATTATTTATGTACATATGTATTTATGTATGACATCCAGTTCAAAGATGAAGCAGGAGTGGCTAGTTTTAGATAGTACGTATATCCTCATGAAGCAGAAGGAAACTTGTACGACTGCAGATGTGGGGTTCTATGTATGTATGTTCACCGATACAAACATATTCCGAAATTATTGGTAAAGCCTAAGGATCCTTGGTATTATCTGAAACAAAAAGCAATTGTAAATATTAAACACAAATCAATGGCAAGATTATAATATAAAAATAAGTTCTACGAACCAAAATCCCTACATAAATAAGTAAATACATAAATTTCAAAATGCGTGAAATTGGTTCGAAGGATCATAAACACCCTGCAACCTTTTTTTCAGAGCATTCTGAATTGTAGAGAAACTGTAAGGAATTTGAAAAAATCTCACCCGATTTTTTGCCGGATTTTCTAAAATGAAATAAACTGTGCACACTTCGATTCTTTTACGAAATTTTGGAAGAAAATCGGTAAAGAAATGAAAATAATGCTGCTATGTGAAGAATTTCTTTCAAAAGTTTTTCAAAATTTGCTTTACTTTTCGTATAGAAATTTCTTTACGAGCTCGTGCCAACCACTTCATATAATTTTCTTTTAAGATTCGCAAAAAAAACGTTACAGAATTAAGATACTCCTAAAGATTTCGCTTTTGTTTGCAGGGCATACATAACATGTACCTGTATGTATATATGTATGTAGGTATCAGTGGCCTGCACGAATATGTTAGGATAGTACAAGGACGTTATTAACTAAAACTTCTGACAATTACCACGGTATTTCACCCGAATTCTGTGGATTAATTAAACAAGAGAAATGTAGATATCTTAATTGTATTAGGTAGCCGGGAAAAGTAGATAAAATTGTGAAAAAATAAATGTTCTCTATTGAACGGTATAGGCCAAGTACGCTATACAAAATGCATATTTATTCATTGTTCCGCTGTGTCGAAGGCGCGTTACACATTTGAATTTGAATTTATTTATCAACAAAGAGTTACATTAGTACAATAAGAATTGTGTTCTTTTTTAGTACAACAAAATTTGGTACGCATAATTAGGACATAGGAAATATTGGTGATTACACAGGACAAAACAAAATAAATAAATAAATAGGTAAATAATAAATAATACATAATACATAATTCTTAATTCTAAATTAAACTAATTTAAATTCTGATAGCCTGCTTGGGTTTTTAGAGAAGTGCGAATATATGAGAGTTTTATAGTTGCTTTTATTTAACTTGCCTCTTAGTGCAGTCGGAATGGAATTCCAACTTCTAATAGTATTTATGAAAAACAGTCTAGTCGATGTTGCGAAATTGAAATCGGGTACAATAAGATCCCTGGTGCGCTCAGATTTTGGGAATATCAGCTTGTCATAAAGATAAGAAGGCGACTTGGTAATGATTAGCCGGTAAAGAAATATACAGCTCCGGGCCGTTTGGTAATCATGTATTTCACATCCCAGCAAACTCGTTCTCCACTTCGAAATGTGGTCAAATTTTCTTAGGCCGTAAACGTACCGAGTGACATGATTGGATAGCACAGATAACTTATGAGCTGAAACAGAGACCAATTTATTGTAAACCAGCTCAGAATAGGTCATTAATGGTATTATCAATTGTAGTGCAAGCCTACGCCTAGTAGTAATTGGCGTAAATATTGCACTTTGGTGTAGACTTCTGAGAGTACCATAAACTTTACTAACTACCGAATTTATATGATCAGTGCAGTTCAAAGACGAGTTAATTATAAAGCCCAAATTAGTGATTTTACTTACAAATTGTAATGGTTTATTACCAATAACTAAATGAGGTATGGCAGTGGTATTAAGCTTCTTCTTTGCAATTGGTAATACATATGACTTACTAGAGTTCAGGAGAAGATTATTATCCTTAGACCATTGCTCAATGGCATCCAGGTCACAATTAAGTTGGCTTACTAATACATCAATATTTCCAAAGTTATTAGATAGATATATCTGAATATCATCCGCATAGGCATGAATATTTGCAAATTTACATGTAAGAAAAACATCGTTTATGAACAAACTGAATAGAAGAGGACCAAGGACTGAACCTTGAGGAACCCCCGAGGAAACCGGCTCAAGTTTAGAGATGTTTGTACCGATTCGTACACACTGGGATCTGCCAGATAGGTAGCTCCCCATAAGCTTCAAGGAATCCTTTCCAAATCCGAAATACTCTTTAAGTTTAGTACACAATATGTCGTGATTAACAGAGTCAAATGCTTTTGAGAAGTCAAGTAGGCAAAGTAGTGTTAGTTGATTTTTGTCATATGACAAGCGTATATCATCAATGATTTTAAGCATTGCCGTTGAGCAGCTATGTCCTTTCCTAAATCCAGATTATAAATTGGAAATTAGACTGCGTTTATGAACATGCTCATTTATTTGTTCTGCCAACAACGCTTCAAAAACCTTTGAAAGTGAAGGTAAAATACTAATAGGCCGGAAATCATTTGGTGCATTTCGCAGTGATTTCAAGCGCTATTTTTAATAAAATTTTCCGGAAAAGTTATATTTTTATTATGGAACTTTCAATGTCAGGTATGGTTCTTATTTTAAAATGCAATTGTGCTGGGAGAATATGTGTATAAATATTTTATAAAATTCTGTGTGTCTGTAAGCCTTAATACATATTGTAAATATTTTAACGTTATACATACATACATATACATATACATATAGTTTATGTGGCAGTGTAATGTAGTAATAATTTTAATTTCTATGTAAAGAGCCATGATTCAATAATACAAGGTTGTGTAATTTGTGACAGCTAAAATTTGACACTCCTTTATCTAGGTTTGTATTTTGGAAGTGGGAGAAAGGGGAAGAATGTGATCGCCTTTTGCGATGGTGTTTTAATTGGTGTTTTAATGAAAATACTAAACAATACATAAATATGTGCATTTTTGATTTAAGTTATTCATCATTTCCTGGAACCGACCGTTCAGCAATGCAAAAACGAAAACTGCAGATCAATAGAACTTTTTATGCTCATTTCAACCATGCCATTCGGCGTAAGTAAAAAAATCAAGACGTTCTAGAAGGTTAAAGTATAACCGATAAAAAAACTAATGACGCCACCATAAAGATTATTGATTTGTCTTTCAGCTGGTGTACATAATTTATAGCTTCTTGTATTTTTAAACCAAAACCACTAAAAACGAACAAATGTTATTTTTTCATGAAACAATCTTTTTTGAAAAAAAATGCATAATTAATGGTAAAGAAATTTATATTATTTAGAACGTACAAGTTATTATCTTTACTTCGATATTACATATTTTATCATGATGTACTTTGGGGTTTCCACAATTCAGTGATAATAAAAAATACAAATAAACAAAGCAAATAAACCTCTTATATCTTCGTTATTTTTGGCCTGCGCCAAATATCGTTGTAATCAGCGTAAAAAGTTCTATCTATCGGCATTTTTGGTTATTTTATAGCTAAACGGTCACTATTCTACAGTTGTTCTAGAAAATTACGCAAACGAAGGTGATGCCAACGAATATTTAGTCTGACGAATTTTTGGGTTTACTACTAATATCACTAGAAACTGTAGTGTAAGCAACATTCTGCACAAGTAAAGGAGCCGATTTTATGTGTGGGAGCGAGAAGACTGTTTTATTACAAAACCTTTCTATTACTGAATCATGGTAAAGATCATATATTTGACTACTTAGGGATGCCAGTGAAAAAAATTCATCGATGTATTTCCTTCATTCGATGCATCGAAATATGCATCGATTTGCATAGGCCTTTAAATTGCAGGCACAATTAAGAGTTCCTGAAGATGACCCTAGATTGAGGTCGGAATATCGACATTAAAAATTAACAAACTAAAACCTGTGTTTTATGTATTTTATGGGCCTATCAAATAAAAATTACAACAGTTTACAAATTAGTTACTGAACTAATTACGTTTCTAGCGCCACTTTTTAGAGTCACTCGTGGGAAATAATGCAAAACTCAGATTTTGGTAGTACATATTTCCCATTCAAAAATGAAGTAAAGAAATTTTGCCTTATTGCCGTTTGTCTTATTGCCCACAGCCTCCCTCGGACCACTATCTTGTTACGCACCTACCTCTGCTCAACCAAAAAATGTGCGCGCAACAATGCCTTACCCAGTCGGAAAAGTAGTAATGCATTACATGCGTGATAAATAATATAATGTATTTCTTATGCGTTCTCGATAATATTACTGCTAACTATGTAATCAGCATTCTAATGTATTCAAAAAGTTCCAAAAATTTCATATTAAAACACATTCATTTCTCGATGCTAGGTAATGCTAAATTGAATGCCCCACTTTACTTAGGACATCACCCCGGGGAAAAAATGCATTTTCGAATGCGAAAAGGGTTGTTTTACTGATAATTTTTCCCACTAATATACATTACATTTGCCCACTGAGTATTGTCGAAAAGCTGAAGTCACAACAGACGGCCAATTTATTCTCTACTCGGCTCTCACATCTGCTCTCTAAGGTCGGTATTATGCAGACAAACTTTTGTTTGCCAAATTAAATGGCGGCTGCTTAGTTTTCTCGGAGGTGGTTATGTCGAGTTTGAGACAGGGTTGCCCGTTCATTATGGTTTTCATGGCTATTGCCAACAGGAAATGAGAATTTCAGATGTAAATAACGCGCATAATTAATCTATTTTTTATGATATCGTATATGCAATTAACTGTGCCCTAATCTTTGAAGCTCCTACATCATAAATTCATTTCTCTTGCTTTCGGTATCACGGAAATTTTTGTGTATAGCAACAATTGTCTAAAATTTTTGTATATGACAACACCGAATTTGCTGCAGTTTGAGCAAACAAAATTAGTTTGCTGTGAGAGTCGCCAAACTCGCTCTCTCCGAGTTTGCTGCAACAACAATTGCACGCAGTTTGCCAAACAAAATTTCTGCATAACACCGACCTAAGAGTACTCTTCAACAAACCGACAAACGCGAGTAGTGGAACCACATTTCCCGATAACTACGTACCGCTGCTGAAAAAGTAGTGGGTTTCAACAAGGCCGAAAGAACAGCTGATACGATGAGCAGTGTCAAGAAGTTACAGAGAAAAAATATGGCGCCTACAGGGCCATGCTGCGATCGGGCGCAATATGAGCCCTGTGATACCATTATATGGAACTGAAGAGGGAAGCGAGATGTATTCGCAGCAGAAAGCATAGAGCTTGAAATGCTGACCGACAGGAAAAACGGCCGAAGTCGATGACCATGGTGCTTTGCCCCACCGTCTGACTATGGCGAGGTACGAATAGCGATTATACGGCTGAAAACCACAAATCTACTTCAGCTGATGGCCTGCTAGCCGAGCACGGAGGCGAGGCGCTGGTAAGGTGCAGAATATGAACACTTGCCCGACGACTGGAATTAACGTGTAATCTGCTCAATTCTCAAGGAATGCGACCCCGCCATACGCGCTAACTACAGCGGGATCAGCCTTCTAAGCATAGGTTACAAGGTCTTATCGAGTGTATTGTGTGAAAGACTGAAGCCTACAATCAACGAACTGTTTGGACCGTATCAGTGTGACTCCTTAGACCTGGCAAACACCACAGATCAGATATTCATAATACGCCAATACATGGAAAAGACACGCGATTTTAAAGCATCATGCCAATGGTGGTGTATGGCGCGGGGCATGGAAATGAAAACATGATGGAATACCGAAGCCGATTTAACGATGAGCTGTATGAGCTCAGTGATGCCAGACATTCTCTGTTAAATATCCCACGGAAATGGGGAAAAAATCCCTCAATTACCCACATCTTGAAAATTTATCCCACAAAATTCCCAACGAATTTAAACATATACATGTTTCAGTAGTAAAGAAGTAAAATTCATATAAAATAATAATAATAGCTTGGCGCTTACACATATGTGCTTTTCCTCCAATTTGTGGCGGTCCCCTTGATGTCACACAAAGGGGAGGGACCTACAGTTTTACGCCGACTCCGAATGGCGAGTGTATTTTTATGAGAAGCTGTTTTTCATGGCAGGAATACACTCGGAGGTTTGCCATTGCCTGTCGAGGGCCGACTGCTGTTAAGAATTTTTTCACTCATTCGTTTTTCCCCTTTCATTTTTTTGCTCACTCACTAAGGGCCTTGGTGACTTTAAAATTGAAGCACATTCATGTGCTATTTAACATTTCATCAGATAATTTGTTCCGCTTTTTACATGAAACACCAGTTACAACTGAAAAGATTCTTTCTTACTCAGCGCTTGAATTGGTTAACGTAAGAAAATTTTCGAAATTGTCCTTATACTTTTTAACAATTATATACCATTTCACACCACATCACATCTTCAGAACAATTAATTACGTAAGAATGTCGAATATTCTTGAATTTTGATCAATTATACAACAATAACTGCGTCAAAAGAAAATCCCTTATTTATATGAAGTGTCCCTTTTTTCCCTTTTAATAATTTTTGATGCAAAATATCCCTCAAATAGGGAAATTACCCACAATCTGGCATCACTGTATGAGCTTTACAATGATATAGACAAAGTGTAGTTAAAAAAAACTAGCGGCTACAATGGCTAGGACATTTCGTTCGAATTAACAGAAACGCTCCAGCTCTGAAATTATTCAACGCTAATCGCGGTGCTGGTAACAGAGAACGAAGGCCTCCTATGCGTTGTAAAGACCAGGTTTAGATTGGCTTCACTTGACTTTTACAATTGGCGTCAGTTGACGACTGGCGAGCTATTTTGGACTCGGTCAAAATCGCTTAGGCGGTTACAGCATCACTAAAGAAGAGGAAGTACGTAATACCTCTATGTATATTGCTGGTGATTTTTTTTAAGGGAGAAACCATCGAAGGCCTGTTAATTAACTTCCATATGCTCTTTAAAAACTTGCATTGTGGTGAAATCATGCATAATTTAATTAACTTGAAGAGTTTCTTTTTTACTTTCTTCCAGTCTTAAATGAGTTTATTTTCTATACACTTAACGTCAACACAATTTTTCACAATGCATGCAACATTTTTATACCCGAGCGCACTTGTGCACAAGGGTATATTAATTTTGTTCACATAACGGTTGTTTGTAACAGCCAAAACGAATCGAGATAGATATAGACAAATGTATACAAAAATGCTCAGAATGAATAGAGAAGTCGATTAAGCCATGTCTGTCTGTCCGTCCGTCCGTGTACACGACAACTCGAGCAAAAATTGACATATCTTAACGAAATTTGGTATGTAGGTGTCCATTAATCCAAGGTAGGTTGGTATTGAAAATGGGCGAAATCGGACTGTAACCACGCCCACTTCCCATATAACGGTAATTGCCAGATATACTAAAACTGCGATATTTTAGTAACTACTGAAGATAATTCACTCAAAATTGATATTTACAATAATTTTCAGACGAAAAATAAGATTATAAATTTTTCGAAAATGGGCGTAGCCACGCCCACTTATGGTTACATGTGTATATCTTGGTAACCGCTGCACCAATTTCTTCCAAACTTGGCACAGTTGTTGGCCTGGGTAAAGCATACTAAATGGCTGAAAATTTAAAAAATCGGACAATAACCACGCCCACATCCCATATACCATATATAAACCTTCGATAAATCAGTAAATATTAAAGCCAATTTATTCGAAATTGATGCTTGCAACAATTCTTTACCAAGAAATACGTTTATGGTAAAATTTAGGAAAATGGGCGTGGCACCACCCACTTATGATCGCATATATGTATGTATATCGGTAACCGTTCTACCAATTTGTACCAATCTCGGTATTTTTATTGTGCTTGCCACATAAAAGCAAAACGTTGAAAATTATTGAAATCGGACTAAAATTACGGCCGCTTTTCATATAACGGTAAATTTCAGAAATTCTTGAAACTGCAATATTTCGAAATTTAAGGACGCCAGTTTACTCAAAATTGATACACCCCGTCTTACCATCTAGCGGTCGGTTTCGGAAAGGTGAAAAAACATATATTTAATACCGGGTATTTAATGTTCGGCTCCGCCCGAACTTAGACTTTCTTACTTGTTTTGTTTGAATTTTTTATAAAAATACAGTTTATACTATGCTAGCCGGCCACGGATGCGCGAGAGTTCGCCACGTGCTGAATGTATGCATATGTATGTACATTTACGTATTTGGAGAAATAAATCATATGTCATCATGTACTTCGTTTATTATATACATACAAAATCGTGTCTAAATCCGTTCAGTAGCGTGGCTAAAATATCTCGCCTTTCCTTTATACTATATATAGAAGGTAGTAATTTAAATACGTGGCACACCTAGACAGGTGGCAACCTTATTGAAATTCTAAGCAAAAAAACATCCTTCTCCTGTCGATACAGAGTGTATTAAGAGAACGCACGTTAAAAGTATGCTTGCTACAATGAACGCTTGGCAGCGAATGCTTGGGCCACTAAATTAACATACTAACGACAGATAAATTAATATTTCATATCAACTAAACTAACATACTAACGACAGATAAATTAATATTTCATATAAATAATTGCATTAAAAACGATATTTCTTGCCCGCGCTTGATTAAAAAGGGAAAATATTTCACACAATTTTATTTATTTACAACAGCTGAAGAACAACGCACGCGAAAAGTTGAGAGTTGGCCATCTTTTTGCTTTGTGTTGGCGTGAGCGTTGCCGAATTTTGGCTATGTGGACGGCTGCATTTGAATTCATGTGTAACGTAGAACACAAAGAAACTGCAAAACTAGCATAGACATCCACCCTATCGTCGGTAATGCAGACACCGAATTAAGTTCTTACAGGCTAACCTAATATTCGCGGCTTGCGTTTTGGTACGCATGCCGTCGAATTTGTTTTTTTGCGTCACCCGAAATTGACTTGCATGCGTTTGTATTTGATTTCATTGAGCGAAACGTCAAATCAAAATGTCACGCAGAACAAAAATTGGAAATTGAGTTAGCTTCATACGCACGCCGTTCAATTTCGGTTGATCTCACACAAATTGCATGTGCATGAGAAATTTTTGACAATAAATTGGCGGCGTGCGTGAATATTAGGTTAGCCTGTTATTCATTTTAAATTGGATTCCTATTTGAATTAGTATGGTGACTGCATTACAGATGAAAAGGCATATGTCGATGCTAATTTTGCATTTTCCCTGTATTCTACGCTCTCTGAGTTTTGGTCAGTGTTGTCATCGAAAATTCCCTTTATCCGAGATAAGTTTGGGAATTAACTCTAGGACTTAATCCGGATCAACTGCAGTTAATTCCCGAGATAATTCCGAATTAACGAGTTGATCCGGATCAACGCTGCCGACTGTTTATGCTTTATTTGAACTTTTGGGTAATCATAATAATTCTCTATTAATCGAATAATTGAGTTATTTACTTTATGATTAATTAAAATTTTTAATAAACAATTAATGGCACAGCCCTATTCTGCACGCGTAATTTTTAATTTGTACATTGAACGAATTTTTTTCCTTACTGGCTAACCAGAATGGTGAGCTGTCGAAACCTAAAATATTTTAAATGTTCTAAACCGCCAACAATATGCAGCTGTGGTTGTTGTATATTATTGCTGATGTAGCTAGCGAAATAGCTTGTGGCTGTGGTACTA
The DNA here is from genome assembly GCF_013731165.1 of Rhagoletis pomonella. Lineage (NCBI taxonomy): Eukaryota > Metazoa > Arthropoda > Insecta > Diptera > Tephritidae > Rhagoletis > Rhagoletis pomonella. Next base: position 12,090,170 of record NW_023458561.1, on the reverse strand, counting down.
CATTCTGGTTAGCCAGTTAGTCCACTAGGGTTGCCAGATTTTGAAACGGAGAAAGGAGTGCATTTATATTTTCGATAGAAAAAAGCAGTACAAGACATAAAAGAGGAGTACAATTTTTTTAAATTTTTTGTGCAATTTATTGTTACAAATTAACATTAATCAGGTACAAACAAACAAAGATATCTTAGAAATCTTTTTAAAAGCAAAAATAAATGTTAAAAATAAATAACTAAATGGGTTGGCTTTCCAATTAGGGCGGTCGTTAAAGAGATGATGATCGAAGAGAGAGTAGACGTGGCACCTCCAAACGACCTTTTTAGAGACGGCATGCACCACCATTGACAAAAACTTCCCACCACCTCGGCCCCCTAGGGAACCCTTAGAAAAATGGCCAAAAGTCACAATTTTCACTTGCGTCTTTTCGCTTGAAAAATTCTGAATATTTATTTGCACGGGACTTTTTATATACCCTTGATAACAGAAGAGGTGCCTGACACTCTTCTTCGGCAACACAGAAAAGAGAATCCTACTTAGTAAGGATTATAATCCCTAAGAGCGGCCGAAGGCCGTCTAAGTAGAAAGGAGTTAAGTGCAAAAATACTGTGGTTACCGAAGCCAGAGTTATATCCACATGAAATGTTATACACAAAAGAAGAGGGGTTTCTCGTCCTTTCTTCGGCAACACAGAAAGGAGACCTATGTGGTCGGGGGTTGCATTTTTGTCAATGGCGATTCATGGCCTCTCCAAAAAGGGGGGTTGGAGGTACCCCGTCGCTCACCGCCTCTTCAATAACCGCCCTTATAGGAAAGTTTCCCCAACTAAATTCTACAAAAGAATTATAGACATTTCCTGAACAAAAATTTAAAAGCTAATTAATAAAATTTAAGTAAAATCTGTGGAAAATTAACAATAAACTCCTTTTTCGCAAAATCTACAAAAATCCCTTTTATTTAAAAAAAAAAAACAAAAACTGTGTAAAACTAATAAAGGAGTACATTTCCAGTTAATTTTTCTTGGGAGTACAAGGGAGTACATTGCAATAAAAAGGAGTACGTTTACTCCCAAAAGCAGTACGTCTGGCAACCCTATAGTCCACTGAGATGAAATGAGGGGAAAAATTTATCTACATTAGAGTTATGACTCAGTGAGGCTCTCTTCGAAGGTACTATAACGTCAAAAAATATAAACAAATGACAACTCTTCTGTGAAAGCGGGAAGGAATTTATACTTTCTCTTTGGCATTTTCTAGGGATAATTAAAATACTATAAACACACATTTTTATATTCTATAAATTTTGTCGCGAAAACTTAAATTCGAAGTAAACCACGCACGAACAACATACGAGCAAAACAAATCAAAAACAGCTGATGCTAATTAGGAAGGGCACTTTGCTCTTAAAGGTATGTACATATGTATATCGATCATCGACTATTGCTTGTTCAAAGTTCAATTATCTGGAGAGGTAATTATTTCACAAATGAAACTGGCGGTGATTTCGGAACTTTTATTCAAATTTGTGCAATTAAATCGAAAATCGGGACACTTAAACGGAACCCGGGACATTTGAAGGTTGGATATAAATGTGTTTATAGTGTTTTTTATTACTTCTAGAAAATGCCAAAGAGAAAGTGTAAATTCCTTCCCGCTATTTATTCATCAGCCACGGTGGACGGTCAAACATTGTTGACCATACCTACGGTGACCATATTAACCAATTTAAAATAAAGGACATTTTTTTCAAAATTATTTGGAAATACGTACATACAACTTGTACGATAAAAGTACCTTACCCATATCGTAATTTAAATCAAATATTTACCAGTTCATTAACCGATTCCGGAAAATGAAGCCAAATCCTTTTCAAGGACTTCGTCATCCTTTGCTGCCAAAATACATTTACCGAAGTCAGCACACAGAGGTTCAAAATTGGAATTTAATGTTCGTAATTCACCGCAGTCTTCATTTTTAAAACAATTTTTACTAAAAACCAAAAAAAAATTATTTTTGTGAACCTTCTTTTATAACGTTTCAAACATTTTTTGTAATTTTTTCGTTTTGGGGAACCATAAAATTGTTTTTAACTAGTCTTTGTTATGTCACATTTATTAACTAATGTATTCTCAATTTACTTCAAAATTGCCACTTTTTCAGCATTTTGCACTAAAAAATTTAATATAATCAAATAAAAATTCACAAATCAGGCTCAACTGGTATCTTGCAAATATTATAAGCTTTAATAAAAAAAAATTATCAAATTAAGTGAAAAAAATGAAGGCTCCAGTGAATTACGAACACTAAATGCCACTTTAGACCACTGTGCAGCAGCGGTTTTATTGTTCTCTTTCAATGGAACTGGAAACTCAGCGTGCAACACGATCCTGTGCACAACTTTCCCTGTGCTTTATATATTGTGCAAAGATTACCTATTAAATAAAAACCCTTTAGTGGGGTGCGAAACAAACTGGCGAAGATTTTCATTATATTTTATAAGGAACATTTTTATTTTTCATTCTGAAAAATTTACCTCTGAAAAATGCAGGGCTGATTTAAAGGACAGTTTAAGAAATAAAGGACAAAACGCGTCCTTTATTTTGAAAAAAATTATAAAGGACAGGGGGTTAAAATAAAGGACTGTCCTTTGAAATAAAGGACGGATGGTCACCGTAACCATACCGCAAGTGCCAAACATAAATCGCGGTTCTGTGAGGCGTCAACTTCCAAAGATATTTCTTCATTTTTAGTAAAACAAACGTCAACACAATTGCTGCTGATCTCCGCCGCAGAGTCAACAACTGCATTTAAAATTATTAATCACCATCAATCATTAGATTGTACTACTAAACTAAGTGCACTCATGTAAGTATGTATCCTGATTCTGAAATAGCAGCAAAGCAATAAAATGCCGGAACCAAAGCAACAGCTTTAATCAAGAATGTTTTGGCTCCGCATTCACTATCAAATTTTGTAGACATATTAAAAAAAATGAGCCTTTTTACGGAATTTCAACTGATTCTAGCAATCACAAAGCGGACAAAATGTTTCCCCTTTTAATTAACTATTCACTGAAAAAAAAGGTTACAAATTAAATTATTACAACTCACAAATTTACCTAATGAAACTTGCAGATACTGTAACTTCATCTTGTATTGACGCAGTAAGCCATCACCAAATACCATTGAAAAATCTTGTAGCTTTTGGTGCTGATAATACCAATACCAACTTTGGCGGAAGGAAAAGGCAAGGAATAAATAACATTTTTTATAAATTAAAAGAAGTTTCAAGGAAAAGCATTGAGGGAATAGGTTGCCCGGTCATATACTTCACAACACAGTTTCAATTGGAGTGGATGTTGTGTCAATTGATATGGAATATGTGGTATTTAAAATATATAAATACTTTTCTATATTTACTGTAAGAACGGAGCGGCTCACAGTGTTTCGACTATATGGAGGCAGGTGGAAATAATAGTAAACCTGCACCAATTTCACTGAAACTTGACATGTGCTCTAGGTTTACTTAGAAATAGGGAATTATGAAATTTGGTAAAGATGGAATAATTGCCATGCCTTCTACTATTGTGGGCGGAAACATTAAATTTCATCCAATTTCGATGAAATTTAGTTTGTGCTCACTTTTTTTTATTAGAAAAACCTAAATATGAAATATGGGGAAGATTTGATTACGATAACGTCCAAAAATCACAAAAAATGTGGGCCCAGTTGTTAAATGTAATGGAATTTTAGTTAATTTCTTTTCCTGCTTTTCACTCTCAGAAAACAAAGGTTATACTATAAATTGACTTGACTCGCTTTTTTCAAATGTTTGGTGAGATTTTTTCATTGTTTGAAAAATTCTTTTCGCGAAATTATGCAAAAAGAGGCAAAAGAGGAAAATCAAAAATTTAGAAAATCAAAAATTACATATATTTGCAAAGTCGCGCGCAAAGATCAAATTATATATTCTAAAATTACATAAAATTCTCTAAAACATTTGTCTAATTTCAAGACCTGACGGACCGGTACTCACACTTTTTTTACTAATAATCTTTAGCATCTACGTTTCAAAGTAAATTTTTTGGTAAGAAAATAGGAAAGTACCAAAGAAATGATAAATACCTTCACCTGAATATTCCACGATATTAAAATAATGGATTATGGTTGAAAAAGAAACATTTTCTTTAATGGGTTAATCGCCAAAAGGAACTTAACTGATTACTCGGTATCGCGCCGATTCCCGTATTTCTTTGGAAATGTATCGTTTGTGAAGAAGGGGGGTGAGTAAATAATGTGAAATGTGGTATTTGTGACTTTTATTTTTCCCTCTGTAAGTCCAACCGGTGTTTTTTATCAACTGTCACCATGACTTTTTTCTATCTGCCTCTATATAGTCGAAACACTGTGCGGCTTAAGGAATTTTGCGACGGTGGTGATACAATATATAAAGGAATTCCCTCTTATAGTAAAAGCCGGTGGCTCTCATTGGTACCTGCTATTGAAAGAATTTTGCATATATAGGAGCCGCTTAAAAGTTTATTTTCTAATGAAAAGCACGTACCTATTGCAGACTTTTTTAACAACCCTTTAGCAGAAGGGTATGTGTCATTTATTCACTGCCAATCTTTTTTGTTTGAAAAACAAATTAAGAAATTGAAAAATATGCAATTACCATTATGGAAGTGCAAAAACTAATAAATGACACCAAAGAAAGTTTAAAAATCAGATTTGAAAATAAATTTTTAGGAAACCAGGCAAACCAATTAGATCAGAATTCTTAATCAGATCTTTTAGAAAAATTTTAAAATTTAGCTTTTTAGCTTAATAACAAAGTGCAAGTCTCAAGTTGCTAGAAAATTGGGTAGATTTTTTGGGTTTTTTTTGCTGTCAGTGTCTTCCATATAAAAAAAAAATTGTCGAACATGCTAGTTTTTTTGGAAGAAACTGTCAGGAAAAAAATTATCAAAAATCAACGCGATTTTTAGCAACTTCAAATTTGCGCTTTCTTGTATTAAAATTTAATGGGCTTTAGAAAGTTGCAAATTTGTAGTAATTTTATTGAATTTTCCCGAGTTTTACACAAAGTCTAGAAGTTTTATTTTTATGTTTTTTGATCAATTTTTATAAAAAAATTACCGGGAGAAATTTAAACAAAAAAATTTTTCACGCATTGTGGAAAAATCTCTGTGCCAATAATAGTTGTGGTAGATTTACCAAAGTGTCCCGGTTTAACAACAGAGATACCTGGAAAATAGCACTAAAGTTTCAGAAATGTATGTATTCGCTAATTTTATTAGCCAAAAGTATAAGATAAATACACATAAAATCATTGTTTAGAGCTGATTTGTTCATTCCGCGCACGAAATGTGGCTTTTGGCGTTCCTCACGCTCTGGGTACTTGTGAGAGAGAAACTTATTTTTATGCTCTAATCAGTGTTGCCATTTTAGCCGTTTTCCGGCTAGATTTAGCCGGTTGCGATAGCAAACAGCCGGAGAAATTTCAATTTAGCCGGCAGCCGATTTGTTAGCCGTTTTGCAGAAAAAAATTATCCGTTTTTAGCCGATTGTGCTATTTGCCTTGTTTTCTTAAATTTCAAAAATGTATATATGTTTCCATTTTTGACTAAGCGACCCAAAATCTGTTAGAAATGGCTACTAACCTTATCGTGGAAAAAATTTTCATGTCAGGCAGGATTTTATGAAATTGGGCCGATTTCGCTTATTTTTATTTTAAACGAAGAAGGAGTTTTCTCCATAAATTGTTTGTTATAAATGTCTTAATTTTAAGTGTGAAGATTTATTCGCAAACTTAGAAAATAAGAAATTGTTGCACTGTTAAGTCTCTTAAGATTGGATATAGTGCCAACAAACAGAATAAATATTACAAGCAGATATTGTCTTCCCAGATAGCGCATATTCAATTCTGCCTAAATTACAAAACATCATTTTTGCCCACTCCCAAAGGTTTAGGGTAAGGGAAAAATGGATATTTTCAAGCACTATATACACATATGTATTTTTTGAAACAAACTTTTTTGCTGAGAACTTATTTAAATTCCAAAAACCGAATGCCAACTTGAATTAAAGGAACCAACACTAAAGTGAGTCAAAATGAAAATAAAAGAGCACAAATTTCTATGTAAAGCAAAACTCTCTGGGAATCCTACGAGACATCTGCCGGTCATATGACCGGTCATCTAAATGCAGTCTTTTGGCATCATATTTTACATCAGAATTGAGGGATTTCTGAAAAATCTGACCAGTTCTTTTGTGTAACTGTAATTTTGCATCCCTTGTCAACATATGGCATCGGTTGATGTTATTTTAAGGTCGTTGTTTTACTGCCTTAAAATTGAAGGGAAATTTGTACAGCGTTTTTTATGTGTATTGGTTTCTATTTGAGTGTATTGAGAATCGGTCAGTCTGAAAAGGCCTTGTAGGGAAGACAATAGGTTTGTTCGTCGAAAATCCAGCGAGAATTATCACTGAAAATATCAGATAGTAAGAAAAAATGCTCCCAAAATTTCTCTCATGTAGAGAAACTTGTAATTTTCTGTACGAACGCAAATTTGCAAGTTTTTCTGCCAGCTAGTGTCCACGGTTGCATTTCAAACAAAAGACATTTGTATAGAATTTTATATCTTGTCAGTCCGACTTTCTTCAACATACGTTTGAATTTCTTTGCCGGGTTTACTAACGGGTGATTTTTTTGAGGTTAGGATTTTCATGCATTAGTATTTGACAGATCACGTGGGATTTCAGACATGGTGTCAAAGAGAAAGATGCTCAGTATGCTTTGAAATTTCATCATGAATAGACTTACTAACGAGCAACGCTTGCAAATCATTGAATTTTATTACCAAAATCAGTGTTCGGAAAATCCGCTTTTTTATCGACAAATTTTGTTCAGCGATGTGGCTCATTTCTGGTTGAATGGCTTCGTAAATAAGCAAAATTGCCGCATTTGGAGTGAAGAGCAACCAGAAGCCGTTCAAGAACTGCCCATGCATCCCGAAAAATGCACTGTTTGGTGTGGTTTGTACGCTGGTGGAATCATTGGACCGTATTTTTTCAAAGATGCTGTTGGACGCAACGTTACGGTGAATGGCGATCGCTATCGTTCGATGCTAACAAACTTTTTGTTGCCAAAAATGGAAGAACTGAACTTGGTTGACATGTGGTTTCAACAAGATGGCGCTACATGCCACACAGCTCGCGATTCTATGGCCATTTTGAGGGAAAACTTCGGAGAACAATTCATCTCAAGAAATGGACCGGTAAGTTGGCCACCAAGATCATGCGATTTGACGCCTTTAGACTATTTTTTGTGGGGCTACGTCAAGTCTAAAGTCTACAGAAATAAGCCAGCAACTATTCCAGCTTTGGAAGACAACATTTCCGAAGAAATTCGGGCTATTCCGGCCGAAATGCTCGAAAAAGTTGCCCAAAATTGGACTTTCCGAATGGACCACCTAAGACGCAGCCGCGGTCAACATTTAAATGAAATTATCTTCAAAAAGTAAATGTCATGGACCAATCTAACGTTTCAAATAAAGAACCGATGAGATTTTGCAAATTTTATGCGTTTTTTTTTAAAAAAAAGTTATCAAGCTCTTAAAAAATCACCCGTTATATCGACTCTGGTTGAGATTGCATTCCGATTAAGAATACAGTTTTTTTTGCCGAGTACCTTTCAAATCATTGGAATTAAGTAAACAAGTATTAACTTACATTTTTCATTTTAAATCGCTCCAGTTTGTAAATTTTTAAATTTAACGAACTTGTTTATTCAAATTATCGTCGACAAAAAATCCAACCATGCGCCACAATCATATGTTTTCCTAATTGCAAATTCTTGCTGGCACAATTTTTTCGGGCTCGAATTTGTAACTTCTCTCCATGAAATAGTCTTTTTACTCGTGATTTATTTAAATAACACATGTGAAATTTAGTTGAAACATTTTAGCCGTTTTTAGCCGATTTTATTTGCCAATTTAGCCGGTTCGCCCAAAAAGTTCTGGCAACACTGCCTCTAATTACCGAAACAGCCCCGAAAGCGTGTGGAGCAAACCCTATAAATAAACGCTTTCGAACATTGAGTACAACTACAAATTCCCGCCAAGCTGCTATGCGGGAAAAAGAGCATTAAAAAAGCACTCTCAACTCTATCTAAGCTTAATGCTTTTTAACACAAAAATTGAAGTTAAATTGGTTTTACCTAAACCTCCTAGGTCCTAGGAGATCAATTTGTGAAATACATAATACGTAGCGAGTTTCGTACTACCGCTCACTAGAACCCAATATATAGGTGTAAGATGAATGCAACAATGTTGTTTCTAATGGCGTTCGACCCTCAGCAAGAAATAGTATGTAGCAAAGCCCTGAGTGTACTTCTGCCATGAAAAAGCTGCTAACGAGAAACGTTCTAAACTTTGTGTTACAAATGCAATACACGCCACAAAAAGGAGTAGAGCTACGGTCAAAGGCTGTGAGTGCAATTAATTTTATACAAATATATGTATACTTACTAGACCTCCGCATGAGTTGATTCAAATTGCAAACCAAACTGAGTACAGTAGATTTGTGCATTATATGTCATATACGAAACACTCGGAACACACACATGAGAGCATTTGAACAATTTAGGCGGCCATAAGTCGATTTGACAAAATTGGAAGGAAATTGTCAAAATTAGTACCATTTGTGAACACTCGGAAAAAAACAAAACTTCGCTCTCTGGGTAGATCGTGAGGGATTTAGGAAAGTATGTTGTTTCCTACATTTTAGTCTAAAAAAAAGTGAAGGATTCTTATACAGGAGGTTATAATGTAATCAATTGGAGAGCTTTTGCACATGTATGTAATTTTATCAAACCAAAGTCGAATTTGTGTCTTTTCTGAAAAGATCTTGTTATGATTCTTTTTTCAATAGAAAGTTTACAAGTTTTTCTAATGTAGTGCAAAAGAATTACAGATACGTGGTATATATTCTCTTTACATAGAAAATGTATAGAGTGCTCCATATAGACTTTCTTTTTTAATTGTAAAATAAATACTTAAAGCAGAACTAGAAAGAACATTCTCTGAAGTTTACTTAAAAAAAAAGTAAGTGAGCTTGGGCCACACTGGGGAAGTGAAACTTACGTTACATACATATATATTTTGTCTCATAACCAATATAAATACATACATACATACATCTGCTTTTGCTTAAGGTTATATTTTTTGTCTTTTTTCTTTCTAGATCCCTACCATGATGCAATAATACAAGGTGTTAAGTTGGCAGCTTCTCGCTCTAATTCCGCCACATTGACTGCCTTAGGTGAAACAGTGTTACTTCTTTAACAATTCTTTGCCTAATAATATAGTTGAATTTTTTTTTATTTTTTTCTCAGTATACAAATTTTGTTTTCTCAAAAAGGTATTTTATCTTATTTTATTTCATTTCATTACGAATATACTATAAAGAAGCAAATTTTGTTTAGAAGAAAATTTGAAATTTTATATTTTTCCCCCAAATGGGGATTAATTTCTTTCCGGTTTTCTCGTTATTCTACTGAGCCAAGGCAGTGTCAAATCGAGCTGTCACAACTGATACCACCTTGTATTATTGCATCATGGATCCCTACCTCTATCCCTGTTCGTTATAATTACATTTATGTTATTCTGTTTTCCTTTATCTTCATTTTTATCCTTATACACTATCGATAACAAAATCGATAGTAACATCCAATAAAATATCGATACCAAAACCGACAAAAATATCCATAAGAAAATCGATTAAAAATTTCGATAGCAAAATCGATAATAATATTGGTAGCAAAATCTATTAGAAAGTAGATAAAAATATCCATAACGAAATCGATAAAAATATCCATAACAAAATCGATAAAAATATCCATAACAAAATCGATAAATATCGATAACAAAATCAATAAATATCGATAACAAAATCGATAAATATCGATAATAAAATCGATAAATGATGACAACAAAATCGATAAAAATATCCATTAAAAAATCGATAACAATATCTACACCAAAATCGATAAAAATATCCATAACAAAATCGATAAATATCGATAAAAAATCGCTAAGTATCGATAACAAAATCGATAAATATCGATAACAAATTCGATAAACTGAAAATATCGATTACCAAATCGATAACAAACCGATAAAAATATCGATAACAAAATCTATAAAAGAATCGATTATTATATCGATAAGTTCCGAAAATATCGATATCAAAATTGATAACAATATCGATTAAAATTTCGACAAAAGTCGATAAAAATATCGATAACAAAACCGATAAAAATATCGATTATTTTATCGATAAGTCCCGAGAATCCCGAAAATCTCTACAACCCAAAAATAGATCCCAGATTAAGTCTCTGTGTCTCTCTCTATATCCGTTCCTCTTTAATTACCTTTATTTTAATCTTTCTTCCCCTATCTTCATCTTTACTTTTATCGGTATGTATCCTCTTCCTCTTCTTTGTCTTTACTTTTATGTTTATCATTTTCTTCATCTACATATTTCGCTTCACCTTTGCTCTTATATATATAAGTAAAGTCTTTTAATTTACCTTGGTCTTCATTTTTGCCTTTATCTTTACGCATCTTTGTTTTTGTTTTTATTTTTACCTTTGCCTTTATACTTTTCTTTATCTATGTACGTAGTCACCTTTACTTTATTCTTGTATTGGTCTTTTTCTAAGTGTTAGGTTAGGGTTGGGTGGTCGCGGTCGTCTATAAGGCACAATTAGGCTCAGAGCCCATGATGCCGCATGTTGGGTCAGCAACTCCCAGTCACTTCTAAAACCAATTTCTAAGTGTTATTCTTTAACCATTTATTAGCAAATGTTTGTTAAATTAATACCATATGCATACACACATGAAGCATTTGTTTCAGCCCCAACCATTCCCGTTACACCATTTCCGTTGCATCATTTCTGTTGCACCCTTTCCTTTCGGAAGGTCCACTTTCCATCCTTTCTAATCACGCGAGTAATGTTGGCTTCCAAGTAACATAACCCCAAAGAAAAAAATACAAAGTTGTGATATGTCACGATAACTTGCTGAAACCAAATGTTGCCGACATCACGGGATTCAATTTCAGGTATCAAAATGGCCATTATAAAGGCGCGGCAGCGCTCGATATTTACGGTTATGTCCTGTTTGCGGCCAACATTTGAATGATTTTTTTTTTTAAGTCAGTATCCGAGAACATTCTTTCGGATAATAATAAAATTTCCCACATCCAGTTCGGTTTTAAAACTAAAAAACAAAGGTGTAGATGTAACTTGCATATCGACTGCTGAGTGGAAGATCGATCTATCTCGGCAGCCAGTTCAAGAACGCCCTATTTCAGAATTTCATTGAAAAACACCCTATCTCAGAATTTGGTTGAAGCACGCCCTATCTCAGAATGCGGTTCAGAAACGCCCTATCTCACTACAAAATGTATTGAAAATGTGCTGATATAGGGCGTTTTTTAATCGGCAGCTGAGATAGGGCGGTAGGAAATAAAAATCAGTAAGAATAACAAGTATTTTTTAGCAAAAAAAAACGACTTAAAAAATATATATATATATCCATATATTTCATGATTGAAAGATCGGATCTAAACCAAATTAGTATGGGACCACTACCTTTCCGTTGCAAAAAGAATTCGGTTGACGTGGTGCAAAGTTATGCGCTAACATACATAAAAACAAATAAAAAAATAAAAATATTCCGACGAACTGATAACCTCCTCCTTTTTTGGAAGTCGGTTAAAAAAAGAATAAGATATTGGAGCTAACTCGATGGCACACAGTGTGCTTTTTTAACACTTCATGCGAATTAATCGTAGTGCTTTCACCAGAAGCAATGTTGTGATATGAAAAAAGGCTTTGAAAGCTAATGTAATTGCCTTTCACGGAAATATATTGCGATTGAGCCACAATTACTTCTTGATCTTAAAAAAATTGGTCAAAAATAGTGTTTTTCGCCGAAAAAATAGAAATAGATCTAATGTGGCCACAGTCGCCGCGTAGCCCTGTCGTCGCCAAAATAATTATCTACATAAGAATACGTGGAAAAATAATTTGACAGCTGTGGTCTGTAGCTCGTCGTTTTCATTGTGATCGGCCTATAAAAGAGGTAGAAGAGAATGCCTTAATGGCCCCTTAATTATTTGGAAAATAATTAAAGATAATTTTTTTTGCCAAGAGATTTCACACTAAATTAAATGGCCGTAAATCAAAACAGGAAAAATATTCAATACTGCGAAATATACAAAAATATGAACTTACGATTGAATGTCATTTTAAAGGAAATTTTATAATTCGTAAAGATAACTTAACCATTTCTGTTTGAAGATGCCCAATAAAAACATGCATTTGCATGAGATTCCGAGCCCTAATAATAATCATCAAATAAAAGCAGCTTTCATCATTTAACCGATATTTATGTATACATATATCTGTGTTCATATGGAATAGTAGCTTATGTCGGGAAGCTGTCTTTAGTAATAATCAGGCATGGGCAGGGACCATGATTCAATAATACAAGGTTAGATAATTATTGACAGCCGCGGTTTGACACTCCCTTACAAAAGGTTGCATTTACGAAGGACAGAGAAAGGGGAAGAATGCAATCCGTTGTTGCAAAAATGGTAGTAGAAAAGTACGCAAAGTAGGCAATTAGTAGTGAAATTCCTTTTGTAAATTCTAATGTATTTGCAGGAAATCTGGTATTTTAAACGAAATATTGAACGAAATATTAATATATCTACGTGAATTACGTAACTTATGTGCTATTTAGCTGTACAAAACTACTATATGATTTGCGGGGAATTTCAGTTTGTGTGGGGAATCGGGAAATGGACAGCTTTTTGTGGGGAATTTCAGTGTAAATGGGTAGGCGGGGGATGAACTGTTTTTTGTGAGGAATTAGGTGTAAATAGTCTTTATTTTTTGCTTCACTAATTTCATAATGATTTGAAAAAAAATTTAACTTGAAATGTCTCACCCATCACCGTGGAATGAGCCGTATGCAGTTTTGTAGCGCGTTCAATTCTTTTATAATAAAGTTTAAAATGGCTAAAAATTAAGGTTGATTTTTTAGAATTTTCTTTGTAGCATTTGCTTTCATATAACGAATAAACCCAATTTATTTTAGTATGGGGAAGAAAACCGCAACACCTTCGGCAAAAAAATTCGAATACGATAATTTTTAGGTACTTGAAACTTGCACTTTTTATACTAGAATTGAGTTGGCTACAAAAATGCGTACTAAAAATTTTTCTAGAAAATCGAATTAAAAAGCTCGAAATTTTTCCAAATTTTGTCGCATTTTTTTTAAATATTGCACAAAGTTTGAAACTTGGATTTAAACGGGTTTTGTTAAAGAACTAATTATATTTTTATAAAAGTAATTCAAATTAAATAACAAAAAATAATAATTGTAAACCATTGTATGTATCTTATTACATTAAACGAGCAATTCTCGTAAACGGCTCTAACGATTTTGATGAAATTTTGTACACAGATAATGTTTTGGATTTTAAGGTTATCTGAATAAGCAATATCTCCGAGAAGACTCGTATAAGGTTGCCTCCTATTCGAAATTAGTTATAAATTAATTAAAACATCAAAATATGGGTATCAAATGGAAGGTATTTTAAAGGCCCCTAATTCAAAAATATTTTTAATTTTTTATTTTGAATCGCAAGTTTATTTAAAATTTTGTTTAGAAAAATAGATAAAATATTACTATTCATGGGTACCAAGAGAAGTTCCTTAAACAATGCTTCCCTATATACAAAATGTTATCCCTTAGGATAATAGTGTAAGGTTGCCACTTATTTTCGATTCTTCACAATTTATCTAAGACATCGCAATATGGATATCAAATGAAAGGTATTGTTGGGAACTTTGGTCAGAAAATATTTTCGATCCGAAATCCATTTTTTTTCATCCATTTTCGAAATCCATTTTTTTTTCAATTCCAAAATATTTTTTTAAAACTATCCAAATCTTGAAAACTTTAAAAAGTATATGCACTCCGGGCAAAGCTCGGTCAACCTGGTACTTGAAATATTATATGAGCATATTTTATCCTTTATTTGTTACCAAACTAAATAAAAGTTTTGTTTGGTGTATGAATACATAGATGAATTATACATATTTAAAAATAAGATAAACAGAAATACCAGCAATATATCAAAACACACACATTTTTTTATTTTAATAAGGAGATATCTATGGGTGGGGAATTTTACGAAATTTCAGGCAAAATCGGGGAATTTCATTGTCGAAATCGGGGAATTCTCAAAAATTAGTTGGCTACCCTGGAAAACATCCAATTTAAAAATAATTTATGTTTTCATCACTCAAATGTGCTTCATATGCATATATGTACAAATAAACATATTGCACAAAAGCTTATACTTCTATTTCAGCGCAAAGCTACACTTTTTCCAAGTAAATATGCAAAGAAGCAACACGGTGCCACTGCTAAGGGAGCAGTGCGAGAGAGACAACTGTCAGTTTATCGAACTTTGTATTATTGACAGTGTTGCCAACTTTTGATTTTCAAAAAGCACCAAAAACTTGTGAAAAAAGCGTTTTACCACACTAAAAGCACCAAATATTTTTGAATAAAAGGATGCTTTTTTCATAACGGTTTGTATTTAACAAAAGCAAAAAATTAACAATATTTGCATACATAAATCAATACACAAAACTTTTTCGCTCATAACGATTGAAGAGCCTCTACACATGCTATGATGACTCATGCTTATGACGTCGAACCGAAGTACTGCCCATTAAAGCTGGTATATCTCGAGAAAAAAAATCGAATCGCAACAAACGAAAATGATGCCCTAAGTAGAAATGCGCAAAAAAATTTGATGGTTTCATTATATAACCTCAAATATCGCCAAAAACCGTGTTTTTGGCACTTTAAGGTTAGGATATCTAAAAATTGTAGTGCTAGAGCAATTGTGCGTCCAGATATGGATTCAGCACCCAGAAACGATGTGTTTTACTCCGAAGATAACAAAAAATCAAAATTTGTGCAAATAATTAGAAATGAAAAAAAGAAATACTTAACTTACTTGCGTACTAGCATTTTCAACGCGAATGGAATTCAACAAGGTGGGTTTGCAACTTCAGCTTTTTATCAATAATGGTTGTATTTTAGTTCATTTAAATTTGTAGATTCTGGTAAATTCAGTGCTGCCACAGCTTTAAATATTTCAGATTTTTACTATCTCGGAGTAATTTTAGTTTAGAAAAAAAGCACTAAGAAAGGCACTAACCACTAAATAATTTTTTTGGCGTTTTAATTTTCAAAAAGCACTAAATCTAGTGCTTAAAGCACTAAGTTGGCAACTATGATTATTGAATCAAGGGCAGAGACTTAGCAGGTGCTAAAAGAGCGTAAGCATCGCGTGTACGTATACAAGCGAGAGCGTAACGATGTGAACGCTACATCATGCAAAATTAATTAGGCACACTAACACATTCTCACTTTTAGCTATAGCTATAGCCCTGTAGTCAAATGTACTAGTTGTAAACTACCTCACAACTAGTATGACCCGCATGCCCAACTAGTCAGCCAACTATCTTTTTTCCAAGCAGTCAACTGGTATTTTTAATATGGGGATGTCCTACGAGATGGCAATTGTCAGATTTTGGTCAGAAATTTACCAGTCTCATACTAGTTCAAAATAGACAGAAAAATACTAGTTCAATTATGCACCAAAACCACTAGTTTGGGAGTCAAAAAATAAGATGAATTTATGAATATACAATAAAAAACTTTTGATTAAGTACACTTTAATATATTACACATTTTTATTTAGCAGCCTTAGATTTGCCAATAATTTTTTGAGTATTAATCAAAAGCAAAAATAAATGCATAAATGTTTCAAACTTTCGAGCATAAATTTAAATGCATTTTTCATTAAATATTATTAAAAGTAAACGCTTTCAGGTACAATAAGTACTATATTTTTCATCTTTTTTAATAATATTAAGTAGGCAAAAAAAACATTTTAGTTAAAAATAAAATAAATACTTCATTTCGAGTGAACTTAAATCAAAATAAAAGTTTTTATTAAATTAAATTAAATTCATTAACTTTGCATATTTTAGACCTTTGTTTTTAAAACTTTATAAAAGTAATAATTAACGCATACAATTTGAGATTTGGATAAGAATAATATAAATAAATAGTTCATGCAGTTATTAAATATTTTTAATTTTTGTCTATAGTCATTTTCAAATAATTATATTAATCGTGAAATTAAAAAAATTAAAAAATAATTGAAAATGATCAAAAATAACAAAATAATGACGTAATTAAAATTAATGAATTGATTAACTTTGTTTTAAGTAATTAATTACACAGGTCTGCAAAAAAATGGGTTCGGAATGGTCTATAAAAGTGTAGTGTCATTTCCGAAGTAATTTTTTGCGTAGAATCCGAATCCGGGGTTTAAATTGCTCTATCACGTCAGGACTTTGAGATATCCTAACCTAAAAGTGCAAAAAACGCTGTTTTTGCCCATTTTTGAGGTTATGTAGCTACGAAGATTTTGCTCTTCATAAAAAAGTAGACATGGTATTTTAAAGTATAAGTCTTCCTCTTTTAAATGCCGTTGAGTTTGCTCAAATATCTTAATTTGAGATATCGCATTTTGAAGTCTCCATGTTTGTGAATGTAATCGACCGTATCACGTCTCATGTTATCTCAATGGATTTTCGAATATCGAAAAATTCACAAACATGGAAACTTCAAAATGCGATATCTCAGTGAAAAATAAAGATGTTTAAGCAAACTCAACGGCATTTAAAAGAGGAAGACTTATACTTTAAAATACCACGTTTACTTTTTTATGAAGAGCAAAATCTGCGTAGCTACATAACCTCAAAAATGGGCAAAAACAGCGTTTTTGCACTTTTAGGTTAGGATATCTCAAAATCCTGACGTGATAGAGCAATTTAAACCCCGGATTCGGATTCTACGCAAAAAATTACTTCGAAAATGACCCTGCACTTTCCTAGAACAAAACGTTGTTGACCTGTGTTATTAATCATTAAAAAGATGCAAATATCGATATTTAATCATTAAACGGTTATCCATAAAAACATGCTTTAATTAATAATCATTATGAATATTAATCATTATTTAACAGGTCTGGTATAATTGAATACGAGCTCGCTTTAATAGTTTACAACATACTCAGATAAAAGTTATAATATTTTGTCTACTTTATTGTATTAAACTGTCGAAGTCAAATAAAACAAGGCATGAATAAATCGTTTTGTACTTGGTAAAAGTCTGGTAATTTTCGAACTAGTTCGGTTTCAGTCAGGAAATTCTAGTTGCAAACTTGTATTTATCCTGACTAGTTTGGGGTTTCACTGCAGGGTAACGCTTGTTTGTGGTAGTGCCCACCTCTGGTCATAATCATGGCAGTTAAAAAATGTCGATGTAGTACCAATGGAGTTTCGGGATTTAAAATGTACCAAAAAAGTTCAATTGTACCATCAATTTCATCACTGATGCACACAGTCCCACTTATTGAATAATTTGAATGTGTTAGTTAGCCGACCATTGCATTAAAACGACCCTGCAGCAAATCAAACTGGTTCAGCTCTTGAGCTGAGCTAGCCAGAAAAGGGACAGTACTGGTTCTTCATTATCCCAACTCAATGCTTTCAACTGTCTTTTCCAACATGGCGATGTCCTACAAAGTGACAACTGTCGCCTTCTGAAGAACTTTTGAACTTGTTCTGAGCTGACTCTGGCTTAGATGGTTCTGAGACAGTTCATATAACAACAGTTCCGAGATAGTTCAAAAGGGTCACTTTCGGGCTAGAGAAAATGTGGCTAGTTTTGAGCTGGTTCTAAGAAGTATAGTATAGAGCCTTTTTTTAGACCTTCTTCTTTATTGGCGCTGTAACTGCCTAACCGATTTTGGCCGAGTTCGAAACAGCACGCCAGTCATTTCTCTTCTGTGCTAAATGACGCCAATTGGAAATGACAAGTGAAGTCAAGTCCTTCTCCACCTGGTCTTTCCAACGCAGAGGAGGCCTTCCTCTTCCTCTGTTACCAGCAGCGCGGCCCGCGTTGAATACTTCCAGAGCAGGAGCGTTGCTGACCATTCGAATGACACGGCCAAGCCAGCGAAGCCGCTGAATTTTAATTCGCTGCTCTATGTCTATATCGTCTAACGAAACGTTGGTGTCCTTGTCGCGGGGCTAGACCTTAAGTGGTGACATGGGGGCCCTTAGGGGTTTCCATGTCGGCATGAACTAACAGCATGGGAACCTATGTGGGACATGTGCTTACGCAGTTTCCGATGTGGAGATTACCGTACCAACGAACCCAGGGGGGTTTCGCGTTTGCGAGGCTACGGGTGTCACAATCCCGGGTACCCCAGTCAAAGGCTACCAGTCCTGAGTCGGTGGAGGCTCAACTGGAAGAAGTCTACGGCTTTCGAGAGTCATACCAAAGACTTTAAAAATGGTGCCACGGGGAACAGATGCCCCCGGAGTGTGTTCGTCGGCGAGACGAGCAAAACTTGTGACACAAGCAAGGCTTGCAAGGCAGGCAAGGCAAACACTGGCATGGCTTACACGACTAGAAAATGGAGAAAATGGTGAAAATGGAGATAATGGTGAAAACAGTTGTAATTGGAGGAAAAGTGTGGTGGAAACCGCTGGAAATGGTGAAAAAGTTCTGCGCAAGTTGAGCGATTCGATCCGTTGCGAAAGCTGAGCCGTGTCACCGCTCCTGGATGTGGAGGGTGTCCACGAGCGAGGCGAGTAGGACGTGTGAGATGAGCAAGACGGAGCAAGATGGTGAATGTGTGTCGAGCAACTTGATCGGTCGAAAGTTGAGCAAGTGGTGTCACCGCTCCTGGATGTGGAGGGTGCCCACGAGCGAGGCGATTAGACTTGTGAGACGAGCAAGACGGAGTATGAATGTGGAGTGAAGTAGTCATGTAAGTCGTTCTAGTGTGAGCTGAGTCAGTTAAGTGGGTCAGGGTGAGTTGAGCCAGTCCAACAAATCTCGCCGGCGAGCATTACTCCGGTCTGTTCATGGGTACGGCCCCTTTGGGGAGTATCGTGGTGGCTGTGGTTTAATACCTAAATGCGGGTAGAACCAGCAATGGTTCAATGTGGAGTTGCATTGCAACCGGATGTCGTGATCCAGAGAACGTCAGAGGTTTAGGTAGGCCTCGGCCCTACCAAGGTGGTAAGTGTGTCCACCACATACTGCCAATTGGTACTGAAGTGCTTGCAGTTCAGGGCAGTGATTAATGCAAAAATAAATCCGTTGTGCCAAATGCGGGCACCGTGGTTAAAGCCGTTGGCAGGAAATCACGTTAAGCCTATATGAAATCTGAAATCTATGTTTATATCGTTGTAAAGCTCATACAGCTCATCGTTAAATTGTCTGCGGTATTCGCCTTCGCCAACGCGTAAAGGTCCGTAAATCTTTCGCAGAATCGTTCTCTCGAAAACTCCAAGAGCCGCTTCATCAGATGTTTTCATTGTCCATGGCTCCGCGCCACACACCAGCAGAGGCATGATGAGTGATCTTTGTACAACGAGAGAGGCCTTTATTTCTCAATTGCCTTACTCAGTCCAAAATATCACTTGTTAGCAACAGTGATTCTCCGTTGGATTTCATTATTATTGGTGTTAATGCTGGTTCCCAAATAAATGAAGTCGTCTAATTTTTCAAACTTGTAACTGTCAACAGTGACCTGGGTGCCAGTACGCGTATACTCTGACTGTTTGTGTGATGACAGGAGATACTTCGTTGTGCCCTCGTTCACCACCAGACCCATTCGGTTTGCTTCTCTATCCAATCCCGATAAGGCAGAACAGACGTAGCCATTGTTTTTACCAATAATATCGAAGTCGTCGGCTGTTGTAAAGTATTGTGCCTGAGCAGTTCAATTCTGCGGCTATTATTATATCCTCCAACATCAGATTAAAGAAATCACACGAGAGGGAGTCACCTTGTATGAAACCTCGTTTGGTATCAAACGGCTCGGAGAGATCCTTCCCTATTCTGACAGAGCTGGTGGTATTGCTCAACGTTATTTTACACAGCCGTATTAGTTTCGCGGAGAAACCAAATCCAGACATCGCGGCATAAAGACAACTTCTCTTCGTGCTGTCGAAAGCGGCTTTGAAATCGACAAATAGATGGTGTGTGTTGATCATATTCTCGCGGGTCTTTTCCAAGATTTGGTGTATTGTGAATACCTGATCTATGCTCGATTTGCCAGGCCTTAAGCTACACTGATAAGGTCTAATCAGTTCGTTAACGGTGAACTTCAGTCTTTCGCACAATACACTCGATAAGACCTTATAACCTATATGTAGAGGGCTGATTCCGCGGTAGTTGACGCGAATCGTGGGATCGCCTTTCTTGTGGATTGGGAGGAGCACACTTAAATTCCAGTCGTCGGGCATGCGTTCACATCTGACCTTATTCTGCATAAGAGTTGATGCATGCACCTCATAAATTCCTCGCCACCGTACTTCAATAACTCAGCTGGCAGGCTGTCAGCTTCAGCAGCTTTGTTATTTTTCAAGTGCGCTATCGCTATTCGTACCTCGTCATAATCAGGTGGTGGCAGATCGACTCCATTGTCATCGATTGGGGGCTCGGGCTCATCTTCTACACTAATTTCAGCGCTGCTACCATACAGTAGGGTGGAAAAGTGTTCCCTCCATATTTAAGTACATCCTGGACATCGGCCTCTAGGTCACCATTGTTGTTCTTAAGGGAGTTCGCCCTGGTCTTGAAACCATCCGTAAGTCGCCTCACCCTCTGGTAAAACCTTCGGGCGTTGTCAGCTGGCATTTCAGGCTATTCGCACTCACGTATTTCGGCCTCTCTCTCCTTTTTGTTGCTAATACGTCTCGCTTCCTTCTTCAGTTCCCTATAACGGTCCCACATGGCTCGCGTTGCGCCCGATCGTAGCGTGGCCTTATAGGCGGCGTTTTTTACTCTGCGGCTTCTCGACATTTCTCATCGTACCAGTTGTTCTTTTGGGCTCGGTGAAATCCTACTACTTCTTCGGCGGCGGTACTTAATGATCGGGAAATATAGTGCCACTGCTCGCTTATATCGGATTGTTGAAGAGTGCTCCCAGAGAGCAGGTGTGTGAGTGGAGTGGAGTGGTTGTGATTGCAGCTTTTCGACGTTATGCCTTGCTTGCATTATTGGGCGCACATTTTTTGCTGCACAGAGGCGGGTGCGTATCTTGGCTACAACAAGATAGCGGTGCGAGTCGATGTTTGGCCCTCGGAGTGTACGTACGTCTAAAACGCTAGAAACATGCCTGCCGCCTACCACAAAGTGGCCGATTTGGTTTCTCGTTTTTCGATCTGGAAACATCCATGTAGCTTGGTGGATGTTCTTTTGCTGGAACCTAGTACTACATACGCCATGTTTCGGGCCCCGGCGAAGTCGTTCAGCCTCAGTCCGTTATCGAACGTTTCGTCGTGGAGGCTGAATTTTCCGACAGTGGCACCAGACATCCCTTCCTTGTCCTCGTCCTTCTCTTCCGTTGGGGCATGGGCGCAGATGAGCGAGATGTTGAAGAATCTCACTTTGATGCGGAATGTGGCTAGACGTTCGTCTCTCCCTCTCCTACCACGAATCCAACACCGAATTTGCGCTCCTTTACGTGGCAACTGTGTAGTTTTCGCAAGGCTTCACACTTACTTTTTCTTTCCC
>NW_023458561.1:12064468-12068398 GCF_013731165.1 Rhagoletis pomonella | reverse complement strand
CTTAAATCATAGTCCATTATAAGGTTGCCGTGGTCGTCATCAAAAAAAGGGGGTTTCATCCGAGGTCCCGCATTGGGCGGGACTCAAACCCCGCGCACACGAAGTTTTACGCCTTCTCACTTTAGCTCGTTCCCAAACGTAGCATCCTCATTGAAGCATTGAGTTTAATGCGATCTAATAGAGTGGGGCAGTCAATTTCCCCACTTCACTCAAAATATCATGTAAAAACGTCAGACCCGTGATAACTCAGCGTTAAATTGTATTAAATGTATTGAAATATAATAAATAGACTCGCCGGCATCTAATGAGGATATATAGAATTTTGAATATTTACAATGGTTTTCATGCTAAATATTTTTCGTAAATTTCTTGTTTAAGGATGGCTCATAAGTATTATAACATAAACATATAAATTCACGTTTCTGTGTTGGAAGCTTAGTAGAATTCTAGAAACTGTTATAAAAACTTCAATATTTTAATTTGGAGTTCTATAGCCCATTAAATTTTAGTATAATTATAATCGCGTTGATTTTTCATAACTCTTTTTACGCACGTTCTTGAAGGTATTCTGCTATTTAAATACACTGGATCACAAATTTTAGTTTGGTTTTTGTTCTCCAGATGCCACTATCCAATTTATATGTAGAATTGCCCGGTGATTCCGAAAATCGAGTTAACTCTCTTTTCAATGGATACGTTTTCGAGATATTTTCAATTCGCCGTTATTCGCATCTTTTGTCAGCTTTCACATGACCAGGATGAGTAACAATAGTTGTGTTCGCTTACAAATTATCCACTAACTTGCCAGCAACTCTCCATTAACTTTATTTCTAAGAATTCGCTCTCATAGACAAAATTTACAAAAAAATCTAATAAGAATATATAGAATTTTGAATATTTACAATGGTTTTCATGCTAAATATTTTTCGTAAATTTTTTTATTGAAGGATGGCTCTTAAGTATTATAACATAAGCATATAAATTCACGTTTCTGTGTTGGAAATTTAGTAGAACTCTAGAAACTGTTATAAAAACTTCAATATTTTAATTAAGAGTTCTATAGCTACTGTGACCATATTTATGAGAGCCGAATACGGGACAAAAAATAATTTTGGAAATTCTTTTACACTGTTTTCCCTGAAACAGTATCCTTATAGAAACATCACATATTTATAGGATAATTTTCTCTAGATTTTTACCCCGTAAAATTTGTTAAAAAAATTCGTTAAATTTTAGTATAACAAAGTGCAATTTTAAGTCGGTAAGGTTTACCACTAATTTTTGGCAATTTTTTTTATTGACGGTGTTACGCATTTTTTCATATAAAGTAAGTGTGTTCGACCATTTTTTTTTTTTGAAAGAGAAGCAAACGAGCAGCACTTTCCACTCGCACTTTATTATACTCAATTTTAACGAGTTACAAAACTGCAAACCAAATTTTTTTCTAAAGATTCTGATTAAAAGGTTTGAAATTTTGGCGAAACATTGTAGAATTAATTTTTATAGTTTTCCCACAAAGTTGGAAGTTTGGTATTATATGTGGTTACTAAAAGAGCTTTACTTTCATAAAATAAATAATAAAAATTAAATAAACTAAGGAAAAAATAGCCAAACTTACTAAAATGTCGAGTCCTAATTTCTATTTTGGCCGCTGTATGTATTCCTCGATTCGAATCACAGGCATTAAGATTATAAAATAATAACTGTTTATAAAGAAAATTACAGTCATATACCAACATCACTTAAAACTCGTTCATAGGCATGCCATTTTAATGAGCCATTAAGGCCTCGGAACACCGATTACGGGACAAATACAGGACATTAACCCTCTAGTAGGCCAATCATTTTATGAGTTGAAAAATTCAGGAATGGGTGATTTTAGCACGAGAAATCGAAAACTGTAGCTCGTTTCTGTAACTCTTCTCTACCGATTATTTCTCTACTGGTAGAGAATATACGTCATTCTCTACTACTCATTAGCAGTAGAGAACAGGGCGGCGAATTCATATCTCAATTCGCCTTGGTAGAGAATTGTTACAGAAACGAGCTACTGATGCCCATTTCGATCTGTGACAGTAACTTTTTCCTACAGGGTAGAAAAACCAAGACCGTCTGGAGACGGGCTCGCCGATATACTTACACATATTTTCAGCTTTCTCTTACATAATGTTGACCTACGAACCAGCAATGCCGTCTGCAGACGGTCAAAAATGCAAAACTGGGGTTTTATATGTCGGCAAGCCGGTCTGTAGATGGTCTGTGTGAAAGCAATTTCCTCCATTTCGAATGGTGACATAATTATAAAACTTATATTAAAATGCGGTGCTTTTAACAACGAAATCCACCGGATTTATTTATATCAAAAAATTTTTCAAAAGAAAAAATTTCTTTAATTACGAAATTACTAAATAGCAAGAAGTAATTAATTTTAACCGTGTTTTCAAAATGTGTAATTCAACTGCCGATTAAAATAAAACGGATTGACATAACGGATTAAAATTTACTTCGCCGTAAGGGTACGATTTTTGTCTAAAGATCGTGCCTTACGAATATAGAAAAAAATTATTATAGGTGCACTAAAAAGGTGTTTAGTTAACGACCGTCTGGAGGCGGTTCTGCCTACTAGAGGGTTAAAAGAAATACAGAACATTTGGCGTCCCGTATAAAACAAATAAATGTATAATACAGGACGGATGGTCGCCGTATCTATAGCCCATTTATATTTTAGTATAATTAATCGCGCAGATTTTTCATAACTCTTTTTACGCAGGTAAATTCTGCTATTTAAATATTTTCGCTTAAGATGCATGGTAACACTTTACTACACTAAAATTTGACAGGTCACAAAACTTAATACTCGAAATATTTAGAAAAAAACTCTATTTAAAAAGTTTGAAATTTCAAGACACGTTTTAGAATTCTATCAAGTTTGCAGCACAGTTACATGTGTTTAAATGGTTTATGGAATATGTAATTAAAAAAAAAAATCACTGCATAACTACACATTTCGGAGCTCAGTGATATATTTACGAATGTACAGTATCGGTCATATCAATAGCATCCCAATTTCAAAGTGATATTGTTTACCACTTTTGATTATTTTTCTTTTAAATCTTATTAAAAGGTCGAAAATTTTGATGAAACATCGTTAAATTTTCCTTTGTTTTGTATAAAGTTTGAGAACACGCTTTATATGATTTTAACTCTCAATATATTGTGAATATTTGAAAAATAAATGGTATACGCAGACTTTTGCTGTTAAGTGTAGCTTAACTAAATTGTATGGTTATACTTTGCATTCAATTTTATACGTACGTATATATGTATGTATAAAAATGGCATTAATGTTACCAATATCAACTTTTTTGGAAATATTTTAGCAGTTGCCCTAAAAACTAGATAATTACATATTAAATAAACGAAAACAGTTTGCTATTAGTTTTAGGGTCAAGAAAATCGAAAAAATATAGTATAGTACATTTGTGCATCTTTTGTCAGCTTTCGCATAACCAGGATGAGTAACAGTTCTGAAATTTGTCAGACTGTCTCTAAATTTTGCTGCAGGGTATTTATGCAAGGAAAAAGCAAAGCAGTTTACTTAAACCAGCGCTTCCAGCAGCAGATATTGACCTGGGTATTCGCACGACTGTTCTTGTTTTATCGTTTATTTTTAGGAAATTCTTATATGGTCATATGTATTATATACACTAGGAACTAATTATGTAAATATGTTTTTTATGCTTAATATATGCAAATAAAAGAAGAAAGGAAACACAACCACCATCGAGTAAATTTTTATTTGTGTCAAATTGAAACTTTTTTCGAATAATAAACGATTAGCTTATTCAAGTCTACAGTAAGTTCCATAAATTTATTGAAAACTTGTACCAACCAAAGCATTGTTTATATTTGCTTAACAATGCTTTGATT
>NW_023458561.1:12057482-12064368 GCF_013731165.1 Rhagoletis pomonella | reverse complement strand
AAACCGATTTTGCGGATTAGCGATGGTAGGGCGATTCGAATTGACCGTGGCGCGTATTCAAACCTGCTGACCTCCATGTTAAATGGGGCTTAATTTAATTAATGCTGCGTAACCTTTTTGTTCACTTTTGATTTGTGCCAGGTACAGGCCTGTGTGCCATGTGCCACCATACTTACAAAGCTTCAAATTCGCACGCTGCTGGAGGATATGGCACACAGAACGGAAAGCAGTGAGGCAATGCCGAATGGAATGTAATTTATTTCCGCACGCTGGGGAATGATTCTGTGGCTGGTAAATATTTATTTTTGTGTTTCGTGCGACTACTATTACAGTCGGATGCTGCTGGCTAAATAAACGTTCATATGTACATGCGTACATAAATATGAAGGGCTGGGAGTTCTGACCGAATTTTTTGACTATCCGCATAACAGGCTAACCTAATATTCACGCACGCCGCCAATTTACTGTCAAAAATTTCTCATGCACATACAACTTGTATGGGACCAACCGAAATTGAATGGCGTGCGTATAAAGCTAACTCAATTTCCAATTTTTGTTTTGCGTAACATTTTGATTTGACATTTCGCTCAATGAAATCAAATGCAAACGCACGCAAGCCAATTTCGGGTGACGCAAAAAAAAATCTACGGCGTGCGCAACAAAACGCAAGCCGCGAATATTAGGTTAACTTGTAATCCGGATATTCGAGTATCTGAGTAAAAAAATCCCAATATACGGATATCCGAATAGTGTATAGATTTCGGAATATAGGGATATTTGAATAAAAATCAACAATAACCAAATGAACGGATTAACCGGATAAAAAATGAACAGATATTAAGCGGATATTCGGATTTAAATGTAAATTTTATATGGATAATCCCAGCCCTAGTATGCATGGAAGTCTGCCCGGTTGTATGTAACTAATTTTCTTTTCCTTTTTCGTTAATTGAAAACGTATGTACATATGTATGACTGCCCTTATTTATAAGTATTTATATCCCTTCGCGCTATGCAAATGTTTAACCATCCATACACACATATGAACATACGAACGGCAAAATCTCAACTCGGCCACTTGCTCAGGGATATTTACTGAAAGCGTCGATTGTTGAAATTTCATAATTTACCAATTGCGAGTTGTTAACATTTCTGCAAGTTGGCGCTTTCGTGGCCTTGTGCTTCCGCTAGCTTCACTTCATTGTCTGCGTTTGAATTTTCATTTTCATTTCCGTTTCCATTTTCATTGTGAATTTGCTCAATCAACATGTTTTGTTTGGTAATTTAATGGCGGGCAGTAGTCATTGGAAAGGAGAGGCCTATGATCAAGTGCCTGCGCGCTTGTCGCAAGCACACTCCCACACCCAAATGCATACGGTCACCATCCGTCCTTTATTTTAAAGGACAGTCCTTTATTTTAACCCCCTGTCTTTTATAATTTTGGTCAAAATAAAGGACGCCATTTGTCCTTTGTTTCTTAAACTGTCCTTTAAATTAGCTTTGGATTTTGCAGAGGGCAATTTTTAAACATAGAATATGAAAAAATAAAAATATCCATAATAAAACAGAATGAAAACCTTCGTCAGTTTGCTTCGCACCCCACTTAAGGGTAAGGGTTACGAATCCTTGATAATACTGATAAGAGGAAATTTATGTAATTGCAAAAAAAAGTTAACTAATATTTAGACATTTTCCGAGAAAAATTTATATACTTTGAGTAAAATTCATTGTTGACAAAAGCACAGGGAAAGTTTTGCCCAGCATCGTGTTGCACGCTAAGTTTTGAGATCCACGGAAAAATAACAATAAACCTCCGCTCAATTATGGTAAACGCACTGTGGCAGCAAAGGATGGCGAATTCCTTGATAAGGATTTGGTTTCATTTTTCGGAATCGGTTAAAATCCGGTTACAGCGCCTTTCGAGAAGAGGAACTTGTACAATTTAATAATATAATTAACTGGAAAGTATTTGATCTAAATTACCATCATACAAGTTGTATGTTCGTATTCTAAAATCATTGGGAAAAATGTCCTTTATTTTACGTTCTTTAATATGGTCACCGTACACATGCATCACAAATTGTTATGTGGTTTGTCCTTTGCCTCATCTTGCCCTTCTGTGGTCTTTGAAATCTTCTTTGTTCGCCTTTTTTGTCTCCCCAAAATCTAACCCCGAACAAAATATATAAGTATTGAGAAACTCATTTTGAGGAATTTTTGTGTCGACTAGATGCTAGTACTTTCGACAAGTTGGTTTGTGGTACGCCGAACATAGGGGTATTTCAACGATTTAGGCGGCCAAAAACCAATTTGACAAAATTTTGGAGAAAACTTAAAAAATTAATCACTTTCGATAGAGAACATTCCAGATAACATTTCCCAGTTCCCCTCACTTTTCTTATAAATAAATTTTCGCTCTCTAGAAAGATTGTGACGGTTTTAAGTTAATATTTTGATTTCTGCCTTATATTCTTAAAAAAGGTGATGGATCCGCATATAGAAGGTAATACTGCACTTAAGGGTAATTTTTTTTTAAATAATTTTATTATATATTAAGGAATTTGTTGTGTCCCCGGAAGGGATCGCGTTATTATTCTTTGTTCAATTGAAAGCTTAGAAATTTGGTTAATATAGTGTGAAAAGACTACCCGCAAAAAATGGCTGATAAGTGGTATTTCTTAACTTAGAAAATGTATTAAGGAAAAATCTAAAAACGCCACTAGTAGTTATATAGTAACACTACTTTAGATCTATTTTAACACTAAAATTAAACTTTTTAGATGAATTTGAGGCCGCTAAACTAGAATATGAATCCATTTAAGTTAACAAATAAATAGTTTTCGAGATATTAGCAAGAGTCATGTTTTCTAGGACCTTTTGCCGGGCACTCATTGGGGATATTGGGGTCGAGTCTGGACAGGTAGCTGTTAAGGCGGCTACAGTATCCACACCGTAATTGAGCCAGGGTAACGCGGGTCTCTCGTGGCAGTTGAAGCTCCGTCTCTTCTACAGGTGGTGATTGGGCTCGTATTACGGCATTCATAGGTCGAGAGTCGAGGTAGGTAGTAACTGACTCTCTATGAATGTCGTTGTGGGCTCGTCTGTCCTGTTGCTAGAAATCTGTGGGAATGTAAGGCGAACCCAACCATGTTATATATTTCGGAATAAACATTTGTTTTCCTTTACATTGGTGTTATATAAGTGATGATTAAAGAAATAGTTTTGGGTATGCAAGCGTTTAAATTTAGATAAATGTCAATTTAGATAAATCTACGATATTTCAGTAAATGTTGTAGCCAAATTGTTAAAAATTAGTATGTAAAGTAAAATTTTGGAACAAAATAGGATTATTATTAAATTTTTAGAAAATGGGTGTGGCCCCGCCCACTTATGATGAAATGCTGTATCTCAGTACCAAACTCGGTATGAGCCTTGCTTAGGTTATATCTAACATAACTGCTAAAAATTCTTCAAATCGGGCGATAACCACGCCCACTTCCAATATAACGGTAATTTACAGAAACGCGAAAGCTGCGATAAATCAATAGCTACTGAAGCTAATTCACTCTAACCCGATTCTTGGAATAAACTCTTAGCATTAAATAAAATTATTATTACTTTTTGGATAATGGGCGTGGCGCCGCGCACTTTTGACCACAAATGTATATCTCGGTGCACTTGGTATGGAAAGAAATGCTTTGAAAATACGAAAACTCCGATATTTCAGTAACGCTAATTTACACCAAGTTAATAATTAAAAAATTCTCTTAACAATAAATAAGACTGTTATTATTACAAAAATGTAGTTTTATTATATTGCGTGCGTGCGAGCTACGTAATAATTACCGCTAAACTTAAACTTTTCTAAAATGCGCAGTAAAATTTTGTATGTTGCTTTTGATTTGCCAATGATGAACGTGAACGTGATACTCTTTCATAAAAGAGTAACACTGCTGCATTAATTGCACCTCGAATACATTCATTTCTTACCTAAACTGTGATACATATTTAAATTACTTAATTCCTTTAATTAAAGTTGAATTTGATTTTCTAAACCCTGGAAGGTTCCTCAGAGATAAAGCCTTTTCAAACCCATTTCTATTGATACCCATATTGCAGCAATTGAACAAAATTTTTAACAGGTGGCAACTCTGCTAATGTTTTAACCTATATTTACTTGATTTTAAACATTTTCAATTCTATATATCAAAACACGTCTTTTCTAAACATTTCGAGTTGAAATATTCATAAAAATAATTTTGGCCGCATAAATAGGCTAAATACCCCTATGTACGCCGGGCCATCAAATGACGTTAATGACAGTGTGAAAATTGTTTCAATTGTATATATCACATTTTATTGCGATTATAAATATACATATCGTTACCTTAATATAAAAAGGCCCTTGCTCATATAGCCGTAACTAAGTTAACATTCCAAATTCCCTTTTGATTGATTATGATGCATTTCATCGATGTATAAGTACCCAAATCATTTTAAGCAATACAAATTTTTAGTCAGTTGTGGGTTTTTTGCATTTCAGCGACTGTATGAGTTAGGGCCTTTCTATATTAAGGTAACGATATATACATTCGCGGACAAAAGAGGTTAGCGACATTTTGACCAGTTTTGGCAATTTTTCTTTTGTCTGTTGCCGTTTATTAATTTTTAATCTAGTCTAGCTCATTGTATAATAAACAGAATATAAATTCAGCTTTGTACAAAAATTCACTATATCGACGACTGAGTGGAAGAAAACTTTGAACACTGTGAGCACTCCCTAAGTATTTTTTGATTTCAAAATGACTAATAATAGGGGTATATTTTTTCGGTTCAGAACGATCCTAGAGGGTCGCGGCATTAAAGTACTGACTTTATTATTTTTGGACCGCTCTATTAGCTATATACTTTTAAATAAGCTAAATAAGCTAAATAATAGGGTTCAAACCCTAGTCAAAGCAACATCGCAAAAATATAGAAAAAAGGTTTTTTCTTAACAGCGGTCGTCCCGCGGCAGGCAATGGCAATCCTCCGAGTGGATTTCTGCCATGACAGCTTCTCATAAAAATACAATCGCCGTAAAACTGTAGGTCCCTCCGCTTTGTGTAACAACATCAAGGCGCACGCCACAAATCGGGGGAGAAGCTCGGCCAATCTATTATTATATTATTATTATTATTATTATTATTAAATAAGTATGCTCGTTAAAATTAAGCTTGGAAATCCTGAATAAGCAAAATAAGCAATTCCATGCAAAAACTTAAACTTTTCAGCCCTGCTGGTGGTGATAATTTAAATTTCGCTTGTCATTTGATTCTTATTAATAAACTACCTTTATCCCGCGGATTTCACCCCACGTCTTTATACAAATATGAAAAATACTTTATGTAAAGATGTTATAATCTCTGCTCCAATTTTACTATAGCCGTGATAGCAGCATATGGTAGGACAGCTGTATAGCTTGGGTGTTATGAAATCAAATGCAATAATAATTTTTAAAATTAAATTATATAATATCTATATCTAATTTCTTATGAATAATAACTCTAATATGATTTACAGCATTTTTTTTATACTTCAAAGTATCTATTAACATAAATGCATTTTCCAATACAATTATCATACATTTTATTTTCGATAAAGTTTCGGGTTTTACTTTAAGGCATTCTTGTTTATTGAGGTCTTTTAAATTCGAAAGGCATATCAAAAGGAATTAAAGGAGTTGTTCCGAAGTTATGGCTGATAAAAAATTCCACGCCTATATTATGTGCCAGGCCCCCATTTACAAACTCATTTATATAAACCTTACTATAAGCAACATATCAATGGTAGGTTTGTAAACCAAATTTCAATTTTATGTGACTTATGGTTTCGAAGTTATGGCTGATTAAAAATTCTACGACTATGAGATATGCCACGCCCCCTCCTATAAAGCCATTTATATATACCTTACTATAAGCATCTACCACAGATTTGTCTACATACCAAATTTCAAGTTCATGTGACTCATGTTTCTGAAGTTATAGCTGATTAAAAGTTTGCAGACCTATGGGAGGTGCCACGCCCCTCTCAAAATGGACACCATATTTGCAAACTAAACCATACCTATAACCTTCCCGGGGTAAAAACAAATAAGTGCGCGAAGTTTCGTGCGATTCCGTGTAGCAGTTCCAAAGTTATAAGGTAATAAACAAACAGACATTCACATTTATATAAATAGATAACAGTTGTTTCAACGTGAGGCGTCAGGTAAGTGCATTATTTGTGATTTTTGTTAATGTTTTGTGTGACTTCTCTTCAATAGTTTGAAAATCAAACAAATAGGGAATGTATCAAGAACTCGTCCCCCGTGTTCACCTTCATTAAATAGAGCATCTTTTTCTTAAGTCACATACTGGGATGAATCGAGAATCTATGACGACAAATATAATTACTTCATATGTATTTGGCTGATTTCAATTAAATTTGGTATATGGGGATTTTCGAGGTGATTGATTACGAATATGATATTAAATTTTCAAATTTCAAAATAATGGATTCAATATGGCGGCCTTTTTTAAAAAAAATTACGAGTTGTTATAGAACTTGGTTTCCAGTCGTTTTCGGGGTCACTGATTACGAATAGGTTATTGAATTTTCAAATAAAAGTGGCAGGTTCAATACGCGGATGTTTTTTTTCTATGAGGTATGAGCAGGACAGACGATACAAATATTTTCATATCATAATCATAGTACATGGCGTATGAGTAACATTTTCCCACTCTTTAGCTTAATTTTTTCGTAAAAGAACAGACTTTATACCAATGAAAAATGTATGTTATAATTTTAAATTTTTCCCTGTTAAAGTTAGAACTTTTTCATAAAACTTCCACACTAAATATCTCAA
>NW_023458561.1:12054877-12057382 GCF_013731165.1 Rhagoletis pomonella | reverse complement strand
ATTGATTTTAATAATTATTATTCAGTCATATTTTTCTACCTTAAAATTATTATTTGTAAAACTTTAAGGCCACACGGTCGTACCACACACATATGATGGTGGTTAATACTTAAAAAATAAGGAGATGCTTTCCATTTCCAGACAACCGGTCAGGTACGAGCATGATTTTTAATTTCGACCAAACTCAAATACATTGTTTGTTGGTCCAAATAATGAGACACGTATTTTTTCTTTTGGCTCGGAAAAATTTTTCGGCCGAATTAAACGCGATTTCGTTTTTCAGGCAAAAATCAACTTTTCGAATTGACAGTGAGAATGTTTTTTTTAAAATGCCCATAACTTTGTCAAAATTTAATAGATTCCAACAATGTTTTTACTCAAATGTCAGTAATTCTTGTCACTTCAAGATAGAATGATATAATTATTGATTATTATTATTTAAAATTTTTTATTTAACAATAAACAAAAAGTGCAAATTTGATTTTAAACTTAATTTCTCAAAAAGTGTAATTTTTTTTTCTCTCAAATTTTTTTACTGGGAAAGAGACACTTTGATCTACAATCAACCCAAATCTCTAATAGCGAAGATTTTTTTTTTTCTGAGTTATGATATTTTATAGAAAATATACGTTTTTGTGGTATATACTACAATATTCTTATATTGTTTAACTAAATGGAACATATGTATGTAATATATCAGCAAAAAATACAGCCGTGATCATTTTTTGTGTATTAAATAGATACATGTGTACGCGTACTTAGTTTTTAAATATCTTAACTTTAAAGGGAATTTTATTACGACCTTTATTTTCTTTAACATTTTAAAATTGAATTTCTGAATTCTTTCAGTTATATTATAAAATAATTATGCGTTTCAATTGTTAGACCAAAGTGCATTATCGTAGCTATCTGAGGCATTGCTCCAATAATCTGTTATGGATATGTATAGTATATATTTTATCAAAAATTTACTTAAAAAATCGTAATTGTTGGAAATTATCGCTCAAATTTTCCAATGAATTTGAAACGAAAAGTCAAAGCAAAAGCGAGACAAAGAAACAGTTACTACGTTTATACGTAAGCTATTTGCAAATAAAAATAATTTGCAAATACCTAACTCACTGTTTATTCGATGGCGAAAAATTCTTTTTTTATATTGCCTGATTATAAAAAGGCAATAAGATAACCATCGAAAAAGAAAATAAACCTAAGAATGGCGTTTGCGCTTATTTGCAAATAATGCCACTAATCAATACTTATTTGCGTGATTTAGTTATTTGCAAATAAAAAATAAACTCAGCGTTTATACGGCAAAGTTTACCATTTTGCAAATAATACGTGCGTATAAACGTAATACCTACGCATAATTTTTTCACAAAATTGTCTGCTCCATTTTTTGTTCCATTTTGCCCAGAAATGAAATTGGAATGAATGGAGTAGGCATTACTGTCACGCTGGTATGCCAAAATTACAACAACCACCCCCTAACTGACAACACCTTATTATTATTTCACCATGTTAGTATATATCTAACAAATTCAATTTCATTACAAACAAAAAAATGTACATGTAAATACATAAATATGTATGTACTAATGTGGTGGGTGTGCTTGTTTAGATTTGCATAAAAAATAAACCATGGCTGAATATACTCGGGAAAAGGTCTCCTAAATATATTTCCCTCAATAAATGATTTGGTAACTATAACCAAATATTGGAACTATAACCAAATCGCATGTCGAGAGAAACATATTTAGTTGACGTAACTGAACTCTTTTCTCAGTGTATTTGTGTTTATTTGACCTCTTTAACGTTTTGTAGAGTTGACCGTTTTTTTTTTTTAATAAATGTTTAAGCTGAACATGCCATAGATATGTGGTACAAAAAGGTACACCCACAAAAATGGCAGTTAATAATATTTCTGTCAACACATGATTTGGTAACTAAAACCAATTAATAAAACTGTAACCAAACCATTTGTTAACGTTCTTCAACCAAATTCTCAGATAGGGCGCTTATCAATAAAGTTCTCACACAGGGTGTTCCTCAATCAAATTCTGTAGAAAGGCGTTCTTGGAAATTCTTCTGAGATAGGGCGTTTCGATCTGGCTGCCGAGATAGGTCGATCTTTCACTCAGATGTCGATGTGTATTGGAAACATATTTATTGCGATGCAACTTGGTATTTAGGGATTTTTTTTATCACTGGTTTTGATATTAAATTTCCATAACTCAAAATGTCCGAGGACTTAACAAAAAATTAGAGATTGTTATGCGGTTTGGTATTCAGGGGTTCTCGACGTAGCTGATTATATTGAATTTTCAAAATTCAAAATTGTGAATTCAATATGGCGGACGACTTCTTTAAAAAAATTTAGAATGTTAGGAAGCTTGGTATCCAGGTGTTTTCATCGTCATTAATTTCGGAATTGTTATTACATTTCTAAAATTTTAAATGGCGGTTCCAAAATGGCGGGCAACTAAACATGTAAACTTAACTTTGACC
>NW_023458561.1:12053408-12054777 GCF_013731165.1 Rhagoletis pomonella | reverse complement strand
GATCACTACCTCTACCCCTGTTCCTTCTAATTACATTTATGTATGTATGTATGTTATTCGGTTTTCCTTTATCTTCATTTTTATCTTTATACTCTGTCGATAACAAAAACAATAGTAACATCCAGCAAATTATCGATAACAAAACAAATAAAAATATCGATAGCAAAATCGATGACAAATTCGATAAAAATTTCGATAGCAAAATCGATAATAATATTGGTAGCAAAATCGATTAGAAAATCAATAAAAGAATCGATAACAAAATCTATAAAAATATCGATAACAAAATCGATAAAAATATCGATTACAAAATCGACAACAAAAATCGTTTAGAAAATCGATAAAAATATCGATAACATAATCGATAAATAGCCGATAACAAAATAGATTCAAAAATCGATAACAAAAGCGATAAAAAAATATCGATAGCAACTTCGATAAAAATATCGATAATAAAATCTACAATACAGATAATAATAATAATAATAGATTGGCGCTTACACATATGATAGTGTTTGGCCGAGCTTCTCCTCCGATTTGTGGCGTGCGCCTTGATGTTGTCACACAAAGCGGAGGGACCTACAGTTTTACGCCGACTCCGAATGGCGATTGTATTTTTATGAGAAGCTGTTTTTCATGGCAGAAATACACTCGGGGGTTTGCCATTGCCTACCGAGGGACGACCGCTGTTAAGAAAAAACCTTTTTTCTATATTTTTGCAATGTTGCTTTGACCAGGGTTTGAACCCAGGCATTGTGGAGTGGAAGCGCGCACTGCTTACCACTACACCACAACGGCCTACAATACAGATAAGAAAACCAATAACAATGTCGATAAAAAGTATCGATAACAAAATCGTTAAAAATATCGATTATTATATCGATAGGTTCCAAAGATTTCGATAGCAAAATCGATAACCATATCGATACAAATTTCGATAACAAAATCGGTAACAAAAGCGATAAAAATATCGATAAGTCCCGAGAATCCCGAAAATTTCTAAAATTCCAAAATAAATGGTTCACAGATTGAGTCTCTGTGACCCCATCTATATCCTTTTCTCTATAATTACCTTTATATTAATCTTTCTTCCCCTGTCTTCACCTTTACTTTTATCGGTATCCTCATCCTCATCTTTTTCTTTATATTTACCTTCGTTTTCACTTTTGAGTTTATAATTTTCTTCATCTACATATTCCCCTTCACTAGGGTAAAGTGTTTAAATTTACATTGATCTTCATTTTTGTCTTTATCTTAACGCATGTTTGTTTTTGTTTTTATTTTTACCTTTGCCTTTTCTTTATCTATGTACGTACTCCCCTTTACTTTCATTCTTGTATTGGTCTTTTCCTAAGTGTTATACTTTAAC
>NW_023458561.1:12047215-12053308 GCF_013731165.1 Rhagoletis pomonella | reverse complement strand
AATATCTGCAATTTAAAAAAAAAATCGTTAAAATCCTTGCTTTTTTTGCGGCAGTTATAAGCGATTTCATCAAAAGTTGCTATTAAGAGAGGAAAAAAGAAGCGTTCGTTCTCAAAAAGAAAAAAATTCATTATTCAAAAAAATCGCATTTCTGAGCAAAAAGAAAAAATACGTGTCTCCTTAAATTGTTCAAGGAACAATCCCTGTGAGTTTTATCGCAAACTTAAATTCACTTTCCCCCGGCCTGGGTGATTTGAGATGGAATGAGCCTACTACAAATTTGATTTCATTATTAATATTAGGTGGATTAAGGCAACGATAGAATTTTTAAAAGAAAATTAGTCTACTACGGTACATTCCGTTTAGCTGCCTATTCGCTTAGCTGTTTTTGTATAGTTGCACTTTTCCGGTAGAATGTTTATTTCGGAAGGAGTTTTATTCATTATGAATGAACATTTTTCGTTTAGCAGCATCGCGTGATCAAAAAAACGATTTAATCTTTCCATTTCGAAATAGTCTAAAGACTGTAAGATTAAATAAAATTATAGTTTAAAAAACTAAAAGCTCATTATTATAATTTCCATTCGTACTGTTATCAGGTATGTAATTTGATAATAGAAATCGCTGCATCTTTTAGGCGCATCAATATTACATAGTTACATCCCGAGCTAATAAACGGGAGTTAAAAAAACACAGTTTTGAATATCCAAGTGATATAATAGATGAATGCATATTTATCCCCCTTTTACAAAGACATTTATATATACTTAACTCTAAACGCCTCCCACATATACATATGTCTGCATACCAAATTTCAAGTTCATGTGACTATTTATAGCTGATTAAAAATTCCATGGCTATGCTCCACGTTCCCGTTTACAAACTCATGTATACAAACCTTACTATAAGCACCTACCATGGATATGTATTCATACCAAAGTTCATATTCTTGTGAATTGTAGTTCCGAAGTTGTAGCTGATGCAAAATTTCACGCCTCTGGGATTTGCCCTTTCAAATGACTCACCTATATATACCTTACTATAAGCATTCCTCATAGACCGTCACACCAAATTTCAATGTCACGCCCTCTTGTACAAACTCATTTATATACACCCTGCTATAAGCACTTACCATAGATATAGTATCTGAATTCCAATTCAATCTCATGTGACTTATGGTTCCGAAGTTATAGCTGGTAAAAAATTTTACGCCTATGGGATGTGCCACACCCCCTTTTATAATCTCATTTATATATGAGCCATTCTTTTTTCAGTCGGACTGATTTCGTAAAGAAAGTTGTCATGGCTCCGATTCGCTTCAAATTTTGTTTATGGGTTCTATACATGAAATAAGCTAACACGTATTCGAGGAATTTTTTTTTATCTTTTTTCTTCGGAGATTTGATCTGTAAAAATTTGAATTTTTAGCGTAGAGACTTCACCTTAACGTCGTTTTAAAGCTAAAGAAACGGGTTTAACATTTATATATATAAGATGGTCAAGATTGTCCTAACTTAGCTATTAACAACTGAACTTTTTGAAGTTGACTTGCATAGTGAAGACCAGTAAATTAGGGATTCAAAATTATACCATCGTAATCCTTATTTAATTCTCTGGAAAAAACGTGGTGAAAAATGGCGGTTTTTCAAGAACTATTTTTAAAATATTATTCTTTATGATGAGATGGTTTATTTTGTGAGAGTCAAAAATTGTTTGTAATTTATTTTCGAAAACTTATGATGAGATATAGATATAGATAAGGTGTTAAACATCGAGTTTTTGCAAACAGTAAAATTTTATTGCGGATTCCGATAGAATACCTATCCAGAAGTAATATTTTTGGAACAAATGTTGTTAAAGAAGCGATATTCTGTCGAAATCCGCAATAAAATCCGCGTTTTGCTAACTTTAGTACTGCAATATTGCCACGCCCTTTTCAAGGGGTTTGTCGCCTTACAGAAAAATCTGAGCCTTTTCAGTACTTGTACATATTTGCAATACTTTTCCCAATTAAAAAAAAAGGATGAACAAGTAATGCTTAGTTCGCTGTCTGTACAATAACTGGTTTCATTAATGCCAAAGCTGCTCTTGCAGACTGAAAGTTTTATCAACAATATGTATATGTATTTACAGTATGACCGAAATGACATTGCACATGCAAAGCGCAGAGAACAGAAAATGAAAAAGGTGATAGCAACTAGATACATTATGCTTATATACAAGTATGAACATACAATTGCAAAGTAAATACATAAGTCGTACTACAGTGAGGAGAAAAAATACTGGAGTAAATAAATTTCGTAATACAATGTTGTTGTCAAAGGTTTAGCTGTTCTCTAAACAATAAGTTTTCCAAAATAAATTACAAAAAATTAATGTTTCTTACAAAATAAACCATCTCGTCATAAAGAAAAATACTTTAAAAATAGTTCTTGAAAAACCCCCATTTTTTTGAACCACGTTTTTTATAGAGAATTAAACAAGGGCTATGATGGTATAATTTTCAATCTCTAATTTACTGGTCTTCACTATGCAAATCAACTTAAAAAAGTGCAGCTGTTAATAGCTAAGTTAGCTTTAGGAAAATCTTGACCATCTTATATATATAAATGTTAAGCCCGTTTTTATAGCTTTAAAACGACGTGCAGAACCCGAGATAGATTTGAAGAAGTACATGATTAGTCAGAATCACGAAAAAATGCAAATTTTGACAGATCATATCTCCGAAGAAAAAAGATTTAAAAAAATTTCCTCGAACACGTGTTAGCTTATTTTATGTATAGAACCCATAAAAAAAATGTGTGACACCAAATTTGGTGTCCGATATGAAAAAGAATGTCTCATATAGCCTACTATTAGCAACTACCATAGATATATATGTACACCAAATTTCAAGTTCATGTGACTAATGGTTCCGAAGTTATAGCTGATAAAAAATTTTCACGCTCATGGAAGGTGCCGCGCCCCGTTTTACAAACTAATTACAAACTATACCCTACTATAAGCACTAGGGATGCCAAAATATCACGAAAATTGGGATTCCGGGATTTCGGGATATTTTTTAGGTAATCCCGGGATCCCGGAATTCAAATTGAGTCATAAATTTTATGAATATGAGTAAAAATTCAATATCTGAAAGCATTTAAACATACCATTAAATAAAACTATTTAAAATTTACGATAAACTGATTGTAAAACTCATATATCGCTAGCTTAGAGTTAAAGGTTGCTAACTTCACTTTTAATGAAAAATCATATTTTTATATAAGAGGCTAGATAAATTAATATTGCATCGTTTCGAAAAGGGTAAAGGTCCTTGTCCCCCCTAAATTTCATTCTGGCTACGCCGATGGATCGAATCCCTTTGATTCGTATGGAGTTTTGCTTTGCTTTAAACAGGCAAAATGTTGTATTCAAAGTTTTGCGAAATACTTGAAGAAAATGGCTATACGAAGTTTTTTCCTCTCCTGTACAATTTTTAAATTGGGACTTAGCAACTTTGCACTCTACGCCAGCGATATTTATTTATTCAATCAGACAAATTTTAAAGTAAAACATTTTTTTAATTATATTTAAAAAACCATGTGATTGGGGAACGTATACATCACAAATAATAATTTAAATACCAGGTACTTTTGAAAGTAACGATAAATAAAAAAACATAAAACAAAAATATACAAAAACAATTTCTCTAAACATGTTTATTCTACTCTATAAAGAAATGGCGAATGGAGAATTTGTTGCCATTTTTTTTCGCAATTTACTAGAAATTTTGGGGGTGTACGAGTCAAACGGATCTCAGAATCGGATTCAGCGGGTCGAAATACATGTTGGTAGGTGGGTCTGGTTAAAAACACACACCCCTTATTTCCGGTGTTGTTATTATTGCACTTAAAATGTTTTCATAAGAGCAGTAAAGCATTCAAAGCGGAGTCTTCTAAGCTTGCCCTGCAGTTTTTACATACAAAACCTACTGATGAAAAACATATTTCGGCATCAACGCTTTTAGGCTGAACTGCCACCCCTATCTCCTCCATTACAAAATATTTTAACTTCTTTTACCAGCACGTCGGTCAAATTATAAGTTTTTCGATTTGAGGAAGTTTTGAGTAGATTGAACTAAGAAATTATCTAACTTTTCCTTAAAACTCTCTGTTTCGTTTACATTAGCGACGCTATGAGTAAATTCATTGAACTTTTCTTCCAAAAAGGCTCAGACTGCATTTTAAAAGTACAGTTTCAAGCTTTTTGTTAATTGCAGTCAAAACGGCATTTTACAAAAATCATACTTCAAAATTTATAAATAAATTCGTACTATCAATTCGGTATTTCAAGATTTTCGGGATCCGGAATTTCCGGGACGTCAAAAGCACCGGGATCCCGGGATAGGCATCCCTAATAAGCACCCACCATAGATACGTCTGCGCACCAAATTTCAATTTCGCCTGACATATGGTTCCGATAGTTATAGCTGATACAATTTTCCACGCCTAGGGATGTGCCACGCCCCCTTTTACAAATTTACATATAAGCACCTACCGTAGATGCGTCTGCATACAAAATTTCAATTTCATGTGACTTATGGTTCCGAAGTTATAGCTGATACAATTATTCACTCCTATTGGATGTGCCACGCCCCCTTTTACAAAATCATTTATATATACCCTCCTATAGGCACCTGCCCTTGATATGTCTGCATACTAAATTTCAAGTTCGTGGGACTTATAGTTCCGAAGTTATAGCTGATAAAAAATTTCACGCCTTCCAGGACAAAAGATCTGCACCGTTGGCTCGATTTTCAAAAATGTCAAATTAAAGCGCTTGGCCTGTACATGTGCAAACTGTTGTTTTTTTTTTTAAGAGTAGCCACATATTGAACAATTAATTCCAAAAAATTTAATAATCAATGCCCTCATATCCGTTCGTTCGATTTTCCAAAATCATGTATCAAATTAAAAAGCTTAGACTGCAGATCAGGGTGTCCAGATTGTTTAAAAAAAACGCAATTTCTGAAAACTAAAATCCAAAAAGCGCCAATTTTTTTAACAAAATTCATGAAATCGATTTATTAAATCGTTTATTTTAAAAATGAGATCTTGTTATAATATAGTTTTTAAAACCAACGAATATAATACTTTCAGATGGTAATAATCAGGGAAAAGATTTTTAGGACCTAAAAACCTATAAAAAAGGGCAAAATAAAATAAGGAAATAGGCTGGAAAAGGCAAAATAAATTAGTGAAAAAGGCAAGAAAAGGCACTAGGTGTTGCAAAAAAGGCAAAAAAAGGCGAAACAAAATATCGAAAAAGGCAGGAAAAGGCACTAGGTATTGCAAAAAAAGCAAAAAGAAAGGTTTATATTACAAGTAAAAAGAGAAAAACTATGAACTAGTTTCATTATATGAAACATTTTTACTTAGAATCTTTGACTATTTTATCCTTTCTAGTTTCTAACTCATAAAACTTTAATCTGTATAGTTGTAGTAACATTGAACCACAAGATGCATTTTGAAGTTTTCTGGCAGCATTTTCATTCGATTTTCGCGAAGAAAAGCCTTGAATGTACTAAATGTGTGCTCGACGTAAGTTGATACAAGCGGCGCCCAATTTAAATATGGAACGTTTGAAACGTTCATATTATCAGGAATAAGGGCGTTTTCCTTGCCCTTTACAATTTTATCCACACCCCTTATTGTCTCCAAGCCTTCGTTAGCTGAGATAACGGCTTTGAATTTTACCAACACCAATTTGCCAAGAGGTCTCTGCGCTTCTATAAGCCGCATGGGCAATGTGTATATTTTTTTATTCTTAAAAAAAAATTGTAAATGCTATAATCACTTTTTTAAAGGTAGAAAAGGCAGATATCTTAAAAAAGGCAAAAAAAAGGCAACATCAAATGTGTATATATGGAATCAGGGAAAGCTAAGTCGTGGACATCCTTAATCGAATATAGTCTATCTCTTTAGCAGAAAAAAAGGCAATTTCCATAAAATTCGTTCCCTGGTAATAATAAATAACACAAATCAGTTATATAATAGTGGCGTACAAACAATTTTCTCTAAAAATACGCATACTTTTTAAAAATATGTGTTT
>NW_023458561.1:12040953-12047115 GCF_013731165.1 Rhagoletis pomonella | reverse complement strand
ATTTGATCGAAAAAATAAAAATTAATACATAATAATAATTTCTTTTGAGCGAAAAAATGAAACTGTAATTACACTGGTTTACAGAAAAAATTTTTATTGATGGAAGCTTCATTTAACTAGTGTGGGGTCCACTGATATATGTATGTGTTGGAAATAATACCCAAAAAGTAGTAAAAATAATCCTAATCTTTTCGCCCTTTTTCTACTACCCCAAAATGCATGGCCGCAATTGGCATGCAGAAAAAGTGAGGTTATGTAAGTGACATCACCTTATATATATTTCACCATGTATACTAATAAATTTTCTAAACGTTTAATCATAAGCAAATGTTTAAGTTTGTATTAGTAGGTTATATATTTAGTACCTCCATGACGGGGTAGCCGATATGTACGTATATTTGCTTAGGTCAAAGAGGCCACAGCTGTAAAAACTTTGAGAAGCCCTGCTCTAGCCCATAGTGAAATATAAAAACTTTTCTAATCGAATTTTTTGTAAAATTTGCTTGTAAAAACTTGCTTACCGATCTAACGCACATTTCCTGAACTTGCTTCTATCCTTTTTTGTGATTTTCAGAACCAATGAACGACTCCTCGCTGTCGTCCGCCAAGCGGAGTTCGTTAAAGCTCGTGAAATTTTCTAATACATTGCTACGCGGGCGTTGTTCCGAAGGCAGTTCTTTATGTTTAATGGCACCTGTCTGGCGGGCAAAAGCTATGACTTCATTGTCACCATAGTTGTTATCTTGATCATCGCCCAGCATTTCTGATGCATTGGAATCTGCATCCACACGAATGAAGTTGGCTTCAAGCTGTTCATGCTGCAACTGGTCGGCAGTCCCTAGCCACGATTGCTGTTGTGTTGTCACTGTATCATAAGTTATCATCACATCGTCCCTGTAGCAATTGGTATACATTACCAGGTCTACAGAATTGTTTAGGGCGCCCATTATATCCTCATCAAATCCATCGGAGTTGGATAGTTCCGAAAAACTATCAGAGTCATCGCACTCGAAGTAACTGCTCTGTAAGTAGAAATCGAGATTATAATCAGCGCCTATTGTTGTCAAGTTGACTTAAAAAAAAATAAATATTTATTTGGAATCCTAATCTACCCAAAACAATTTTTTAAAAAGTCGTTCATAAAAAGCATAATGGCTTGGGTATTTATGAGTCGATATCGTTTGCAAATGAATCCTTGAGATGAAGTTTTGTTCGTATAAATAATAGCTTATGTGGGGATTAGAAATCACCACAAACGGAAAAATCTCATGATTTGTTGGCACTATGTACTGTACACTGAGCGAAAAGCACAATGTTTTTTTCAACCAAGTTATGGTTTGATTTTTTCATGGTTAATAAGCCGATTGTAAGAAGTGTGATTCAAGTTCATCATTTGAAAACACATATGTATGTTTGGCTCTAGCTAAACGTGCAGAGATGCTTGCTGTTATTTGTTGGCTTCCAGTGGGTTCTGGTTCAAATGCCGCCAGAGGCGGTGTAGTCTTTTTTTTGTGAAGTGCAG
The DNA here is from genome assembly GCF_013731165.1 of Rhagoletis pomonella. Taxonomy (NCBI): domain Eukaryota; kingdom Metazoa; phylum Arthropoda; class Insecta; order Diptera; family Tephritidae; genus Rhagoletis; species Rhagoletis pomonella. The sequence continues at coordinate 12,045,593 of NW_023458561.1, read as the reverse complement.
AACACGATCAAACGACGAAGAAAATGTATTCAAGTTCAAAATTTGAGGGTAAATTTGTACAACGGCGTTGGCTGAATGTGCAGAGATGCTTGCTGTTGTTTGCTTTCAGAAGATGCGGGTTCTAATCAAGTCAGACGCCAACGTGTTACAATGATAATAAAAATTTTTCTTTTATATCTCCGAGTTATGAAAATGCATCTGTGTGGAACATAAGTGTATTCAAACGAAAAAATCGGCAACCACAATTTTTTTTGATGTAAACAAAAGTGTGGTTAATATTACTAAGTCATTGTTGAAAATATCAACCATGACATTGTTAATATCAACCAAAAATCACATTGATCCCTCTTCAAGTTTGAATTTGGTAATATTAACCAATTTTTTGTTGATTTTTTTCTCAGTGTATGTATGTAGACTGTCACCCATAGCAACACTGAGCTTAAATTACCAAGACAAGAATTACAGTCAAAGTTTTGCGTCGATTCGGTCAATAAACGTCTCATCATACTCGAAAATTCAAATGCACCCCAAAATCTGGACTCACATATATACATATGTAAATATGGGGGATTCCCCTAGCTACCGGACCTTAAAGACCCGGAGTCCAAGATCGCATTATAGTGTGAAAAAATTCCATGTATAGTTATGTTTTGTATTTCTACATCTGTACATAAATATACTTACATATATGTAAATACATATGGGCAATTTGCCCACATTTAGCTTTAGATTTAATATTTACAGATAAGGTCAATCGATTTTTGAATGAGGTTTATTTAATATGCCTAGTTGTCGAAAAAAATAATTAAATATCTTACTAATATTATGAATGTGGAAGTTTGTATGTTTGGATGTTTGGGAAATCATCACGCGGAAACGACTAAACGGATTTGCATGAGATTTTGTACACAGATAGTTGCCACCTGTTAAAAAAGTTGAATTTGTTTAATATGAGGGAACGACTGAATGGATTTCCATGAAAATTTGCACACAGATAGCTTATGACCTACAGTGGAAAATAGGCTACTTTTCATAAGAGTTGCCACCTGTTAAAAAAGTTTCTTTAAATTAATACGCGGAAACGACTGAATGGATTTGCATGAAATTTTGCAAGCAGATAGCTTATGACCTAGGTTAGAAAGTAGGCTACTCTTTTTAAGAACTGCCACCTGTTAGAAATGTTTAATTTAATTAATACGCGGAAATGAGTGAACTGATTTGCATGGAAGTTTTCACACAGATAGCTCATGACCTCCCTGCAGTGAAAAATTATCAATTGTTAAAACTAACGGAATTTTTAAAAACTTAGCGATCTGTTTAGTTTAGATTTTGCTTCACATTTTCTTAAGTTACATTTTTATTGCACTGGTACAAATGGTTGTGCGAAGTTATGCGCAGTATGCATAATCAGACCTTTAGTTGAATGAACTGACTCCCTAAAGTGAGTTGGAGTCATTGAGTCAACTCCTATAAATTTGCTGAGTTACCCACCCTTAACGGACACAAGAAAAACACAAATAAAGTTTTCAGCAGACAGCGTTGCCAGTGTTGGGGATTTTATCGTCATTTTGACGATTTTTTAATGAGTTGTTTCACTTTCCATCAACTGATTCACTATAATATTTTTAGTTTTTATTAGTCAAAATTTGCATGTTCGTATGTATGTTGGGCGCTCCTATCGATAAAATTTACGTACAGCAATATTTCTTCGATTCAATTTACGTACATTTTCGTGATTTTGTGGTTAGCTTCGGTACACGGTACATGGCTACAAATTTACGTACTGTACGTGTCATTTACGTACAGTTGGTCACACTACCCATACTTCTTCTCTAAGCACATTTGTCTGAATTTTGTAAATAATTTTTAAATTACTGACGTGAAGAACTAAAACCGCAATTTTACTATATTTAGCCCATGGTTTTGCGAATATATTGATATTTGTATTTCAAATTTACTATCGCGCGGTGTTATATGTATAATGAGCTACACATTTATAAAAAATATTAATTATTATATAAAAAAATAAATATAGCCAATACTGGTCAAGAAAAGGAGTTTTTATAGTTGCTATCAGTGCAAATTACAAATCCCGAAAGTCCCGGGTTTACTTGCCAAAAATCCCGGGATTTTCGAGACCTTAAAAAGTCCGGGATCCTGGGATTAACATTCCTAATGTACATCTATGCATGGTAGGTATAAAGCATATATGTAATACTCCTATATTGGCAGTAAGAGCTAGTACCGTCCGAAAACACTACAGTACAGATATATCAATAAACACGTAGGAAAGAAAAGGAACACATACGTTTATAAATAAACATGTACACGACATATTTACAAAACCGGCACTCAAGTACATAATACATTGACAAAAACAGTACTAGACTGTCTCGCTTTAATTTCGGAATGCTTATACCATGTCCCCACCGGAGCTAACCACGTAGTTATGGCTGTTGAGTTGGTTATCCCGATAACCCACTTCATTTAGCGTAGTTTCGCCATATAAAAATGACATCACTTAACCATTTCACTGAGATGGTTAAAATCTAACCAACTCGAAACCACGTCGAGAGTCTGATACAACCCTGTGTTTTCCCGCCATCTGTGGGTCATTAGCGTTAAAATGTAAAGAACTCGTTCCCTACTAGTGTTTGGACTCAGCTAAAATCAGATTAGATTTACTCCGGTTTTTAAAAAAATTTGAAATCAAGTCCTCTACTCCGCTTGACTTCAAATCTATTCCGTTTTTTCATTCATGTTATGCCCCTCTTGGGGCCGTTTTTTGAGTGTTCACCACCGGTTTCAGTAAAAAAATTGAAAGTTAGCCAAATCTCACTGTTAAAAAGCAACTTTTTCATAGCAATGAGCCAATAAAGTAACTTCGTTATTTTTTGATGTATGGCTGTACAAATTGGCGGATGCAGAACTTTACTTAAGTTTTTAAAAAATATATGTAAAATGAAATTTATATAAAGTAGAAAAGGTTTGCTTTTTTAAAAACTAAGTGTTAGATACGTTCTACTATATAGAAAATGCTAAAAATTACCTAAATTGTAACATATCCTTACATTGTCTCGCGTACTTATTTTGCAGGAATAGAAAATATTTTAGTCAAACAATTAATGTCAGAAACAAAAATTCAATCTAGTACGGAAATTTTGTTTTTGCTCCGATTTTTGCGGGAATTTAGTCCTGAATCGATTTTTGGAAGTCCGAACACTGTTCTTTACATTTGTACTGTTTTATAAACCTTAAACCGCAGTGTGGACAGCAATAGTTAGTGAGGTGGTTAAGTTCGATTTGAGATGGTTAACTTTTTGGTGGGGACATGGTATCACACATTGAGATGTTAGCTTACTATCAATATAGAAGTATTACATATATGGTATAAAGGAAAGTCGAGATTCTTTGTACGCGGTAATCTCGAGAACTACTGAACGGATTTTGACGAGATTTTCTCTAATATATTCTGTATCGATAGGAGAGCGACCTTTTTAATTTAGAATTTTAATAGGGTTGCCACCTGTTAAGAAAATTAATATATTCAATTCTAATAAGCGTAGGCATTAGTGAAAAGACTTAGCCTCTGGATGTGTAATAATGTATTATTTTTCAGAGTAGGGTTGCCACCTGTTTAAAAACTATAAGATCTTCACCGTTCGTTGGATAAAAAAATGAGATACCAAATGATAGTGCATGGCCCTCGCATGTGCAAAAAGTTTTTTGAGTAGGGTTGCCACCTATTTAAAATTAATTTCTTCTATACATAGTATAAAGCAAAGGCGAGATATTTTAACCATGCTACAGAATGGATTTAGACAAGATTTTTTATGTATATAATAAACGGAGTACATGATGACATATTCATTTCTCCAAATACGTAAATGTGCATACATATGCATATGTGGCGAAGCCTCGCGCATCCGCGGCCGGCTAGTTTTTTATATTTAAAAACCAAAAATTCTAAAAAATGCAAAAATGTCGTAGTTTTCATAAAAAAAATTTTTGAAAAAATTACGTGATTAATGCTAAAGAAATGTATATTAATTAGAAAGTACAAGTTATTACCTTTCATTTTGTACAAATATTTTATTATGATCTGCTCTTGAGGTTTAAGAACTCAGTTAACATAAAAATCTAAATGCATTTACAAGAAAGTGAAAACCTTACACCTATCGTATTTAATTCAAATAAGGTCTTCTGTTCTCCGGCAAACACAGAAAGGATAAATCCGCGTAGTAAGGATTATAATTCCAAAGCGTGGCCGAAGGCCGCCTACACAGAGAGAAGTTCCACCCCTCTTCTCCGGTAACACAGAAAGGAGAATTCTGCATTGTAAGGGTTATGATCCCTACGCGCGGCCGAAGGCCGCCTACGCAGAAAGAAGTTCCGCACATTTTCTCCGGCAACGCAGAAAGTATAATTATTTTTGAAGTGAGACTTCTTTTCTTTTGATTGATTGGGAGTAAATTTGCAAATTCAACGGAAATTACACACGGAAATGGTGCAACGGGAATGATTGGGGCTGAAACAAGTGCTTCTTGAGTGTATGCACATGGTATGAATTTAACAAAAACTTGCTACTAAAATGTTAAAGTATAACACTTAGGAAAAGACCAATACAAGAATGAAAGTAA
>NW_023458561.1:12017166-12037953 GCF_013731165.1 Rhagoletis pomonella | reverse complement strand
TACATACATAAATGTAATTAGAAGGAACAGGGGTAGAGGTAGTGATCTAGATAGAAAAAAAAGAAAAATATATAACCTTAAGCAAAAGCAGACGTATGTATGTATGTATGTATATTGGTTATGAGACAAAATAGATATGTAACGTAAGTTTCACTTATACAGCGTGGCCCAGGCGCACTCGGTTTTTTTAACACTCTGTACATTACGTACTGAAGACTTGATGTTGTATACCAAATGAAACCTAGTTCTACATACTACTGAACTATACAACTTCTAAATAAGTATGTTTAATATGGACATTTTTTTAAGTAATGAGTTTAAAATTTTTTGAACTTTTTTTATTTAAATTGAATTGTTGCTATAACTGTACAAGAAGTATATAGCACTTGTATATCTTACTAAAGGCACTTATATTTCCTATTGAACGACATCAAAAAACTTCAAATCCGTGCTTTCGTTTTCGAATTCCTGTAGTTCTCGTTTCCCATTAAAAAAAAATGATACCGTTATACTTGCTTTAAGAACCTCTATCGACGTCGTTGTTCAAAATTTGTCGCCACGGTTATAGTAATCATGCCGACGATGAAGAAGAGGTCATCAGGGGACGTCAGATTTGGTTGAAGGGATAATTAGCTTACTGAAACTACACGTCAGGCAAGAAAAAAATGTAAATAGGTACATTGCAATCATTGTCATAAAAAGACCACTACACGCTGCATTAAATGTGATATCCTGCTTCATGAAAAGTGTAATGTAGAGTACCACAGCACCAAATAATTTTTTAGTACTAACTAATTTGTTTTTCTTTACTGAAGTACATACAAGTTTCTGGATAAAAAATTATTTTAATTAAATTACAAACAATTTGTATTTTTAACTTAAGTACATATATATACATACATTTTTACCGAGAGTACTACATATAGTACGGCCCACAAACTCACGATAAAATATATATATTTTTAATCTCTCTTCAGTTTTGCAATACTTTCTGCCAGATTCACTTGATTTGAGAAAACTAACAGAATTGTTGCTGTAGCAAGCTCATGGGCATATCTGGGTTAACCCAGATAGTTTGATTATGGCAACTTAACTTAACTTAACGGAACGTAGAACTTAGGGAATAAAATGAAAAAGATTTCGACGTGACATTAAGTTACGTTAAGTTTTGGCTGTTCAACCCTGCAAAAATGGCGACTACTCCATGCATGCGTGTAAAGAGTACTCCCTAAGGACCAAGGAGTACTCCAAAATTAACCACAATTCATATAAAAAATATGGTCCAATTCACATTGCGATGTCCTAGGGCAGTGATAGGATAACAAACAATAAGCTGGCGCAGAGACACGAGTTGGTCCGCTACAGCATGAGAGAGGAACACGTTTGTAAGTACTCCAATTTACCACAAATAGACTACATGGTCCCACGATTTTTGCAGGGAATTTTAAGCAACACCCATTTAACAGAATTTTTAATAGAGGGCCGTAAGTTATGTTAAGTTGCCATAATCAGACCATAAGGCATTAAACAAATATTATAAAAAAATCTTCAGTGTTATCTAAACTACTTACGTACACCAGTTTCTGGCAGGACCATACTGATGCATTTGAAATCCTACTTACATTGCATGTTTATATAAAATTTTTGCGCATACATACACATATGTATGTATATGTACTTATGCATGTACCTGGCATTCGAGGCATCGACAGTTATCACAAAGTGTGCAAGACAACCCGAGCAGTTCGGAGGCTTCTTTATATAGCTCGTAATTGCTCTTTTGTTGTCGTGACGATTTCAGCACTTCCAACTTTTGTCGATGTTGATTGTTGCTATCACTACTCCCACTCCAATTGTTCGACTGCTTTCGATGCTGGTGTCGCTTGCTCTCGCCTGTAGCATTCGCATCCATTTTGTCGTTCCAATAATGTTTAACGATGTTGTTCAATGACGCACAGGTTGCCTTTGCGGCCATTGAAGTGGTTAGCGTTGTTGAGTCAGCAGCATTTGATTCCTTCATGTATGAGTTGGTCCGAAATTCAGTGGGTGTTACCGAACCGGTGCATCCGACACGGTCATTGTTGCTGGTGCTAAATAGAGACAAGTGCAGGAACGATATTAGTTAGTATTTTCAAAAAACTCTTTAGGACTTTATTATGGAGATGAAAATTTTAGAGCACTAGTTAAATACATACATAGTTATTTCAAGAGTACCCAGCCAGCAAAATATCTGGAAATTAGTGTTGGGCAGTGTTGATCCCAAAAGTACTCAGAACTCGATTCTCAAAAGGATAGACAGCAACCGATTTTTAAAAGTATCGATAGTGAGTACTCTAAAGTTTATTTACATTTACCGGTACTTAGAAATGATTGTACTCAATCTGAAGTTTCAGTAGTTTTCAAGTAGCCATTCATTTGACGTAATTTGGGATAAATATATTAATTTAAATAAAGTGCTGCCAGCTTGTGAGATTTCTACACTAATCATTGAAATATTACCAACAAGCGTATATTTAAAGAAAGTACTCAGTACTCTGAAAAATACCCGATCCTTAAAAGTATCGATACCAAAGAACTCTATCCTCAAAAGTACTTCCCAACACTACCGGAAATGTATCCGAAAATGGTAACTATTTCGTATAAAACCTTGATGTTTCATCCGTTTTCCGATTCAGTTTCCGGTCGTCTTCGGATCCACTCTTCCACTAAAGTATTCATGCGAAATGTATGTACAGAAAACTATCGAAAATTGTTGCGAAACGGATGCGCTTTCGCCTGTTTTCCTTTTTCATAGTTACATGAAAGAAAACAAAAGACAATTTTAAGATTCAGCAATTATTTAAATTTTATTAAATACTTTTCATATGTATAATTTTAATTGTTGCTTCTGACGGCAATCGATCTTGGGTACTCCTGAAAACTAATAAATAGTAGCACGTACCTCTGCACTCTCAGCTACTGGCAAATACGTATATATATTTTTAAATAAATAAATATTAAATTATTAAATATTTTAAAATTATTGTTTTGAAACATATATGTAATACTTCTACATTGGCAGTAAGTTAACTATCCAATGTGTAAGCATTCCGGAAACCAAGGCAAGACAGTCTAGTACGCTTTTTGTGTATGTATTGAGTAGGTGTGTGCCGTTTTTGTGTATGTGTTGTGTTCATGTAAATGTGTTCCTTTTCTTTTTTGCGTGTTTATTGATATATCTGTACTGTAGTGTTTTCGGACGGTACTAGCTCTTACTGCCAATATAGGAGTATTACATATATGTTTTGAAATAACATGATGACATTTTTCGGATACGAAAATTAACAAAAATGGAAATCGTTTCTTGAACGTTTCCGGATACCAAAAATTTACGAAAATCGCACTGTCGGTTAAAAGTACGTTTCCCTGCTGGCTGGGTATGTATAAATACTTGTGAAAAGAGGAACAATGAGAAGAAATAGGGTGACTCATGCAGAAGTGAAACATTTAAAAATGTATTCTTGATACAGACGTATGCATAATAGTATTGCCAATTTTTTCATACATACATACATATCGTTACCTTAATTCTCCTTGCCGGAGAAGCCAAAAATATTATAATCAAATCACATACGTACAGAGCGTTTTAAAGAGTGGCATAACTCCTTTTTTTCGTACTAACACTTCACAATTTTTAGTGAAGGTGTATTTTAATATATCCTACCAAAATTTCCATTATCGGTGTTAATGCTGGTTCCCATGTAAACAAAATTCTCTACTTTCTCGAAATTACTGCCACTTACGCTGATTGTTTGTTTGATGGCAAGAGATACTTCGTCTTGTCAAACGTGTAGATACATGGCGTATGAGTAACATTATTTCCTACTCATATTTCAGACAAAACAAACGAATCATTGTGGTTGGTTGTTCACGCTTGCCTGGTTATCAGGTTATCTGGTTAAACCAGGCAAGCATGAACAACCACATTGAATTTAGCAATCCATAACTCGAAAATTATTAGTCGCAACGTAGTATTTCCTACTACATTTATTTAGATAATTTTTCCTCTGCAAAACGATATGTTCCATAGATTTAACAATTCCTTATTTTATTCAGTATTATTTACTGAGCAAGATGGGATATTTGTTATCCACTAGGAAATTATTTGAGGGTATACCAAAACATTTTGCCGAATTGACTGGGCTATAACAAGTAATCTTACTATACATATGTACAGTGAGTGTCACTCAAAATACTACAGTAATTTTCCATATTTTGAAAATATTTTTTTTTTTTTATTATATGTTTATTATTGGCGTTTTTGTTTCTACAAAACATGTTGCCTTTTCATCGCCCTCTTCTTAGTGTTCATGCGTAGAGGGCAAAGAGAAGGTTGCATTTTTCGGTAGAAAAGAAATCAGCATAACTTTTAATGACAATACAACAAAATTCTAACTTTGTAACAATCATCAAAATTCCATATTTTTTATTCAAAAATTTTTAACGCATGAACAAAATCTATTTTTATATGGAAGAAATGCCCAACACCTCGACAAAAAAAATTGTAGCGACTTCAAAATTGCACTTTTAAAATAAAATTGAATGGCCTATAAAACGGCGTACCCAAAAAAAAAGTCAAAAATTCTGAATAAAAAGTGCGAAATTTTGATGAAAATTTTAAGACTTTTTTTAATTGTTACAAAGTTAGAAACTTCGAGTTTTATGAATTTTATTAAGTGTGAACTATGTTTTTATTAAAAATTTAAATAAAACAAAATAAGGTGAAAATGTGGAAAGAAATTTACTGAACGATTTTGACTGACGCTCACTCTATGTAGTTGGAAAATGAAAATTTCAGAGAACTTAAATTATAATTATTGACTTAAAAATAACCACAAATTAACGACAACAAAATTACGCAAGCAAAATATTTGTTTTATAAACCTGCCCAAATCTTATTTGCATGATACCAACACTCACCTTCGTTGGTGCACATTTTCCCCAATACTCGTATCACACGTTCTCCATTTTTCTTCTTCGATGAACTTTCTAAATTTAGTTTTCTTCTCCATAAGGGATGGCTTGACATTGGCACACTTTTTCTTATTACTGTTGTTGGGTTTGATTTTAATGGCATCCACACCTCCACCAGTGCTACCATCATCGTGCGTTGCGTTGGCACTGGTACCGCCAGTGGCATTTGCCGCAAAGCTGCAGTTGAAGAAGTTTTGAAATGCAGGTGCCGGTGGCAAGCATCTCGATGTTGGCGGTGTTGTGGATGTAGTTGACAAGGCTGCTGCCAACAACGAAGGCGGGGATGTGACAGCATTTCCGATTATTTCCGTAACTTCGCAAAATTTCCCCAAATTATGCAATTTATGTTGCATTATGTGCGCACCGGCGGAACAACAACGAGAACCGGATCTCGCAGCCGATGAGTTTTTGTAATTTGGCATATTTTTATTGTTCATGTCATTAGGGTCAATTAATTTGAGAAACTCATAGTCCTGGAAGTTGAAAAAATCATTTAAAATTAATTGTAGAATAAACGTGTATCTTCCTAAATTGGGACTGTAAGAATTTAAATTCGTAATACGTCTGACTACATATGTATAATAGATTACTTGTAAGTAGAATATTAAAGTGGACTTTTTTTAATTTTTTTTTTTTTTTTTAATTAATCCCAACGGCTTTTTTACCCTCCATTCCCGCCCAACCGACACGAGGGGCGCAGTCCGCATGACGTACGGAACCTTTTTTTTTGTTTTTTTTTTTCGTGCCGAGTAGTGGAAACAGGAGTTTGTTAAGTGTCGAGATCTAAAACTATTCAGCTACAGAATCAAATTCATCAGCTGATTGGATATGCTAAAGATAGTATTTCAATTATTGAGAGTGGAAATAATAGTTTTCTTTATAGTAAAAATCGAGTCCGATACGTCAAACGTGCTGGAATGACAGTTAAAATCTTGACATAAACCACGGAATGATTCGTTTAGTTCAAAATTAGTTTTGCATAGCTTTAAAAATAGAGGTCGAAAGTGTCTTGACATTCGAGAAGGAACATTAAAATTTACCTCAGCCAGGAGGGCCGGGCTATTAATCAAGCCTGTCATTAATTTTACGATAAATATTATACCCAGCATTTCTCTACGACTTGCGAGTGTAGGCAAATTTATGAGTTTTAGACGACTTGTGTAAGGGGGGAGATTGTAATCTGAATCCCAGTTAAAATTACGCAATGCAAAAAGCAAGAATTGTTTTTGAATTGATTCAATCCTTTCTGAATGAACTTGGTAGCGGGGATTCCAAACAATAGATCCGTATTCTAGTATAGGTCTAACTAAACTGGTAAAAAGAGCAATTATTAACAATAACTCTTTGTGTTCTATCAAACAGGTAAGATGAGATCCATTGAAGAAGACTGGGCTGAAAGCCGATTAGGTCGAGTTTACGGATGAGTAACGAGTGACATACTTTGACAAAAGCTTTACTGAAATCGGTGTAAATTACGTCGGTATGAGCATTTTCTCTAAAACCGTTTGAGACATGAGTTGTAAACTCCAATAAATTAGTCATAGTAGATTTTCCTTTAGAAAACCCGTGTTGAGATTGTGTAATTGAAGAAGATATAGAATATGTCAGCTGGTTAACAATAATTGCTTCGAATAATTTGGGGATAGCGGAGAGTTTCGCTATGCCTCGATAGTTTTCTATATACGACCTGCTGCCGTTTTTGTGAAGTGGTATTATGAAAGACTCCTTCCAGGCTGACGGAAAAACGCCATGTTTAAGTGACAAATTGAATAGAGTTGTTAAAGGCTCACAGATGTTCTCAGCGCAGTTTTTAAGAAAACAGGTCGGAATATGATCAGGTCCAGGCCTAAATGACGCTTTTAAGGTTTTTAAAGAGTGTAAAACTTCATCGGAAGATATTACTGGAATATAAGCAGAGTTGATTGGACAAAGCTCGTACGGATAGTCTCCACTTATAGGGAAGTCTACAGAATAATTGGACCTAAAGAACCGAGCAAACATGTTGGCAATGAGTTGGCTGTCGGTAGATACAGTGTTGCGATAATGCATAGCGGACGGAAAACCATGTGCCTTACGCTTTGAATTTACGAAACCATAAAATGATTTAGGATTGTTAATTAAATTCTTCTTAATTTTACATAAATATGAATTATAACATTTCTTATTTAATGCAAAGTAGCTATGCCGCAAAACGGAGTACCTTAAGTAATCACTGTGTAAGCCCGTTCTTTTATACAGTTTAAAAGAGTGCGACTTTTTATTTTTCAATTTTTTAAGCTCTTTAGTGAACCATAATTGTATTGGTTCTTCATGAACAATATTACGTATTGGCACATACTTTCGAAACAAATTGAAAACAGTATCATTAAAGTGCTCAACGCTACGCTCCACGTCATCTCTATATATTGGCCAAGATAACTTTGAAAGTTCTTTGTTAATTTTCCTGAAATTTGCTTTCGCAAAAACATATCTAGTACTTGAACTTGACTTATTATTATGTATTTCATTTATGATTTCGTAGCTTAACTCAAGAGCAGGATGGTATGCAACTTCCGGCAAAACTAGGGGATCACACCGATTAATAGAGGCCTTCGGAACATCATCAACGTAAACGAGATCCAAGACCTTTCCAAACTTATTTGGACATATATTTATTTGTTTGAGGCAAAGTTCAGCCATTTCCTCCAGAAATACATTGTAACTATCTCTAGATGAAACTGGTACAACATCGGTGTCAATGATGTTCCATGAAATATGTGGCAGATTTAAATCGCCCAAAACAATCATAGAATCGGATGCCGTAAGCATTGCATTTACGGTCTCAAGTAAAGAAACTAGCTGCATATATACCGATACGGCAGAATTAGGAGGGATGTAGCAAAGAGCTAAATAAATATAAGTCTTTCCAGCCTGTACACGTATACATTTAAATTCGGTATATTCAATGACAGGAAGACTAACTTCCTCGGATGGTATCGATGAATGCACCGCAAAAAGAACACCACCGCCGATTCTGCCCACGCGGTCACTCCTGTATATTTGATATTCATTTGGAAGAATTTCGAAATTAAAAATATGAGGTTTGAGCCATGTTTCGGTCAAGGAAATAATATTATAATTGCAGTCAAAACCTTTTAAATATAAGTCAGTTAATTTGGTATTCAAACCTCTAACGTTTTGATAGTAAATACTTAAATTAGACTTGCGAGTTAGTTTTTTGAGTCCGAATTAAGATTAGAAATTTTAGCTACGTTATTATTACTTTTACAAGACAAGACCAACGAAGACCCTTACCCTCGTTAATAGCGTCTAAAACTCTACCGCTCAAACCAGCACATTTTATATGGGCAATCCCATCGCAGAGCCAGCATGACACATAGGAGTCGCTTTTAACGTGGCAATTGGTGTAAATACACGACATGTTTAAAATTATATTTATTTTTAGGTTTTAGAAGCAAAAAAGCAAAAACGGTTTTGAAAACGATGTATTAATCAGTGAACCAATCAGCTGGTAAATATCAGTTAGCGAACAGTTTTAGATGCACTGTATATTTGACACCTAATAAACACAACGCAAACAGCTGTGACAAAGATGAAACAGCAGAAATGACAAAAAGACAAAAAGAGCAAAATCAATGTGCACAAACAAAAACAATTGTACAACAACAATATATTATATGAAACAAAATACTCGGCACATGCAATTAAGAATATCAAGTTAAATTAATCAAATTTACGGGAAATTTTGATGTTTTACTTATCTTTAAATTGTGCACCAGAAGTTTATTAACACTTTTTTTAATTTTTTACTTTAATAAGCGTAAACAGCTTTATCAAACACAAAATTTAAACAGATCACAAAAAAACACAGCTTCACAGCTTGACGTTTGCGTTCTTACTTTTAAAGTTAATATCAGTAAGCATTTATGTATTTATATACATATGTGCGTGTAGGTAAATAAGTTTGGTAAAGTATTAGATCTTGTTTATGTTGATGATGCATCTAAGTCCGTTGTAAATAAGTGTGATCCAATAGTTTTACCACCCTGCTGTGGAGTTATAAGTGATCAAAATTGCAGTACCCAAGCATACGAACCAAATATTCGCTTTGATTTTTTGAAAGCTAACTTTAAAATGCTTAACAAAGAACTGTATAAATTGTCGTGGCCTGCATTTAAAGAAAATATTGAACAAAGCGTTGCACTTTTTAACTTTACTTTACCTAAATTATTTGAAAAGCATGTGCCTAAACGCATGTTTGTTCCTAAAGTGCAAACACAGTTATGGTTCACTAAAGAACTGAGAAATTTGAAAAACAAAAAGTCGCGTTATTTTAGATTGCACAAAAAACCGGTTTACACTCATACTATGTAAAATACTCACTTTTGCGTCATAAGTTTTTTGAATTAAACAAAAAGTGTTATAAAGCTTACTTGTGTAAAATCAGACGGCGTATAATATATAACCCCAAATCATTTTATGATTCGTAAACTCCAAGCGAAAAGTACGTGGGTTTCCTTCCGCCATGAAGTATCAAAATACCGTCTCTAGTGATAATCAAGCAATTTCTAACATGTTCGCTCAGTTTTTTAAATCCAATTATTCCATTAACTCACATGCTAACATTGACTATCCTTTTAAACTATGTCCAATGAACTCAATAAATATCCCAGTAATATCTCCCGATGATGTAGTAGTTTATCTGAAATCCTTAAAGCAGTCCTTCAGTTATGGTCCTGACCAGATCCCTACTTGTATTCTTATAAATTGTTCTGATTATCTCTATGAGCCGTTAACAGCGTTATTTAATGTAACTCTTAAAGAGGGCGTTTTTCAAACTATATGGAAGGAATCGTTCATAACCCCGTTACATAAAAGCGGTAGCAGATCTTCAGTGGAGAACTACCGGGGAATAGCTAAGCTTTCTGCAATTCCTAAATTATTTGAAGCAATTATAACAAATCAGTTGACGCATTCTATCTCTTCTAGCATTTCATATAGTCAACATGGATTTTGCAAGGGCAAATCAACTTCTACAATTTTACTTGAATTAAAATCCTATATCTCGAAAGCATTTAGTGAAAGCAAATCTGTTGATGTTATATATACTGACTTCAGTAAAGCATTTGACAAAGTGTGCCACTCGTTGCTCATCTACAAACTTGATCTTCTTGGTCTTCCACCTAATTTTCTACGTTGGATCTCTTCATACCTCTATGATAGATCACAAAGGGTACTGTTTCAAAATACTATCTCTGACGTCATTGATGTTACTTCAGGAGTCCCTCAAGGTAGCCACCTAGGCCCGATTCTGTTCTTGCTTTTTATAAATGATATTTCTACAGATATACAATTTTCCAAAATTTTAATGTATGCAGATGATGTAAAGCTTTATAAATCGTACGTTTCAATTAAAGAAAGGTCTTTGCTACAATCAGACTTAGACAGCATGGCTTACTGGTGTCAAGTAAATCTTATGCCTCTAAATCTTAAGAAATGTAAAGTAACGAGCTTCTCGCGAAGAGCTGTTCATCCCGCTTCTTATACAGTAGGTAACCATAACCTGGAACAGGTATACAATTTTGTGGACCTTGGTATCACAATGGATCCTAAGCTTAATTTGAATCTTCATATTAATGTGACAGTCAACAAGGCTAAAGGTGTACTTGCATTTGTGAAACGATGGTCAAAAGAATTTTGTGACACTTATATATCACTAAAACCCTATTAACAACATTAGTTAGGCCAATTCTGGAATACGAATCGGTGGTTTGGAATCCAAGGTATCAAATTTACTCAGACAAGATAGAATCAATTCAAAAACAATTCCTACTTTTTGCTTTAAGAAATTTCCGTTGGGATTCTCAATATGACCATCCACCTTTTACGAGCCGATTAAAACTTATTTATCTTCCTACACTTTCCAGCCACAGGCAAATGCTTGGTACAATTTTTATAGTTAAATTACTAACAGGCTCAATTTCAAGTCCGCTTCTTCTTGGCGAAGTTAGCCTTAATGTTCCCCCCCGGGTATCAATACACTTTTTCCCCCTATTTCTGAAAGCTTGTAAAACTAATTTTGAATTGCACGACCCACTCCGTTGCTTATGCCAGGATTTTAACTCTCATTCTAGCACGTTTGATATATCAGATCCGCTTTTCAGCATTAAGAAAGCGATACTGTCCTCTCTCAATAAATGAATGATTAAAATAAAAACATAAAATCGGCTGATGAATTTAGTTCTGTAGCTGAACAGTTTTAGATCTCGACACTTAACAAACTCCTGCCTATCGTGACTCGGCGCAAAAATTGAAAATACTGGTTCCATACGTCATGCGGACTGCGCCCCTCGTGCGGATGGGCGGGAATGGAGGGCAAAAACCGTCGGGATATTATTATTATTATTAAATGTTATGTCTTACCCCATATGATCTATAGTTGGAATTAAGCACATATACAGAATTTTGATTATTGCTTTGGTAGATTATTTCGTCCATTTCGTTATCTGCAAAATTTAGAAAAAATAACTGTGAGTGTTTGTAAATATGTAAATATATATGATTGAATGTATAAACATGCAAAGTAGTAGTCATAATAATAAAAAATAAAAAAGGTATAACAGTAGTTTTTAGTTGAAGCATATATTCATACTAATGAACCCCGTGGCGTTAAGACGCCCAAAATTGAATTTCAAAAAACTTAAAAAATATTGGAAATATTAGTCAGAATTATAAGCGATATGCGCCATATCTTATATATAAATAGGCAATCATGTTTCCTTTACACCCCTTTACGGCTAAACTGTACTTCTAAGGTATAAACAATTATATATCGTTAGAAGGGTATTTTCCTGCTGATGTGCAGACAGTTTTTAAAATTTCAAATTAGTTTAACATAAAGATAAAAATCAGTTCAGAGTGACACCAATACCAATGCCATGGTTGGATCGGAAATGCCTCCTAAAGCATGTTCACATTATCATAATTTACAGCTCATTCGCAAATCATGCTGAAATCAAGTAACTTTGCCATGTAAAACTTGTCAATAAATGCGAAATTCGCGAAAATTCAACCAATTTCAAAAATTTGCTTTAAAAATTAAAATATTTTTAATCAGATTTTTTAGAAAATTTTGGGAATGCATTTTTATAGCCAATTTAATTTCAGTATAATTAGGTGCAAGTTCGAAGCTGTGCACTTTCTTCGATATAAAAATACGACTATTTTAGAACATAAATAAGTATTTTATATGGATGAAAATGCGAAACGTCTGCAACCCAAAAAATTTTCAAAAATCAGGGCGCATTCTGAGCTATTTCAAACTTTTTGTACTGAAATTGAATGAGTTACAAAACTTCATACCCAAACATTTTCTGTCAACCTGGCAGAGTGAAAGGGTTCAACAGCTGAATGCAGAAAAGTTTGTGAATCAATGGAAAAGAATATTCATCGCAGCTACCAAGAACTTCACGTTGCACACAGTCAAAATTCAGATTTAACAGCTTTGATGAAATTCTCTTTAAACATATTATTTCTCAAGCTATATAACCGATCTATCAGTTGGCAGGATCTTTTGACTACGCCAAATAGAACATAGCCTTTATGTGATAATGTTTTTTCTGCGCTTCGAACTGTTTCTTTCGTTATTATGTGTTTTAGGAACCAGTCTTAAAATAAAACTAATAGATATACAAATAGAAAGCATGTACTATAATTTATATTCTTTAAAATGGGGCCTATGGGATATTTATTTTTAGCAAATACTTCAAATAAATAACAGTCATTTTGTTTTCTTGTCGGGTCTCGTCGGGAAATATTCTTTTGTAGGGATATATTTTGGATCCTCGGCCATAAATCTCTGTTATAACACTGTCCGCCTACCTCTGCTTTATTCGCTTTTTAAAGTCGAAGTTTAAGATCCTTCAAAAGGGATTCCAAGCAGAAATGTTCAACGGCTAGTTATACAGAGATTCGATGATGGCATAACTAAAAATCTGTTAATCTGATCGAATATTATTTGTTAAAGATCCGGTGGAAAAACTCGATGCACCGCTAGATTCTTCCTTCTGTTTTCTTCATAAGTAAAAATAACTTAAGAATATAAGAAAGCGAATACAAAAAAGTTCGCTCGATTCTCAAATGCTTTCATCGGAGCTAAGTACCGAGATTTATTGAATTATATGTCCTCAAATTTCAGTTCCCCCGGAAGATCATGAAACTGGACAATACCACCCTCTACTCAACTTCGACGTGAACGTATGGGTCTTTAGCACACTTTATCGCATTATTTTTTATTTTTTTTAAGTCATTTATTCAATGTAAACTGCAATTCTACACAATTCGCAATTTTTCGTAAATGAGAGCCAATTAGAAAAAAAAAACGGAGGGCATATCCGGACTCGCTGGTCCAATTATGCCATAGAAATATGAATGCCGTTTTTGAATTTTTCTGAAGTATGTTTTTGTGGGATAAATTTAATTAACAGGGAACGGAATTTATGGATTTAGCTTTCCCTGATTCCATATATATGATGTTGCCTTTTTTAAGATATTTGCCTTTTTTGCCTTTTCTACCAAAAGTAATTATAAATAGCAAGGAGAGAGGCCCTAATTTCTGATAATTTGAACGTTTTAAACGTTCCATAAAACTGGGCGCCTCTTGTATCAAATCACGTCGAGTGCACGTTTAGTACATTCAAAGCTTTTCTTAAAGAAAATCGAATGAAAATGCTGCCAGAAAACTTCAAAGTGCATCTTGTGGCTCAATGTTACTGCAAGTTTTGTGAGGTAAATCGAAAGGAGAAAATAATCAAAGATTCAAAATACAAATTTTTCATATAATGAAACTAGAGCATCGTTTTTCTCTTTTTCCATGTAATATAAACATTTCTAAAATAAATGTATTTCTTGAAAAAACTTCGGTTTTGGTACTTTTTTAGTGCTTTCTGTAGACCTTTTTGCGATTTCTAGTGCCTTTTCCTGTCGCTATTTCATTTTCCCTTTTTAATAGGTTTTTAAGTCCTAAAAATCCGTTCCCTGGTAATTTGCCATTTTTCTCATATAAATGCCTAATTATGATTAAGTTCCGTGTTTTCTTTCTTTTCAAATAATTTTCACTATGCAAATACTCCTCTGTGCGTTGGCGAAAAGATTTACGTAATGTCTTATACATTATAATTTATAAATATTCTTATGAAAAAGATATTGTGATTGAAGATTAAAATGAACAAAAAAAACTTTTTAACAAAACTTGTTTCAAAATCGCTCTTTAAGAGGTGACTCAAACAAGGTAGAAGGTAAAGTTAAGTAAGGGATACATGCATAGATTAAAATAAAAGTACAGAAACCTTAACACAAAGGCAAAAAGGAAGGTAAATTTAAATACTTAATATAACTAGTATCGCCCAGTTGTCGAAATTCGGCATCTTTTTTAATACATTTTTGAATTTTGCCTGTCACCAATACTAACTCCTTTATGCGAATTACTATTTTGAAGTCCACCAGCCTAATTTATAGCGAATTTACAGGAAAAGTTAAAATAGAATTATGAACGTTAATACCGGACTGATTAATGCTAATTCTACCAAGTCTCCTCAAAATTTATTCAGTAGCTTTTGAAATTAGACCAAAAAAGGAACCTCGATTTTCATTTATCAAAAATATGCACATGTAATATGTTACACATATACCAATTCAGACTGTAAATAAATTTTTCGATTACATTTGTATGAGAGCATCTTGGAGGATAAAAACTAAATTGCCCACATCTACATAAACTCTTTACTCTTATCGTTAACGGTTGAGAAAGTATATTGAAGGTTTACAACAAAAGATAATATTTCCTTCTCAAACGGCGGTTCCGCACGGGTTTTTGTCAAGACTGGGCCAAAGCCTAATATTTTTTCATCACACGACTGGGCTACCAAGTTACACCAAATTTTATGTTACTAATATGTGTTCTAAAAGTGAAACAAATCTAATCACAAATATGATTTTTTAGGATAGCTCCCTGCGCCACCAATCGAAGCCAAACACACTGATCCTTTTAAAAACTTTTGCACAAAACAGCAATCATTCAATGCGATTTTAAAATCTGGGAGAGAATGGTTTCCAATTGAATGATTCTTGCGATTTTATATGTGTATGAATGCGGGTGTATAAAGTTCCATTACCTTATAATAAGTGGCTCCGGCGATAAGCGATATGAGATTTTCAGTTTGTATGGGCGGTACTACGCCCCCTTTTCCAAAATCTACCACTCTTCGCCATAACTAGACAACATATGTTGCTGTGTCCAATTTCAGGACGTTAGCATAAGTGGTTCCAGAGATAAGCGACATGAGAATTTCAGTTTGTTTGGGAAGTTCCACGCCCACTTTCCCAGTACATACCATCACCGTAAGTAGGGTATTTACAATCTATGCATCTGTGCTAAGTTTCAGTTCCCCAGCATAATTGGTTTTAGAGATATAGTGGTTTTCACATTTTAGTCTATATGTCAGATGCGACGCTCCCTGTGTATCGGGAATAATATTTATGGATTAGAGGAAGTTATATTCTTGAATTCGGTGTATGTTTCATTGAAATCAAAACAGGGATTGCGAAATTTTCTTGTGGCGTATTTTTATATATAGATAAAAAAGGAGTGGGTGAATATTTTGATAAAGAAAAAATACAGATAAAGATCTGAATCAAGGTCAGAGAAGTGATAAGTACAGAAATGAAGAGAAAAAAAAACGGCAGAGACAAGGATAAAGAAAAAGGTAGAGACAAAAAAGAGAAAAAGACACAATTGAAGAATGACATGTCATGTTACGTTGTGTATGTGTGGTATTGTGTTGTGTTCTTTTGTATTGCGTTTTGTTGTATTGTTTTGTGTTGTGTTGTATTTTGTTTTATTGTGTTGTGTTGAGTTGTGGCGTGTTGTTTTGTGTTGTGTTGCATTATATTGTGTTCTGTTTTGTTGGGTTGTGTTGTGATGTTTTGTAATGTGGGGTTTTGTGGTATGTTGGGTGGTGCAGTGTTTTATTGTTTTGTGTTTTGTTATGTGATGGTATGTAATGTTATGTTATGATATTTTGAGTTGTGTTGTGTTGTGTTTTTTTTCGAAGGGGGAATCTTACATAGATACCGCCAACCATGGACGGCATGCACGATTCATACTGCTCGCTAAAGGTACACCTGGACTTGCGAAACAGTACGCCTACGTACAAAACCCTTAACTTCGACTTCTGTAGCTTGTATTTGGCCCTGCGGGACCGCCGTTAAGCATTACTTCGCAGGGCTAACACACACTCCTTACAGAGTTATTCATCACTCGCGCATCTGCATATCTCCGCTGCCACTCTTTCTTTCTTAACTCCTGAAGCGCTACTGCGGACCATTCCTTCATCTTAGCCCACACCAGTTTCGATTTCAGCATGTGGCGCACAATGTTATCGGGTGCCATCCTTTCTTCTATTAGCCTCTCTATGGTTGTTCTCTCAGCTACATATCTCGAACAGAAGGAAAAGATATACTCTACGTTTTCACCGACACTGTTGCAGAAGGAGCATTCTGTCGCATCGTCGTGACCAAATCTGAGGAGATACTCCCTGAAACAGCCATGTCTTGTCAGGAACTGCGTCAGGTAAAGGTCTGTCTCTCCGTGTTTTCTCTCGACCCAGGCTTGCACGTTCTTGATGAGCCTATACGTCCATCTTCCTTTTCTTGCCGCGTCACATTGTGTTTGCCACTCGTCGAGGCTCATTTGTCTCTCCTCTTTGCGTTCTTCAGCCGTTAGTGGCCTATTCGTGCTTTCTGTTCTACTGTAGACTCTGCCTAGCTCCGAGGCCACTATGTCCGGCGGAATAATGCCAGATATAATACCAACCGCTTCATGCGACACTGTTCTGAATGCGCAGGCAACTCTAATAGCGCTTAGCCTAAAAACTGATTTCACCTTCTTGGCATATGTTTTTTGACGCAGGGCTGTTCCCCATATAGGCGCCACATACATCAGTACTGACTGGCTTACTTTAGTTGGGAGCGCTCTCCTACTCTGACTAGGGCCGCCAATGTGTGTCATGATTCTCGCTAAAGCCGCTGTCACTGCAACCGCATTACCATAGGATTTTTCTATATGCGTCTTGAAATTGAGTCTCGCATAAATCATCACTACACTGTAGCCATCAATGTTCAGGGTGATTGTTTCTAACTTTTTTCTGCTCGTAATAAGAACCGCCTTCGTTTTCTGCCCCGCAAGCTGGAGCTTTGTCATCGTCAGCCACTCCTTGATCTTTGATGCTGTCTCATTGCAGATACTCATAATCTGGGAAAGTTCCTTCGCAACGATCGTCACGGCAATATCGTCCGCATACCCAATTAAATATCTGGGCTTCCTTTGGCAGTCGGAAGTGTAATACCCCATCGTACAGCACATTCCATAACAATGGGCCTAATACGGAGCCTTGTGGCACTCCGCCCATCACAACGTAGTGTTTGGTACCTTCGTCCGTGGCGTACAATAGCAGTCTCTCAGACAGGTAGTTATTTATTATGCGCAATAGATAGGCCGGTGTTTCCTTCGCCTCCAATGCTCTCATAATGCGTGGCCAGTATGCCGAGTTGAAAGCATTTTGTTCATCAAATGTGACAACTGCACAATACTTCTTATCGCCATACATCCATCTGGCGCCCTCTATGGCCTTGCCCGCAGTGCCCGTAAATTTTCCAATTGCGTCTATGTTGGAACCATGTTTCCTAAATCCAAATTGATTTTCAGACAAGCCAGGCGTCTCACCTTCTAGGTGATGTTCCAGACGTGTGCAAATAATCCTCTCCAGTATTTTGGCCATCGTGTCGATCATGCAAAGTGGCCGGTACGCATTCGGCTCCCCGCCGGTTTATTCGGCTTCTGAAGTAGGACCAGGCGCTGCTTCTTCCATACTTTCGGAAATGCTCCTTCTTTCATGCACCGCGTATAAAGCTCAGCGAAAATCTTCGTGTTATGTTTAATAGCGATCTTTAGCGCCTTGTTCGAGATACCACCAAGTCCAGGCGCCTTTGCGTTACCGAACATCTCCGCCGCCATGATTACCTCCGCTTCGTCGATTTGAACTGCTTCACCTACAGCGGGTGTCACCATACTTGAATGCTGTTCTTGCTCTAGGAAAAGCGTTATTACCACCTTCTCTAGGAGGACAGGGTAGGTTGGTGCTTGACCTCTACCACCTCTGACCTTTTTCATGACTATTTTGTACGTGTCACCCCACGGGTTCTCATCCACCTTTTCACAAAGTCCTTTGAAGCTTATTGACTTGCTTCTTTTGATCGCTTTTTTAAACTCCTTGCGTTTTCTCTTGAAGCATTCTCGTAGTCTTGTATACTCTGCCGTACCCTGGCTTATTTAGGAGAGTCGTCTTGCTTTATGACATTCGCTTCTTAGTGTGTTAATCCCCTCATTCCACCAGTATGCGGGCTTTCTTGCAGTATTTTATCTTTTCCTACACATGGCGGCATCGCAGGTTTTGCTTACGTATTTCGCCAGGCTTGCTGGTCCACGTCATCCAAGCTGTCCGGGATCCCGTCTAGCATGAGTCTGAAGATTTTATCATCTAGTGTTTCTACCCTCCACCCTTTCGTCTGTGTTTTGTGCAGGCTACCTCTAATCTGCGCATGCTTGCCAATTTCCATCATAATAGCAAGGTGGTCGCTATGGGTGTAAAAGTCGCACACCCGCCAACTTGCTGATCCCACCAGTGCGCGGCTGGCGAACGCAATGCTAATTATTGATCCGCGACCGTTTTTCTCGAACGTATTCCTTCCGCCGGTATTGAGTAACACCGCTTTTAGCAAGGAGAACGCCTTAAGCAAAGCATCACCCCGCCTATTTGTATGGCTACTGCCCCATTCCTTGGCCCACGCATTTAAGTCACCTGCTAACACGTTTGGCGTTGTAGTTCGGGCTTCTTGTACTAAATTATCGAGGATCCTTTCATATTCTACTTGTGTCACATTCGGCGGAATATAACAACTGTAGAAATTGATCCACGGATCTTCGCCCGCGTATAGTAGCTTTTCCCAAGGAGCGGTTTGTCTTGGAGAGAGTTGCCCCCACAGGCCCATATGGCAGCTTTATTCCCATGATAAGAGACCCAGTTTCCGACGTCTAGGTTTTTGTACTGCTCGCAAATTATCGCCACATCTATCTTCTCCTCGTATACTGTATACATCAGTAGCTTCTGTGCTGCTTCACAATGATTTAGGTTGATCTGTACAACTCTCTCTGGGCGTCCAGCAGTCGTCTTGCATCCAATGCTGGAAGGCTTACCACCGCAGTCTGAGTACCTGCATATGCCTTTCTGATGTTTTTGATTGTTCTTTCATCAAAGAAGCTCAACTCCTTTACTTGCAATCGTATCGCCTCGGCTATGTCTTCCTTCGTGGTAATTTCGTCTAGGTCGCGAATCTCTACCGATACCTCATGGCTTAGCGCTCTGATCTGCGCTTGGTCACCTAGCACCCTGCTTATCTCCTTCTCATATACACCCGTGTTCGTCATCTGCGCCTTTTTCAATTCAAGCAAGATCTCGCCCTTCGCAGTCTTCCTGATCCGAGAAACGTTTTCACCGAGTTCCTGCAGAGCATCATTCTTCTTAACAGCCCGAAGTATGTCGCTGTATGACATGTTTCCAGCGCTTGCGATGACTATCGCATCCGGCCTCGGAGGCGGTGTATACTTCATCATCTTCTTCTTGTCGGCTTGTGTCTTGCGTTGGACCTGCGTCCAGTTACTCTCCTTATTCACTTTTCCTTTATCTTTGATATTATCTCCCTTGCTCTCACTAGCCGTCGCCTTTCGTGCTTCCTCGTGGTTGGCTCTATTCTTCTTGGGTGGTGTCTTTCGAGGCCTTTTCGGCGTTGATTCTGTTGATGTGAGACTGAGGGGAACATTTCATCTGACTTCTTTCTTTTTATTGTACTCTTCTTGGGCACGGGCGTGAAGTCTCGTTACTGAGTTGAGTAAGCCCCTGATCTGGTTGTTGATCGTTCGTTGCGACAGGCGCATTGCTTCAGTCAACTTCCTGATTGTCTCGCCTAGTTCTGACATGATATCACCACTCGATTGTCTCGTTTCAGTCAGCGGCGTGCTATCCTGCAATGCAGGCGGCGATGATCTCGCTCTTGCAGGCTTATCCACAGCGAGTACCTTATTTGGCGATCGCACCAGCCTTGACGCACGCCCAAACCATTCCATCCGCCTCTGAAGAATTTTGGATAATTGCTTACGGAGTGAAAACCGCATCAGGCAATAAAATGTTTGGAAATATAAGTGAAGTAGTCTTATTATTATCCTTGCCGCATTCACATGCTTTTTTTGAGCGCGTTTTTCCGCAATGAATTCAACAAAAACTAAGATTCGAAATAGGATGAGGATGGAACCTTAATTCAATAGTTCGAATAAAGTGTTATATGAAGGCTAATAGTTTCTGCTGCCAAACGTTTCCAATATCAATCAGTATGTTATCAAGGTTGAATAGCTCAATATATGACAACAACAGAAATGTAAATAATTCAGACACTATAGGTGATTTTGAAGAAATTGTGGAAATAGCTGATCTCGCCTTATTATAGGTTTTTATTTTATTTTTAGCGCCGAGCTCTTAAAAGCGGATTGTGCGATTAATCAATTAATATGAGTTCTAATAAATTAAGTAATTGCGCAGTCCTATTGCAAAACGTGTTGAAACACATATTTTTAAAAAGTATGCGTATTTTTAGAGAAAATTGTTT
>NW_023458561.1:11993725-12007166 GCF_013731165.1 Rhagoletis pomonella | reverse complement strand
CGGAAGTTATTACATAGTTATTTTCATGACGCGCAAAGTCCCAGTGGGAAAGTGGAAATTCATTGCCTTTTTCTACCAAGAAAAGATTAACAACTACGGTTGAACGAAAAAATGCATCGCAATGTATGCGAGCGGATGATGTGTAGTTTTGAAGTCACAAACATGGTTGCCACAATTGGTAACTTTCTACCAAAATTGATAACTTTTAAACGATTTGGTAACTTCGTAACTTTTATTTTATTTTGGTAAATTTTGCAACCAAACATCTACTTGCATTACTAGAAAGAAATGAATTATGTTTTGCCTGTGTGTAATTATAAAAACCCTTCGAGTTTCAGTGGCAGCACTACTGACACTTCTACAAATTTACTTCGATAAAATTCGAGTCATCTCATATTCGAATACTGGAAATATTTGAACTACAGTGGCAGCACCACGGGCTGCACTTCTGAACAACTTTCGAATGCTTGCGATATTTGAATTCTACAGTAAAAATGGTATAAAAATTCGGCCATCTGGCAATTTTTGGTAAGGTCCCGGAATTCTTTTGATTATTCCGGCACAAAAAATAAATGTCGCGTGATTTTTACCAGTCCCACCTACCGACATGTATTTCGACCCACGGAATCCGAATCTGAGGTCCGTTTGACACGTACAGTAAATTATGAAAACCTAAAAAAATAGCTGGAAATTTCGGTTAAAAGCACCTGCCACTTTTTTTGTAAGCCGGTGCTATTATTCCGTGAGTCGCAGGTTCAAATATCGGCACATTCCAAACGAAAAATGACACTGAAGATGGCACAACGCCGAAACCGGTTTGTCTCCAAGCCAAATTTGCGAAAACATGACGAAAAATCGTTCCACATTACATCATACTCCTACCCTGTCGGAAACACCAACAACGAAAACGAGAATATCGGCACATGCAGTAATTAATTGATAGAAAATTATTTTCTAATAAAAAAAAATTATTATAATTATCAATAGCAATTTCAATCTTGATAATTTATCAAGAAAATAGATTTAAACTTCTTTGCTAGAACTGGGAGTTTTTGATAAATAATCGAAAATTGACAATTTATAAAAATATTGAGTTTATTAAGTGCACAGAATCTGGCTGTAAGTATATACACATTTGTTATGAAATATAGCAGTTTTATTCAGTATATTTTTTTCTCAGTGAAGAAGTGAAGATTTTGGTATTGAAGATTTGGTAACTTTTGGTAACTTTTCTTAAGAGATTTTGGTAGAAAAAAATGTTGGCGAGTGGCAACCATGGTCACAAACAAAACGAACCGTTTGAGAGCTAAGAGCGCGGTTGCCCAAGAACGTGTACGTAGCGTAGCGTAGAAGTACGTAGAAACATATCAAGTTTGCTGTTGATAGAACGAGAGAGAAGTCACGTCTACGACATGGTCGTGCGGTGGTGAGTTTTTGTGAGCACGCAGCTCTCATAAGATAGATCGTGTCAGCTAACACGTTCTCCGTTTTTACGTCCGAGGGTAACTGTGCTTTAACTCAAGTATTTTTTTTCACGTCATCTCAACAGCTGCTGTAGCCGAATGGATGCGTGTTCGACTGCCGTGTTGTTGGTCACGGGTTCAATACCTGCAGCACCCATGATGCAATAATACAAGGTGGTATCAGTTGTGACAGCTCGATTTGACACTGCCTTCGCTCAGTAGAATGAGAAGAAAAACGGGAAGAAATGAATCCCCATATGGGGGAAAAATATATAATTTCACATTTTCTCCTAAACAAAATTTGCTTTTTTATAGTATATTCGTTATGAAATGAAATGAAATAATACAAGGTGGTATCAGTTGTGACAGCTCGATTTGACACTGCCTTAGCTCAGTAGAATGAGAAGAAAAACGGGAAGAAATGAATCCCCATATGGGGGAAAAATATATGATTTCACATTTTCTCCTAAACAAAATTTGCTTTTTTATAGTATATTCGTTATGAAATGAAATGAAATAAGAAAAAATACCTTTTTAAGAAAACAAGGTGTGTATACTGAGAAAAAATAAAAACCATTCAGCTATATTAATGGGCAAAGAATAGTTAAAGAAGTAACACTGCTTCACGTAAGACAGTCAATATGGCGGAATTAGAGCGAGAAGTTGCCAACTGATAACACCTTGTATTATTGCATCATGCGCAGCACCGACTTAATTTTTTATTTTTTTTATTTAAAAATTCTATTTGTAGATTCTATTTGTAGTTTCGCAAAGCTATATGCGACACATTACTTTCGTATAGCATCGTTGTAGAGAAATTTTGCATCCTTTCGTGCGTAGGTTATAGGGGATATCCACTACTTTTTGCATTCCCAAACATTACCTTTTCCCACTGGCGTGTTCCGTATAGCCACGATCCACCAATGCCAACCAATATCAATACATGCATACTTAATAGCTAAATACATATGTACTACAGAAATAACCACAACCGTATAAAAAACCTGTTCCAACCAACCTTATGACCAACACTGTATTCGAGTGGTGTCACACGATAGCCATAACCATAGCCATAGAGGCCAGTTGAATTTTGGTTTTCCGCCATAACTTTATCGGTGGATATCTGAAGTGTGTGTTGCCAGACGTTAAAAAAATATATATTGTTCACAGCCAACGTTTTGGCATAGGTGTAGAATTTGAACCATTTAGCTATGCAAAAACCAAAAATTTGGCTCGATAGAACTTCTCACGGTGATTTCAACTGTACCAAAATTATTTGGCGCAAAAATACAAAATATATATAAAAGGTTAAATTAACATTTTTTGGTTTTTTGAAGTATTAACATTTTATGAACTACATAACCGATTCAAGAACAAATGATGCCAACATAAGACAATTAATTTATCTTTCTGTTGATGTGCATAATTTATATGCTTTATTACCTTTTTAATCGGAAAATACTAAAAAACCAAAACAAATTTCGTATCTTTTCATAAAACAACATTTTTAAACAAAATTTCAGGAATTAATGCAAAAGAACTTTTTCAGCTGGTGTCCACGGTTGCATTTCAAACATATTAAATTTTTATAGCATTTTTAAAATTCTTTCAGATGGACAAAAGACAGGGTATACATGTATATTTCTTGTTGTTCTGACTTCTTTTTGGCTTGATGGTCACTTATAGTCATTTGTTGATCAGGAATAACTGATTTTGGGAAGTTTGAGTACCTACCGCAATTAAGCAAACAATGATAGAATCTTCCACTTAGGCTTAAATTAAGGCTTGGACTTCTGGCTTCAATCCCTGAAAATACTATTCCTGCACCTTGGCCCTAAGGTCACCAATAGTCGTTTATTGAACAGCTAACACTGATTTTTACACACTTTTTTCAATTGCATAATTTTCCAGTATTTTTTTATTGTTGGACGATAAAAAGTAATTGAGTATAGGTGACCGTCAGGGCAAGGTGCAGGAGTAGTATTTTCAGGGATAGTAGTCTGTAGTTCTAGCTTTAATTTAAGCCTAAGTGGAAGGTTCATCACCTTTTGTTTCCTTGCTGGAGTTTCTCAAATATTGCAAAAGACACTTTCACCACGTTTTTCTCAAAATCTGGAGCTGATGGAAACTTAATACTTTCGGATTCGTAATCTGCACAAAAAAGGCTCAAAAACAGATTTAACATTTGCCCCATCAAAATCGGTGTTGCCCTGTGTTACCTACACTAATTATATAAAGAGAAGCTCCTTCTTTTTATAAGGGGTGATCTCGCGAACGGCTGTACCGATTTTTTGAAATTTTGGATCGGTGTTGCCCTGTGTTACCTACACTAATTATATAAAGAGAAGCTCCTTCTTTTTATAAGGGGTGATCTCGCGAACGGCTGTACCGATTTGTTGAAATTTTGGATACCTACTGCAGACTTTCGATACATTAAGGGAGCGTGGCATCATCCATACATATCGATTTTTTCATACCGTATATATCTGGAAGTTTTTGTTGTAGTGTCCCTGAAATTGGTATAGAGATTTTGGGGCTACTGGAAAAGGGACATGACGTTTTCCAAACATATTGAAACTTTTACCTATCTGTAAATATATACACCGAGAATACAGTTTTTTTTATTTTTCATAATAAATTTCTTGTTAATTTTTTATAGAAATATAGTTCATTTTGCATCAAATGGCACCAAATTTTGAGTAAGCAGTTTTGTAGTTCACTCAATTTCAATATCATAAAGTGCACGTTTTTAATGGCTAATAATTTACCGTTCAATTTTGAGAATTTTTTTCGCTGATGATGTTGCGCATTTTCTCCGTATAACGAATGCGTGATAGTTTTTTTGTATGGGAAAAAATGCCGAAGAGTGTCAGTATGTAAAGACTTATTCTGGTGGCTTAACTCCTCTTAAACGACGGAAACGATTTTAATGAACATTTTTTTATGTAAATTTTTAGTGGCTCTGGATCCGAGTTATTGCTAAAAATCGACGATTCGAAGGCACCAGGGATCAAAGTCAAATTACTCCCGTTAAATCAATCATCAGAACCATTGCGCCCCTTGCTTTACGGTGACTAAACAGAATGTGGACCAATCATACTCACCAGTTTAGAAATTGCCACGAACTTTACTATACAGATTGAAGAACGATTCACTATCGAGCCGCAAGGAATTCTTCCCGGTACAACCCTTTCGTCAGGTTATTTAAGACGGCAATAGAGGATATGCCTTCTGTCGACCACAAAATCAAACGTGAACGTAAATTTCTGGCGAAAACGTTGGACCAAATGTTTCAATAAAAAAATTGATTTTTGGCGGGGCGAAGTTCGCCGGGTCTGCTAGTTTTTAACTAAAATGTTTTCTTTTGCATATTCAATATTATCAAAAAAGATAAAAATATAGTATTTATTGTACCTGAAACCTTTTACTTTTAATAACATTTAATGAAAAATGCACTTAAATGTATGTGCGAAAGTTTGAAGTATTTATGTATTTATTTTTCCTTTTACTTAATGCTCAAAAAATTTAACACTAATTATTGGCAAATCTAAGGCTGCTAAATAAAAATGTGTAATATATTAAAGTGCACTTAATCAAAAGTGTTTTATTGTATATTCATAAATTCATTTTATTTTTTGACTCCCAACGTAGTGGTTTTGGTCCATAATTGGACTTGTATTTTTCGGTCTACTTTGAACTAGCATGAGACTGGTATATTTCTGACCGAAATCTGACAACTGCCATCTCGTAGGGCATGCCCATGTTAAAAATACTAGCTGATTGCATGGAAAAAAGATAGTTCGCTGACTAGTTGGACATGCGGTTCATACTAGTTGTGAGGTAGTTTACAACTAGTAAATTTGACTACAGGGAACTTAAATACTTGGAGTTAATATAAACTAGAAACACTAGTTTCAAAGCAACACGTGTTTGTTTTTCATGCTGGGTTGATGTGGTGAGTGCTTTTATATGTATGTTTGTATGTATTTAAGTGCGTATATGGTAAGTGTTCATATTGCAATTAGAGTGTATTAAATTTCAAATGTGCAACAAACAAACTGAAAGCTTCTATTTAAAAAGTCCTTTTATTGATAAATGAGCTTTCGCTTCGATATTGTGTTCAGAGATAAATTCACTTACGGCTTCGTAGTGTGTGCTTTTAACCCTTTCCTATATCTGTGGGATTATATGGCAAAATGTGTACGCAACTACTTAAGATTTTCGTAAGGAATTATGAACTGCAAATTATATCTAAGTATATTATATTCTTGTACAAAGTATCTAAATATGTATCTGCTTCGTTGACTACTATTTAGAAGTATAAGCTATTCTTTAAATATCCAATGAGATTAGCATCAAAAGAAAAAGTACATAATCTTTAAATTTATACTGACTGAGTTGGACAATATATGCGACACATAAATATATTGAGCAAAAAAAAAACACTAAAACGCATTGAGTTTAAATATGCGCATGAAGGGTTAATTTCTGGTTACGGGGAACCACTTAAGATAATACTGTTCTTGTATGTATATAAAGTAGTTATGCGTGTATATGAGTATATAGATCGTATGCATATACTGTATACACTTTGTTTTTGAGACTATGTAATCTCTGAGCATTTGTTTGATAAATACTTGTCGCCAGATCACTTATAGAGCTTTCAGTGCTACTAGAAAAAATGATATTAATAACTCCGTTTAGCAATAGTTTAAATATGCTAATAAAATAAATTCATTTACCACTGAAAACAAAAATAGTTGCCAACCATTTGAAACAAAATAATTTAATTTTAAATCAGAGGCTATCAATAAATGTTACTATACTAAAAAGTTGTTACTTTCATTGTTTCGACTTTTACAGGTTCCCTGTAGTCAAATGAACTAGTTGTAAACTACCTCACAACTAGTATGAAACGCATGTCCAACTAGTCAGCCAACTATCTTTTTTCCATGCAATCAACTGGTATTTTTAACATGGGCATGTTCTACGAGATGGCAATTATCAGATTTCGGTCAGAAATATACCAGTCTCATACTAGTTCAAAGTAGACAGAAAAATACTAGTCCAATTATGGACCAAAACCACTACCTTGGGAGTCAAAAAATAAAATGAATTCATGAATATACAATAAAAAACTTTTGATTAAGTACACTTTAATATATTATACATTTTTATTTAGCAGCCTTAGATTTGCCAATAACACAAAAAAAATCGATGAAAGGTTCCTTTGACCAAACCTAGTCTATCATAAATATGTTCTTGGGGTCGCTGAACACGAATCTGAAGTCCGTTTTGCCCCATCAGGTTGCATCAAGTATGAGAAAACTACCCAAAAAAAAATTGCAAGCTAATATGATGATTATTTTTATTAAAGGTTATATATTCTAAATTACTTTCTAAGTTTAACAAAAACGTGTAGATATTTGTTGAAGAGAAAATTTGTACTTTTCGTATTCATTATCATATAACGAAATTACCTAAAAAAGTGGTGATGTTGATGATGAAAATTGTAATGAAGATAATGATGAGGTGGTTAACTTGTAATTAATGATGATTAGGATTTTAACAAATTTTCATTAATAATAAACATTATTTATGGGAGTAACAACTAAATTGCCGCTGTGGTGTAGTGGTAAGCAGTGCGCGCTTCCACTCCACAACGCCTGGGTTCAAACCCTGGTCAAAGCAACATCGCAAAAATATAGAAAAAAGGTTTTTTCTTAACAGCGGTCGTCCCTCGGCAGGCAATGGCAAACCTCCGAGTGTATTTCTGCCATGAAAAACAGCTTCTCATAAAAATACAATGGTAACGCCATAAAAACCTACATAAAAACAAAATTCCCACTAAACTGTTTTCGGATTTGTCTTTTCTTTATTTCATTTGGTGCTAGTCATACAAATACATCAAACTATTTTAAATTAATTGCACGTATGAATTTATCTCCACGTTCAGAGTCGATTACCCCACTGTGCAACGGTTCGAAAATAAGTTTTCGATAGAAATGACTTGGAATTTGTAGAAAAACTAAGAAAAGTTAGAAAAGCAGAAATCCACTTGTCGACTCGCTGGACCCTTTTAACTTTTCCTGTCACTTTTTTTAAAGAAAGCAGGAAAAAATTTTGTTTTAATTATTTACAACAAATTCTTTATATTGCTTACTGCTTTTTCGATTCCTTTCCAGATTTTCTCGGGATTTTTTCAGCATTTTTCTGAGATTTTCTAGATTCTTCGTATCTGAATTTTCAGGAACACTTCGGATTTGTTCGGACTTTTCGTATCTTAATTTTCAGAACTATTTTTGGGTTCTCTTAATTCTGAATTTTGCATATTATGAATGCCCGAAACATAGAAGACGGAAGAACTTTTTTGTTCAAAGAACTATAAGACAGACTTTGTCTTTTACTTATGTACTAAAAACTATACAAAAATAGAATGCTCCAAAAATGCATGTGAAAGAGTAAAGTCCGAATTTTTATGCTCTCACCACCTAGGATTGTTCTACATATACTGAAAAAACATACCCCTATTTTTTATTTTATTTTTTATCAAAAAATATTTAGAGGTCGTCCAAAGCGCTAATAGTTTTCCATGTAATTTATTTGGGGAAAACACAACTTTTCGTAGAAATGGTATAGAATTCTTAAAAATCTATATCTTTGATCGGAAAGCTCTGTTTCTCGGCAGAAGATTCCCAATAATAATACCCAATTATTTATTTAACTAGTTTTCCATAGTAACTACAATTAATAGGTCAGCCAAAACCTCAAAAAATGCAATGCGGGGCTAATATATGTAAAATCTTTAGTATTAAAAAAATGGTTAAATAAACAATTGGCTATTCTTATTGGAAGTCTCCTGAAGAAAACTAAATCTGTTCCGATCCAAAAATATTGACTTTCAAGCATTCTATACCACTTCTATGAAAAGTTGTTTTTCCCCCATATAAAATACATGGACAACTTTCAGCGACCTCTTAATACTTTTTTATTTAAAAAAAAAAAAAAACAGGGGTATACTTTTCTGATATAGAAAAATCCTAGGGGATGAGAACATTAAAAAGCCGACTTAACTTTTTTGGACGAACCTACATTGTACTTTGTACATATACTTATGTAACGAACGAAACGTAAACTAGTTTTCAATAAATAATTTGATGTTTAGCCCAATTGCTATTTCCGATAGCCAGATTTCATTTAATTTTTGATATTATCATCGTTATGTTAAGTATACAAAGCTATTCAAACAAGTTATGATTTTTTGCAAAGAGGGTTATTATAGCTGAACAAATTAATAACTCATATGCGTTATGGTAAATAAACAAATCGTTTAGTAGTTTTCGACCACTGAATGTGAGCAGTTGTTAAACAAATATTAACGTGAGCTAAATAAAGTAATTTGTAGCGGCAAAGTCTACAGGATCAGAATCATGGTGTTTTTAGAACTGGGCGTGGTATCCCTGCTCCTTATATACATTTTTTACAAATGGGCCATACTTAAGTACAATACATTCAGGGAACGTGGAGTTCCATTTGAAGAGCCCTGGCCTTTAGTAGGCAACGCGGGGCTGGTTGTGCTAAACAAAGAAGGCTTCAATAAGACTATACTGAAATTTTATCAACGCAATAAAGATCAGTGAGTTTCTCGCATGCTGTACTAAATATTAACGAATCTATATATATTATGTGTGGAATTGCATGCAAGCTGATACTATAGGAAAATGATGTTTGCATTGGATGCTCATAGTAAACGACTTCTAGTAAATATGAAAAAAGATACTTATGTATATGTACTTACATACATAAATATATAATTTTATTTATAGAAGTCGATTACTTATCCTAGAATAAAATATAATTTTTGTGTTTACAAGGAAACTTAAAAACTTGTATTACATACATACATACTCATTGCGTTAAATAGTGTAAATAATAAATATTGCCATATTAAGTTTTAGGAAAAGTGAAATAAAGAAAGAAGTTAAAAAAAAACTGCGAAACTTATATTATATTTTGGTACAAACTCTTCTCGTTAAACATTGTAAATTAAAAATGAATGGCCATTGCCTTTTTACGAAAAAGTCGATGATGAAATAATGTGAAAAATAAGTCGTCACCAATATGTACATACATGCATACGGTGACCATTCGTACCAATTTTGAGAAAATTGTCCCGCTGAATATTTTTTAAAATTTGGGACGTATAAGTATATCGATTTTTCTTATTGGTACCGATTAAATACCGAGTTTCAGTCTTTTCTTTATTAATTTAATAAGAGTCTCCCTGTACTCCGGCCCAGAAACATTTTTTCGTACAAACGTGGCAGCACTTTCGTTCTCAAAAAGGACATAGAATATAAGGGAGCCATAAACATAGCCATCATCCTGATTTTCTATGATCTTTGGTTATGATTTATTCCGTCAAACTGGTACTCTCGCTATATTGCAGTCCATCATTCTTGTCTAATTTTTTTTACGGTTTTTATAATTATATGTTAAGTTTTTTTAATGAAACGATTCTAACTTGAATTTAGAGAAATTATAAAAAAAAAATACTACTTCCCTCAAAAAAAATCATGCATATGAAAAATACAAGCTGTAGATACAGTGGCGAAAATATAAGTAGAGAAGAGATATTTTAGCATTCTTTGGCTATGCTCCTTTTGATTATTTCATGTTTATTACTTTTTTATGAAAGTGTAGCTCGTTATCTAACAAAGACCATGCAAGTCAAAGTTTCAAACTTTGTACAAAAATTAGCAAAATTCCACAAATTTTCATCAAAATGTTGAACTTTTTAATCTCTTACTCAGAAAATGCAGTTTTGTTGCCCATTCAATTCAAAGTGCAAGTTTTAAGTAGCTAGGGCTTACCGTGACTTTTGGTAAATTTTTTTTGAAAGGTGTTGGTAATTTTCTCGGTACAAAAATGTTTGAACATCCTTTGCATGGTAACAAAAGAAGCGCGGACAAACAACTGGCAACATTCAACGGTAAGTACAAGGTACTTCAAACCTTGCATTTTATTATAACAACATTTAATGGGCTACAAAACAGCAACTGCATTGTAGTGAACAATTCTAGAAAATCTGATTAAAATTTCGATCAACATTTGCTAAAATTCGTCAAATTTTTATAAATGTTCTATAACGTTTGAAGTTTTTATTTACATGTTTTAATTTTTTTAAATAGTAAGTTATATTTTCATAAAAAAAAATTATACAAATTTTTTAAGGAAGTAGCCAAAACTTGCAAAAATGTATTTTCCCTATTTATATTCTCGCCACGGTATATATTGTGTGAATGCATTTTTGCTATAATTTTAAAGTTTTTTCTCTTTGTATTGTTTTAAATAACATTGTATGTTCGATTCGATGCTTTAGAAATGTTCCGATTTTTGGCCACAGAAATCTGGTCACCGTACACATATGTACATATATATCCATGTGCATAGTACAAGCCCGTGTGTCAGTAATTCTAGTACCTGATGAAATCGATATGGTGATCATGGACTTGTTGTAATGAATTTTCGATTCCATTTCCTTACTCGGGAAATGTAAATGAAATTAGGAAAGAAACATGATGGTGAAGCGAATGTCTGTAGGGTTTATAGTCAAAATATCTGTTTAAAAGTTTCTCACAATTTTCTTTGATTTTTCATCACTGTATCTACATACAGTATCGGTCATATCAATATCACCCCATTTCAAAGTGGTATTGTTTGCCACTCATATTTACTTATTTATTTTTAAGAATTTTCAATTAAAACACAGTTCATTCCCTAACAAAACCCATATACACCCAAGTTTAAAACTTTGTAGAAAACTAAAAAAACTCATCAAATTTTTATTCAAATTTCAAAATTTTTTCTAATTAAATTTTAGCGTAATATGCAAGTTTCAAATGGCTAAAAATTACCGTCGATTTTTTTAAATTTTTTGCCAAAGGTGCTGCGGTTTTCTTTCATATAACGAATAAATACAATTTATTTGTCTATAACTAGGGTTCGAACGATACTATCGATATTGAGTAAGTATCGATACTGGGGGTATAAAAATGAGTACTTTAATATTCGATACCTTATTTGGTGATTTTACTCGATACTTAGCAAAGTACTCATAGTATCGAATACTTATTAAAACACACACTTTTTAAATTTTTTCTTCCATTGGCAACCCAATTTTCTTTGCTTATATGGATTACTATCATTCAAATTTGTCCATCACTTAAAATGTACTAAAATTGCGTGTAGTCGGTGGCATAACATAAACCATATAAGTTAAAGTTTAATGGCCTTATTCATACAAAATAAAGTAGGTTTAAAGAGCTTAATAAAATGGCATTTTCATACATTCTTCAGTTTATATACTGTGAGGACCAAATATCCCTGAGGAATTTGGCACACACAAATACCCGCCATCAAAACAACCAACAACACAAGTCATAGCAACACGAGTCATGGCAACACCCAACAGCACCGTCGCACAGTGTATCATTTCCATATTCTAGAAAAGATTAATTCCATTATTTTGTGTCGCCAAATTTGAAAACAACGTCAAGAATGTTTTTAGAAATGCCTGATAAATACGAAACAATAACAACTAAACAATTTTAATCAAAGTGTATGGCGGGACGGGGTTTGATTTGGAAAATTACCGAGCACAATAATATTTAAACTTTTATATTTGAAACTGAATCTCAATGTTTATTTTGTCGGTGTTATGTAATTTATGCAACAATTACTAAAATACCATTTTGGTCTTATTTGCTTGGGTATGTTCTTTTTAATGAATATACATTTTTGGGATTTTAGTAAACTAGGACTGAGTATTCCATGTTAAAGTAAAACGATGTTAACTTAAATTTATTTTTAGCAATTTATTAATTTCATTAGACCCGCAAACTCGTTATCCGCCACTATTCGATAAAGTTTGTATCTCAGTTTATTTGCCACTCCTCTTAGACTTTAAACAACATAATTTTAGCTGCTGGAAAGTGCAGGTTCTGATGAATTTTTTTTTGTTTCTGGCCTACTGGGAATTTCATTTTCTTCGAGTAATTTATTTGCATTTTATATCGACCGAGACAAGTTCTTATATTTTCGTTTTGAATAGAGAAAGCCTGATTCATTACATTTCCAGTGGTATCCCATTTTTGTAAATAGAGTAAGAAATATTGAACTTATAACGGAATTTTGTTGACCAACTTGACTTTTTTATCGATATTTTTCACGCCCATAATTAAAAAAAAAAATATATTTATTTTTAAGCCCATTTCTGTCAGTTTATAATTTCTTGTTATAGGGTAATCCTAAATATCAATTTTGGGCATTTTAGCCTTTGCAGTTAGTTAAATATTTCAGTTTTTGCATTTTTTAAAATTGCAGTTATATAATAGGGTGGCATGACAGTAACTATAAATTACCATTTTTTTGTAAAAAGCTTTGCCTATCTTATAACGTACCTTTGGGCAAAATTTCATTGATCTATCTTCAATAGATTTCGAATTACAGAATTAAAAGCAGCTAGATGGGTAAAATCTTACACTGTGCGTCGGTGCCATGACAACGCAACATCACACAGCAACATGTAGCTGCGCGACCACGCAACATCAAGCACACAGCCAGTGATGCCAGACATTCTCTGTTAAAAATCCCACGAAAAATGGGAAAAAATCCCTCAATTACCCACAGCTTAAAAATTTATCCCACGAAATTCCCAACGAATTTAAACATATACATGTTTCTGTAGTAAAGAAGTAAAATCCATTAAAATAATAATAATAATAATTGGCGCTTACACATATGTGCTTCTCCTCCAATTTGTGGCGTGCCCCTTGTCACACAGAGGGGAGGGACCTACAGTAGACTGGGTCGGTCCCCATACAAAAAAAAAAAGTTGCTAATGTCCGCCCCTAAATTTAAAGATTATGTTGAGAGGGTTCTGGAAAAATTTTTTTTTTTTTTTTTTAACCCTCCGA
>NW_023458561.1:11977979-11988725 GCF_013731165.1 Rhagoletis pomonella | reverse complement strand
TTTTTATAATAAAAGTTATAACCGTTTCGGTCCCTGAGCATTACCTTCTACGCCAAAATTTGGGCGACTCTGCCTGCATCACGCGTTCGAGATATGAAAGTATGACAATCCCTCGCTTATAACCAGCAAATCAAATGCAATATAATAATTTTAACTGTGAAACTTCTGCAGAATTTCAATAGATTTCCAACAGCAACATATCATAAAGATAGCATAAGGTTGCAATATTGCGATATTAATTACGTAGCTCGAATACACCCAAGTAATTCATGTACATACATACATATAAAAATAATTTTGCTAGCTCCTGCAAAACACAATGTCCATGATTTATCTGACACTCTTGAATAGGAAAATTTCCAGTCTATTCATATGTATCTTTCCTTGGTTACAATCACATTAAATAACTGAATCATGCGGTACATATCTATTTGCTACTTCCAAGCTGGATTGCATCATCTTCCGAATATTATATGGGCAAATCTAAAAAACAGGCACACTTTCAAATGAAAAAGGTTAATTTTATAATTTGCGGGCACACCTATGCTTTGTGTATGATTCTATTCGTAATCTCTTAATCTATATATATAAATGTGAATGTCTGTTTGTTTATTACCTTATAACTTTTGAACCACAGCACGGAATCGTATAAAACTTTGCACACTTATTTGTTTTTACCCCGGAAAAGTTATAGGTATGGTTTTATTTGCAACTATGGCGTCAATTTTGCGAGGCACCACCCATAGGCCTGCAACTTTTTAATGAGCTACAACTTCGGAACCATAAGTCGCATGAACTTGAAATTTGGTATGCGGATGTATCTATGGTAGGTGCTTATAGTAAAGAATATATAAATAACTTTTTATCGGCCATAACTTTGAACATAACCCATTTAATTTAGTCTTCTCGGAGATATTGCCTATTCAGATAACCTTAAAATCCAAAACATTATCTGTGTACAAAATTTCATCAAAATCGTTAGAGCCGTTTACGAGAACCCAATGGATATATATATATACTAGCTTATACCCGCGGGTTTCACCCCGCGCTTTTATACAAATATAAAAAATAATTTATTGATGTTAGATTTTATTTCTGTGCCCATTTCGTTATAGCTCGTTATTTTTTAAGCGAGTTAAGGTATTTAGGCCGTTTAAACCTATGAAATTATAAAATCCTTTCTGCGCGCTAGGCATACGAAAGAGATCAATCCCTCTAAGTTTACCTTACAATGGTTCCAGGTATACGACGCGTAAACATGTAACCTTCTTGGAGGTGCCACGGCGGGTTCTAATATTTCCAACTCAAATTTAGTAACCTGGCCTTGATAAAATACCACTTCTCATTACTGTAGCAAATGCCTCAAGAGAGCTTTAGATTATAAGGCCGAACCCGGCTCTCCCTTTTCCATTTAATGATTTTTTTTCTATCATTACGGCACTTATAAAATAAATCTCCTTAACAAATTTAAAATACTTCCAAAGATTTTCTA
Source organism: Rhagoletis pomonella (assembly GCF_013731165.1). Classification (NCBI taxonomy): domain Eukaryota; kingdom Metazoa; phylum Arthropoda; class Insecta; order Diptera; family Tephritidae; genus Rhagoletis; species Rhagoletis pomonella. Next base: position 11,987,233 of record NW_023458561.1, on the reverse strand, counting down.
TCCTTCCAGAGATATGTATTAAGAAATTTTTAGTATGTATGGGAGGCGACATGCCTCCTTTTTTAATAACTCACACTTTTTCTATGAGCAATTGAAACATTTTGTATACACAACTCCATACCAAGTTCCAATATTCTTCCACAAACACTTCCAGGGATATGTGGCAAGAAAAGGTCAATTTGCACAGAAAGTGCCAAGCCCCTTTTTCTTATAACCCTAATCTTCTTTCATGAATTTAGAATTGATTTTACATATCCCAGTATCAAGTCCAGTACTCTACCATGAACAACTCTAGAGATATGCAGTATAAAAGTAAATTTGTACGGGAGCTACCATGCCGCCTTTCCGAATAACGCAAATTTTTGAGTATGGAATTAATTTTGTATACACATCTCGGTGCCAAGTTCCCGTCCTCTGCAATAAACACCTCCAGAGATATGCAGCATACAAAAATAATCCACAAATTTTTCTCCATGAGTATGGTATTCGTTTCAGATACATACATACATATGTATTTCCATACCAACCTTGAGTACTTTACCCCAAACATTTGAAGGGATATGCAATATGAAACTTTCAGTCAGTATGGGAGGTGCTACGCCTCTTTTCCACAAACGTCCATTTTTCTCCGTCAATATGAACCTGATTTCATAAAGTGTTGGAAAACTGTTAATCTGATTAACGATTAAAAATTACCGAGTAAAATGTTAATCGCGTTTGACGATTAAAATTAATTAGTCGTTATCAACTGTACGATTAATGATAACATTTTTTGAATCGTTAATCGCTGGCTGCGATTACGTTTAATTAATTTAAAACATTAATCGTTAATCCAATTAAAAATAAAATCTGATTAACTTGTCTAGTTTGTCCGAGTTTGAAACCAAACACCAGTTATAGTAATTATTTTGTGTTTTGCGCTTATAAAAAGCACATAATATAAAAAAATCATAATTATTGTTATTAGTAATACATAAACTGGGAACTTTTACAATCCTAGTTTGTAAAACGTTTGTTGGTATATATCTTAATGAAAATGCACATCAAATTGCTTAGATGGATGAGAAACTTCCGACTTAGCCATTCCAGATTAACTTGCTTTGTATGCACAGGGAAATTCCAGCATAACTTAATTAATCACCAAACCTACTTGATCAAATTAAAAGTTAATGATTAAAAATTAATTTTTTAATCGCGGGCACGATTAACTATTTAGTCAGATTAAAATTAATCATGCCTAACTGTAATCAGATTGAATTTAATCGTATTAACTAACTGATTAAAACATCAATCGATTAATGCCATCATTGATTTCACATAGATATCACTATACCAAGTTTCAGTTCTCTCCCACAAATACTTCCAGAGATATGAATGTAATATGAAAATTCCAATTTGTATGGGAGGGGCCTTGAGTTATCGGACTTAGTTTCAATCTATGACCATCCTTCCGAAATCCGTAGTAAGTGTACTAAATTTCGTTCTGATCGGAAAACCGGTTAAGGAAGTAGCCTGTTTTTCATTCCAGGTCATAAACAATCTTTGAGCAAAATTTGATTTTCAAACAGTTGGCAATTCTTAAAAAAGTAACTTATTTTCCGGTCTAGGTCATAAGCTATCTGTGTGCAAACTTTCATGCAAATCAGTTCAGTCATTTACGCGTATTAATTTAATTAAACTTTCCTAATACGTGATAACTCTTAAAATAGTAGCCTATTTTCCAACATGGGTCATAAGCTATCTCTGTGCGAAATGTCATGAAATGGCAACTCTTCCAAAAAATTAGCCGATTTTCCACTGTAGGTTATAAGCTATCTGCTTGCAAAATTTCATGCAAATCCGTTCAGACTTTTCCGCGTATTTATTTAATTAAACTTTTTTAACAGGTGGTAACTCTTAAAAAAAGTAGCCTATTTTTCAACCTAGGTCATGAGCTATCTGTGTGAAAACTTCTATGCAAATCAGTTCACTCATTTCCGCGTATTAATTAAATTAAACATTTCTAACAGGAGGCAACTTTTAAAAAAAGTAGCCTACTTTCTAACCTAGGTCATAAGCTATCTGCTTGCAAAATTTCATGCAAATCCATTCAGTCGTTTCCGCATTAATTTAATGAAACTTTTTTAACAGGTGGCAACTCATAAGAAAAGTAGCCTATTTTCCACTGTAGGTCATAAGCTATCTGTGTGCAAAATTTCATGCAAATCCATTCAGTCGTTCCCTCATATTAAATAAAATAAACTTTTTTAACAGGTGGCAACTCTTAAAAAAATAGGTTATTAACCAATCTGGCCCTTAAGCTATCTGTGTACAAAATCTCATGCAAATCCGTTTAGTCGTTTCCGCGTGATGATTTTCCAAACATCCAAACATACAAACTTTCACATTTATAATATTAGTAAGATATAGTATATATATACAAGAATTGCTCGTTTAATGTAATAAGATAATAGATTGGCGCTTACACATATATTAGTGCTTGGCCGAGCTTCTCCTCCAAATTGTGGCGCGCGCCTTGATGTTGTCACAAAAAGGGGAGGACCTACAGTTTTACGCCGACTCCGAACGGTGATTGTATTTTTATGAGAAGCTGTTTTTCATGGCAGAAATACACTCGGAGGTTTGCCATTGTCTGTCGAGGGGCGACTGCTGTTAAGAAAAAACCTTTTTTCTATATTTTTGCGATGTTGCTTCGCCTAAGGGAAATTTTAGCTGTTGATAAAGATCGCACAAAGTGATATGCCACGGTTAGAAACACTCTTTGCTTGAGAGATGAGCGTTTGTATCAGTGGTAAACACCATACAAGACACTTGGTGACGGTTATTTTCGATCTCTGATTGTAAGTAATTTGACCAGGGAAGCCAACTCGGGGAAATTCCCCGATTTGCGGAATAGAGCTGTAAAACTATCGATAGTCATCCCATTCGATGTTTTCGCTAGTTTGCAATGAAACTATCGATACTATTGAGAGTATCGGACAATTTAAAATGCATTGACGAAGCTATTTATATATGGGGTATTCACAACGGTGTCGTAAGTGTCGTATTGTTGTATATCGTAAACTTTAAACGCTTTAAAAACATATTAAGGGGTTCGAAAAGTACCATAAAAGTTATATTATGAATTTTCGTAGTGTTGAAAAACAGTTGGTCGTGGTTTAAAATTCAATAAACGTTTATTTGAGCTTTTAATGTTTACGACATACAATAATACGACACTTACGATACCGTTGTGAATCCCTCAATAAACTTTTTAGTTTTGTTTAGTTCCTGAAGAATTAGCTAATTGTTATATAGCGATTTTCAGTAACTTTGTCCTTTCTCTTCGAAACAAAAATCTCCAAAATTTTACTAACCCTAGCTTATATCAATAGTTTCTTCTGTCGACGCAGAATCCCTAACACCGTATTATGGTTCCAATAAGATATTCAAACTAGTTTTTTCAAATTTAATTACACCCGACTAACATGATTCAAGTACTTTAAAGCAATTCTGGTTCATTCTCTTTTTTGTGTTTTCTATTTGCGAATTGAATTCGTTACTTGAACCGTGTAAAACCCGGTAATAGGTAAAAAAAAATAGTGATGTGTAAGCAAATCTAGGTAGCCAAATTCACATTTTCAAAAATAAAAAAAATGCATACTAAGTAGTACATATAATCTAAACAATATATATATTTCCTCAAACAAATACTATCGATAGTGGCCAACGACCATTCGATAGTGCACAAAAATATAACCATTCGATAGTATCGATAGTACCATCGATAGTTTTACAGCTCTGCGTTATAAGGACTCGTAGTTACAAAAATACTAGCTTATACCCGCGGGTTTCACCCCGCGCTTTTATACAAATAGGAAAAATAATTTAATGATGTTAGATTTTATTTCTGTGCCCATTTCGTTATAGCTCGTTATTTTCTAAGCGAGTTAAGGTATTTAGGCCGTTTAAAACTATCAAATTATAAACTCTCCTCTCTCCTCCCTCTAAGTTTACCTTAAAATGTTTCCAGGTATACGACGCGCGAACGTGAAACCTTCTTGGAGGTGCCAAGGCGAGTTAATATTTCAAACTCAAATTTAGTAACCTGGCCTTGATAAAATACCACTTCTCATTACTGTAGCAACTGCCTCAAGAGAGCTTTATATTATAAGGTGGAACCCGGCTCTCCCTTTTCCATTTAATGAAATTTATTCTGTCTTCCACAAACACTTCCAGGGATATGTGGCAAGAAAAAGTAGTAGAAGTGCCACGCCCCTTTTTCTTATAACCCTAATCTTCTTCCATGAATTTAGAATTGATTTTACATACCCCAGTACCAAATCCCAGTACTCTACCATGAACACCTCTAGAGATAAGCAGTATAAAACAGTAAATTTGTACGGCAGGAACCATGTCCCCTTTTCGAATAACACAAATTCTTCTCTATGAGTATGGAATTAATTTTGTATACACATCTCGGTGCCAAGTTCTAGTCCTCTGCAATAAACACCTCCAGAGATATGCAGCATAGAAAAATCAATTTGCATGGGAGTTGCCACACCACCTTTTCCAATAACTCTCATTTTTCTCCATCGTTTCACATACATACATGCATACATATGTATTTTCATACCAAGCTTGAGTGCTTTACCCCAAACATTTGAAGAGATATGCAATATGAAACTTTCAGTCAGTATGGGAGGTGCTACGCCTCTTTTCCAAAAACGTCCATTTTTCTCCGTGAATATGAACATGATTTCACACAGTGTTGGCAAACTGTTAATCTGATTAACGATTAAAAATTAACGATTAAAATGTTAATCGCGTTTGACGATTAAAATTAATTAGACGTAATCAACTGTACGATTAATGATAACATTTTTTTAGTCGTTAATCGCTGGCTGCGATTACGTTTAATTAATTTAAAACAATAATCGTTAATCCAATTAAAAATAAAATCTGATTAATTGGTATAGTTTGTCCGAGTTTGAAACCAAACACCAGTTATAGTAATTATTTTGTGTTTTACGCTTATAAAAAGCACGTAATATAAAAAAATAATAATTATTGTTATTAGTAATACATAAACTGGGAACTTTTACAAACCTAGTTTGTAAAACGTTTGTTGGTATACATATATCTTAATGCAAATGCACACCAAATTGCTTAGATTGATGAGGAAACCCGAAGTAGCCATACCGGATTAACTTGCTTTGTGTGCACAGGGAAATTCCAGCATAACTTAATTAATAACCAAACCTACTTGATCAAATTAAGAGTTAATGATTAAAAATTAATTTTTTAATCGCGTTACGATTAACTGTTTAGTCAGATTAAAATTAATCATGATTAACTGTTTGAATTTAATCGAATTAACTAACTGATTCAAACATCAATCGATTAATGCCATCATTGATTTCACATACATATCACTATACCAAGTTTCAGTTCTCTCTCACAAATACTTCCAGAGATATGTATGTAATATGAAAATTCCAATTTGTATGGGAGGGGCCTTGAGTTATCGGACTTAATTTCAGTCTAAGATCATCCTTCCGAAATCCGTAGTAAGTGTACTAAAATTCGTTCTGATCGGAAAACCGGTTAAGGAAGTAGCCTATTTTTCAATCCAGGTCATAAACCATCTTTGAGCAAAATTTTTCCAGTCTAGGTCGTAAGCTATCTGTGTGCAAACTTTAATGCAAATCAGTTCAGTCATTTACGCGTATTAATTTAATAAAACTCTCCTAATACGTGATAACTCTTAAAATAGTAGCCTATTTTCTTACATAGGTCATAAGGTATCTGTGTGCGAAATGTCATGCAAATCTGTTCAGTCGTTTCCGCGTATTAATTTAATTAAAACTTTTTTAACAGGTGGCAACTCTTCCAAAAAATTTGCCTAATTTCCACTGTAGGTAATAAGCTATCTGCTTGCAAAATTTCATGCAAATCCGTTCAGACTTTTCCGCGTATTAATTTAATTAAACTTTTTTAGCAGGTGGTAACTCTTAAAAAAAGTAGCCCATTTTTTCAACCTAGCTCATAAGCTATCTGTGTGAAAACTTACATGCAAATCCGTTCACTCATTTCCGCGTATTAATTAAACTAAACATTTCTAACAGGTGGCAGCTCTTAAAAAGTAGCCTACTTTCTAACCTAGGTCATAAGCTATCTGTGTGCAAAATTTCATGCAAATCCGTTTAGTCGTTTCCGCGTATTAATTTAATTAAACTTTTTTAACAGGTGGCAACTCATTCAAAAAAATTAGCCTATTTTCCACTGTAGGTCATAAGCTATCTGCTTGCAAAATTGCATGCAAATCCATTCAGTCGTTTCCGCGTATTAATTTAATGAAACTTTTTTAACAGGTGGCAACTCTTAAGAAAAGTACCCTGTTTTCCAATCTAGGCCATAAGCTATCCGTATGCAAATTTTCATGCAAATCCATTCAGTCGTTCCCGCATATTAAATAAATTAAACTTTTTTAACAGGTGGCAACTCTTAAAGAAATAGCCTATTAACCAATCTGGCCCATAAGCTATCTGCGTACAAAATTTCATCCAAATCCGTTCAGTCGTTTCCGCGTGATGATTTCCCAAACATCCAAACATACAAACTTTCACATTTATAATATTAGTAAGATTAACCAATCTGGCCCATAAGCTATCTGCGTACAAAATTTCATGCAAATCCGTTCAGTCGTTTCCGCGTGATGATTTCCCAAACATCCAAACATACAAACTTTCACATTTATAATATTAGTAAGATTTAGAGCGTTTCGACGTGTTTTCTAAATGTGCCTTCTATTAAGATGTTTTTGCAATAAAAATTGCGCTCAAGGTCGCAGAATACTTTATCTTTAAAAGTTGGTTTATTTTATTAATTTTTTATAGAATACAATACATACTTAAAAAGTTTTTAAAATGAAATGATTCAAAATTTATACGCGGTCAACCGAAAATTTTGAAAATTGTGAGGAGAGTTCCACTCAGAAAAAAGCATTTCCTTAAAACAAGAAAACAGCATCCTTATTTTAGAGTTACTCTTTTTTCCTTAATATTACGAAAAATTTACTCAATTTGAAAAGTTTTTCCTTAATTCAGGTTCATGCTAAGAATAGGGCGACATTAATTTGAGGAAGTAAATTTACTCAATATAAGTAATAATGAGTGTATACACACTTTTCGTTACTTGCCATTTAGTTATTTTTTAAAGCACACTTTAGTTACCAACTTCATATGAAGTTTTCACATAAGTACTAATTGCACATAAAATTTCAATCTAGTATATGTGGTGCTTCAAAAGTTATGCCGTAATTAATTTTCCACCTCATAAAAATTACATAAACAAGTAAAGAAGTATAAGTTCGGGCGAAACCGAACATTATATACCCGGCGCACATATTAAATATCGTTTCTTCACATTTCAGTAAACTGCATGATAAGCAAGAGTATTTTTCCAAACATTTCGATAATATACTATGATTTATTGAAATATTTGGACCAAATTTGGTGGAAATCGGTAAGGTGGTTATCAATATACACTTACGTAGTAAGTAATCAATCATCTTGTGTCTTGTTAAGTGATTGTTGTAAGTTAGCGTCTTACTCGGAGTTTTCGTATTTCTGAAATGTACCGTTATATGGTAAGTGGCGGTAATTTTAGTCCGATTTCAAAAACTTTCAGCATATTGCTTTTTCACGCCAAGGTTGATAAATGTGCCGAGTTTGGTAGAAATTGGTAAACCGGTTACTGAGATACACATATGTAGGCATAAGTGGGCGGTGCCACGCTCATTTTCCAAAAATTTCCCTAATTATAATTTTCTGCTAAGAGGTTATTGCATATATCGATTTTGAGTAAATTAGCTTAAATAGTTACTTATTTATCGCAGTTTTCGTATTTCTGTAAATTACCGTTATATGTGAGGTGGGCGTGGTTCTTGTCGGATTTCAAAATTTTCAACAGGTTTCTTAGTCAAGCCCTAAGTAATGTTCTCAGCGGTGGTGTTGGTGGGGATTGGTAAAGGGACTACAGAGATACAGCTTTTTATCATAAGTGGGCGGGGCCACGCCCATTTTCCAAAAATTTCATAACTGTCTTATTTTATGCCAAATTTCTACTTCGCATACCAACTTTCAACAATTTGGATCCAGTATTTGCGGAAATATCGTATTTTTGCATATTTCGAAAATGGCGTTATATGGGAGGTGGGCGTGGTTATTGTCCGATTCTGCCCATTTTCAATCCCAACCTACCTTGGATAAAGGGAAACCTACTTACCAAATTTTGTTGACATATCTAAATTTTTTCTCGAGTTATCGTGTTCACGGACAGACAGACGGAAGATGTGCAATAAAGTTTTTTATTTTTGAAAAGGGTTGCCACCCTTAAATGAATTAGATATTACAATATGGGTATCAATTGAACTAGTTTTGAAAATACTTTACCTCTAAATGACACGTAGAAGGGTTGCCACATATTTACAAATTCAAATTCACTTTTATTAAGGGAATAAGGTAACTGAAATATATATATCAATATGAGTATCAGACAAATGAAAAAATTTGACATATTTATTAAGAAATAAGTCGAGAGTAAAAACATTTCTGAAATTTAAGAGTTCAGTAATTAAAGAGGAATGTAATCAGAACAACACACTGATTGACAATGTATGTATTTGTAATAAAACACCAAATACGACTTTACAAGCATGTGGAAACCCTATTCGTAATATTTTTAAGCTAAAACCTTCTTAAACCTCGTTCGTCTGACTCCCTTATGGCGATACCTATCTATTTCAATTACCTAATTCCTTTAATTCAAGTGGAACTGGATTTTTTAAACAGGTGGCAACTCTCTACATGTAGCTAATACACATTTTGATTTATACCCATCTCTTAATAATTCACTTAACTTATAAAAAAATTTTAATCTAATATTTTAACAATTTAATTTTTTAACAGGTGGCAACTCTTTAAGAAAAAATAAACCTTCTATTGTCCACAGGTCAAGCTTTTTAATCTAACACTTCACTTTTGAAAAAGGAACGAATCGTGCAGATCTCAAGGCACTGACAAAAAATGGAAAAATTATTTTATGCATTAGCGAAAAACGCATTACTTCAGAAAGTGAAAAAAATGAGCTGATTTTTATTTCTTCTTTTGAAAGCTAAAAGCCCGTTCTATTTGATAAAATAATAAAAAATTACCTTTTTTACATATATTTTTTATTCGTTCCATTAAAATTTAGCATTTTTTGAAATTTGG
>NW_023458561.1:11960329-11962979 GCF_013731165.1 Rhagoletis pomonella | reverse complement strand
AGTGTCCTCATGTCATCTCATTATTTCACAATGTAGTTTTCTATATCGGATACGATGATTCTGAATTACAGACACTGAAATTACACATTTCGATGTGGTATTTAATACTTATTGTCTTTGTCCATTTAACAGCAAATGGAATTTACTTTAGGACCCATGGGCCGTAAAATTTTTCTAGCAACACATATTATTTTCACATGAAATTTTGACACACCCAAAATTTAAGTATAAAATAAATAGATAAAAATAGATAGATTTTCAATCAAACTGATTTGTGTAGTCCAGGGGCGCCTTTAGTAAATGTTTGGAGGCTGTTTTAATATATCCTATCTTATTATATCTTTCTTAGCTTTTTTACATTCTGAGAAGCTGAGAGAATGAAGTCTAATATTCTTTTTTAGTCAACTATGATATTTGATTTCATTTTTTGCAATCACAAATTATCACAAGAACGGTTATAGGCTAAAACTAAACCTATATCTAAAGGGCGTGTGGAACCTCCCATACAAATCGAATTTTTCATAGTGCATATCTCTGAAAGTATTTGTGGTAGAGTCCTGGAACTTTGTATGGATATATGTATATGAAGTCAATCTCAAGCTCACGGAAAAATGTGGATTTATTGGAAAATGCGGCGTGCCCCCGTAGAACTTGGAATAGAGGTAAATGAAACCAATCCCAAACCTATGAAAAATGGGGGTATATGAAAACGATCTCGTAGCCATTGAAAAGAGCTAGCGGTATAAACCAAATAAACTATAATTCTTGTGACGCATAGATACCTCTGGGAGCATTTACCTAGAATACTGAGATGAGGTATTTTTCCAACGGAAATATGTACAGAAAAACGGGCGCGACTCCTTCTGGAAAGTAAAATGATCACAGGGTGTATCCCGAGAACCATTTTAAGTTAAACCTTCAGGGATTACATTCTTGCCAAGACCCATAGACGTAAGCTGAAATTGCGTCGCAAGTTTTATGATCGGCTTAGGTAAGGTTTAACCACTTAACCCCCCTTTGTTTTCGTCGCTACTGGATTCTATAAACTGTCAGCTTTCACACAATTTAAAATGTACATGGAAGAACAAAATATTTTTAAATCGACAAAAAAATTATATGAAAATTTGAAGGATTTTAGATATTGGGTATGGTAGCACGAAATGTCACAATCTGCTTAATTGTCAGGTTGTTAATATGGCGACGAAAAAGTGACAATGGAACTACCTTGTTTTTTGTATCATGCGAATACTTATGAAGTTTTTTCTTTCAAAATGTTATCATTTAACATAATGTTAAGAAAATTCATAAATTTTATTTTCATTGTCGAATTTGATTCATTGAAGAAAGGGGGCTTATTTTATTGTTTCGCGCAACTAGGGTTTAGCTAACATTTTGCATTGTGTATTATTTGAACTCTCGTTCGTGTGATCCGCAGAAAAATTATCTTAAAGAAGTGAGTAAAATATAAAAGAAAAATGTTTTAATTATAAACGAATATTGATAAAAATTACACAGGTTTACAAAAAAAGTGTATGCATATTAAACCAAACCCTATGTTATTCGACAGGCTGAATGCGAATCCGAGGTCCGTTAGCCTCTATCACGTCAGGTTCGTGGTCAGTTGAACGTCAAGCAGGGAAAAATGCATTGAATAAACCTGAAAATTCATATATGTGGGTTTTAGAACCCGAATCAGAGGTTCGTTAACCTCCATGGTGTCAGGTTCGAGGTCAGTTGAGGGTCAAATAGGACAAAAAATTTATTCAATTAAAATAACGGTTTTTTTTTGTTTTAGTTGTCGCTGAATTCGAATATGGGGGTCCCTTGATTCCTCAAGGTTATCTATACGAATTTATTGAACTTCCAGGTTTATTCAATGAATTTTTCCCTACTTGGCCTTCAACTGACCACAAATTGACGTGGTGGAGGCTGACGGGTTTCGGATTCGCATTCAGCGTGTCAAATAACATAGGGATATATAGGTTTGGTTTAATATGCATACACTTTTTTTCTAAACCTGTGTTATTAATCTAACACCATTAAATTTAGCATCAGCAATGGAAACTGAAACGCCTACCATCCAAAATCCCACCAATGCGCAAATTAAAACAAAAATTGCAAACGGAGAATATAAATTGGTACAAAGGCAAGGTAGAAGCAGGGTGTGGGAGTTTTACGCAGGAATTCAAAATGAAGACGGACAAGAAATCGACAATATAGTGGCATGCAAAAGGTGTAACAGCGTTCTAAAACTCAACGACAAAAGCACGTCAAATTTGTTGAAGCACAAATGCTATCTCATTTCTAGTTCAGATAGAGATAGACATGTAGAAATACAAGTAGATAACGAGTCCAAAAAAAAATGTGTACGCGTTGTAACACAGTGGGCAATTGAGAACTGCAGATCTTTTAAAATTATATCTGATTCGGGACTGCATAAATTCGCATCATTTTTGATCGCAGTTGGTGCAAAATATGGTGAACACGTCAATTTGGAGCATTTGTTGCCTCACCCAACAACACTGTCCCGAAATGTAAAAAAACTTTATGATAAACATTTTAGTCAGGTAAAAAGGGAACTTAGTGAGGTTAACAACAAAGGGTTAGGGATAACCACGGATTTATGGACAGATACCTATCTGAAAAAAAA
>NW_023458561.1:11935841-11960229 GCF_013731165.1 Rhagoletis pomonella | reverse complement strand
TAAATATAAATATAAATATAAATATAAATATAAATATAAATATAAATATAAAAATAAATATAAATACACAAATACAAATAAAAATATAAATATAAATACACAAATACAAGTAAAAATATATGAATTTAATACGTATGTTTAAAATTTTTTTACAGGTATCAACATTAAAATGAAAGTATTGAAAATTGTGCAAGACTTCAGTTGCGAACTTAATGACAAAGTTATTATCGTAACTGACAGAGGCACCAATATGGTGTCAGCGTTTTGTTCAAGCAACCATATTTTTTGCATAAACCATTTGTTAAATAATACAGTGGAAAAATCAACGAAAGAAACGCCAGAAGTCTTTGAACTCAGCAAAATATGTACTAAACTCGTTAAATATTTTAAGAAATCAGGAATTAATTCGAAGCTGCATTCTACATTAAAAAGTTTTTCCCCAACTCGTTGGAACACCATATTTTATCTTATGAGTTCAATTGAAAAGAATTGGGGTGATATAACATCAATTCTTCAGCAAAATAACGAAATGCACAGAATCCACAATCTTAATTTGAGTTACTTGAAGGCCATTGTAAAGATTTTGAGTGCATTTGAAGAAACCTCTAAAAAATTAGAGGGTGAAAACTATGCAACAATGCACTGGGTACTAATATATGTTCATCGTTTAAAAAAAAATGTGTACTATTAATAACGAGGACACTGATATCATTAAACGTTTTAAAGAAAAATTGAGCCACTACTTAAGTGCGATTGTTGAAAAAAATATTAACATTTTGCATAAAATAGCATTTTTCCTTTTTCCACCAACAAACAAATTAAAACAATTCTCTGAAGAAGAAAAAATTATGATAAAAAGTGAACTAAAAATAATAATGGGAAAATTTTTAAACAACTCAGAGACCACATTATTAAATAACAGCGACAGAGTTGAAAATGAAGTCCACAAATACCAGATCATGGAAGTACACTTTAATGATAGTTTTGACGTTCTGCAGTGGTGGAATATGCATAGAATACAGTTACCCATTTTATATAAAGAGAGTTGTCATCTGTTAGGTACCCCTGCAAGTAGCGCTCCATCAGAGCGAATTTTTTCTTTAGCCAGAAATTTAATTTCAGAAAAAATGAGTACTATCGGGATAAATTCAATAATTGTCGACCAAATCATGTTCTTGAATTATAATATTGGGGAAAATAATCAATTATCAATGAAGTTGAAAGCTTGATTGAATAGTTGAAGTACAAATAGCCTAAGTTTTTTTTATTTAGAAAAAAGTATGTACATACAACCTTAGTCAATAGTATTAGGCACCCAATAACAACCAAAAAAGAACTCCAATAGACATACATATATACAATGACTTTTTTTCGTTTTCCAAACTGAAGTATGTGTTATTTATTAGTAAATTATTACAATATTAAGAAATTAATAACAAAATCATAAATATTTGAACAGTCCACACTTTAAATTAATTCAAAGATTAACCGTTATCAAAATTTGAACTTTTTAATCAGTTTATAAAACTTTTAGGGTTCTATACTTGTGGTAAATTGCAGTAAAATAAAGTTGTTGCTAGTGGTACAATAAGTACACTTGCAAAAACAATCAGACATTTATCCAAATACAATTATACAAGAATTAACCTATTATTAAAAATCAACACGAATTCTTAGACGCAGCAAATATGGACTTTATTTCACTACAATTTATTGGGGTATAAAACCCTAAAAGTTTTATAAACTGATTCAAAAATTAAAATTTTGATAAGGGTTAATCTACGTCCTTTCGATTAAATTAAATTGTTCAAATATTAATGACTTTGTTATTAATTTCTTAATATTTTAATAATTTACTAATAAATAACCCATACTTCACTTTGGAAAACGAAAAAAAGTAATTGTATATACATATTGGAGTTCCTTTTTTGAGTGTTCCTTGGTGCCTAATACTATATAGTGCTCAGCTTCCCGATCGAACGACAGTATTAAATAGTAAATATGATATTATAATGACATAATTACACCAAAAATTTGTTTAATGACATTCACTTTACATATAAAAAAAATTTCAAAACCAACTTTGTGTGTGATTCTAGCAATCGATCGAAAGTTGTATTATCTATTTTTAATTTCCTATGAACTATGCATATATAAATAATTTAGTTCCTTAAAGATGTACTTTCCCTTAAAAACTATAAATAATTAACCTGTCATTACTTATTGAAAATGTATTACTTATCATTTTGTATATGAAAGCAGACACTTTAAATAAATTTATATATGTACATAATACTTATATTATCAATAAACTGAATTTTGTTCTAATTATTAAAACGAAACGTCTCCTTTTATTTCACCGGAAATATTAGTGCGATTCATGAGACGACGCAATATGACATTTTTGCCGAAATTATTTTTTGCAACATCATTTGTATTTGACTTTTGCTAGTGTGCAACGATCCCTCTTTCTCCCGGTATATCACATGCCGATTCATGTGCATCCTTTCTAGCACAGAATCGTTTTTAGCTGCAACAACAGCAGTTAGTGGACGATATTTATCTTTGTATAGGCGGTGGCACGCCCCCTTTTCCAATAACGTAATTTTCCCTTCGAAACTTTGGGTTTGTCTTCATATATCACTCAACCAAATTCCAAAGCTCTACCGCAAATACGCACGCGCCCTTGATATATCGAATTTGTTATTGGCCTATGACCATCCTTGGAAGGTGAAGCAGTTTGGTAAAAAATTACGTTTCTTCTTTAACAGGTCATCCGCAGATAACCCATATGGAATGCTTATTCATCTCATATTTTAAAACGCTCCTTCGAGGTGTTGCTGTGGGAGTCCCTTTTGTCTCTCGCTCGGCATTGGGCTAGCTGGGTATTAGCCTTGATAATTCCCTACATTGTTTTTCCATGTCTGTTAACATTATGTAGTATTTATTAAACGAAAACTTCCAAAAATACTCAAAAAATACTTGTGAAGGAACATATATTTTGTGGAAGTTTAGCACCATAGTACTGCTTGTTTATGTTTTTCTTTTTTTCGGAACATATTTTGTTTGAGTACTTTTTTCATGTATACAGTGCTCAAAATTTTCACTTCTCTTCCTTCCATGCCCTCTTTGTTAAAGTATGAGTAGTTTACATATTTGAAAAAAACTTCACAGTGAAGCAAACTGAATTCCGATGCAGACCTTTACTTTGTAATAATGGTGCGCATAAAAGATACAGCAATTTCCATTATCAAGTTACATACCTGATGCGATGATAGTGCGAATTAGAATTCCATTTTAAAATAACCGGATGACAGTACAAATGAAAATTGCAAAGATTGATTTCGCGTGTTATTATTCGTTATAATAGTTTTAAAATCAATTGAATTTAAGACTAAAACATTGAAAATAAAATTATAGTTTAAAAAACTACAAACTCACTTTTATTACAATGTGAACTAAAAAGTAAGAAATAATTTATAGAAGCACATATTTCGTTTAAGAAGAATAGGAAGTTCCCTAACTTGATTTAATTCAACTTTTAAAACCAACCTAAAATAGGATTAAAGTAATTGACAATAAAATTAATTTTTCCGGGAAAAAAAGCTTGGGATGCTTCTTAAATTTTATAGTCCTGCTATTGACAATATTAAATATTACTAAACTGATAATAAAAAGTTTAAAGCAACTGATTTCAAGCACCCCACGTTTTATTTTCCGGTAAAACTAATTTTATTACTTTAATCCTATTTTAGGTTGGTTTTAAAAGTTTAATTAAATCAAGTTAGGGAACTTTCTATTTCTCTTAAACGAAATATGTACTTCGACAAATAATTTTTTAATTTTTAGTTCACATTGTAATAAAAGTGAGTTTGTAGTTTTTTAAACTATAATTTTATTATATCATCCTTCACTTTATTGACTGACTTCAACTTCAGTGTAAATTAAACAAAGCAAAACATGATTTTTATGCAATGAAAGCTTCCACAGAAAGTAACGGTAGAAACGAATTTTTGGGTAATCATTCTATTTTTCAGCTGACTACGGTGAAGCATTCTACTTTGCATTCGCTGTAATGAATCAAAGCAGCGAAATTAATAAAATATTGTAGAATATTTTACTATGCATAACCTGCAATGCCTAAAAGAAGCGAAAAAATTAGAAGACATTATAAGGCAACGCGTTCTAGAGCACGTTACCACTATAAGCGATTACCGATGTTTTGCTGGTAATTAAGTAAAAGACGTTATTTGACCAAATATATGAATCGATCTTGGGAGATCGATTTATTTTTTGCCGATTTCTTCCAGCATCGATTATTTTTATTTGGATTCGAATCGATTCAAAATTCGATTTTTTTTATTTCGATCTGGCATTCTTACTATGACTAAACAAAACTTTCGTCGGCATTCTATGGGGGTTGATGATTTCATTCGATGCTTAGGAAAAATTTATGTTCTAGCCGATAAATCGAATTGCATCGATGCAATATTTCGATGTATCACAACGAAAAAAAACATCAATGTGTTTTTTTCACATCCCTTCCTAAAATGCTTAATTTGCTCTTAATACTTGTCATCTTCATTTCAAAACCAAATGCACTATCTTTAGTAAAAAAAAAATTGCATATATGTTTTACGCAAATTATTACTCATCATTAAGTACCAAATTAAACAAAATGCAAATTTAGGCAAAAACCGCAAACCGCGATGAAAGGACTTATTTACATATCGCACACCGTCTTCAAAAGAGGCACAACTAAAAAAAAAATTGGCATAAATCAATTGGTAGGACTTTTCTGGCTCAGCGAATAAAAGCCTAACGAACTAACGCCTAATTTTTCGAAATGAAAGAATGCCTAAAAAAGAACGCATAACAAGAAAGTGAAAGAACGTCTAACTTTAAAAATGAAGGAAAGCCTAATTTTAAAAATGAAAGAAAGTCTTAATTGTTAGGGTTTCTTTCATTATGAAATAACGCCCAATGAAAGAAGGCCTAACAATCCGAATTAAAATTCTTAGAACTTTAAGAAAATATATTTTGGAAGGAAAAAAAACGTATTTTTAAGTTATATTGAACTATAAGTTATGTAAATACAGTTAAATTTTCAACAACTATAGCTCTACATAGAGGGCATTTCAGAAAGTTTTCAGCTGCGCTAACTTTTAGCTCATTATGACAGTTCGAGCAAATTTTTAAATGCCGACATGGCAAAAATAATATATTTGGCTTTGAAACCAAACACAACACACATCGCACTATTACTTTCGCCAAAATAATTATTTGCTATGTTTGCATCAACAGTCTCGTCGCCATCATTATTTTCATCCTCGCTATCATCATCATCCTCGTTATCACTGTCATAAGGAAGTCCATTGGTTTCAAATATGTCTTCATCTGGTCCTAGGTCAACACAAATTTTATTTTTTCCGAAAACCATTGATGAATACAAATACGCAAGAATTATTTACACCATTCATGATTTATTATGAAAAGCAATGGTTGCGAAAGGTAAGTTCCCTTTTACAAAATGTTAAAATGAAGGTATTAGTTTTGCCTTTTACAAAATGCAAACACCACCTTGTAAACATTCCGTAAAAGGCAAACAATCAAAAATGAATAAATACCTAATTAGGCGTTTCTTCATTTTTGATTGTTAGGCTTTCTTTCATTATGACGAAGCACCTAACAATTTTAATGAAGAAATGCCTAAAATGTTAGATATTCTTTCATTATGAACAACCGCCTAATTCCTATATGAAATATTTAGGCAATATTTCATTTTTTTTTTAGGCGTTAGTTCGTTAGGCCTTTATTCGCTGAGCCGACGTTTCTCAAATTAGTGCAAATGTTTCTTCATGATTATATCTCTAACTAGAAAATTACTGTTATACCTGTTCTTCTATTAATTGAGTTGAATCTGTACGATCCACAAGCAGTTATATTTCCGCATCTGATTTTGGAATTGTGCCTCTTTTGAAGACAGTGTGCGATATGTATATTGGGACAATCCATGGCAAGTGTTATATCTTGTCTATGTCACAATTTTGCGGTCAAAGTAATGAAATATGCGCATCTGAATGCAAGGAAGGGAAATTATTTTTATTTGGATATTCTTCGTATAAATTTTTTTGTTATAAATAATTTCACAACACATTTTCTTTACAAAACTTAATAATGCAATCGATTTTATGTATTTTAGTGACATCGCCGGCTTTTACAATTTCCGTTCGCCTGTGTTCCTGGTTCAGAATCCAGAGTGTATTAAAAAAATGACTGTGAAGGACTTCGACCACTTCGTAAACCATACACCTTTTTTCAGTGGTGATGATGACCCACTCATTAATGGTATGTTGACCGTCATGAAGGATCAACGCTGGAGGAATATGCGTAACACACTTTCCCCAATTTTCACCACCTCAAAAATGCGTGCCATGTTCTGTTTGATGAACGAATGCTTCAACGAGAGCTTGGACCGTTTAAGAGAGAATACTAAAGGCGGCAAAACTATTGATTTGGAACTAAAAGGATGGTTCACTCGACTATCAAATGACATTATCGCCTCAACAGCTTTTGGACTAAAGGTCAATTCTTATGAGAATCAGAACAATGAATTCTACACCATCGGGCTGTCAGTTTCAAATTTCCGCGGCAAGCAAATGATAAAGTTCTTTATTGCAACTACTTTACCAATAATTAAGAAAGTAAGTTCTATGTCTGTATACTACGTAGGATTGAATCAAATTTTTAGGGAAAATTTTTAATTATATTTTTAGATTCTGGGATATAGAATATTTGACGAAGAAAAAACCGATTACTTCAAACGACTTGTTATAGATACGATGAAATATCGTAAAGAGCACAAAATACACAGACCTGATATGATCCAACTATTAATCGAAGCTAAAGAGGAGTCTGATCAAAAATGGTCAGACGATGACATAGTTGCTCAGTGTTTCATTTTCTTCTTCGCTGCTTTTGAAAACAATGCCAACTTCTTGTCAGTAATTAGCCACGAGCTGATGGAAAATCCAGATGTACAGCAGCGTTTGTATGAAGAAGCAATTGAAGTGCGTGACGAACTAAATGGAAAACCATTAACCTATGATGCTATGGTGAAGATGAAATACATGGACATGGTCACTTCGGAAACATTACGAAAATGGTCTCTTGCCGGAATGACGGATCGTTTATGTTCGAAGGATTATGATCTCACGGATGATGATGGAAACTTGATATTCAAATTTAAGGCCGGCGACTATGTGTGGTTTCCCATAATTGGAATGCATAACGACGAAAGATACTTTGAAGACCCTGATTCTTTTAATCCTGAACGATTCAGCGATGCTAACAAAGACAACATCAAGCCTTTCACCTATTTGCCTTTCGGTGTGGGACCACGTATGTGCATTGGTAAGTTAGAATGCATTTTTGAATTTAATAAATATTATAATTAACTTTATGTATTAGGTAATCGATACGCACTCATGCAAGCCAAAGCTATGATGTATTATTTGATTTTGGACTTCAAGTTCGAGCGATCTCCAAAAACTGTGAAGAACATTATGGACGATATTCGCGGATTCCAAATCAATCCAACTGGAGGATTCTGGATACGCCTCGTGCCGCGCAAATAGTTTTGATTTTTTATCACATATCTAAACTGATCATGGTGGAATAATAACAAGGTGTTGTCAGTAGCGACGTGTTTGTTGTAATTTTGACAAGATCGGCATGCTTATTTTCAGTGCTTCCGATCTTAATTTTTATACTACTATACGTTGGGAAATAGTATCTAAAATACTCCATTTTAGTATTTCGTTTTATAGCGATTTTTAAAGAACTTGGTGTTTTCAGAACGATATTAATATTTAAAATTGCTGGATTTGTATTATTTTTGTCCTCAAAATATAAGATATAAAAGATATCGTGGTTATCAATGGAAAAATACGTACACAAAAATCGTATGGAAAGGCGATTTTTTTATATTAAATATCTTTTGCTGCATTGTCATAATATCGAGCCAAATGGACTACTGATACACTAGAATAGAGCGGCAGCACGGTTAGATTACGATTTCGCTTATATTATCGGTATTTATGTGTTTTAATCTATTTAAAAAATCATATACAGTCTTATAGGAAATTTCTTTATTTTACGGCCTTTACTTTTTCATAACTTACAATATATGTCCAAGCTGTGTGGAGCTAACGATACAAACATATATTCAGGCTTATAAGCTTGTAACTATACATTTTCCTACATTTAATTTGAAACAGTATGCACAAACGGATTAAAAGTAATAAATAATTAGTACCTTTTCTACTACTTTAAAATGCGTGACCGGAATAGACCTGCCGAAAAAGTGAGGTTAAGTTACTGACAACACCTATGTAAACTGATAATTAATGCTGACTTCATGTGATCGGTTCTGCTAGTATAGGAAAATTATAATTATCTATTCTGATAAACAAAAAATTTTCAGGTAAAAGTGTCACCGTTTTTGAAATATTAAAATTTTTTTGAATAAAAAAAAATCGTGCCTTTTCATGTATTTTCTTTAACTGCATCTACAGGCTATACTTAGTAAATTTTTTATGTAAAATACTTCCAGATAGTTGCTTCTCCATACTCAAATGCAATGTATATAAATATATTAAGGGCGACAGGTAATAAGGTCAATGGAAATAAGGTCAATTGAGTTTATTTCCCACCCTGGTGCGAAACAAAGTCAATTGACATTATTACCTTTTCAGAAGCGAAATAAAGTCATCAAATATTTGGAAAAAAAGTCATTGACGCTATTTCCTCATTCAAATGGAAATAGCGTCAACAATGCTTAAAGTACGTCGATTCATAGAAAAAAATGTTGTTCTTACAATAAACATTGCCCCGTAAGTGTTGTTTTTTAATATATGAAAAAGGTTATTTCCAAATCCTCAGTGTTGTGATATTAATCCAAACACAATCATGAACTATCACCAATTGATTTTTTTAAACAAATTTAAATTACGAATATGTAAAAACGCGATGCGAAAAACTAAACGCCTGCGCACAGCTGAAATACGAGAAATATTTGAAGAAAGGGTGTAGAAATGATCTATAACTTGCAAAACATGTTTCGTTTCCACAAAAATAAAGCGAACACTATTAAATTGAAGAAACAGTCCATGTCCAAAAACACCGGAGGAACACTGAATGAATTCTGTGTTTTAAATTAGCATATTTTGAACGAATTCGGAATGTCTAAGATGGAAAAGAAACCAACCTTTCTATAAGGAAACAATTACAGAAAAAGACTTTTCTTACACTGTATTCATGTCTCCGCCAGCAATTTGTGACGACATCATTTAAAAGCAGCTAAGTAGAATGACGACACTATTTATTAGATGGCACATTCAACGAGCCAATGCGCCAAAATGCGGGTATAAACAATTATTGATTATTTAATATCGGAACCGAGATCATATAAGTTAATTGATTGGTTTTCACACACTTTTGAAACACAAATTATATGCCTTTTTACTGCAGACAAGTTGTTGCCCCAAAACACAGCAGAAATCTTCCAATCAGGGCTGCCAACTATTCTTAGTTATGAGGTGCCATATTGAGGATAAAAAAGTGCCAAAATGTGCCAAATAGAAAAATAAAAGTGCCAAAAAGGTGTCATTCCTTTTAATTATTCACATTTAGCAATAAAATAAAGCTACATTTTCCAAACAAAAGTGCAATGATAAAATAAGATAAACCAGTTGAATAGTCTTTATAAATTAGAAAATTTTAGTTGAGAAAAACAAGTGTACGCAGAGGATTTGACAAAAATGTATTGAAATGTTATTTTTTTGTTACAAAATTGCCATTTTGGCACTTTGTGCCAAATTGAAAAATTAAGTGCCATTTGAAGTAAAATAAGGACAAATGGCACGGTTTGAGCCAAGTTGGCATCCCTGCGTCCAATAACTTACAAATATAAAAATGTGAAATATCGAGGGCTTGAATTCATTAATACCCTCTATCTGCAATTTGCACACGCCGCGGGGTAACGTGACGTGGTGTGCGCGCCGGTCGCGCGCGGTGTGGCGCGCTGACGCGGGCCGCCGCGAAGCTAAGCAAATTTAATGTTTGAAAGAGAAATAATATCAATGGCTTTTATTTCCTTTCGTGGTGCGAAATAAAGTCAATTGACCTTATTTCCGTTGATCTTATTACCTGTCACCTATATTAAGGAATCATCATAAAATTAGGACTATTTTGGGATTTTTAACTTTTTGATATTTTCTTCCCCAACTTTGACTGTCTCTGGTGAAAAAAAATGTACTGAGCTATAACTTTACATTACATAAAAAAATTGCTCATTTAATAAAGATTTCAGAAAGGTGCCACACTTACTGTTTCGAATAGAAAAAAAAAGTTATAGCCGCTTTTGTGGGTAAAGGACTGAGACACGCTAGAATGTATTTAATAGATTTAAATTGAATTTGCTCTTGTTACCGTCAAATGACACGCTAAATAGTACAAAGGTACATTATTACCTGCTCCTGACATTATCTTATGTTACTTACCGGAATTAGTGAAAGTGGATTTTGTGAAATTGGACCCTTCGAACATTGTGTTATTAATACTATGACAGAGAACACGCAGTATACGTCGCGTGAATATGCGGATATTCACCTAATTTACGGTGAAGCTTGCTGTAATGCCAGAGCTGCTTAAAGACTCTATGCAGAGCGATACCCCAATCGTCGGCATCCGGGTCGTGAAGTATTCGCCCGGACCCATAGAGAAATAGTAGAAGGTAAGTGATTTTTACACCTTTCTTGTTTGCTTGCTTGTTAAATATCATTTTTCACTTTTTTAAGGTCGCATACCTGAAAGGCGTGGCGGCGAAACAGGACGTCCTGCAACGGTAGATGTTGAAGTTGTGTTAGAGGAAGTGGAACTAGGTCTATCGACTTCAGTGAGAATGATGGAAAGACGGACGGGTATACCAAAAACTACAGTTCACAAAGCTTTAAAAGACCATCGATTTCATCCCTACCACATTCAATGTGTTCAGGCTCTACAAGAAAGAGATTACCTGTCGAGGGTTAGATTTTGCCGTGAAATTTTGCGAATGCATGAATCATTCCCCAAATTTTTTAATAAAATAATTTGGAGCGATGAATCACCATGCAAACGTGATGGTTATTTTAATTTACATAACCTTCACAGTTGGCAGATAGACAATCCTCACGAAATGAGAGAAGATCGTTCGCAGTACCGGTACAAAATAAATTTATGGTGCGGTAGTTTTAATTGTCAGATATTGGGACCTGTGGAACTGCCGCCAACGCTCAACTCTCACCGTTATTTAGAGTTCCTTCAGGAACGACTTCCAACTCTTTTAGAAGATGTACCCTTAAACCTGCGGCGAAGACTATGGCTGCAAAATGACGGGTGCCCCGAACACTACCGGCGTCAAGTAAGAGCTCATTTAGACGAAACTTGTCCTCGCCGATGGATTGGACGATACGGGCCAATCACGTGGCCCGCTCGATAGCCAGACTTGAATCCATTAGATTTTTTCTACTGGGGCTGTCTTAAGGACAAAATTTATTCAAAAACAATTCAAACCGAAGAGCATTTGCGGGAACAAATAAATGGAGCTGCTGCTGAGATAGCCCAATTGAGTTTAAGATCTCTAAAAGCGTATTTTCTTAAAAGGTGCCGAGCTTGTATTAGAGTAGAAGGTCGCCAATTTGAGCTTATTTTATCAATAAATGAATCAATTTTTCTTCAAAAAACTCATGTATATTTTATTTCACGTGAATCCATCCCTCACAAAAAATTTTGATAGATATAGCCCTTGTTATAGACTCTAGTCCGAATTCCGGTAAGTAACATAAAATAATGTCAAGAGCAGGTAATAATGTACCTTTGTACTATTTAGCATGTCATTGGTCGGTAACAAGAGCAACTTAAATTTAAATCTATTAAATACATTCTAGCGTGTCTCAGTCCTTTGCACACAAAAGCGGCTATAACTTTTTTTCTATTCGAAATAGTAAGAGTGGCACCTTTGTGAAATCTTTATTAAATGAGCAGTTTTTTATGGAATGTAAAGTTATAGCTCAGTACATTTTTTTTTCACCACAGATAGTCAAAATTGGGGAAGAAAATATCAAAAAGTTAAAAATCACAAAATAGTTCTAATTTTTTTGATGGTTCCTTAATATATTTTAACTACATTGCATTTGAGTATGGAGAAGCAACTATCTGGAAGTATTTTACATAAAAAATTTACTAAGTATATCCTGGTGTGTAGATGCAGTTAAAGAAAATACATGAAAAGCACGATTTTTTTTTATTCAAAAAAATTTAAATATTTTAAAAACGGTAACACTTTTACCTGAAAATTTTTTGTTTATCAGAGAGCTCAGCCCCCCACCTACCTTCCCCTAAAGTTTGGCAGGTTACTTCTGGGACACCCTGTATGTAGAAGTGTCATAATCCAAAAAAAGCAAAAAATCGAGTTAAGTATTTATTTCTTATGATGTGTAAAAATTTCATAGCTGTAACGATTACCAGTAGTCATTAGAACAAAAAATGTATTATTTTTTCCCCTGGGAGTATATGTAAAGTCAAAACTTTAATGCCGTTTTTCTCGAGTTTCAAGTTTTCTGAGTTATGACAATAGTGAAGTAATGAAACTCAAATAAAAAATTCATTTGGATTCACCCACGTCAATGTTGAAATTCATGCCTATCAAAATTTTCCATATCATTGTGAAATTATTAGGTGCAATCCCGTATTCCTCGGACTCGGACTAGTAAAACTGTCAGAAAATAAAAATTCGCTCAGAGCCAGAGAGTAACATTGAAAAGTACGGGATCGCTTTCTAGTAAAAAATGGTAACTTCTGTCAACTTCAACATAACCTCCAAATTATGGTTGTAAATTTTTGCTTATTTTGTATGTAAACACACTCAGCTCACACATTTAATAACCAAAAATACTTTCAAATTCATTAGAATCCACTTAAGCAAGTAATTAAATACTTTTCAACATGAATTAGCAGAGTGCACTTTTCTTTTGTTTACAATTTGGTTGCCAAACACACTATAGCTGATCGTTTGATACATTTACCAGAATTTACCAGCAAAAAATTCTCGGACTAAAACTGGTAACTTCTGACAGAGAGAGAACCGTATTTACTCTCATTTTTGTCGTCTCAATAGTCAGAGAACCGAGTAGGGGATCGACTTCCAGTAAAATCTGACTGATTCTGACTATTTCTAACTAATCCGGACTCGTACGTGATCGCAACTATTAAAATGTCTTTTAATAGCATATTTCCTTTTTTTTTAAAGGTCTTACTACACAAAAGGCATTGTATACAACCAAAAGAATTTTCAATATATGTATGTATGTACATACATATTTCTCGCAAGGCATCTTTGTGTTCAAGAAACAAAGCAGAATACCCACCCACGATGTTGATTTGTTGCTGTCTCCCTAACGACTAAACGATAGAGCGTAAGACCAGTGTGGTCGGATAACTTTATGGGCTAGATTTGCAACCAAACTCAGCAATTCTACATAGCACTTTTTCTTGCCTAATTTTAAACTTGCCAACTAAATGCCAAACTAACTTGCCAAATAAATGTACAAAAACGTTTGCCACTTAGAAGAAAATGTTTTGCATTGGTGGCGGCGACACACATTGGGACGTCCCCATATAAGCTGCGGCCAAAAGTAGTAACCGTACTAGAAATTCGCTGAAATTTCATATATGGACTGTTCCACACTTAGGAATGAAGAATGTGGAAAATTGTAAAATTCAACGCGCAACCACGCCCACAACTCTTGTGGGCGGAAATAGTAAATGTTACTCGATTTTGATGAAATTCAGAGCATATGCTGGTTTTAATGAGAAAAGCTTAAATCTGAAAGATCGTCAAAATCGGTTTAAATTATCGTCCAGTAATTCTAGAAAAACCGGCGCAATTAAAAAAAAAATCTTTTTTGATGAAATTCGCTGTGTCCTGCTCGTTTAAGCTAAAATTTTCCAACTTGGAAGATAATAAAGAGGTTCTTATTATGGCGCCCACCTCCTACACAGCTTTTTTGGCTTTAAGTACTAAATTTTATGGATTTTGGAGGAAATGAACAGGCACACTTATTTTATTTCTAAAATAGGTTCCTATTTCTTCATTTTAAAAATGACAAAGCGAAAACATTTACAATACCTGCATACTAAATTATGTGCACGATATGTATTTACATTGAAACTTTCAATTTTACCTACATTTTATACAACAAATGCTGAGGTAAGGCAAGCAGGACTCTTGCCATCGAAAACGGATCCCGTCCAGAGAAACGTCCATTTTTGGCTGAACGTTGATTGGGAGTAATAGATTGCCGAGTCATTAATATCTACACCTTGTTTAACTTCCACTGTATATTGCATATTATTCATTTTATGTACATATCAGATTCTTTCCTTTTTGCTCTACAATAAAAATTCAATAAACTTTACAGGAGGTGGGTCTATAAAAGGAAGAATAGAAGCTGAACTCGTAGTTCCTCGCAGCTGGAAGTATTTGAGATATGACACGCATTTTTAACGTTTACTTGTCCTAAGTATAATTTAGCTCGCTTCCTAGGTCCTTTTTAAATATCCCTTTTTAAAGTAAGCACTCGAAAAATTTTACACTCACAAATTATGTAGAATTTCAAGGTAAACTTTTTCATACATTTCAAACGATGTATACAAATTATATTATTAGTATAAAACTATATTCAAAAACTGCTCATCAATCAGATTGGCTTTTTATATATTCGCACAAGTGGAAAAATTAATTCAAATTACTTGCGACAAAATGAAAATCTTTTCTTACAAATTTATTTTTTCGCATTGCTCCTACTTTAAGCTCGTATCATGATTGCAAATATGCATTTTCATCCAAAATTCTTTTTGGTTTGGGTTAGCTGGATATTTTGCTATGCATCTGCGTAATTATTTTATCAGAATTCGCTTATCTGTTTTTACTTCTTTTGGCTCCTGTAGTCCCATAGTCCCATAGTGCGACATGAGAATGAAATTCCTTTGGTGGCAAAACTGGCGCGGAAAGTATTATGCATTCCAGCATCTAGCGCTGCGAGTGAAAGGTGTTTCAGTGTGGCAAATCAAGTTATGGAAAAACGAAGAACAAATCTTAAAGGAGGAAATTTGGATGCCATTTTATTTTTACATTCGAAAGACAAGAAATAAAATATTAATATCAATATTTTTTATTTCTAACTCCTACTTAATGTTATAGTTAAATATGTTTAATTTCTATGAATTTATGAATTAATTTATGCCGAACTGAATAAAATATACACTATGCAAGTTTGGTAAATATGGTTTTGGCATTATCTGGTCACACTGCCATTGACGATGCTAATTTATTAGCAGAATTATGCTGTTACTAATCGACGATGCTGTTAGTAATCGTACGATGCGACGATGCGGCGTTGCCGAGTAACTTCGCTACTTTGACATCGTGGTAATCGTCAAAAGTGTTAGTTATTAACGCACTCGTATGATACTAGCATAATCGTGAAGGACTCTGGTACATACATACGAGCACCAACTAATTTCATTTAAAGAAATGGCGTGTCGTCCATTTCCGCTGTAGCGTACGTAGTTCATAGGGCGACATCTACCTCTCAACCGACGAGGTTGATGTCCAGACTTTTTATAGGAACCATGCAAAGCAAAGGTTTTATAGCTGTCTGGACACACAACATTGCAAGTGACTGGACACACAACATTGGCAGTTGATAAAAGCGTTGTAACGTTGTAATAAAATACAATCGTCGTTTGGAGTCGGCGTAAAACTATAGGTCTCTCACCTTTGTCTGACAACATCAAGGCGCACGCCGCAGTTCGAAGGAGAAGCTCAGCCAAACACTAGCATATGTGTAAGAACCAATTATTATTATGTTTATGAAAACTCCCAACAATCCAAGTCTGACAAATCGTCTTTTCAAAACATTTGGGATTTGATGGATGAAAAATTGTAATATATTATATTAATAGAACTATTTGAAGTACGAAAATAACGGTTTTTAAATAGAAAAAATGATAGTTCAGGAATTATAAGAGGCTTATTTTCATGTTGTACCCGACCCTAAGGACAACTTTCAGGAAGGGGAAAAAAACTATATTAATTATTTGCGTCGGTCATATACATATATATATAAAGGTCAGTTTTTCCCGAACTTAGACTTCTTTACTTGTTTATGATCAAATAGAATATGTTTTCAATGTTTCGGTGGAAAATTGGAAATAGAAACTTTTTTTGTTGGTTTCGCAAATTCTTGTTCAAAAACATTACTTTTTCCACACAATATCTCTGAATACTTTTAATATTTGTTATTTGATTTTACATTCCTTTGTTTTACATTTTTGGGATTTTGAGAATTTTTCCAAGAAATTTCACCAAGACGTGGAATTAGCGTAATGTAATCGAAATATTCTAGAGCCGCGTAATTGTGTCTTTGATTGAATTGAAGTATGTAATCGTAATATGTAGCAGCATTTCAATTTTGCACTGTATTCATCCATACAACAATGCAAGCTGATTGGCATTCGAGAATGTGCCAGCCAGATTGAGCGACTATAAGCGAGAGTTATGTGGCTGTGACATTAGCGCACACAAGGGGTGCGATTTGGGGTTCTAACCCCCCTAAAGCTAATAACCTTAAATACAAACTGTATCTTAAAGCTTAGAATCCAGCTCTCAATAAAAATCATAAGAAATATTTATTATTATTTCTGTTGCTTGAAAAAAGCACTTTCCTTTTGCTGTAAATGTTCAAGAAGAAATAAATGGGCGAGCATTTTTTGCTTGAGATCTGCAAACCTTTCAAGAAATTTTGGTAGAAAAAAATTTCGTTTCTATTTCTTGTGCGTCGTTTTATATGAATTTTTCGTTTTCTTGAGAGTTCAGTTAATTTTTCGGTGTTCGAATTATTAAAAAATTAGACAATCGTGAAAAATCACCATCTCTGTCGAAAATCAGAAAACCATAAATCGAGGAAAATGTACATTAAAGTGTAAAAATTTCATGAAATAAATTAATTTGTTTTTATTAAAACTCTTTTTTAACATTATTACTTTTAAAAGTGGAGCTCATCTTGGGTTTATCGAACCGTTTATTAAACAAGTAATTTTTAAGCAGAAAACCCAACCGACTTCAATTCTCATATACAAATTTAGGGTTACCATTAATTTCTTCATCTTTCCGGAAAAAAAAATATTCAAAAACGGTTCACGTGGTCCAAAGTATGCGCCTACATAAAAAAGGAAAAATATTCCGACGAATTGATAACCTCCGCATTTTTTAAAGTCGCTTAAAATTCTTGGAGTTCTTTGTTAATTTTATGCAAATAAAGTGAAATTTATGAAACTTCAAAACGTTTATTTATTTATTACATACTGTACATAAAACTTGCATTTATCTTAAAGAGCGTATTTCAAAGGTGAACTAGTTCAGAACGCGTTGCCGAGGGGACAGTTGCCACTTCGCAGCACATCGACATCAAAATTATGATACGTGTATTTGAGAACATTGGTTTGGGAGGTATATGTCGAGGACTGGTACCGTTCATTTTTAATACACTTAGGTGCTAGGTCGGTTTTCTGCAGAGATTCTGCAAGTGCATATACTAGTATATACATAAATAAATCGAAATATATTTACTAGGAATGTTAATCTCGGGATCCCGGCCTGTTTAGATTCCGTAAATCCCGCGATTCTTGGCAAATAATCCCGGGATTTTCGGGATTTGTAATTTGCACTGATGGCAATAATAAGTATAAACTCCTTTTCTAGACCAGTATTGGCTAGCTCACTATACATATAAAACGTGTGAAAATAAATTGTACACACAAAAATCAATATACTTGCGAAACCATGGGCCAAGTATAGTAAAAATGCGTTTTTAATTTTTTCACTCCGACGTCAGTAATTCAAAAATTTTAATTATTATTTGAATTCTAAAGAAATTTCCTCTTTCATTTGGTACCCATACTTTTATTCTAAATTGCATTGAATTTTTTAAATAATTTTTGAAATTAGTCCCAACTTTTAAATTACAAAGTACTTCAAAATAAATCCTGACGTCAAAGAGGAAAAATAAAAACGCAACTTTAAATAAAAAAGTAAGTTTCAAATCCATTTATTTATTATTTATTATATGGTAGGAGAGCTTCCCAAACAATATAGAAGCAATTTTTTCGATTTAAGTTCTTGAAAAATAATGAATATCTAAATCCCGTAAAATTGTAAAATCGAAGAAATTAACATCCCTAATATGTACGTTTATAAGCCATCAGTATGCAAATGTGAGTAGATGTTGTGCGTTTCTCTGAAAACCATTACTGCGTTAATATTTAAAGCGTTTCCTATGCAAATGGTTTCCGGTATTATGAATGGCTCCATCTGAATCAAACAATCACAAGTGGCGCATCCTCATTCATCCACATTCACGCTCATGCTTTTGTGCATTATTCATATGCTTACGAGCCTAGCTTGCATAGCACATATCAACTAGGGTGATACTTTTTCTATATTTTCATAATATTTTACGTTCCCGTTGTGGCAACCACCAAAAAAACAGCTGACAGCTGCTTGCTGAATTAGTGTTGAATTTAATAGAAAATGGACAGCGGTAGACTCGTTTTTGCGAAAGGTTATCTCGCTCTCTGGATTTTTGACTGCGACACGAGGCGGATGTTTGGTTACACAAACTAGCTATCACACATATATACTCCTATTAAATATTATAGTTGTAATTTTATGTAATAAAGTGAAAATTAAATAATAAATTACCATCGCATCTTACTTGTACGCTACAACTGGTGACCCCGACGGTGAGAATTAAAAAACCAATAGAAAACTCGCGACTACATAAATTGGTGGTCCCACACTGTAACGTACGCGCACCAGCACCGACTCGATCCGAACCTAACGCCTACTGCCGACGACGGGCAAATAATATCCGCACGCGTTGTGAAACTGCCCCCATTTTGGAAGGATAATTTCATCCTGTGGTTTGCACAAGTCGAGGCTGCATTATCGCCCAATCCGCTCAGACGGCGCAAAGTATAAATATGTACTGGTCCACCTCGATGAGACGGCTTTACCATTTGTCGCAGATATAATTTCTTCCCCACCCGAGGAAGACAAATATTCCGTTTTAAAAGAACATCTGATAAGCACCTTAGAAGATACCGAAGACACTAAACTTCGCCGTCTCCTGCAGGGACTCGAGCACATTGAAGGGAAGCCCTCACGCTACTTGCAACGCCTTAGAAACCTTGTTCCTCGAAAAATACCAGACGAAATTTTACGCACCATATTCCTGGAACCACTATCATCAAATATTCGCTGCGTCTTAGCAATCAGCGCAGCACCAGACCTAACCACGCTGGCTCTTCAAGCGGATAAAATACTCGATGCTCAGAGTAGCAATCATGGCGATACATAAAAGCAACAGCGAACCGCCGATGAAACCCGTCGAAACAATTTCACAGCAAAACAGTATCGATGAGCTAAGGGCAGAAGTACATGCGCCTCCGAAGAAAATTGACAGTTCGATGGTCGGCGGTGGCGTCTGCTGTAATCGCAAGCAGTCAGTACTAATACCTTCGCAAAGCAACAGTTCCTCGAAACACCACTACCCTCAGGCCAACAACAAAATTCTGCACCTATTCGGGAACCAGATATAGGGTCGATTTCGGTACATAATCCGGTGTACCAGAAGGTAAAGCAATTCGACGGTGTCACGAAACGCGCCAAGCATCAGACTCCCAAACATAATATTCGCCACCATATAAACACAAACGGAACACACGTGGCCGAGCGACCACGGGGACTGGCCGGTGAAAAATTAATAGCAGCGAAACGCGAATTTAACTTGATGTTACAGCAAGAAATTTGTACACCCTCTGACAGTGAATGGGCAAGCCCCCTCCATTTAGTAAAAAAGAAAGATGGTACCTGGCGCGCTTGTGGCGACTATCGCCACCTTAATAAGGTCACGACACCCGACCGATACCCAGTAGCACATTTGCACGCGCCATCCAAAGGCTCATCCAGCAACGTTTCGTATGGCCTCACATGAATCGGGACATCGCGCGATGGGCCCGAAATTGCTTATGCTGTCAACGCAGCAAAATACACCGGCATGTAAGAAACGCCCCGCAAAATATTGAGATCCCAAGCGAGCGGTTCAAACTCGTCCACATTGACATCGGTGTACAGATACTGCTTTACAATCATCGATCGTTACACACGATGGCCGGAAGCGATACCGCTAAAAGATAGACAAACCGAACCTGTAACCAACGCGTTTTTCAACGGCTGGGTGAGTCGATTTGGAGCACCAACAACCATAACCAGCGACAGAGGAACGCAATTTGAATCCAAATTTTTTGCTGCATTTACGAAACTTATTGGCTGCAACCGAATAAGGACGACCGCATACCATCCAGCTGAAAATGGTACGGTTGAACGATGGCATTGTTCACTAAAATTTGCCATCATGTGCCACTCTATACAAACCTGGGTCAAAAATCTTCCAGTCGTACTGCTCTGCCTACGAACCAGTTTTAAAGAGGATATTATGTATAGCCAGCGTCGCGGAAATGGTGTACGGTACAACACTACGCCTTCCAGGCGAATACTTCGTCGACGAAGAAAAGGGGCCTCAAGCGCAATGTTTTGTGGAGAAATTTCGCGAATTCATGCACACGCTACGCTCTGCACCTACCGCTCATCAAACTAAATCGCGTGCATTCACACATAGGACTCTTAATACAACCACACATGTTTTCGTTAGAGTGGACAAAACGAAGAAACCACTTGAACCACCATATACGGGCCCATACGGAATCCTCGAACAGATCAGCGACCTCGTTTTTCGGGACAAAGTGGAGGGATGTTCGACTACAATCTCCACCGAGCGACTGTAACCCGCGTTCATCGAAAATACGACGGAATCTCCGCCACCTAAACAAAACAACGAAAGCAATACATCACCAGCGCCAACAACCAGCAGTGATCGATTGCCACGCAATCTTCAAACACATAAGCGGAAACAGCGAAAGCAGTAGCTCGGAGTAGAACTCTAACAAACTTCGGGGGGCTACTGTGGCAACCACCAAAAAACATCTTACAGCTGCTTGCTGAATTAGTGCTGAATTTAATATATATATATATTTCTATTAAATAGTATAACGTATGTGGAATGATATACGAACTGATGCAGTAAAAAGAAACAGCGATACCTTCGGATGCAACAAATACTGTTTTCGCACTCACATGAATATTTTCGAAATTTCCAATAAACATTTTTATAGAAAAGACTCATGTCCTTAACGATTGGCCTATTTAAGTTTTCAGGCATATTGCGGAGGGCTTTTTCAAAAATGTCATTTTGGGACTTTATTGTGCCAACTTGAGTTATTATTTTTAGCCATTTAGACGATAATTAGTTCACAGTTATATTTAGGTGTCCTTGTCCTTGTCCGTGGTACAAAACTAAAATGAATGTGGTGCAAGCAAAGTTTGGGAAAGCGCTCATAGCCGCCTTTAATTTTCCTTTTCAACTTTAAAAAAATCTTAAGTAGAGTGGTTTGCACATATTTCACTATATTCCTGACTCTTGCATAGTATCTAATGCTTTTTTGCTTGCTTTGCACTTTATTGTCATTATATGCTGTGATTTTGCAGAGAGATCAAGCAATTTATGATTCTTGTTACGGTCTCATTTCGCTGCTATGTGAAACTTTTTTTTCGCACTCGTGGGTTTTCCTTCTAGTGTTTTGCTATCTTTAAAGCCGACGTTTCCTTTGTAAATAAAGTTTTTTTTATGTCTCATAGAGAAAAAATTAAAAAGTACGTTACTTTTCGTGACAATGAGTTTCGGTATGCAAAATTTACAAGCAAATTTTCAGAGTTCGTTCGCTTTCAAGGAAATTATTACTGCATTATAATATACACCGAGGTCATTTTTAATGTAATGCTTGTTAAGATTGCGTAGTAGATTTTGGTATACTCAGTTTAGCTCCTGAGTTTACCAGAATGTTTTTAAAATCTGCTTAATTGTCCACGTTTTATTCCGCATACGTTAGTTGTAATTTGTAAGTAATAAAAAAAAAGTAAATTACCATCGTATCTTACTTGTACGCTACAACGTATTAAGAGACAGCCACTTTATATGAGTTCTATTTTTTTGGTAAAACAAAATTTTCCGAGCGACTTCTTCTGTTAAACTATCAAAATTTACCGTAAAACGTTGTAGGTATGGGAGATCGAGCGAAGAATAAATGATTATGCGTACTTCATTGAGCTTCGCCAAACCCTGGTACCACTGCAATTGAATGTCTCATATCGAATTTGTTTTTTTTTTTTTTTTTAATTCTGGGTTTTCGATTCTCAGTTTAACGATTCTCTTACTTAAATCAATTCATCAGTCCATGGCACAGTGATCCAATGTGATAAAGTGTTTATCAAATATGCAAGAATATTTTCTACTTAAGAGTAAATACAACTTTCTTTGAAACAATTTGGCTACATATAAATATAACGGTATCCAAAAAGTCATAGTAAGCAAATAGGGAAAAATTAAATTGTGCGTGCAACGAAAACTGGGTGTTTTTAAGGCTCAATAACTTGTCGAAAAAACTTTGTTTTAACTTCATTTCTTTTTCAGTGAGTGTTTTAAGTAAGAAAATTCAGGGAATATAAAAAAATATCCCTGAAGTGGGCGCACATATATTTTTGCAGCTGATAAAGTTCTAACCTTTTTGGTGAGTACCAAATTATAACTTATTATTTTTTTATTCTTTTTTTTGTAGACGAAATCTTTCTTATATCGCGAAACAGTGCACTTACTATATTCATTCTCTCAAATGATCTATACACTAATAGAATACGCAAAAAATCAGCGCCTAGCTGCGGCACCCATACATTTATTTTCTATTTTCAACATGACTCCCAAAATTACAAGACGGAAAACTTTATAATTGATTTTGTTTCTGGTAATATTAGTTTAAGATCTAATGATATAATTAACCCTCCGTGTACGAGGTGGGGTATACCACACCCCAGAGGTTTAAAAATCTTAATAATTCTTAAATAATCAAAGCGGGCTAGTCCCTTTCCCCAGTAGCTATAAACTCAACGTTGCCGTTCCGATTAGTGCAATTAGTTTAGTCCGGCTTTTGCAACGAATCGCGTAACAAGTGCGCAAAGTGCCCTTGGATATGTGCTATTTGAGTTTTGTACTCATGATGAGACATTAGTTCATAAGCTGAAGAAAAAGTAGTGTTTTTGTTTTTTTTTTAAATAAAGGCCTATTAAAATGTATAAATAAATACGTCTTTTACTTAAACTCATACATTATTAGATGCTAAAAGAAAATAAAAGATTTAGTCACCTAGTATATGGAGGGTTAACTTTAATAAATTGAAATCATATGCGCTAAGCCTAATTTAGAAATTGGACCTAAAGTGGACAAAAGTTTTCCGAAAAAAGAGAGCGATTTCTTGATGCAAATAAAGATTGGCTCGAATTTCAAATAGGCTTGTCACAATTTGTTTGTCCTAAGGGCCAATTTCAAACGGCACTTCTTAAGTTTAATTTTGATTGCTATTTAAATGTCATTTAGCTTTCTTTCAGATCAACTTAATTTAAATATGCAAACAAGTGGCAGCACCGTTGCTAGTTCCTGGAAATTCTTATTGCATTTGTTTGTTTGTTTACATTTTGTGCTGAACAGCTGATGGTTGTGGCCATATGTTGCTCCATTTTTGAAGTGAAACTTCTTACACGAGGTCGGAGATGGTTGCATTAAATATTATCTCCATATTTCTCTGCCGCAGAGGTTGCGTTAAATATTTAACACCCAGTCATAAAATCTCTACCGTTCATTCGATTTTCAAAAATGAGGTGTCACATGAAAGGCCTCGTCCTTGCGGTGTGCAACATAGCCTTAGTTCCATGAAAGGAGTTGCCACATGTTAGAAAATCGAATTCGAAGTTTCTCTGCCGCAGAGGGTTGCGTTAAATATTTAACACCAGGCATAAAATCTGTATCGTTCGTTCGATTTAAAAGGATGAGGTGTCAAATCAAAGGGCTCGACATTTGAATGTGTAATTTGATTTCAGTTTTCCAAAGGGTTGCCATATATACGAAAATCAGATTCCCATTATTTATTAAAATAAATAAAGTATCCCAATATGGGTATCAAAATAAATGGTTTTGAATATGATGAAGATGAAGATGAAGATGAAGATGAAGATGAAGATGAAGATGAAGATGAAGATGAAGATGAAGATGAAGATGAAGAT
>NW_023458561.1:11873090-11915841 GCF_013731165.1 Rhagoletis pomonella | reverse complement strand
ATTTTAGTAAAAAAATGTATTAATTAATTTATTAATTAATTTTTATTTTTTTAACATATTGAACTTTGGTGGACTTGGGCCAGCCTAGGATATTGACCAAAAAATTCCAATTTCACACAGATTTTTTTTAAAGCATAATGAACCATAGTTTTGCTATTACCAATCAAAATTCTAAAAAATCGGATTTTCGGCACACGCTAATGTACATATGTATCTACGAGTAGATACATACATATGTATCGAAAATATCCCTAGAAATTCCCCGCTACCGGCACGAATTCCTTTCTGTTGCCGGATGTTGAATCCCTGCATCAATGACGGTTCTACTCTGTGTTTCTGTTACATGGCAACAGGATCTGAGATGGTTCTGTTATTAACGTTATTTCACTTTCAGCTTTGTTGTTCTATAGAAAGTTTATTTATCTCCTCTGCAATGCAGAGTGTAAATTCTCACAAACACCTCAAATAGTCGAGGTGAGCAAGAAAAAAAAGGAAAGGGCAAGCAGTAATACACGCACGGAGATCGCAACACTTAAGCACCAGAGTTGGGGATAATCCGAACAACAAAGAAGTTTACAACTGCGACAACAGCGAGAAAGGTAGTAGACGCTAGTAACAGCGAAAAGACAAGTCGGCAAAATGCACCTTTCAACGTTTCGCTGTTCACTGAGCTGTGGCTGATGCTCTGTGTATTTGCTGCTGTCCTTGTGCTTGGTGTTAACTTTTCTTTACCTCAGTTTGCTTCAGTTCACAAAGTTCTTTTATGTTTCGTTTCGCAACTTTGGTTTTTATACGTACATATATTTTTTATATGATGTTTTCCACTTCTCTTTTATTTACACATTAAAATGTAAGAAAAGTGGCAAATTTATCTAATGGATATAATGTATCGGTTGTGGTTGCTGAATGACCCGCAGCTTAGTTTCCCGCAAAATGGCGTCAAGGATAACAACAGAGGATAACGCAAGGCATGTCCGAGAGGGCTAACATCTAATCGGCTGGGGTCATCGTTAAAGGCATAACCGCCACTTATTTTTTCGCTGGATGGGAGACAACGACAATTAAAACTTTCAATGAATAACAGTAAAAGTGAGGGAAAAGAGCAGCGAGTTTGGTCATCAGGTGAGAAAATAATAAGAATAATAGCGTGTAGCATGTGCAAATTGTTGTAGTGCCACAATTCTGGCTGTCCCCGTCATCGCTACTTTCCACAATTTCAGTTTCAGTTGTTTACACTTAGCATTTACAAGAATACTAAAGGCCTCTAATACCTGAACTGTTTCAGTAGTTGTGTTTTTGTACGTACTAGCCAGTAAAAATGTATAACAGTTGTTACGAGTTTTCCTGATTTGGAGTTTACGTACGCAAAATTTGCAAGGAAAGCGCAATTGGAAAAGCAAAATTTTGAAGGGAAGTTGCAAGTTTTAACTGCATAAATTTTTGCTCGTAACAATTTGCCAGTCCTTTTAAGAAAAACTGTTGTTTACATGCTGATTCTTGCATTTTACACAACCAAAGGAACCAACTTTTGGAATTTTAAAATTAAAATCGCAAAAAATTTAGCAATTTAGGTTAGCGTTTAGGTATTTTTTTAAATAGTTCTCATTACGAGCTATTCTTGGAAATTAAGTTACTGGCAAGCTACTGGATATTTTTCGATTCTAGCAATGAGCATGCTCTGAGCAGAAAGTTACAAAGATAAAATCGCAGACGCTTGCCCCACAAATGAATTACTAAAACGAAAGCAAGAAATTCTTCTTCATGGTTTCAAAGTTTTATGTTACCACAAAGATATGTGTAATTCACTTTACTGCCCAGCGGCGGCTATCACAGATCAGTTTTGTTTTATGTAGGTGCTTATCTTAATTGTTTGCTGTTATTTTTGTTGGTTTCTTGTTTACGATTTCCTAGAGCTTGTAATTACATACATATATGCCGCAGTGCCAATTTAATTTCAGGCCTCCAAAGACACTTAAGATAATAATGCAAACAATATTTTACGAGCGCGTATGTGTACATATGTATTTAGTTTCTCTTGTGATGCTTAAATCACGCCGACCGAATCTTGTGCGTACGAGCTACCAAATATTACTTTTCAAGCATCTTTTCTTTTTATCATTTATTAAATAAATTTAAAGTGTTCCAATCAAGGCGAATTTATATAAGGTGGTGTTACTAGATCAGCTGATTTTGTGTATGTGTTTCGCCGCACGGCTTATGATATCAAATTGAAAATTTTTTTTGAATTTCTACACACACTCTTACAGATTTTGACAGTTTATGCCGCCAAAGCAAAAAGAAAATGCATACAAACTTTTGTTTTTGTGCTTCTGCTATCACCTTATATTAATTCGCCTTGGTTCCAATTTTTCTTTTTTTTGTGTATTTGCTTTTGAAATATTTCAATAGAATTCCTTAAAAAAAAAATTTTTTATTTATAGCAAGTGCAAATATATGTACCTTGGCTAAACAGCGCCTTTTCCTTTATGTTTCAACACAATCCATTGCAGATTTGGAATATCTTTCGGCAGCCAGACCGACTTAAGGTAAGCCTTCCCGCGCAAGAATTCGCGCTGGGATGAAAAGATACCAGGCAGGTATCGATATATTTACTTGGAAGTAGTATCGATATCTTCCCGAAAAATATCGGATATATAGTATCGATACCAATATACGCGTATCGATGGAGGATGGTTCCTTGCGCAGAAGTGGAAAACTTTTGACTTGACTGCCAGTCACCTCGGAGTGGCCAGAAGTGATTCTTGTGCGTACGGTTCAAATCGCGGCTGACAACGTCCGGATATTTACATATAACCACGTATCCTCTGGGTAGCAACCAAAAACTCGTTTGGGAACGAGCTAAAGTGAGAAGGCGTAAAACTTCGCGTGCGCTGGGTTTGGGTTCCGCCACGCTAAAACCCCGCCCAATGAAAAATTCCAACAAGCCTCGGATGAGCCCCCTTTTGTTGGTGACGACCACGGCAAACGTATAAACGACTGTGATTTGAGGGTATGCACCTGGAATATCCGGACCCTTAATGGGGAAGGTGCCTCTGCCCGGCTGGTTGATGTCCTCGTGAAGACAAAGACACACACCATCTATTTGTCGATTTTAAAGCTGCTTTTGACAGCACGAAGAGGAGTTGCCTTTATGCCGCGATGTCTGAATTTGGTATCCCTGCGAAACTAACATAGCTGTGTAAAATGACGTTTAGCAATAGCACCATCTCCGTCAGAATAGGGAAGGACCTTTCCGAGCCGTTTGATACCAAACGAGGTTTCAGGCAACGGGACTCCCTTTTGTGTGATTTCTTTAATCTGATGTTGGAGAAGATAATAAGAGCCGCAGAACTGAACCGCTCATGCACAATACTTTACAATTGCTGGCGTATACCGATGACATCGATATTATCGGTAAAAACAAGGGCTACGTCTGTTCTGCCTTATCGGGATTGGATACAGAAGCAAAGCGAGTGGATCTGGAGGTAAACGAGAACAAAACAAAGTACCTCCTGTCATAACACAAACAGTCAGAGCATACGCGTCTTTGCACCCACGTCACTGTTGATAGTTACAAGTTTGAAAAAGTAGACGACTTCGTTTATTTGGGAACCAGCATTAACACCAATAATAATGTCAGCCTTGAAATCACTCTTGCCAACAAGTGCTACTTTGGGCTGAGTAGGCAATTGAGAAGTAAAGTTCTCTCTCGTCGTACAAAAATCAGACTCTATAAGTCACATATCATGCCTGTGCTGGTGTATGGCGCGCAGGCATGGACAATGAAAGCATCTGATGAGGCGGCTCTTGGAGTTTTCTAAAAAAGATTATGCGAAAGATTTACGGACCTTTACGCGTTGGTGATGGCGAATAGTGCAGACGATTTAACGATGAGCTGTATGAGCTTTACAACGGTATAAATATAGTGCAGCGAATTAAAATTCAGCGGCTCCGCTGGCTTGGCCATGTCGTTCCAATGGACAGAAACGCTCCTGCTCTGAAAATGTTCAACGCGGTCCGCGATGCTGGTAACAGAGAAAGAGGAAGGCCTCCTCTGCGTCGGAAAGACCAAGGGGAAAAGGACTTGGCTTCACTAGGCATTTCCAAATGGCGTCAGTTAGCACAGAAGAGAAATGACTGGAGGGCTGTTTTGGACTCGGCCTCAATCGAAGGCCCTTCTTCTTCTGGTACTTACAAACATTGGACCAAAGCTGTAATACTATTTCATGTTCATGAACGGTATAAGTAATGACTCAGTCAGACGACAATAAAAAATTCAAGCGACCAAATACTATCTCAGAATACTATAAAGAAATAAGAGAGTAACTAGGAACGACACATGATGATTTTTGGTTAAATTAACCGTTTTGATTAAATACCGCTAATTAGCATCTTTTTCTAGCCTGCAAAATGCTGCTAACGGCCCTTGTGTTGATGCCAGTGTTCCCAACTATTTTCGAGTAAAAATATTCAGTTTTTTATAAAAAGCTAAATACCACAAAACAAAAGCTGGAAAATAAATAAGCTTATATTAAAATAATTTTAAGCAATGCGTTTGAAACACTAACTTGAAATTAAAATTAATAATAGAATAATTGGCGGCCGCTGTGGTATAGTAGCAAGCGGTACGCGCTTCCACTCCGCAACGCCTGGGTTCAGCCCTGGTCAAAGCAACATCGCAAAAAATTTAGAAAAAAGGTTTTTTCTTAATAGCGGTCGCCCCTCGGCAGGCAATGGCAAACCTCAGAGTGTATTCCTGCCATGAAAATGAGCTTTTCATAAAAATACAATCACCGTTCGGAGTCGGCGTAAAACTGTAGGTCCTTACACTTTGTGTGACATCATGAAGGCGCACGCCACAAATCGGAGGAGAAGCTCGGCCAAACACTAACATATGTGTAAGCGCCAATCTATTATTATTATTAATAGAATAATACTGTTGGGATCGAAGTTCATAAGCAGAAGAAGTGTACCGCTGCGTAGCTTTGCTTTCACCAAGTTTAGTTGACTGAATAAAGTTCAAGGTCTGCATTAGACCAAGGTAGTGAAAGTAAATGAAGTGCTGTGACCTTGTCTGATTAATGTTGTTTGATGTTATAATTTCACACCATTAAAAACTAATGTGAATGATCAAAACAAACGACAGAAATAGTCAGAGATGCCAAATAAATAAATAATACCATTAGTTTACTCGATAGAAGATTCCTGTTTGCAACTTTTTTGTCCCTGTTTTTGTCACAGTTACGGATGAATATCACTGTGACTGCAAGTCACAGTCACAAATAACGTTGTTCTTCACGTCACGAGATCGCCAATTTCTAATTCATATAAGTGTGAACTTCTGCCCAAAATTATTAATAATATTCCATTTTTACAAAATTTATTCTAATAAACTGAATTACTATTTTTTTATCATATCATCACTGTAAATAAAATGTTTAAGAATGTCTACTATCTTCTCGTGCGATGTGCGTGATACTATGTCAACGTCGAAGTTTTAACTCGAGTTTAACGTTTTGAGTTTATGAACAAATCTCAAGTGTTCTCATTGGGGTGTATAATAAACTCAGAGTTTAATTTGACATTTGTTTGTTTACTTTTTCTTATTCACATTTAGCCGGTTCCCGTACTCCAGGATTTACACAGAAATAGTCCGAAGTAGCCTCGGTGTAGAATACCAACGGTTTAGCTATAAAAAAATAACAAAAATAATCTAAATAGAACTTTTCATGCTGATTTCAACCATACCAAGGTTAAAAAGGTTAAAGTTTAAGTTAAGTTATATTTTTAACCGACTCCACACTAAGGAGAAAGGTTATCAATTCGTCGGAATATATTTGCGTTTTTATGTATGTTACCGCATAAAGGCCTGTATGCAGCCCTCAAGGAAAGAAAAAACTCCATATAAAATGACGTACAAGAAATGGCTAAGAAATTTTCTTGAGTCAAATTTCCTTAAGGCAGTACGCAGTTCTTAAGGAATTTGCTACGCTTTCTACTACGGTTTTCTAAAGTTTTTTGTGAAAAAAGAGCACAATGCAACCCAGGTTTGCAACAGAAATATATGCCCGTTCCATTATTTCATGAGGAAAGAGTGAGGCAACAGGCTGTGAAGTATTAAAAATGTCAAAATTCCTTGGACACACACACGAAATAATGGCAATTTTTTCTTGACCGTTTTCTTGAGAGCTGCATACAGGACATAACTTTGGACCACGTTAACCGATTTCTATAATTCTTTCTTTAACCTCACCACCTCACAGGTGGTCCCATATTAATATGGTTTAAATCCGATAATCGGATCATGAAGAAATTAACGATAATCTTAAATTTTTATATGAGAATTGAAGTAGGTTTTGTTTTTTGATGTGTTTATATTTATAATATCTCGGAGACTATTTGACCGATCGTAAACGTAATAATGCTGATTTAAAGATAATTTAAATAGTTTTGACTCGTCGTATACAGTATAACCTTTTTGAAAACAAGTTAAAAAAACATTTAAAAAAAATATATATTTATTTATTTTTTGGTTATTAGGTACTACTGGCTTAAGATATAAAAAGGGGAAAAATTATGTACGTCAAGTGAAATACCCTCTAATTACCTTTATTTTGACGTCATTATTTTTTAATAGGTTATATTATTCAGAAGATATTAATATTGAAAAAATCAAAAAATTTAACTGTAACCATTGACATCTTCTTTAGTTTTTACTTCCGCCAAATAATTTTGGTAGGGTTGAAATCAGCACAAAATCGAGCCACATCTTTGCTTTTTGCATAGCTAGATTGTTGATATTCTAAACTTATGTGCACGGAACGACCTCGGACTATTTCTGATCAGTACGGGAACAGACTAAAAGCATAGACAGACGGCAACGTTCATCCGGATTAACGCCGCAATTGATCTGATCAAAATTGTGCCTTGATAGACGGCAGTAATGCGGATGAACGGGCCGCGAGGTCCTAGGTTCGAATCCCACGGCCAGTAGAATATTAATTTAATTTATTTTATTGATTCAATTATAACTTCTATATTTTTTATTTTAAAGCTGTTTTTTTGTTAGTTGTTTTTGACTTTCTTAGTAAAATTAAACTCTAAAAATTTAAATTAAC
Source organism: Rhagoletis pomonella (assembly GCF_013731165.1). Taxonomy (NCBI): domain Eukaryota; kingdom Metazoa; phylum Arthropoda; class Insecta; order Diptera; family Tephritidae; genus Rhagoletis; species Rhagoletis pomonella. The sequence continues at coordinate 11,908,723 of NW_023458561.1, read as the reverse complement.
TAATAATAAAATAAAAATGTGAAATAACATAAAACAGATGAAAATAAAATAAAAAACAATTAAATATCTAAATCAAATAAAATTTAGAAAAACTAAAGAAATAATAATAACAACATTTTTTTGGCAATCGCTCCAACCGAGGATCGAACCTGGGACCTACACGCTTGTAGTACGCAGCTCTCACCACTCGGCTACCGCGGATGAAGGAATCAGTTGCTTTATTTGCTCAATTAGTGTAGAACACAAAGAAACTGCAAAACTAGCATAGACAGCCTATCGTCGGTAATGCAGTCACCGAAATAAGTTCTTATGGAAAGGTATATGTCCATGCTAATATTGCATTTTCCCTGTATTCTAGGCTCTCCGAGTTTTGGTCAGTGTTGTCATCGAAAATTCCCTTGATCCGAGTTAAGTTTTGGAATTAACTCTAGGACTTAATCCAGATCAACTGCAGTTAATTCCCAATATAATTCCGAATTAACGAGTTGATCCGGATCAAAGCTGCCGTCTGTTTATGCTTTAACTGTCGGCAAGTTGGTTGCAGGTTTGGATTATCAAAGACACAAACCACATTCGGTCAAAAAAAGGGTTACATTCGCTTTAACTCCAAATAAAAGTGGTGTTTAATGGGCCGTTTTTGCTTACGCGTAAAAGCACATTTAGCGCATTTAGCTCTAAATGCTACTCTAAATGTACATTTATCCGTACAAAATTCGTCACCTAAATACAACGATAACGGTTAGTGCTCAACGTTTATTTTTTACGTTGCGTGATAACAGTTATTGCCCGACGTTTATTTTTACGTTATCTGATAATAGATATTTCACTCTCTCACTTTTATTTCATCATCTTTATCTTATTCTCCATCTCCATCTTCATCAGTATCCTAATCTTACAACGTTTATCAGACAACGTAAAAAATAAACGTTGTAAAATAACTCTCATCCAGCAACGTAAAAAATAAACGTTGGGAAATAACTCTAATCGGCAACGGAAAAAATATTTCTCCTGCAAAACAGTTATCAGGCAACGTAAAAAATAAACGTTGGGTTATAACTCTTATCGACAAAAAATATTTGTAATCTAATAACTGTGGAGCAACGTTTTTGCTATACAACTTATAACTGTTATGTCCCTGATTCTAAATGCTAAAAGCAACCCTGTGATCTTCAAACATTTCCATGACTCGAACATGGTTTAAGGAGAAAAAGTGGCAATATTGCTTTTTCGCATATACAGTTGCTAGCTGCGTTTCAGTGATCGCCGATCGAGAGTTCATTTTTTATTTTAAATTATTTGGAAAAAGGAAAGTTGCGCAAATTCCACATCGATGTGATACTGATAGAAATCTGGCTCAATTTGTGATCAACTCTGTTTGTTTCTTCCTATTTAATTGCAAATGCATATATACACAAGCAACTTTTCGGTTATGGTTAAAACAATTTAAGTTTTTGGATCGAATTGTTTGCTTAAAGTTTATTTTTCCTCTTCAGTAGGGTTTTTTGCACATTATCTTCTCTGTACGAATTGATCGTGATAGATACGGATCTGAATAAGCGACTGGAACACGGCTGTTTGTCAAAAGCATACGATTTCGAATTCGCGTAGATGTGCATTTCCTAAATGCGATAGCATGAACGCTCTTCGAAAAAATATGTTCGAAAGTGCTAAATTTTGAATTTCAAATGCAGCAAAACGCTACATAAGGCGAGTCGAACGAAAATTATTTGTATGGTAAACTCAGAGTCTATGAGTAGTGTTTAACGTTTGACTCCAAAATTGCACATAAACTCAAGTTAAAGGCTCAACGTGAACATTAGGGATGCTAATTTTTCGGCTTTTTCATATCCCGGGATTTTCGGGAAGGCGTTGTCACAATCCCGGGATGCCGGGATTAGTCCCTGGATTTAGATATTCATTACCAGGGAACGGATTTTTAGGACCTAAAAACCTATAAAAAAGTCAAAATAAAGTAACGAATAGGCTGGAAAAGGCAAAATAAAATAACGAAAAAGACAGGAAAAGGCACTAGGTATTGCAAAAAAGGGCAAAACAAAATAGCTAAAAAGGCAGGAACAGGCACTAGGTATTGCAAAAAAAGCTAAATAAGGCACTAAAAAAAGACAGAAGATACAAAGAACAATCAAAAAATACATTTATTTTAGAAATGTTTATATTACAAGTAAAAAGAGAAAAACTATGAACTAGTTTCATTATATGAAAAATTTGTACTTTGAATCTTTGACTATTTTATCCTTTCGAGTTTCTAACAAATAAAACTGTAATCTGTATAGTTGTAGTAACATTGAACCACAAGATGCATTGAATTTTTCCAACACCAATTTGGCAAGAGGTCCCTGCGCTTCTATAAGCCGCATGGGCATGTTTACATTTTTTAATCTTTAAAAAAAATTGTGAATGTTATAATTGCTTTTTTAAAGGTAAAGGCAAAAAAAGGCAAATATCTTAAAAAAACAAAAAAAGGCAAAAAAAGGCAACACCAAATGTGTATATATGGAATCAGGGAAAGCTAAATCGTGGACATTCTTAATCGAATATACTCTATCTCTTTAGCAGAAAAAAGGCAATTTCCATAAAATCCGTTCCCCGTTCATTACTTTTCAACAACTTGAATCAAAACAAGTAAGAAAGTCCAAGTTCGGGCGGAGCCGAACTTTAAATACCCGGCGCAATTATTAAATATATGTTTTTCACCTTTCCGAAAGCTACCGCTACAAGGTAAGCCGGGGTGTATCAATTTTGAGTAAATTAGCGTCCTAAAATTTCGAAATATTGAAGTTTCAAGCATTTCTGAAATTTACCGTTATATGAAAAGCGGACGTAAATTTAGTCCGATTTCAATAATTTTCAGTGCTTTTCTTTTTTGTGGCAAGCACAATAACCATACCCAGTTTGGTATAAATTGGTAGAGCGGTTACCGAGATACATATATGTGATCATAAGTGGGCGGTGCTACGCCCATTTTCCAAAATTTTATCATAAACGTATTTATTGGTAAAGAATTGTTGCAAGCATCAATTTTGAATAAATTAGCTTTAATATTTACTGATTTATCGAAGATTTTGTATTTCTCTAAATTACCGTTACATGGGATGTGGGCGTGGTTATTGTCCGATTTTAAAACTTTTCGGCCGTTTGTTATGTTATACCAATGTTAACAACTGTGCCAAGTTTGGAAGAAATTGAAGCAGCGGTTACCAAGATATACACATGTAACCATAAGTGGGCGTGGCTACGCCCATTTTCCAAAAATTTATAATATTCTTATTTTTCGTCTGAAAATTATTGTACATACCAATTTTAAGTGCTACCATGAAATAAATAATAATAAATGGGTTTGAAACCCACTTTTTTATTTAAAGTGGCGGTTTTATTTTGTCCCCTCTGACCGCAGGATTTATTTTGAAGGACTTTGCAATTTTAAAGATACGATTAATTCCAAAAATTGTTAAAAAAAATTCAATGCAATGTAGAATGAAAATATGGGTAACAAATGCAATAGGAAATTCCTTTAGAATTAAAAAAAAAAATTTTTTTGTTGGATTCACAAGGACGAATAGGTAATTTTTAAGCTCACAAAGTTAGAAGAATGAAACTCGAGGATGTTATCGAGTTCATATAAGCCCTTAACATATAATTTTTTCAAAAACAAATGATTGGTCGCCGCGAATAACGTTGTAAGCGACATAATTATAAGTTTTCAGGAATGGAAAAAAACGTTTTTGGTGACGCACATACCGTTATTTGATTTAGTTTTACATTTTTCGGTGCAGCAGTCTCCAAGAAACTTGCCCGCGAATTAAAATGTATATCCATATATATCTTCCAAGTCAAAAAAAGATTTACAAAATGTTAATGATGGAAAAAGGTTTTATATCCAAATCCGAATGGATGACAACACGTTTTTCCAGTAAGCCTAGCATCTTTGCTGGTGGCGCTTTCAACCTTTTTCGACAAATGAATGTAATAAATATAACAATACGGTTTCTTTGATTGTTCATCAGAGGTCATTTTATAAAAATTGGAGAAATGCTTTTGAATAGTCTCCAATATGAAGCTTGAGCAGTGAAGAAAACAAGCGCAGTTGAAAATTTGGGGAATAAAAAACCAAAATTGATATTAACACAACTCCTTCACTTACAACGTTTTTCCACATTACCGTTTCTGATAATTTTTTTTTTAATACCCCTCTCCCATTTCTTCCTGAATATTCTTCCCCACTATTTATTAGCCTCTTATTTTTTATATCATTCCAATTTTCGAAATGTACTTTACGTTTTTTTTACCACTATTGCACTTTTGCATTACGCTTGTTAATTCTAAATTGGCCATGGTCACCTGCACTTAAAACATTTTTCCACTCACCACTTACTTTGGAGCGTAGGTTAATGTCCGAAAACTGATGGAAAAACGACATTTCAATATTTACCAGCCCTTCTGCACCAGAAACTTGAATCTGTTTAAATTCTAGAGGATTTCCGCATTAATTTTATACCCATATTTTCTCTAAGCACATTTCTCTGAATTTTTTAAATCATTTTTAAATTACCATCGCGCGGTGTTATATGTGTAATGAGCTAGATATTTATAAAAAAATATTAATTATTAAATAAAAAAAACAAATATATCCAATACTGGTCAAGAAAAGGAGTTTCTGTTATTGCCATCAGTGCAAATTACAAATCCTGAACATCCCGGGATTGCTTGCCAAGAATCCCGGGATTTTCGAGACCTTAAAAAGTTAACATTCCTAGTGAACATAGTATAAACATTGCCCACTGAACACATATTAACTGTTTTAATCGTATCGAAATTATCTGGTAATTTTAAATACATATTTAATTATGCTCTATATTGTGTAAAGGGGAAAGCTAAAAATCCGTCAAAAAATTTCTCAAAAAGCTGGATTTTCCACTTCCCGCAATTTCTCATTTCCTGCCGCTAAATGGACTTCGAAAAAGCCAGATTTGACGGGAAAAGAGCTAAATTAGCAGCCCTGGGTGATGCCGATGATGTCAATATCATTTGCAAAGCCGCTGCGATTCAGATTGGCAGCATTTATTACGCTTCCCAACGTCAGACTGAAGTCGCTCTGGAGTCAATTGCCCTACCTAAAGCCTCGTTTGGTCTCGAACAGCTCGAAAATATCCGAACCAGTTTGGACGGAGCTATAAGATCTGCTCAACGTCACTCTGCGTAGCCGGAATAGTTTTGTAGGGATTCCAAATTTAGACATGGTGTCGTAGAAGCGACTTTTCTTCGTATCATCAAAATCGATTTTAAAATCTAGGTAAAGTCGGTATGTGTTAATTTGCTTACCAAAGGTATTTTCCAGGATTTGATCCGATGATGTTCACATCTGGTAAATAGTGGATTTTTTAGGTCTGAAGCCACATTGATAAGGTCCAATCTTTTCATTCATGGTGGGCTTTAGTCTTTTGCAGAGAGTCGTCGGATGGGCTTAGCCGGCGGTAATTGACACCAGTATCAGATCTCCTCCTTGTGGAAATTATAAAATAAAATAACATGCTCCACAGTTTATCAAACTACGATCGGTTAACATAAAATCGCATTTTGACAAATGCCATAAGTAGAAGAAGGTTAAAGAATGTTGCACTGGAACTAAAACTAATTAAACGTGTTATGATTGTAGGTCTCCTAGCTATTCCTTGACTTAAATACATATATACCATAATAGGCAAATACACTGTAAACGAGTTAGCGAGTACCTTTTCGTGCCAAGTTCACTCAGATATCTAAACTTTCTTGGTTTTCGAGACTACTTCACAGTTATTCTTTCGACATTTTGAAAAATTTAATGCAGTGGAATCGTGATAACTCACAAGTTCTATAAATTGAAAACCACGATAATTCATACCCTTGGATATCTCTAACAAAAGTATGCACTTTGGTCCCCTCAATAATTCAAGTTTTTTTTTCAGCGGAACGACTACTTTCGTTTCTAGTCTTTCGCGTCTAACAAAAATTTTCTACATACATATATAACTAGTCGACGAAATAGTAAAACATCGCAAAGGGCTTTTACCCATTAATTTTGCTTTGGTTTTGACAAAATGCTTTATGACTCGTAATTTCAGTTGAATGTAGAGATGGGCAAAACACGTAACTTTCCACATGCCATGCTTTTGCCCACGTGAACGTAATCGGTTTTAAGAGAAAATCACGAAACCTCAGTGATCGTGCGTTACTGAAATTCTTGGTGGCGTGAATATGTGTATTTTTAACCAAAATAAAATCGTAAAATTACTGTTTAACTTTGAACTAAAGTTTGAGCGGCAAAGTTATTTGTCTGGAGAGTTACTCTCTAGGCATGCTGTAATACGGCAAGCGCATTTATTTTTTGTTTAAAAGTTTAAACAAATTGCGTGGCTTTAAAGCATACGGGAGAATGGCAATGTAAAGTACGTAAGAAGTAAATATTGCGATATAGTACCGGGTGACTTTCGCAAAGCAATCGCTTGCTCATAAATTTTATTGATCTTTGGTAAAACCCTATTTATATAAAATGTCATTGATATGTATGAACTAGCAGACTCGGCGAACTTCGTCCCACCCAGTAGCATTGGCACATTTATCTGCTAAGGTTACAGTTTCGTGGTAGGCATATTTCCACTGTGCTCTTAAATAATATTAATAATAATAAATTAACGAAATTGTCCGTGAGGAAGTTCTTGAAATTATCCAAGGATCTTGCGTTTCATAGCACCACGAAATAAATTTGAAGAAATTCTTCCCCTTCCAACCCCAACCCCCCCCCCCCCCCCCCCCTTGGCTGAAACAATGATCCGATAGTGAATCTTTCGTTGAATCTGCATACGTATGTACGTTGGTGGAAATTTCAAAATGGGCTGGTATCGTTGTTATACAGAAATCTAACACACATTGGCATATTTCGGACGAAATACCTTAACTGTCTAAGAAACGCAATGGTTCTTAGTGATGGAGAACTATTGATGGGGCTATCGATAGTATCGATGGTTTCATTTTGCCGCCACTATCGAATTTTTCTGAACAGTATTGATAGTTGTATGTTGTTCACATTGTTGGAATTTGACTATTAAAGATGCACATGCCTTCATATGTACATATGTATGTTGTGAACTCCTTTGTTTGTAAACATGTTCTCCAAAGTTTTTGTAATAAAATGTGTTATTGAAATACACGATCTCATTTTGTTTTACACAAGTTATTTTTGTGTATACATACAAATAATCTTTATGGTTTTTGTAGTAACAAAATGAGTTATTTAAGAGTAAGATTTTTTTCCTGGCTGTTATTATCTTATGTAGTTAAAGAAGAAACGCATAAATTTGCAGGCGTTGGGATCTGCCATATCACTTGCCAAATTTTTCTTACACCATAAAAAATGTAATAAAACTTGCCTATTCACAAAAAGTTATGCCCAGTTTCACCAATCAATTTTAAATTTGTCAGGCCGTTATAATTTAAAATGACAACATATTTAAAATTTTAAGTTTGATTCATTTTAAAATTGATTGGTGAAACCGGGCATTAGTGTTATATCTCAACATATATAAGAAAGCTTTCGATAGTATCGAATATTTTGCACTATCACTATCGAAACAATCGAATATATACACTATCGATAGTTTTCCAACACTAATGGTTCTGGTGGTTGATTTAAATAACCAGCCAAATGGGACGATAAATACCATTTTCAGTAATAACTCGATTCTAGAGCCACTTGATAGCACATTGTGCACCCAAACTATTCGGAGACCTACTCAAACACACACAAAAATTTCGCTAAAATCGGTTCCCAATAAACATTCGGATTGGTTAACAATTCGAAAACGATTGGACAACCAATCTTTTTTTCGAGTCTCACCTTCGATAACAAATGGGAAATAAGTTAGTATTCGATTCGAGAACTAGGCCATTCTCCAGCAAAACGGAACCTTTGTACATATATTTCTTTCGTTATGAATTCGAAATCCAGCCCATTATCGAATTGGAATTTTAATGAGAGAGAGTGATTTTCTTATATTTCCCTTCGAGAATAAGCTGGATTTCATTTCCTCTCTTGTTACTATGGTTTCCATTTTTTTCGAACCCATCTCGAGTGTATTTCCAATATACTATGAACGTTGGAAAACTAAGGTTAGTCATGAGTTGGTTCTCAGTTCGATATTCATATTGGATATCGAAGGTAATTTTCGAACGTTCGCCAAAATGTTTATTGAATTCAGCCATTTAGGAGGAGTTCATTAACAAATATATGTAGGTACTAGGGATGTCAATCCCCGGATCCCGGGATCCCCGTCTTTTTTAAGTCCCGAATATCCCGGGATTAGTCGATTTAAATCCCGGGATTGCTGGAAAAAAATTTTTTTGTTAGCCAACTAAATTTTTATCACAAATATCCCCTCTCAAGGGCAAAACAAGAATTTTTTACAACCCTTTATGCTATAATTTCTTTAAGATCGCATTTCCATCAAAAGAAGGAATAATTTTGCTTCGCTCAAAATGGAATAGATGACTCACTTATATATTTATTTTTTACTTAACCCAAATTGACCCCGTGTTGCCATATGGCAACGCAAAATACACCATGTTTAAGAGGGTGTAAAATAAAAGCCGCTTACTTCAAAATGCTTATGTGTACGTTAGCTAATTCCTATCTATCCTCTCTATCGAGTGTAAGCAAGTATGTTATTTAAACAAAATTAGGAGTGGCAGAAAACCATCAAAATGTCATATTATGAAGAAGTAAGTATGAATTTATAGAAAGCGTGTTTTTATTTATAAAATATGACTGTGATAAAATACTAGTTAAAACATTAGTGACTCTATTGATAACAAGTAACAATAAAAAAACAATCGTGCATACTATATAATTTAAGTGTTTTTCAAGTCCGTTGCCATATGGCAACACGGGCCGTAATGTGAGCTGTTCCTCTTTTTACCAAGTTTTGATATGTTCGCTAGCCCGAATTGACCCCGTGTTGCCATAGGGCAACGGAAAATATCATCATGTATGAGACGGTGTAAAACAAAAATCGTTTGTATGTATTTTTGCAGTTTTACAGGTGGTTAACTCATTCCATCTAGCCCTGAACTACCTAATCATATTATCGTATATTTCATTGTACAAGTGTTGAAGTGGTATACAAATGTAGCTTGTCTGTTCCAGGGAAGACTGGTGGCGTTTTTTGCATTCTCATCTGCTATTTCATTACCCCAGATTCCCTTGTGACCGGGCACACAATAGATATGTAGCCTTTTGTCAACGTTTACCTTTTCAATGGCTTCCCGGCTGCGAGGGACGTTTATGGATGAAATACTATATGAAGAAACTGCCTTAATTGACGTCTGGAATAGGTTTAATTTTGAATTGATTTTCGTTTCGTTGATGGCTAGCTCTGCAGTTATCCTCATTGCGAAAACCTCTGCTTGAAATATTCTGCAATGGTCAGGTAGCCTTACTGTCCGACTGACGTTCAGTTCCCGGCAGTAAATCCCGGTACCCACTCCGGTAACCAAGGGTTTCATTCCCTTGCACCATCCCTCCTCCTTAATCGCTGTGCAAAAAGTTCGTTTCCACTTAAAGATAGGTGCCATGAAGTCTGTGCTGCTTGTGATTTCCGCCCCAATTAAGCGGCGCCCAAAGCTTCTGAAATTGAATTACCCTATGACCGTCAATCTACGGATTTCCCAGCACATCGACCAATGGGCGAAAAACTAAGGGTTTTTTAAAAGCAGCCTTCGAAGTGTACCTCAGCGCTCCCGCGATGCACAGTGCCGCTAGGCGCTGAACCTTCTACATTGGCCCGAGGCATAAGGACTTTTTTGCGGCATTCCAGCACACCAAAGCGCCATAGAGCAGTATTGGGCTGACTATTGCTGTGTAACACCAATGCATCAGAGCAGGTGACAAACCCCAAGTGACTCCCAGCATTCTTTTACATGCACTGGCCTTCTTCTCTCTTTCTTCAACATTGCGCATCCACAGCTGCTTACTATCCAATACTACCCCCAAATACTTTGTATGGTCTTTAATTGATAGCTCGGTGCTACCTCTCCTCGGGGATCTCCACACTGGGATCTTATATCTTTTTGTGACTAAACCACTGAACAAATCGACAAAAATAAACTTCGGGTTGCTGGTGAAGCACGAAAAACTACATAAAGGACGATTACATGTGCAAAATGTGATGTGGGTTTATGTTTGAAATGTTTTGCTACTTTTCATACTAAAAATTAACTTCTTTATCCGCTGTGCACGTAGAATATGCATATATTATCAATAAATGTATTAAAACTTATAAACAATATGTCTATTACTTCATATTTTAACCAAATACTGCCCTATAACAATCCATCTGGAACACGCCCCGTGTTGCCATATGGCAACGGCCGATATCGGGAGAACTATACTACTCCCAAAGCTTTCCTTTACTTTAACGCTACTTTTACCCTGTATATAGATGAAACCAAAAAAATCCAAAAAAAAATTAATCTGGGACAATTTGGGTTAAATGTGTTGACTTTTTTTATTATTACTTAAATATACTGATAGTATCTTAAATTGATCTCAAACAGTGATTTAAAAAATTGTATATAAAGGGTGATTTTTTTGAGGTTAGGATTTTCATGCATTAGTATTTGACAGATCACGTGGGATTTCAGACATGGTGTCAAAGAGAAAGATGCTCAGTATGCTTTGACATTTCATCATGAATAGACTTACTAACGAGCAACGCTTGCAAATCATTGAATTTTATTACCAAAATCAGTGTTCGGTTCGAAATGTGTTTCGCGCTTTACGTCCGATTTATGGTCTACATAATCGACCAAGTGAGCAAACAATTAATGCGATTGTGACCAAGTTTCGCACTCAGTTTACTTTATTGGACATTAAACCAACCACACGAATGCGTACAGTGCGTACAGAAGAGAATATTGCGTCTGTTTCTGAGAGTGTTGCTGAAGACCGTGAAATGTCGATTCGTCGCCGTTCGCAGCAATTGGGTTTGTGTTATTCGACCACATGGAAGATTTTACGCAAAGATCTTGGTGTAAAACCGTATAAAATACAGCTCGTGCAAGAACTGAAGCCGAACGATCTGCCACAACGTCGAATTTTCAGTGAATGGGCCCTAGAAAAGTTGGCAGAAAATCCGCTTTTTTATCGACAAATTTTGTTCAGCGATGAGGCTCATTTCTGGTTGAATGGCTTCGTAAATAAGCAAAATTGCCGCATTTGGAGTGAAGAGCAACCAGAAGCCGTTCAAGAACTGCCCATGCATCCCGAAAAATGCACTGTTTGGTGTGGTTTGTACGCTGGTGGAATCATTGGACCGTATTTTTTCAAAGATGCTGTTGGACGCAACGTTACGGTGAATGGCGATCGCTATCGTTCGATGCTAACAAACTTTTTGTTGCCAAAAATGGAAGAACTGAACTTGGTTGACATGTGGTTTCAACAAGATGGCGCTACATGCCACACAGCTCGCGATTCTATGGCCATTTTGAGGGAAAACTTCGGAGAACAATTCATCTCAAGAAATGGACCGGTAAGTTGGCCACCAAGATCATGCGATTTGACGCCTTTAGACTATTTTTTGTGGGGCTACGTCAAGTCTAAAGTCTACAGAAATAAGCCAGCAACTATTCCAGCTTTGGAAGACAACATTTCCGAAGAAATTCGGGCTATTCCGGCCGAAATGCTCGAAAAAGTTGCCCAAAATTTGACTTTCCGAATGGACCACCTAAGACGCAGCCGCGGTCAACATTTAAATGAAATTATCTTCAAAAAGTAAATGTCATGGACCAATCTAACGTTTCAAATAAAGAACCGATGAGATTTTGCAAATTTTATGCGTTTTTTTTAAAAAAAAAGTTATCAAGCTCTTAAAAAATCACCCGTTAGTTACATAGGCAGTTACTGCTGTACCAAATACAGTCACTTACAAAACTATTTTGCATCGATTCTTTTTGCAATATTCAAAATATTTTTCATGTTATTTTTTTGTTAATTAAAAAAATATATAGCTCATTTTACAACAAAAATCATGTAAATCAAAATTTCACTTTTTAGAGAAAGTTGGATTAAGTTCACCATAAAAATATCAAACTTTTTAATCATAATTTAAAAAAAAAATTCTATTACGCAGTTTTATAGCCCATTCAATTTAATACAATAAAGTGCAATTTTGAAGTTGCTAAAAACTCCCTTGATATTTGATTTTTTTCACTGAAGATGTTGGGCATTTTCTTCCTTATAATGAATTTTTTTGTGGCAAAAAAAAAATATACAAAATGTTAACGGGATGTTTTAGCAACTTCAAAATTGCACATACTATTTTTTTAAATTAACAAAAAAAACTACCATGAAAAATATTCTGAATATTGCAAAAAAAAATCTATGCAAAATATTTCTCGGAGTGACCGTATATGCATTTGTACTTGTAGTACAAAACCTATGTTATAAATTAATGAGGATATGTACTTACATACATATATGTTTGTTTTTTGTTGATTGAAAATACTGATTTATCGCCTTAATAAATATGTAAAAGAATTACAATAAATTGTACTTTTTTTTGTTATATCAATCTGATTTAAAATACTATAATAGGATGATCACAGATGTGTTGCACTTTTACCTGAATTTCGGTAGGTACTGAAGAATTATATATACACCCAGTATTCCAGTACGTTTGGAAGGCACTACACCCCCTTTTCGAATAACCCCGAATTTTTCTCCATGAGTATGCGATGGATTTCATAAATATATCTCCATATCAAGTTCCAGTACTCTATCATGGGCACTTCCAGAGATATGCAGTATGAAATTTTCGTTTTTATGGGAGGTTTCATGCTTGCTTTCCAATAGCACCAATTTTTCTCCATGAGTATGCGATTTCTTTCTTATATCTCCATAACAAGTTCCAGTACTCTACGATAATTACTTCCAAAGATATGAAATATAAAAAAATCGGTTGTCCCCTTTTCAATCGCCACACCTTTTCTTCATCAGTATACGGTTGATTGTATATAGATACATACCAAGTTTCAGTATTCTAATATGAATACTTCCAGAGATAACCAATTTGAAAAATTCAGTTTGTATGGGAGGGAGGTGCCTCGCCTCTTTTTCCAACAAACGCCAAAAATACTCTACGGGCTATTATAATACCTTCCAAATATAAACAAACAATTTAATAAAAATCGGTGAAGCAGTTTCGGAGGAATGCGGCAACAACCACCATGACACGAGATTTTTATATCCTTACTAATATTATAGACCCGAAATTGAGTTTGTTGGTTTGCTACGCTTTCACGCTTTAACTACTCAACCTATCATCATGAAGTTTTGTACGCTCCTGCCATTTAGCCCAACTTAAAATATAGGATACATTTAATCTCGATTAGACAAGGGGCACCGCCCTTACAAACGGAATTTTTATACCCGAGCGCACTTGTGCACAAGGGTATATTAATTTTGTTCACATAACGGTTCGGCCAAAACGAATCGAGATAGATATAGACAAATGTACACATAAATGCTCAGAATGAATAGACAAGTCGATTAAGCCATGTCTGTCTGTCCGTCCGTCTGTCCGTCCGTCCGTGTACACGATAAATCGAGCAAAAATTGAGATATCTCAACGAAATTTGGTGTGTACGTTTCCATTAATCCAAGGTAGGTTAGTATTGAAAATGGGCGAAATCGGACTTTAACCACGCCCACTTCCCACATAACGGTAATTTCCAGAAATATGAAAACTGCGATATTTTAGTAACTACTGAAGATAATTCACTCAAAAGTGATATTTACAATAATTTTCAGACGAAAAATAAGAATATTATAAATTTTTGGAAAATGGGCGTAGCCACGCCCACTTATGGTACATGTGTATATCTTGGTAACCGATGCACCAATTTCTTCCAAACAGTTGTTGGCCTTGGTGCAGCATAGTAAATGGCCGAAAATTTAAAAAATTTGACAATAACCACGCCCACATCCCATATAACGGTAATTTACAGAAATACGAAATCTTCGATAAATCAGTAAATATTAAAGCTAATTTATTCAAAATTGATGCTTGCAACAATTCTTTACCAAGAAATACGTTTATGGTAAAATTTTGGAAAATGGGCGTGGCACCGCCCACTTATGATCACATATATGTATATCGGTAACCGTTCTACCATTTGTACCAAACTCGGTATTTTTATTGTGCTTGCCACATAAAAGCAAAACGTTGAAAATCATTGAAATCGGACTAAAATTACGGCCGCTTTTCATATAACGGTAAATTTCAGAAATGCTTGAAACTGCGATATTTCGAAATTTAAGGACGCTAATTTACTCAAAATTGATACACCCCAGCTTACCATCTAGCGGTAGCTTTCGGAAAGGTGAAAAAACATATATTTAATACTTGCGCCGGGTATTTAATGTTCGGCTCCACCCGAACTTAGACTTTCTTACTTGTTCATACTGCATTTCTCAGGACATATTTTTGGTAGATTACTGGAACTTGGTATGGAGATATATAAAATCTTTATCTACTCATGCATGAGGGCTGTCACTTTAAAAATAATCAAATTCAACTTCAATTGAGGGAGTTATTTATTTGAAAATTATATTAAAAAAATGGATGGAGACAACTTTAGGAGTTCCTAAGTAGTAACTTCCCGAGGCACAAACCGCTGAATGCGGTTAGAATACATGACAACCTTATTTGCCCTTCCTGCCTTTTAAAAGATAAAAGAGAAGCCCCTTTTTGTGCTTCGGCGCCATCTAAACAAATGCTGTATATGTACTCGAAGTATATTCAAAGTGTTGTTTCCAGCAAGCGTCGTCTGTTCGGACCAACAAACGAGCCTTCCCTCCAAGAGTTGAAAAGAGTTTTGTATCCAATATAAAGTAATCCCTGCAGCCGTGAGCTGTAGTAATTTCGGCAGCACCGCTTCGAAACAATGGCTCTGAAGATCTGCTTAAGCTATCACCCTGATGTATATTTTGATATTGATCCAGATACATCCCTGTATTTGCTTCTCGCGCTCGATATTTTTTAAAGGCAAGAAAAACACCTTGGCTAATTATAGTCACAAAAAGATAATGTGCATTCGGTACAGTTAATTGCCACTTCAAGTTCATATGAGAAGAGCGTTATCACGAAGCATTTCGAAAGGAGGGAGCCAAAATAAATCTTTAGATCACAGTAAACACCCTCTCTAAAATTTTTCATCTGAATATAAAATTTTTTTCGAAATTGTTGATATTGCACAATTGTCCATATAGTCTAAGATCCGACAAAGGCACGACCTTCACCCATCTGTTTAATGGATGAAATCTTTTTTATATTAAACTAGCTGTACCTTGCCACGCTTTGCTGTGGCATATTCCTGTTACATGGATGATAAATGATTAACGAAACTAAGCATACGTTTCAAATAAGTTTGATTTTGCAATGCTTGTGTGTACATAATATTTTTGGTTTTTCCTTTCTCTACGTAGATATCAAGGCTATCTGGTTTGCCGACACTCAACAGAGATTTGTTCATGTGAGAAGCAATCGGAATCTAAATCTAAACCATACTTTTCCAAGGGTTGACCTTGAGCATTACTGATTGTAATTCCGGATGCTAATCGAATTGGTATTTGCCATCTTTTAAATTGAAATGGTGTATCGGTCGAAATCATGAGAATTCTTCACCTTTGAAAGGCCACCTTAAAATCTTTGCTTACATCACATTCTTCATCAATTTCTTAACTTCGAGTCACGTGCCGTTACAGAGATTTGGCTGATTAATATTCCGCAACATGATAATTGCCACACCTGTTTTCAATTGCAGTATTTTGGGTAATCCCTGGAAAACCAATGGAGTTCAAAAATTCCGTTGGATAATTAACTGATTCATTTATTTCCACAACGGTATTTATCGACGTACATATACATATGTTATTTCATCACTTCGAATGCTGGATTGAAAAACATTATTGAGTTGAGATCCTTATTCTTCGCGGCAAGAATAGCTCGTTCACTGAGCCAATCGTGATTCTTGTAATTAATTTGAGTATCCGGAAACATTCTTTCGATCAGTTCTCCTTTCGATGTTTCTAAGTTACAAAAATTATCAGACATTAAAATTCGTCCTAATCTCTCATTGACTGCAGCTTTCCGTTCCGTATGTTCAGTAATTGTCGCGAGAATTCCTAGGCTTATTAATCGCTCTGTAGTTGGACACGCATATTCGTAGTCAACTGCAATGTATGTATGTTCGTCTGACCGCAATGTTGAATATTTCAGGCAAGCATTCATCTCACCCGCTGGTGTCAATCGAGAAATTACAGGCAATGTTTGCGTAAAATCTCCTGCGAGCAATATCAATGCATTTCCGAATGGTTGAACATTTCTACGCAAATCTAGGGATAAATCGATACAAGTAAATCCAAGTACATACCCGATACTTTTTTCAATTTACCAAGTAGTTTTTTACTTACTTACTTACTTTTTACTGCGATCCAAGTAGGTATCGAAAAAGAGTACTTGTATCGTAAGCGCAAAACTTACTATGATTCAGCATCTTCTTTGAAAAGTAACCCGTTAGAGGAATGGGAAGATATGCGCACTACATAAGCGAGCCCGTTTATACATATCGGTTGTTGGGTCATCTGTCCCTTGCTAGAGGCTTTTCTAAAAAACAGGTACAACTATCAAGCATATTCTAAAATTCGAAAATTTCAAATCGACTCGATTTCGATAATTTTCTCAACGGTTTTTAACCGAAAAAATTTACAAGTATCGCATTAACTTCTTTTACGGTTTTCAATCATAATATTCACTCTTTTCATCAGATATAATTAAAAAATATTTGGCAAATCGAGTCGAGTTCAAAGTTTCGAATTTCAGAACATGCCCGTATACCAAAATCTCGAAAGCGCCGTTCAGGAAAACACTTGGAAAAGTTGATTTTTTTGGGGAAATATAACAAAAAAGGAGATATTTTCTTAAACTTATTTTATATGAAAAAACTTTATCTATTATTCTTGTAAAAATGTAATCTATTGTTTTTGTATGAAAAAATATTAGAAGATAAATAATCTTGTAAAAATGCATATTTTTTGTGAAAAAAGTTCAATAACTTTGAAAAATTTGCAAAATCGTAGTTCTATGTACAAGTACTCGATACCTTGCCGATACTGAGTAGGTATCGATACCTTGTTTGATACAAGTACAAGTACTGATTTGAGTAATACCTTGATGGTGTCGATTTATCCCTACGCAAATCTCGCACCGATGTTCTGGAAATATTGCACGTGGGAGTTTCGATGATTTGTATCTTCAATGGCAGCATAAGAGCTTAATGAGAAGTGTTTCCACCTGGTAACAATGTCGCAGATATTCCAGACGAAGCGAGAGCTACGGCTATGTAATTTTTTCATCGAACCGTTGCCACAATCTTATAAGGAATGTTCTCCTAGTTCCCCTGGCGCATACAAGAAGAAATAAATTTATCATTTGCATCTTCTTATTTGCCGCTGTAACCGCATAAGCGATTTTAGCCGAGTTCGACAAAGCATGTCAGTCGCTTCTCTCTGTGCCAACTTACGCCAATTGGAAATTCCACGTGAAGCCAAGTCCTTCTTCACTTGGCCTTTCCATTGCTGTGGGCACCTCCCTCTCCCCTGCTACTACCAGCAGATTGCGAGTCGAATACTTTTAGACCTGGAACGCGGTTCCCATTCGAACGACATGGCGAAGCTAGCGGATCCGCTGTAAAGCTTATACAGCTCATCGTTCCATCGTCTGCGGTACTCATCGTCGTGAACGCGCATTGTTCTGTAAGTCTTCCGTAAGATCTTTCTCTCGAATATCATTCTTCTGCGCCATATACCAGCATGGGCATGATGAGTGACTTATAGAGGGTGGTTTTTGTACGTCGAGAGATAACTTTACTCTCAAATTGCCTACTCACTCCAAAGTAGCACTTGTTCGCTAGAGTTATTCAGCCTTATATTTCGATTACGACATTATTATCGGTGTTATGCTGGTTCCTAACAAAACAAAATTGTCTACTTTCTCGAAATTACAACTGGCAACAGTGACGTGGGTGCCAAGGCAACGGTGACGGGAGATACCTCGTCTTGTCCTCGTTGATCGCCCAACCCAATCGCTTGGCTTCGTTATCCAACTTGGAAAAGGCAGAACAGGGCTCGAATCGTCACATACGATATCGTACTACTTGTCACGTAAAAACCCATTTTTCGGATTATGGCATACGTCAACGTACTCTGTGTCCCATTCAGCTTATACTGCCTGACGTATCACGTAATTTTCTTTCGTATCGTTTTCGACCAGTGAACGGATGTTACGATTCGAGCCCAGACTTCGCGGTTTTTGTTACCGATGATGTCGATGTCATTGGCATACGCCAGAAATTACACGCCCTTGTAAAAAATTGTTCGTGAGTGGTTCAGTTCTGCAGCTCTTATTATTTTAACATTTGCAATATGCGAACATAAATGCCCTTCTGCTCACACATTAATTTGTGAATGTATGATTGGGCATATAACAGGAGATAAGAATAATAATAATAATCATAATCTTCATAATATTATCCAACGTTATTCAAATTGCTCGCTGATTTTTAGAAGAAATTTGCTAAAAACCTGAAGAAGGTCTTCTAATTTAGAGAAAAAAAAATTTTTAAAATGTGGGTATTGTTAGGTAGATGTGTATTTCACTAAGGTAGATTCTTAAGGTACGTTCACACAGAAAGCAAAGCCGAGCCGATCGAAGCCGTTCCGAGCTGAGTGAAGATTTCAAATTGCTGTAGCTACATCAACATGTTCATACAGCAAGCTTTTTCATGACTGTTTTGGAGCTGAAAGCAAAGCAGTTTTTGATTTTGAATTTTCTATTTAATTTTTCAGCTCCATGACGCTGCTGTAATTAAAATAGCAAAATATTCAAATAAAAACGAATTTTACAACTAATCTTTTGAATAAATTTGAGCAAATATTTTTGCCGCTTTTCATTGACGGTAAGTCACTTAAACTGTCCGGCTTTTGGATAAATGGCAACATAAATAAAAATCTCTTGTAAAGCTCTCCCTAACAATTTTCGGTTCAATTATGTAATATTTCATTTAATTCCAATATTTGCAGTCTTTACTTTTAGATAGGGCATAATCTTATTGAAAATATTTCTAAATCAAAATTTCTCAAATGCCTTTAGTTTGGTACCCATATTGTAACATTTCATTTCTTTTACCAATTTAATAGAGTTAAATTTTCATACAGGTGGTAACCTTCAAACATATTTTCGACTGTAGGTCTTTTAAAAATTCTATAGTTTGATACCCGCATTCCAATATTTAGTTTAATCAATTTAACTGAGTTAAAATTTACAAATAGGTGGCAACCTTCCTCAAAGGTAATTCACAAAGTCTTCTTTCTTAAACCTCTTTAGTTTGATACCTACATCAATTAAATTAAGTTAAATTTTCAAACAGGTGGCAACCCTCTTCAAACATTTTTTCAGATGTAAGCCTTCTTAAAAATCAAATTGCAGTATTTCATTTATTTTATCAATTTGACTGAGTTTAAATTTTCAAAGAGGTGGAAACTCTACTCAAAAATATTTCCAGCAGTTATCTTCCTTTAACTTCTTTACCTTAATACCTACATTGTAATACATTATTTAGTTTATCAATTAAATTACGCTGAATTTTTTAACAGGTGGCAACCCTCCCTTAAACATTTTCGATTTTAAGCCTTCTTAAAACTCTTTAGTTTAATACCCCCATTGCAGTATTTCATTTACTTTATTCACTTAACTGAGTTAAAATTTTAAAATAGATGGCAACCCTCCTCAAAAATATTTCCAGCAGTTATCTTTCTTAAGCCTCTTGAATTTGATACCCATATTGTAGTATTTCATTTACTTTATCGATGTACTTTAGTTAAATTTTCGAACAGGTGGCAACCCTCCTCACACATATTTTCGGTTGTCAGCCTTCTTAAAACTCTTTAGTTTGACACCCACGTGGCAATATTTCATTTATTTTATCAATTTGACTCCGTTAAAATTTTCAAATAGGTGGCAACCCTCGTAAAAAATATTTCCAGCAGTTATCTTTCTTAAACCTCTTTAATCTGATACCCATATTGTAATAATTTATTTAGTTTATAAATATAATTGGGTTTAAAAAATTTCAAATAGCTGGCAACCCTCCAATTATTTGCGATATTATTTGTTCTGGTATTATACCGAACAACACAAAAAAAAATTATTCAAATCGGTTCAGCCGTTCTCGAGTTTTGACGACCGTGACATACGAACACAACATTTTTATAGATAAAGATTTAACGTGTTAATAAATATTTTGCGAGTGGGTTGGCTGAAAAAATCCTGGCAGGGATATTTTAAATTAAATATTCAAAAATTATTTTTATTTCTTTAATTCTGTACCCTGTTGTTTAATGAACAAATTATATACCAATGGAAAGTATTAAGCCTATAAAACGTGAAGACGTTGACTATTATTTCCTGGCCTACCTATCGGGTTGGCAGGTATGAAAAGGTAGGTAAGACTAGTAATTTTCAATCATCTGTTTAACACATTCTATAGACTTTATGCTTTCGATTGGTATATGTATAATTTGTTCTTTAAACAAATGAGTGCAAAATTAAAAAAATTATAATAATTTTTGAACAATTAATTAAAAACATCCAGGCCAGGATTTTTTCAGCCAACCCACTCGCGAAATATTTCCTAACACGTTAAATACATACAAAGTAGATTTCATCCATTAAACAGATGGGTGAAGGTCTTGCCTTTGTCGGATCTCCTACTAGTATAAACTCATTATCGTAACATATTTTTAAATACGTAATAGATAGTACTATATCGTTTATCTTAAAGTTTATATATACTTACTTATGTAGTCTGGCAACGTAACCATGAGCTTCTCATAAAAACCAAATAGTCTTTCTTAATAAATTTGATTTGAATTAGTGGATGAGCGCAATATTTTTTGCCATATGGAAGATATATGGTAGAAAATACATTTGATGTTTGCCAAATTCATATTTAAATATGCACATGCACATGTACATGTGTATCTATGTACGAACATATACGAACGTAAATATTTCTGGTGAGTATTTTCCATATGTATTCGTAGGTGACGTAAAGCAAGCAAATTAAATAACGAGATATACTTTAAGTATCTGTATCTTGGGATCTAATACAAATTAATGCCATGATTTTGTAGTTTTCAGGCGCGCTTTAACCCGTTCGCGAATGGCAATTGGCCTTTGTTTTATGGTTTTGTTTGCCAATATTTCTTTATTGTAGACACCACTTCGCTTGACACCTAAAAACCATTAACAGTAATTCATTGAATTCCAAACTCATTTGTGACTGCATGGAAAAACATGTTCACTAAATTAAGGCGAGGCCTTTTATATTTTCACTTACAACTCACACCAATGCCAATAACTCGTTTTCAATTCCAGTTTTCCGTCGAAACGGACCACACTCCTTCGTTGCTGAAGGATGACTGAGATTGCTTAGTGATAACCAGTTAAGATATGAACTGAATGCTGTTTCGGGCCCACCTTTGCGCCCACGACAACAGAGGGAGCAAAGGACACGCAACGTAGGCAAGAAATTCGGAGTGCTCACACATGGTTCGGAATCAGAGAGTTGAACCGACTGTCAAATGTGCAAGTGGCACTGGGGCACTGGCACATACAAGCAGCCGCCACATAGGCAGACATGCGACGCAAGTCCTCTTCAGAAGCAAGCTGTCGCTAGACTCACAGGACATCAATTGAGAATATTATAACCACTGTTGCCAGAACTTTTTGGGCCGACCGGCTAGATTAGCAAAAAAGCGGCTAAAAACGGCTAAAATGTTTTAGTGAAATTTCACATAGACTCTGGCAAAAAACGGCTAAAATGTTTTAGTGAAAATCCACATGCTTTATTTAAATAAATCGCAAGAAACGAAAGACTATTAACACCATTAATTTATATCGAGTGTATATTCCTCATCATCAAATGAATCACTATTGTATATATCACTTGAATTCATTAATTTTAAGAGATCGTCATCTACAGTAAAATTATGGCAGCATTTTTCTTCACGTTTTAAACCGTATCTTATATATAAAATAGCGTTTAACGTTTTAACGCACATTGGATTTCTTTGCTTAGTTTTTATTATATTCATTGAACTAAATATTCGCTCTACTTCTGCATTACTTATAGGCAAAACAAGAAAACTAAAAACTGGGTTGCAAAGGTCAGCAAAAGGGTTTTCTCCTAGGGCATTTCGAAATTGATAAACTTCGGCCCAAAATTTTACAGTTGAGTCTAAATTACTCCAGGTATGTAACGTTACCGTTTACTTTTGGTTTAATCACTCTTAATGCATTTCCAACCGACAAAAGTCAATTTTTTTTTAGTGTGGCAATATTTGTAGGGAGGCGTTGGCGTAATTCCTTTATTAAAGTGATAATAAAATAGCGACCATTTTCTCGAATTATTTTCTCGGCTTCGTGGTCAAAAGCGTTTGTGCTTAATTTTGTTTTTAAATACTCTTCAAAACTGTGATAAAACTGAGGAAGTGGAGCAAGGTATGGTTCCAACGGGGAGCATATAGGATCAAATGTGTCCGCGCTAATAACCACTAGGGAGCATAGATGCGAAAGTAAAACATTGAGTTCATTAAAAATCTTCATTGGGTCTGCATTTTTGCTTTCGAACAACTTGTTTACTTTTTGCACCTGAAAATTAGGCAAATAGTAAAATCGGCTAAAAACGGCTAACTTTTATTTACAAACCGGCTAACAAATCGGCTGCCGGCTATATCGAATTTTCTCCGGCTAGTTGCTATCAAAACCGGCTAAATCTAGCCGGAAAACGGCTAAAATGGCAACGCTGATTATAACCTACGCTTGCGCGCTCTCGCTCTCTCGCGTGTACTGTTTTACTATTTATTTGTTGTAACCTACTGGGTATCCAACTGATGAGATTATGAAAATTATAAATACGCGAAAATTAATATGCTAAATTGGTTTGTGAGTAATTTAATGCAAATTACTTGTAATTTCTAACGGTTCAATGGAAATCAACTGCTTGTGAAGAATACAGGGTGATTATTGTCAATTAACGTTTCAATTGTAACAGTAGTTATTCGTTCGCAGAATGAAAAACATTTTTTGCTAATGAACGTACACTGACGAAAAAAAAATTTAGAATTAGAAAAGAACTTGCTAAATTAAAAAAAATACGCAGCCAACTCGTTTTAAATTTGAGTATGTACATTATAAAATATGTCGTTGTGAAATGCACAGATGCTTTTTCGTAATTAAGAAGAAAAAAGAATTTAATTTTATGTTCTGTCTGATGGTAATTGAACCCGGACCCTCTTGGCAGAAACCAATTGTATCAAGCATCTTTGCACACTCAGCTAAAGCCATACATTTAAATGTGTTTTCAAATGTTGAGTTTGAATCAACATTACAGCGTGCGATTAGTGCATTTGTACAGATAAACATCCCTGCAGTAAAATTGTCTCTAGACAGTCTCTTAAAGCGCTAGTTCCGCCCTACACATTTCAGAACCATCTCTGAACTAGTGCGAAACGGCTGCAGAGAGGGACAGTTGAAACTTTTGGTGTGTTAGTTGCGCTCTGTTGAGAAGTAAATGCACAAATTCTCACTTCTCGTACAATACGAAAATAGCTCAGCGGGAAGACCTCCGACTCTAATATCGCTGGTCATGAGTTCAAATCGCGGTGGAGGCAGTTGTGTGATTTTCAGATTTAAGAAATTTAAATTGTTGAGTACCGCTTAAAAATTTAAGAGAAAATTATCGAATTTAATATAAATAAAATAAAAGAATACAAAAAATAAATAAAATGCAATATGTAAAAGAACATAAAAAATTAAAAAATATGATAACCAAAATTTTTTTTATAAAAAACCTATTGTCGCAGATCTGTCCAAAACGGAAAAAGTTCAGAAAAGAAAAAATATCCGGTAATTTGGTTTAAAAATGTTTTCTCATAAAAAAACTTATTGGCCCAGAACTGTCGAAAATGGAACCAGTTGAGAACTAGTTCCAAAGTTCTGCATAGGTGACAATTTCCACTTCGTAGGACATAGCCATGTAAAAAGAGACAGTTGAAAGCATTGCGTTGGGATAGATCGAGAACCAGTACCGTCTCTTAATGAGGTAGTTCTGAGCTAGGACATGTACCATGTATATGTGTATGTGTTGTCACCGCTGTGCATGCTGGCTATGCCTGACCAAACGGTTAAACAGATTTCAATTCTGTAAAAAGCACATTTTTGGACCTTCTGTGTGGAAGGTTCTTTGATTTAAAAAAATTTGAAATTTTTTGTTGTTGCCGAAAAATGAAGAAAGGTGAGACGTCACGATTTCACAGTTTCATAAAGTTTCCCGTATATTAAATGTCACTAAACTACTAAACGGCTGGACCGATTTCGTTCATACATATTTGGAACATATTTCAGCGCCTTGAAGGAAAATATTTCGACTAAAAATTTAATCGCTAGGTGGCGCTGGGGTGGGGATATTCATAAAAATTGCATTTACTTGCTGATTTGGCTCATATTTAGAAAACAATTTAGCCAATTTAAAAGAAATATTTGGACTTGAAACTTACACGATGGCCGAGACATCCCGAAAAATTATTTTACGCTAAGAGTAGGATATATCTACTATATTTTTGTGGAAGTATGTTTGTATGTATGTATGTGCCAGGTTGCAGCCTAAACGGACGGACAGAATCGAACAAAATTTTGACCAAGTATTGCCATGACACCTGGGCCTATAATAGGGTAAAAAAATTGGGATTCGACAAGGGGGCGTGGCACCTCCCATAGGTGTGAAATTTTTTAACAGCTATAACTTGGGAACCATAAGCCCTACGAACTTGAAATTTGGTATGCAGGCACAGCTACGGTAGGTGCTTATAATACGGTATATGTAAATGAGTTTGTAAAAGGAACGTGGCACATCCTATAGGCAAGGAATTTTTTATCAGCTATAACTTGGAAATGGTATGAGTTTGTAAAAGGCACATCAAATGGGCGCGGAGTTTTTAATCAGCTATAACTTCGACACCATAAGTCATAGGAACTTGAAATTAGGTATCCAGACATATCTACGGTAGGTGTTAAATAATAAGGTATCTACGAAGGAGTTTGTAAAATGAGGCGTGGCACATCCCATAGGCTCGGACTTTTTTATCAGCTATAACTTCAAAACCATAAGTCATATGAACTTGAAATTTGGTATGCAGGCACAGCTACGGTAGGTGCTTATAGTATGGTGTACATGAATGGGTTTATAACAGGGGGTGTGGCACATCCCGTAGGCGTGGAATTTTTTATCAGCTATACCTTCGACACCATAAGTCTCATGAACTTGAAATTTGGTATGCAGACATATCTATGGTAGATGCTTATAGCAAGGTATATATAAATGGCTTTGTAAAAGAGGGCGTGGCACATCCCATAGGCGTGTAAATTTTATCAGCTATAACTTCAAAACGATAAGTCACATGCAGTTGAAATTTGGTACGCAGACGTATCTATGGTAGGTGCTTATAGTAAGGTATATATAAAAGAGGCGTGGACCTTTTTATCAGCTATAACTTCGGAAACGTAAGTGCCAAGAGCTTGAAATTTGGTATGCGGGCATATCTATGTTAGGCGCTTATAGTAAGGTATATATAAATGAGTTTATAAAAGGGGGCGCGGAATATCCGATAGGCGTAGAATATTTTACCAACTGTAACTTCGGAGCCATAAGTCACATGAACTTGAAATTTAGAGTGCAGACATAATATGTTCAGCAGGGGAATATAGTAAGTTATATATAAATGAGTTTATAAAAGGAGGCGTGGCACATCGCACATTCGTGGAAAATATCAGCTATAACTTCGGAGCCATATGTCACATGAAATTGAAATTTAGTTTGCAGAAGTATCTACGGTAGGAGCTTAAAGTAAGGTTTGTATACATGAGTTTGTAAAAGGGAATGTGGAGCATGGGCGTGGAATTTTTAATCAGCCATAAATTGGGAACCATAATTCACATGAACTTGAAATTTGGTATGCAAACATATTTATGGGAGTTGTTTAGAGTAAATTATACACAAATCAGTTTGTAAAAGGGGGATTTATATGTATTCATCAGTTATATCACTCGGATATTTAAAACTGTGTCTTACAGTCTTTAGACCATTTGGAAACGGAAAGATTAAATCGTTTATTTGCCCCGCGATGCTGTTAAACGGAAAATATTCATTCATAATTAATAAATCTCCTTCCGAAATAAGCATTCTACCAGAAAGGTGCAGCTATACTAAAAGAGCTAAACGAATAGGCACCTAAACGGAATGTACCGTAGTAGACTAATTTTAATTAAAAAATTCTATCGTTACCTTAATTCGAAATATTCAACTTTGAACACTTTTCACTTGATTTAAATACGAACATATTTCAACGGTAATGAAATAAAAAATTTTAATTTTTACAACACATTTTTTTTCTCAGTGTACATGCACATTAGACGCCTTATTTTCTCCATACATTTTGCTAAAGTGTTTCAGATCTCCCTCCAGCAGGTGAATATTAAAATAGGATGCTGAAAATCTAACAAAATGGAAAACAAAATTCAGTATTGCAGAAACTGAATGGACTACTCCGCAATCCTCGATTTAAAAGATTGTTCTACGATAGGTTCGGATCTTACATTTGAGTTTTTTGAAATACATTTGAAGTTTTCAGAAATATATTTGGCCTTTTCTGAAATACATTTGAAATTTTCTGAAATACATTTGACCTTTTCTGAAATACATTTGGGTTTTTCTGAAATACATTTAAGTTTTTCTGAAATACATTTGAGTTTTTCTGAAATACATTTGGCCCTTTCTGAAATACATTTGTGTTTTTCTGAAATACTCTTGGAAAAGGGTAGTAATTTTTCCTAAATTATCATACTTCAAATTTTAGCTAATGTAATGTAGTTCTTACAACATCGAACAGTTTTTAAATCGAATTATATTCCAACTAGTAAATTAGGTGTAAGTTAAGCCATGTTGAGTAAAATCAAGTCTGACATACTTTAAGGTTTGTTGAATTTTTTGCTTTGTATCAAAAGTTGTGTTTTCGTAATCTCCAGCAAAAAATATCCAGTAACGTGCCAGTAACCAAATTTCGGAGAGTAAGCCAATATTTACTCTCAATGAGTGAAATATGCAAGAAAGTAAGAAAACGCAAAACCAGCAAGAAGTTGCTAGTTGTATGAACAACTGATTAATTTGTTATTTTCCGATGCAATTTTCTTAGAAAACTAATATTTTCCATCTTATTATATATTTAAATAGGTTTATTTTGTCAATATTTTGCAACTCTAAAAGCACCACAAGCAAGTATTTTGTTAATGTAAATTACATTAAGCATCATGCCATCAGCTGTTTTTCTTACTAGCAAATAGTTGCTAGTAAAAATTTGTCCAGTAAAAATCCAGTAAAACTTGCAAGTTCAGCTGTAATTTTTCCTCTCTCAATTTCCCCTCTTTTGCCAGTTTCTTGCGTACGAAAACGACATCCAGTAAAAAACCAGTAAAATTAGTACTGGATTTGCTGGATAGAGCGTACGCGAACAGGGCTAAAGACTGCTAAATTCAAACTAACTCTGTGCTTTAAAAAAATTAGGTAGCAAAAACAGTATTTTTTGCATAAAGGTAGTATGTATTTTGAAAAAAAAACCCAGTACCCATTTTTGGAATCAAATAAAAGTATTATACTGCTAAAAGGTATAGATGCGAGCGTTACTCATACGCCATGTACATGCATTAATAATTTTTATACCCGAGCGCACTTGTGCACAAGGGTACATATATTAATTTTGTTCACATAACGGTTGTTTGTAACAGCCAAATCGAATCGAGATAAATATAGACAAATGTATACATAAATGCTCAGAATGAATAGAGAAATCGATTAAGCCATGTCGAGCAAAAATTGAGATATCTCAACGAAATTTGGTACGTCGGTTTCCGTTAATCCAAGGTAGGTTGGTATTGAAAATGGGCGAAATCGGACTGTAACCACGCCCACTTCCCATATAACGGTAATTTCCAGAAATACGAAAACTGCGATATTTTAGTAACTACTGAAGATAATTCCCTAAAAATTAATATTCACAATAAGTTTCAGACGAAAAATAAGAATATTATAAATTTTTGGAAAATGGGCGTAGCCACGCCCACTTATGGTTACATGTATATATCTTGGCAACCGCTGCACTGATTTTATCCAAACTTGGCACAATTGTTGGCCTTGGTACAGCATACTAAATGGCCGAAATTTTTTAAAATCGGACAATAACCACGCCCACCGTCCATATATTTAAGGGTAATTTAGAGAAATACGAAATCTTCGATAAATCAGTAAATATTGAAACTAATTTATTCAAAATATATGCTTGCAACAATTCTTTACCAAGAAATGCGTTTATGGTAAAATTTTGAAAAATGGGCGTGGCACCGCCCACTTATGATCACATATATGTATATCGGTAACCGTTCTACCAATTTGTACCAAACTCGGTATTTTTATTGTGCTTGCCACATAAAAGAAAAATGTTGAAAATTATTGAAATCCGACTAAAATTACGGCCGCTTTTCA
The DNA here is from genome assembly GCF_013731165.1 of Rhagoletis pomonella. NCBI lineage: Eukaryota > Metazoa > Arthropoda > Insecta > Diptera > Tephritidae > Rhagoletis > Rhagoletis pomonella. The sequence continues at coordinate 11,879,962 of NW_023458561.1, read as the reverse complement.
TATAACGGTAAATTTCAGAAATGCTGGAAACTGCAATATTTCGAAATTTAAGGACGCTAATTTACTCACAGTTGATACACTCGGTAGGTTTCGGAAAGGTGAAAAAACCTATATTTAATACTTGCGCCAGGTAATTAATGTTCGGCTCCACCCGAACTTAGACTTTCTTACTTGTTGAATTTTGTCCTTGTTAAAGTTCAAATTTTTGTTCACCTTCACAATGCAAACTTTAAATGAAAATACCTTGAGAAAATTACCTTCTCTAGAAAAATGGTATACATATCCGTTAGAGCATAAACAGACGGCAGCATTGACCCGGATAAACTCGGGAATTAACTTCAGTTGATCTGAATTAAGTCCGACTCCGCTGCCGTCTGTTTAAGCTTTAATCTAAGAACCAAAATTAAGGTTACGTTTATCGGCGTTTTTTTGTATCATTTTAGCGTTCTTACAGTGTAATTAAAATTCTAAGCAATAACAATGAAATCAATCACTACTAAAGCTGAAATTAGTCGAGAACGCAGAACGTATACTTAAACGCAGTCTGTATACGCAGAATTTTGTCGATTACTGGAGCCCTCAGTGTTGCTTACTACACTGTTGCCACTCATCAATATCTTTTCATAAACTTACCCTTTCAACTACAATTTTTCTTGCTATAATAGTTTGTAGCTAAATATAAACTACTTAGTTTTCGACAAAAACCTTATTCAATAGTAAATTTCAAATATTTTAAACATATTTTGAATAGGAACTTATAACTTTTTTACCATCTGTAAAACTGACGAAGTGGCAACCATCTAAAGAAGGAGAAATCAGCTGACACGGAAAAATCTAAATTCCGCAGATTTCTCCGCTACGGGCTACAACTACAGAAAGATTCTGCGGTGTTGAGTTTTCATTTACATGGCACTTTGGTAAGACAGATCGTGTCAGCTGACTCGGGTTTACGTACCGGTAGGTTTACGTTCTTGACTAATTTCAGCTTAAGAGTTACTTTTTAGTACATTTTTAAATATAGGTGAGATATGGGATAGTTTTAAATGATTAATTGATATTTTCTATATATAAATACGCCACAAAAAATTGTTGACCCCCTCCGTTCGCTCGATTTCAATGAAACATACACCGATTTAAATTCTATAACTTCCTCTAATGCAGAAATATTAACCCCTTTACATAGGAGCCTGACATCTGACGTACAGACTAAAATGTGAGAATCGATATATCTCTAAACTCAATTACGCTAAGGAACTGAAACTTATAAACTGAAAATACCGTACTTACGGAGAAAAATGGTACATAATGGAAAAGGGGGCGTGGCACCGGCCATACAAACTGAACTTCTCATATCGCTTCTCTTTGGAACCGCTTATGCTAACATGCTGAAATTTGAATTCATGCTATCAATAACATACTTATGGCGAAAAGTGATAGTTTTGGGCTATTCTCTGGAACTCATTATGCTAATATCCTAAAATTTGAAACAGCTATTTATGCTATCAATAACGTACTTATGGCGAAAAGTGGTATGCAGGTATTGAAAAAGGGGTCGAGGCACCTCCCATACAAACTGAACTTCACATATCATTTATATGTATGCCAGGGCCGGCCGCAGGATTTCTTTTTGGAGGGGATTTTAATAACAACCAAGAATATCGTTGTTTTATTTAGAGTATTCAGCAGATTGTATTTTATTGTGGATGTAATTCAGCACAACTCTAACGAAATCCACATGATGCTGTAATGGCACTACTAACATTACGGCAGCACTTTTCAGCGCCGTCGTTATGTTGTAACTTACAGTTACGTTCCACCATTAGCTGTGGTGTCTTTTCGAAGTTTCGTTGAAATTTCTTCGAATTCGTAACTTTAAGCAGAGCGCGTCTCGTGCAGAACTAGAAATTTAATAAAACCAATTAAAAGTAAAAACTTATTGGTAATCTCTGTATTTATTTTATTTTATTATTTTATGTTTTATTTAAATCGTGTGCATTTTAAGTAAAAGTCTAGTGGCTTAACAATGCGTTATTTACTAAATTATTCTGCTTTGAATAATTCAAATCGTCGAAGTACAGATAAATATTCGTTTAATACTAAGTCAACATTAACATCCTGATTGCGATGAATATTGAGAGAAGCTAGCCCATCGAGACGATCTTCTTTCATAGTTGATCTCAAATAAGTTTTTAAGCGGTGCAAAGTTGATACCGTTCTTTCATTCGCGGCAGTCGTAAAAGTTAAAACACAAGATTGATAGAATACAAGATTGCGCCAATCACGCTGAGAGCAACTGCGTGTGACGTCACATTAGGTGTGTACTCGTATTGAGAGGACAAAGTTCTCCAGCAGCAAAAGTCCTGAGAATTTAGCACCATTCGTTCTCAAAGAGTGGCAATATCAACAGAAGTACGAGAACGCAAAATTTGCAAAAACTTGCAACCTTCGAAACAGCTGATCACTTGCACAGTTGCCAATGGTGATTAATTTGGCAATTTATTTTCTGCTTGGTACATTTTCCCCCGATTTGGCAGTTTATACAATTGAATAGTTTTGGATAAGAAAAACCTTTTTAAATACAAATTAATTATATCGGAATGAATAAGTTATTTTTTTCATAATTATTTGGGATATCACATGGTGACGCATTCAAAAACAAGATTATCTCCTCCAAACACCCATCATTGATCCAAAAAGAAATGTAATAGATATAGCTACAGATGTAGCTTTAAAATTATAAAATTAATTTCAACAATCAACCTACCAAAACCGAAAACTTCAGCAAAAAAACATTTCATCATGCTGCATTTAAATCTAGTTTGCTATGTTTAAAGGAAAATTATGGTACAAACGAAAAATGTGATACGGCAACCATAGTCAGCACACACTAGAGTAAACAAACTGGAGATTAATAGCAAATTAATGAAAAATTAACTCAACAAACGTTGTGCTTATTAAGTTTACTCACTCTTTCGTTGTATACTAGCATTATTAATAAAATTTGCAATAAATAACTCAAAAAGGCCATATTTTCTTTTGTTTATTTACAAACATGTGTTTGTGATCAGCTGATTTTCTTACTTGCAAGTTTTAGCTGGGAAAAATTTTTCCAGCAGAAATTTGCAGCTCTCTTTCACATTTTGCTCTCTCAATTTCCCCTACTTCGCAAGTTTTTTGGGTACGAGAACGCAAAACCAGTAAAAGTTTTCTAAAACTTTAGATAGTTGGACGTACGAGTACACTCCTATTATTATGAGAATGAGAGTGTAAAGAATAATTTTGAAGAATAAGATAAAGAAGTGAACAAGTGGTGTGAAATAGTGATGTAAAACTAGGTTGAATTGTACCTACTCTTCAGCTTATTAATTTGAACGTACGTTCGGTACAAGCACATTATTTTAGGTACATTTAGAACGTAGTAAAATATTGTTTCATGTCAGTCCAAAATATGTTATGTACAGAAGGAAGATGTAGTCCACCAACTATCAAAAATAAATGCACATAAAAATACATGTTTACTTTTTGGGTACATGCATCTACTTTTATGTACAACTTTTCGGTAAATGGGTACACTATGAAAATTTAATATTCATCACTAGTGCGAAAAAATAATAATGTGACGTCAGCGAAAGGGTGGATACTGTCATATCGAAAAAGAGGTGATTAACGATCCGCGGAAGGCGTCACCTTTGTTTCGCTGCATCGTGGTCAAAACAACTATGATTTTGAGTACTTGATGAGCCTTTGCAAAACATCGGAGTTAGGCCGTGGTTATGCCACCAATTTTAATTGGCATTCAAAAGAGAAAAATTTCTGTGATTGGTGAGAAGTGGTTACGCTCTGTTTGCTGATTAGTGAGCACAGGGTTGCTTCTTAAGAAATGCCTTTTTCCATTTCATACAAGCATGGCAGCACTGGAAATTGGTGGCGTACATCAAGATAATTCATCAAAATTTGGTGTTTTGTTAGGAAAGAGGCAAGCAAAATTAGACATAATATCCCAATGTTTTAAAAGTAGATCTTGCAAATGCATAATAAAAATATTAAGTATGTTATGTAAATCGCGAATATTCTTCTCCCAGTAGCGAAAATGGTCACTGGTGACATCGGCACTAATGAGGATTTGGTGACATCGTCGCTCTTGCTATGAATCCTAAGCGACATATAGCTGACAATGACACTGGTGACAATGTCATGCAGGTGTACTGCTATCAAAGACTTGTAACAGACAATGTATTTCAGCGGTCACTTATAAAAAGTTCATCGCAGGATATTGTCGCTTGAATATCATCACTGATCACTGCAACGACTAAATTGCCATTTGTATAAAAAAGTCATGAACGACTTCCATACAAACGGAGCCCAAAGTCATTGAAGACTTGATATGGACGTACAAGACACTTAAGTGACTAATTCATGACATTCGCTACGGGGGTGTTATATGCACATAGAATACGTAAATATGTGATTGAACGCACAACTATTAAAATACCCAGTAGAGAAAATTGTCAACGATGACATCGTCACTAATGAAGATTTAGTGACATCGTCGCACTTGCTGTGAATCCTAAACGACATATAGCTGAAAATGACACTGGTGACAATGTCATGCAGATGTACTCCTATCAAAGACTTATAACAGACAATGTCTTGCAGCGGTCATTTATAAAAAGTCCATTGCAAGACACTGTCGCTTGAATGTCATTGAAGATCACTGCATGACCAAGTCATGTAGATGACATCAACGACGAAATTACCATTTATATGAAAAAGTCATCAACGACTTCCTTACAAACGTCGCCCAAAGTCATTTAAGACGTAACTTTTCCATAGAATGTCCCACAACCTGCCGAAATTAAAATACGACAATCTTTTACCCAGGCGACGATATTCATTGTTGCCCACGCTTAAAGTTTTAAGGTAAGGGAAAAATTTATATTCTCAAGCACTATGTACACATATGGATTCATTTAAACTAACTTTTTTTCCTGAGAACTTATTTAAATTCCAAAAACCGAAGGCCAACTTGAATTAAAACAACCAACACTGAATGCGTAAAAATTAAAGTAAAAGAGCACAAATTTCAATGTAAAGCAAAACTCTCTGGGAAGACAATAGGTTTGATCGTCGAAAATCCAGCGAAAATTATCACTCACTAACTGTCGCGTTTCCTATATCGATTCTGGTTGAATTTGCATTACGAGTACGTTTCAAATCATTGAAGTTAACTAAATTAATTAAGTAAACAAGTATTAACTTAAATTTTTTTCCTCAAATATATTTTCTTCCGTAAGCCTTCTTAATACTCTTTACTTTATACCCACATAGCAATATTTCATTTACTTTATCAGTTTAACTGAGTTAAAATTTTCAAATTGGTGGTAACCCTCCTCAAAAATATTTCCAACAACCATCTTTCCGAAACCTCTTTAATTTTATACCCATATTGTAATATTTCATTTATTTTATCAATGTAATTTAGTTAAAATTGCAAATATGTGACAACCCTCCTCAAACATATTTTCGGCTGTAAGCCTTCTTAAAAGTCTTTGGTTTGACACCCACATTGCAATATTTCATTTATTTTATTAATATGTATTTTATAATATTTTTTAAAATATTTTCTACAGTTATCTTTCTTAAATCTCTTTAATCTAAACCCATATTATAATAATTCGTTAATTTTATCAATATAATTGGGTTTAAAAATTTTCAAATAGGTTGCAACCCTCCAATTTTTGCGGTATCATTGGTTCTCGTATTATACCGAACAATACAAAAAAAAAATTATTCAAATCGGTTCAGCGGTTCTCGAGGTTTGACGACCAACAACATTTTTATATATACACTAGCAGACCCGGCGAACTTCGTCCCGCCCAAAATTAATTTTTTTATTGAAATATTTGGTCCAACAACTCAAGTTCATGTTTGGTTTTGTGGTCGACAGAAGGCATATCCCCATTGCCGTCTTAAATAACCTGACGAAAGCGTTATACCGGGAAGAAGTCCTTGCGGCTCGATAGTGAATCGTCCTTGAATCTGTATAGTATAGTTGGTGGCAATTTACAAACTGGTGAGTATCATTGATCCACATTCTGTTTAGTCACCGTAAAGCAAGGACCGCAATGGTTCTGATGGTTGATTTAACGGGAGTAATTTAACTTTGATCCCTGGTGATTCCGAATCGACGATTTTTAGCAATAACTCGGTTCCAGCGCCACTAAAAATTATCATTAAAATGGTTTCGGTCGTTTAGGAGGAGTTAAGCCACCTGAATAAGTCTTTTACATACTGACACTCTTAGGCATTTTTTCCCATACAAAAAACTCTCACGCATTCGTTATACGGAGAAAATGCGTAACATCATCAGCGAAAAAACATTCTCAAAAATACACGGTATCTTATAGCCATTAAAAACTTGCACTTTATGATAATGAAATTGAGTGAACTACAAAACTGCATACTCAAAATTTGGTACAAAAAAAATTATTACGAAAAAGAAAAAAACACTGTATTCTGGGTATATATATTTATAGATGGTAAAAGTTTCAATTTCGGAGGAGAAGCTCGGCCAAACACTAACATATGTGTAAGCGCCAATCTATTATATAAAAGTTTCAATATGTTTGGAAAGCACCACTTCCCTTTTCCAGTAGCCCCAAAATCTCTATACAAATTTCTAGGACATTACCACAAATACTTTCAGAGATATACGGTATGAAAAATTCGATATGCATGGGTGATGCCACGCTCCCTTAATATATCCAAAGTCTGCAGTAAGTGTCCAAAATTTCAAAAAATCGGTACAGCAAAAAATGTGTACAGTAACACAGGGCAACACCGATTTTGATGCGGCAAATGTTGAAGCTGGT
>NW_023458561.1:11822788-11873080 GCF_013731165.1 Rhagoletis pomonella | reverse complement strand
TTCATACTGCTTATCTCTGGAAATTTTTTGGTAGAGTTCTAGAGTTTTGTATGGAGATGTACGAAATAAATCGCATACTCTTGGAGAAAAATTGGAACTATTGGAAAAGGGGGCGTGGCATCTTCCATACAAACCGAATTTTTCATACTGCCTATCTTTGGAAGTGTTCATGGTAGAGTTCTGGAACTTGGTGTGGAGATATACGAAATCAATCGTATACTCATGAAGAAAGAGGGCAGCTGTTGGAAAGGGGGGCGTGGCTCCTCCCATTTAAATCTAATTTTTATACTGCATATCTCTGAAAGTATTCATGGTACAGTACTGGAACTTCGTATGGAGATATGTATATAGTTGAAATCAAGCCCATACTCATGGAGAAAATTTGGGCTATTTGAAAAGGGGTGTGAGGCCTACAAACCTACCGACCTTTAGCTATCTTTGAATGAATTTTTTTATTCTTCTGTAGGTGTGTTTGTGAGTGAAATCCTCCTAAATGGTTGTACGGATTTTAACGAAACTTTTTGTGTATTTGAGTGGGTCTCTGGATGGTTTAGTTTCACAATTTAATCCGACAGTTGGCGCTGTAGTTGAGTTATTACTAAAAATCTTATTTATGATCCGATTTGGCTAATGTTTTAAATATGTATGCAATACTATTGCAAAAACGTGCTGCCATGTGGTGCTGAAGTCGAGCTATTACTAAAAATAGCCAAGTGAGAAAAGGGGCCGTGAAGGTCAGATTAAATCGACCTGTTGCACCATTGAGTATATCGACGGTCCTGCGTTGCAATTGGCCCAATGAATGTGATTTTCCAATATTATTATGCGATCAAACTTTTAAGGTACAGAACAATGATTCGCACCCATTTTGAAATTGCCACCTACTATACTGTAAAGCTTCTAGGACATTCACTATAGAACCGGGTCATTGTTGCCGCCAGGGAGTGAAGAGGAAAAAATTTATTTCGCTTTGCGAATAACCGTGCTATGAAATGCCGCCCAACTGGAGAATTTCCAGAACGGATATAACACTTTCCTTAGGTTATTTAAAGCGGCAAATGACCACCAAACCTTAATCTTAGCGGACAAATGTGCCAAGGAAAATCGTAAACGTGAATTGTTGGTGAAAATGTTGGACCAAAAAGTTTCAATAAAATATATAAAAATTTTGGGCGGGACGAAGTTCGCCGGGTCTGCTAGTACATAAATATTTTATATAGACATTTGAGGTATTATTTTATTTTTTATGTTAAGACAAAAATTTGGATATAATTTTGTTATTCAGTCTTTAGTACTCTTGAATATAAATCAATAAAAAATACAATTTTAATTTTTTTATAGCTTATTCAAATTATATTTAAAGCTAAAGCCTTGCACATATAATTATTTGACTGGGGTACATTCAATCTGCCGCCTAGTTTGTTTAAAACAAAGCGAATTTCGTTAAAAGCTTTAATTTCCAATATAAACAATGTATGCACACAAATTATTTCTATGAATTAAAAATGACCACTACCCTGTAAATTAAATTCGCTCTCATTTAATTTCAGAGTTTATACTCTCCCCTTACTCATACAGGACGAATTCGGAGTAGAGAGCCAAAAAAATTATTCTCATAGAAAGGCTACTGTGGAGTACGGGCGGATGTGGCGCCACCGCCTTTAGAACATGGTAGTAAGAGATAAATTTGTTTGCAATATTGATGCTTGACTTGTTCCGCTTAAACATACACCAAAGGCTATGTGAACTAAAGGGACAAAAACGCATTGTTTTGCTCACAGCGTACTCAAGTACAATGCTGAAAGTCATACGTTATGTTTACTTGAGGTGTAAATTAAGGCGTATCACGAAAAAAAGTTTAGCATGTGTCAACTTTATTTGAATACTTATGACGGGAAAAAACCTTGGGAGCAACAATTTTTTTTATCCACCCGCTAAATCGCGCGTTTTTCTATAACTTTCTTATTTGCTATCCGATTTATAAATTTATATGCCACTGAAAAGGCCTCGCTCAGGATTATAATTGAATAAAGCCTAACCCTTTTTAGCAAGGTCGTTATCGTATTAGGTTTATAGTATATAAATAAAAATTTAGGGATGATAATTCCAAATTAGTGAAGTTATAAATTCAAACGGTTTTGAAGGCCAAAGCTGCTTAATGGCCAATTATAGTCCTGAGCAAGACCTTTTCAGCGACATAAAGAATTAAAAAATCGGATATAAAATAAGAATAATAATAACACTGTTGTAGTTGCAAAAAAAGACATGACCGGAGAAGACGGTTTCACCCTATTTCGGGTATAGCGAATCGGGGGCATTATTAGTTTTTAAGTTTTCTGCACGCCTTCATACAAATTTTTATACCCGAGCGCACTTGTGCAGTTGTTGGCCCTGATACGGCATACTAAATGGCCAAAAATTTTAAAAATCGGACAATAACCACGCCCACATCCCATATAACGGTAATATTCAGAAATACGAAAACTGCGATATTTTATAACTACTGAAGATTATTCACTCAAAATTGATATTTACAACAATTTTTAGACTAAAAATAAGAATATTATAAATTTTTGGAAAATGGGCGTAGCCACGCCCACTTATGGTTACATTTGCATACCTTGGTAACCAGTGCACCAATTTCTTCTAAACTTGGCACAGTTGTTGGCCTTGGTACAGCATACTAAATGGCCGAAAATTTAAAAAATCGGAATCGCATCCCATATAACGGTAATTTAGAGAAATACAAAATCTTCGATAAATCAGTAAATATTACAGCTAGTTTATTCAAAATTGATGCTTGCAACAGTTCTTTACCAAGAAATACGTTTATGGTGAAATTTTGGAAAATGGGCGTGGAACCGTCTACTTATGAACACACCCTGCAAAAATCGCGACTACTCCATGCATGCGTGTAAAGAGTACTCCCTAAGGACCAAGGAGTACTCCAAAATTAACCACAATTCATATAAAAAATATGATCCAATTAACATTGCGATGTCCTAGGGCAGGACCATATACTCCATCCCTGCATTACATCAGAGTAGCACAAAACTACTCCAACATATTAACAATGACATTGTTGTTATATTTTTTCGTTTGTACACGCTTTTGTTCTTCACTTCTCAGATGCTTTTTCGAAAGCAATAAAAACCAAAAACAAAAATTAAAAATTACATTTTGCCTCTGACGGCATTCGAACCGGAACATGCTGGGAGCTAACAACTAACAGCGATCATCTCTACACGTTCAGCTACAGCCAGACATGCAAATGTGCATTCAAATGATCAACTTCAATCACATTTCATTAAAACACGAGCAGTGATCGGGTAACAAACAATAAGTTGGCACAGAGACACGAGTTGGTCCGCTACAGCATGACAGAGGAACACTTTTGTAAGTACTCCAATATACCACAAATAGACTACATGGTCCAACGATTTTTGCAGGGGTGTTGCCATACGGCACACTTAAATTATATAGCATGCACGATTATTTTTTATTGTTACTTGTTACCAATAGAGTCACTAATGTTTTAAGTAATATTTTATCACTGTTATATTTTGTAATTAATAAAATTATAGTTTAAAAAACTAAAACCTCCCTATTATAATTGCCATTCGTACTGTCATCAGGTATGTTACTTGAGAATAGAAATCGCTGCATCTTTTAGGCGCATCAATATTACATAGTTACATCCCGAGCTAATAAAAGGAAGGTAAAAACCGCTTTCTATAAATTCATGCTTACTTCTTCATATATGATATTTTGATGGTTCTCTGGCACTTCTAATTTTGTTTAAAGAACACACTTGCATTACACTCGATAGACAGCAAGGCTCTGACGGAAGCGTAAGCGTTTCGAAAGATACACCTTTTAGGAATAAGTTAACGTACATATAAGCATTTCGAAATAAGCGCTTTTTGTTTTACACCTTAAACATGATGTATTTTGCATTGCCATATGGCAACACGGGGTCAATTTGGCTTAAGTGGAATTAAATGTTTTAAGCACGTGGCAACCCTAGTAAAAATAGTTCAGAAATAAAGCGTTTGAAACCCATTTCGATTGATAGCCATCTTTTTGTAAATCATTTAACTTATTCAATAATTTGAATTTAACCTTTTAAACTGATGACAACCCTCCAGACACATCAAAAACCTTGTAAATTGTTAAACTAAATATTTCTTAAAACTCTTTTATTTTACAACCATTTTTAATATTTCATATAATTTGGATATAAAATAATTTAATTCAAATTTTCAAACAGGTGGCAACCCTCTCCAAAACAATTGAAAACTATTACCTTCTTAAACCTCTTTTGTGTGACACCCATATGGTGATACCTTATTCACTTACCTAACTCCTTTAATTAAAATTGAATTCGACTTTTTAAACATGTGGCAACCCTACTACATGTAGTTAAGGTATAAAGCTACCTTTTCAAAACCAGGTCGGTAACAATTATGTAACCTTAATAATTTGAGCTTAATTTCTTAACCGGTGGCAACTCTTTTCCAAAAATTGGAACCTTACTGCAACTCTACAGTCAAAGCCCTTTAAATTGACCTCACTGTTGAAAATCGAACAAACGGTGCGGATTATAATGACACTGATTAGTAAATAATTAAAGTTAATTGTTGAACAGGCGGCAACTCTTTTGGAAAAAGTAAAACTTTATTGCACATCCAAGCCCTTTAACTTGACACCTCATTTTTGTAAATCGGACGAACGGTGCAGATCTGATGGCTCATTATATGTATACATAGAAGATAGGCCAAGCTCGCAGTTTTATAATTTTGTAATCGAAGCCAAAATACACTTATGTTTTCTGTAACGCCACGCCCGCGCGTATGTTTACTAATATCTTTCAATCGCTACTACCAACAGTTGCATTTTTTTTTTTACTGAATAAGGGGCCATTTAATTGTTATGGTAATCTAGATAAACCTTTTTAAAATTTTTACTTTTTCAATATTTTTTTTTTAACATTTTGTCGTACGAGTGTCACGTATTGCCAGTTTGGAAATACACCATATATGGATGTACCTACACCATAGCTTATTTAAAAATATTCAAAAAACTCAACCTTTGTACAATGAGCTCACTTTTAGCCATTAACTTATTGGACTATTCAACTAATGATAAAACTTCGATTAGTAGTATGTATGTACATATGTATTTATGTGCCCTGCAATAAATCGCGCTAGTTAAGAACTAGCACAGAACTAGCTCATACGCTACGTCAATTTAATGTTTGAAAGAGCAATAATATCAACGGATTTTATTTCGCTTTTGAAAAGGTAATGATGTCCATTGATTTTACATATTTCGCACCAGTTTGCGAAATAGTGTCAATTGACGTTATTTCCGTTGACTTCGTTACCTGGTACCTTCGCCATGTTTGCTTAACACTAATCCTCATTTAACATCGTTAGCGACATTACCAGCTCAATGTTATACGCATGGAGCCGGTTACGTCGATAGCGATGATTAACTGGAAATTACTGTTAACCAGGCATGGTGAAGACGGCCCAAAGGTTAGGATTGAGATTAAAGTTAAAATTAAGATACCCTCCTGCTGGAGTCCATCGCTATTTTTGAACCGCTACTGCACCGACTCCTAGGTAGGTAGCTACTCTATTAACCCGTGGTAGTGCACATGGTAGTGCAGAGTCGAGCCTGTCTGAAGCAGAATAGCGAAAAACGGTAGTGCAGATAGAGCGGATGGTGACTACCGCCTCGGACATTGCCTTGTAAAAGTAATCGCTGAAAGACACTGCAAGTAGTCGGTCGGTATTTGACGGAGTTTACCAGGTAGCTACCGATTCATCAGTTCTGTAGTCGCTCCTCCGTAGTGCAGGGTAAAGATAACCTAAGTAAAAAGATTTATTATGGGTATGTCGGTAACACATGTTGGTAGGTTTTAGTTTTACAGATATATATGCACATATGCAAAAACATACATACTGCTTCGTTTTTTTTTTTCAAAATCATAGAAGTCGATCGATGAGAAGTCGTAAATCAACTTGCTTACAGGCAATTTCGCGAAAGCAATTTAAGTAAACATGATTTCAATTTATTGAATTTTATTTGGAAACTGACAGAAAATAAGAAATAATTTTCAATTTAAATTGCTGGTGAAACCGAGCACTGTGTAAGATTTGACCCATCTAGCTGCTTTTAATTCTGTAATTCGAAAACCATTGAAGATAGATTAATGAAATTTTGCACAAGGTACGTTATAAGATAGGCGAAGCTTTTTACAAAAAATTGGTAATTTATAGTTACTGTCACGCCACCCTATTATATAACTGCAATTTTTAAAAATGCAAAAACTGAAATATTTAACTAACTAAAAAGGCTAAAATGCCCAAGATTTATATTTAGAATTTCCCTATAACAAGGAATTATAAACTGACAGAAATGGACTTAAAAATAAATAATTTTTTTTTTAATTATGGGCGTGGAAAATCTCCATAAAAAAGTCAAGTTGGGTCAACAAAATTCCGTTATAAGTTCAATATTTCTTTCTCTATTTACAAAAATGGAATGCCATTGGAAATGCAATGAATCAGGCTTTCTCTATTCAAAGCAAAAATACGAGAATTTGTCTCTGTCGAGATAAATGCAAATGAATTACTCGAAGAAAATGAAATTCCCAGTAGGCCAGGAAAAAGAAAATTTCATCAAAACCTGCGCTTTCCAGCAGCTAAAATTGTGTTGTTTAAAGTCTAAGGGGAGTGGCAAACAAATAAAAATAATTTTGCTAAAAATAAGTCTAAGTCAACATCGTTTTACTTTAACATGAAATACTCAGTCCTAGTTTACTAAATTCCCAAAAATGTATATTCATTTAAAAGATCATACCTAAACAAGTAAGAAAGTCTAAGTTCGGGCGGAGCCGAACATTAAATACCCGGCGCAAGTATTAAATATATGATTTTCACCTTTCCGAAAGCTACCGCTACATGGTAAGCCGGTGTGTATCAATTCTGAGTAAATTAGCGTCCTTAAATTTCGAAATATTGAAGTTTCAAGCATTTCTGAAATTTGCCGTTTATGATAAGTGGTCGTAATTTTAATCTGATTCCAATAATTTTCAACGGTTTGCTTCTATGCGGCAAGCACAATAATCATACCGAGTTTGGTACAAATTGGTAGAACGGTTACCGATATACATATATGTGATCATAAGTGGGCGGTATCACGCCCATTTTCCAAAATTTTATCATAAACGTATTTCTTGGTAGAGACTTGTTGCAAGCATTAATTTTGAATAAATTAGCTTTAATATTTATTGATTTATCGAAGGTTTCGTATTTCTCCAAATTACCGTTATATGGGAGGTAGGCGTGGTTATTGTCCGATTTTGCCCATTTTCAATACCATCCGTCCTACGGCCGAAATAAGTATACGTACCAAGTTTCGTTAAGATATCTTAATGTTTACTCGAGTTATCATGTGCACAGACGGACGGACAGACGGACGGACAGACGGACAGACGGACGGACAGACAGTCACCGCTTAATCGATTTCTCTTTTCATTCTGATCATTTATGTATACATTTGTCTATATCTATCTCGATTCGTTTTGCCTGTTACAAACAACCGTTAAGTGAACAAAGTTATAATACCCTTGTGCACAAGTGCGCTCGGGTATAAAAAATAAGACCAAAATGATATTTTAGCAATTGTTGCATAAATCACATAACACCGACAAATTAAACATTGAGATTCAGTTTCAAATATACAAGTTTAAATATTATTGCGCTCAGTAATTTTCCAAATCAAAACCCGTCCCGCCATACACTTTGATTTAAATTTTTTAGTTGTTATTGTTTCGTCTTTACAGGCATTTCTAAAAACATTGTTGACGTTGTTTTGAAATTTGGCGACATAAAATAATGTAATTAATCTTTTCTAGAATATGGAAATTATATACTGTGCGACGATTAGAATATGAGTTTCGCTTTTGACGTCTTTGGTTATGTCTTTTTTTTTTTAAATCGCAGAAGCTTTTGATTATTAGACAAGTTTTGCGGATCAAATTATGCACCTGCTTTTCTGTTACCGAATTTTCGATAGAAATATAAATTCGAGCTTTCGGGAGGTTCAAGTACATCATTAATTTTAATAAACGTTCTATATCCTGTTTGCTTTTAGTCCGTATCAGAGTGTCCAGATTTGGCGATTTAGCGCCAATTTGGCGATTTTTGGGGATATTTGCGCGTAAAAATTTAGGAAATCGTCTTTGGCGATTTTTTCCCTTCAATTAAATTTTTTGTGTGCTAGAGCTTTAATTTTGATTTGGCAACACGTTTTATTGTTAATGATTTTGTTGTATTATATCGAGCATTTGCCAATAGTAAACCACCATTTCTGGCAACTCCCGCTGAATGTGAAATTTGGAATTCCATTTGTGAAAATAACTGGTCTCGCCTTATTATAGCTTTTATTTTATTTTTAGCACCGAGCGCTTAAAAGAGGATTGTGTGATTAATCTATTAATATGAGTTATAATAAATTTATTAATTGCGCAGTCCTGCAATAAAAATATGAATATTTTTAAAGAAAATTGTTTGTACATCACTATCATATAAGTGATTTGTGTTATTTATTATTACTTGAAGGCATTATATTCGTTTTTGGTTTTAAAACCAAAGTTATAACAAAATCTTTTTTTAAAATAAAAGATTTTTTAAGCCTATTTCACGAATTTTATAAAAAAAATTTGGCGATTTTTTTTCAGAAATGGCTCTTATCTTTTTAAACAATCTGGACACCCTGGTCCATATATACCGCGCATCCTACAGCAATATTTCAATAAAAGATTTCAAAGTTTTAAACATAGCTTAATTCTACACTGAGAAATAAATCAACCAAAAATTGGTTAATATTACCAAATTCAAAATTTAAAAGGAATCAAAGTGACTTTTGTTTGATATTAACAATGCCAAGGTTGATATTTTCAACAATGATTTGGTAATGTTAACCACACTTTGGTTTATATTAAACAAATTTTTGGTTGCCGAATTCTTCGTTTGAATACGCTTATGTTCTACACTTCACAGATGCTTTTTCATAATTCGGAGATAAAAAAACGAAGAATATGTATTATTATTTTAACATGTTGCCCCTGACGGGATTTGAACCCGGACCTTCTGAAAGTTAGCAAATTACAGCAAGCATTTCTGCACACTCGGCGGCCGCTGTGGTGTAGTGGTAAGCAGTGCGCGCTTCCACTCCGCAGCTCCTGGGTTCAAGCCATGGTCAAAGCAACATCGCATACAAAATTTTGAAAAAAGCTTTTTTCTCAACAGCGGTCGCCCCTCGGCAGGCAATGGCAAACCTCCGAGTGTATTTGTGCCATGAAAAACAGCTTCTCATAAAAATACAATCGCCGTTCGGAGTCGGCGTAAAACTGTAGGTCCCTCCACTTTGTGTGACAACATCAAGGCGCACGCCACAAATCGGAGGAGAAGCTCGGCCAAACACTAACATATTTGTAAGCGCCAATCTATTATTATTATTATTATCTCTGCACACTCAGCTAAAGCCGGTCAGTAAATTCGCCCTCAAATGTTGAGATTTAATCAATTTTCTTCGTCGTTTGATAGTGTTCTGCACTTCACACATGGTTTTTCATAATTAAAAAAAAAAAATAACAAATAATTACATGTCGCCTCTGATGGCATTCAAACCCGACCCTGCTGGAACCAAAAAAAAACCAGCAAGCATATTTGCTCGTTTAGATACAGCTAGAATCACATTTTTTACGATCGATGTATTTACCATGAAAACCATTGTACTTTTGGCTTAGTGTAAAACATGGTATTCTTAAAAATATTATAACACATAACAAAACATAAGCGGTTGACCAAGGCGAGTTCAATTAGGTGGTATTGAGGCGGCAGCCGAATTTTTCGCAGTGAAGATCATAACGGCAAAATGATGTATTTGTTGTAATTCATACTGTCATTGTGCGTATAATTTGTTAGTGTAATTTTGTACTTACACACAGCTAACACCACCTTATTAAATACGCTTTGCGGTTAACATAAAAATTATGTTTAACTTGAAATGCGTCTGGCTCATAATATAAATTATAATAATAATATTAGCTTAGTGTTACACATATGTAAATTAACTTTTGTTGAGCCCGGTATACGTTTTAAAAATAACTTAAAACGTATGTCTTGTTGCAAGACTGATACCAAACAATTGGTGTGTTGTTGCAAGACTGAATCCAAACTATTGGTGTGTTGTTGCAAGACTGAATCCGAACTGAACTTTATTCAAAAAGAATTTTATTTATAGCTTAAAATTATGTTTACATGATTTTCAGTTATAATTTCCAATTAGTTCTTTTGGAATTTTGTTATTGAAGATATTAAGTTTCATTATTTATTCAGTTGCAGTTGTTTTGCAGAATCTTATTAATAACATAATTTAGAATTTCGCAGTTGCAACTTATTTCTTAGTCAAAATATTTATTCAGCTGCAGTTGTTTTGCAGAATCTTTTAATAGCATAATTTATTAGTTTTGGAACTGTGCAGTTGCTTTGCAGTTGCAACTTTCGTTAAGCCATTGTCAGTTGGTTGCAGAAGGATATCAAATTACATCTTCAATTAAATCAGTGTTATTCCATTGGTTTAATTAGATTTCCTCATATCAGTCCAACCAACAATATGACCAACTGCATTATTGGAAATTTGTTTATATTGATAATTTAGTTGAAAGGCAAGGGCTACTGTTAACTCCCCCCTTTCTTTAAAAGAATCGTCCCGATTCTTCAATTTGGTTTGTTAAATGATTTATTTCTATAGCGAGTTCGTGCAGCAATTCTTCTTGTTTTTTCGAATGTCTGCTTTTATTCCAAACTTCAACTATTTTATAAATTTTGAAAAGTATATATATTAATACTATTATAAAGACAATTGTTACAAAAGTCCAAAATACAGGGTGTGACCTAATTTCAGTTTTGACAGAATTAATTAGATTTACATTTTGAAATTTTAAATTATAATCTTCTGATTCAATATATTTAATAATTTCAAAATTATTCAAATTATTATTCTTAACATATTTCCAAATTTTTTAATCAATATTTTCATATACTATATTATCAATATTTGTGTAATTTTCAAAAGTAACAAGGTAAACTCCATTTACGATATGATTGTCAATTGTATGATTTCCTGAAATTAAAATCGCTCCTTCTTTAATTGCATCTATTTCTTTATTTTTTTTCTCTAAGTTTTTTACATTTAGCTCTTTTTGCGGACAAAACATCTGATAAACAAGTATTGGTATTATTAATTTTACAATAGGCATTTATCAATTCCTTTTTACAATTATTAACATTTATATATTTTTTTTCACATTTTGCAATTTCATTTTCAATTAGCAATTTACCGTCTGTTTGTGCAATTGCTCTTACTTCATAATATTTACAATCAAGAATAATTTTTGGATACTTAATGTATATAACTATTACATCTTTATTTTCTAATATTTTAAAAATAGAAATGTCCATTAAATCAGTTATAGTCAATCGTCCATGTTCACTTTGAGTTATATTTTTTATTTCATTTAAATGTAAAATTGCTGGGTTTAAAATTCCTACTTTTGCCATAGCTATTGTATGAACTAGATTTTGTAATTCAATCAGTAAAAATTTATATTTTTGTTTCATTAATAATTTAATATGTGAATTTTCATTTATATTTTTAATTGTTTCTGTTAATCGAGTAATAGTTTTAAAAATTTCAGAGTTTGTTGTATATTGTTTATTGTCATTTTCGATTAGTTCGTTTAATTTATTATTAATTAACACTAAATCATCGTGATCTGGTGTTCCTGCTATCCATTTCCATAATGTTCCTAATTCATTTATACCTCTTTTATGTCTTGTATCTTTCTTTTGTAATTGTTCTAACAAAGTTTCTATAATTTTAATTTCTGGATCTGAATCAAAATTATTAATATCTATTACATCATGTTCGTATTTTCCTTGTAAATTACTATATCCGTATTTTTCATTATAATAATTTTTGTCTGAGGTTATTAATTTTTCAAAATATGTCAAATATGTGATATGAAAAAGGTCTCCATAATCATTATATAAAGCTACATTTCCATCCTCTATTAAGACATAATCTTCCCTTGTATAGTCTACAATATCGGTTATTGCTTCAGCAATTAGTGCCAGAATTATTATTAGTAGCATTTTCTAAAAATATTGATCAAGATTTAATGTTATCTTTATGCACTATTCGGTTTCTTTGGTTAATTCTAACCTTATTCCCTAAATCCTCTTTTACTACCTGTTTCTTTTACCTAGGCTTCAGTTTATTCCTTTCACCTTTAATTTTTTCATAAATAATTTCACCACATAAATATATTTTGCGAACTCTATTTTTATTTTGTCTGTCTAGCATCTTTGATTATGCTGATAAAAGTTTTGATGGTAATATATCATGAGAAATCTCGTTATAAAGGACTTCAAATGGTTTTTTACCAGTTACTGAATGTATTGTTTTATTATATTGATGTACTGCTCTATATATTGATTCTGAAAAACTGATCAATCTATACTCTTGTTTCATGCATCGTGAAATTTCAATTATTGTTGAATGTACTCTTTCAATTTGACCATTTGTGATGCTATGATTTGGATTGCAAAAATAAATTTCAATTTGCAACCTTTGCATTAAAGTTTTAAATTGTACTGTAGTGAAACCTGGTTCATTATCAATGGTTATTCGTTTTACGTTAGGAAAACTTTGTAATATTTCCAACACTTTTTCTTCCAAATTTATTTTATCTTCAATTTGTTTAATAACCAAAAACTTGGAATACGCGTCAATACATGTGATAAATTTTAAGTTTTGTGCAAAAAATATATCCAGGTGAACCTGTTCTCCTTCCTCCTTAGGTATGGGAATCTCACCTATTGGTATTTTTTGTGGATGTCTATCATATTTATTTTTATTACAAATTTCACAATTTCTGATGTATTGCTTAAATTGTTTATGCATTTCAGGCCAATAATATGAAGTAGAAATTTGCTTCATATTTTCCTCGTAACTCCTATGTGCTCTATTATGCGTTTTCTCAATTATTATTCCCTGATCTTCTCTATTTAATATATCCATGGGAAAATTTTTTGCATACAAAAATTTATTTGTAAATGTTTCTTTTAATTTAGCCTTAATTTCATATAGGTCCTCCGGTGTACAATGTATTGCAGTTACAATATTTGGTTGTAAAAATTCTTTTAGAATGGTCATTAAATTTTCGGGCGTATCATATTCAATAATATGCCTAGTTCTACCAAAATTAATGAGAGATTCATGTATTGTGAATCGTCCCTTACTAAGTAGTATCTGTTGTTTGAATTGATTCAATGGTTTCTTAGTCTCCTGAATTTGTGTATTATCAGAGCTTTCTGCTGAATGCTGCGTTTCTATGTCTGAAAAGTCATCAGTCATATTATTTAGGTTTTGTCTGGATAAGGCATCCGCGACTATATTAACTTTTCCTGGTTTTTAATCATTTTTGGAGCATATTCTTCAATAATAGTATGCCATCTTTACATTTTTACATTAGGATTTCTTGAAGAGACTGCGAAAGTCAAAGGTTGATGATCTGTATGTATTTCTAAATCTGATACTCCATAAAGATAGTTTCTTAAAGTTTTTAATGCCCAAACTGGCATAAAGTTCCTTTTCATTTGTTGTATAATTTTTTTCCGTTGAATTTAAAGTTTTAGAGATAAACGTAATAGGTTTCCCCTCCTGGCTTAAGACTTCACCTCTCGCATCATTTGAGGCGTCAGTTGCCAGTATAAATTTTGTATTAAAATCTGGTTGATTTAATTCTACTTGGTTAATAAGTAATTGTTTTAATTTCTCAAAGGCTAAAATCGCATCTTGTTCTAATCGAACCTCGATTTTTTAGACATATGTTGAGACACATGACCATTTTCCCCTGATAAATGTTTGGTTAAGGGTTTTGATATTGCTGCATAATCCCTGATAGATTTTCTGTAATATCCAGTCATTCCTAGAAAACTACGTAGTTGGCGTATCGTTTTAGGCAATGGAATATAGAAAATCGCTTCAATTTTATGCGGATCGATTTTAATTATATTGTTTGCAACAATGTATCCTAAAAATTCTACCTCTCTCTTGAAAAATTTTGATTTCTCTAAGGAGATTTTCATATTCGCTTTCTTAAGGACATTGATTACTTGATTCAAATGTCTTACATGATCCTCCAAATTACGTGAAAAAAACAATTATATCATCAATATACACATGACAAAATTTCCCAATAAATTCTCTTAATACATCATCCATTGCTCTTTGGAAAATACTTGGTG
The DNA here is from genome assembly GCF_013731165.1 of Rhagoletis pomonella. Lineage (NCBI taxonomy): Eukaryota > Metazoa > Arthropoda > Insecta > Diptera > Tephritidae > Rhagoletis > Rhagoletis pomonella. Next base: position 11,858,690 of record NW_023458561.1, on the reverse strand, counting down.
CATTCTTCAGTCCAAATGGCATTCTTAAAAATTCGTATTTTGCATTATTAACTGAAAATGCTGTTTTTTCAATATCTTCAGTTTTCTCAAAATTTGATGAAATCCAGATTCTAGATCAATTGTAGAGAAATATTGTGATTCTCCTAGATTCGAAAGTATAACGTTTATATCTGGTATTGGATATTTATCTGCAATTGTAACTTCATTTAATTTTTTGAAGTCTACTACCATTCTCAATTTTAGTGTGCCATCTTTATTAATACCTTTTTTTGGTACCACCCAAATTGGAGAATTATAAGGACTTTTACTTGGTTTTATAACTTCTTTTTCCAAAAGATCTTCAATTTCCTTATTCACAAAAACATTTGCTGCTAAAGGATATTGATATTGTTTGCTCCACATTGGAGTATTTACGGAAGTTCTTATTTCCGCACGAATGTCCGTTCTAAAAGGAAGACTAATGTCAATTCCTGAATGAATAGATTCAATTTTCTCAAGAATTTCATCTTCTAAAATTCTTATTTCACTTAAGTCTTCTTGTAAAGGCTTGTAATTATTTTTAATTTAATTTTTTTATTTTATTTTAATTTTGTTTAAATATTTAATTTCATTCATCGACTGGCGTTGTAAGACTTTTTTGTCCCACAATTTTAACTTTATTTTTGTTGTCGGTAATTTCATCGACTGGCGTTGTAAGACTTTTTTGTCCCACAGTTTTAATTTTATTTATTTTGTTGCCGGTAAATTCGTCGGCTGGCGTTGTAGGACTTTTCTTTTGTCCCACAGTTTTAATTTTATTTATTTTGCCGGTATTACCGTCGGCTGGCGTTGTAGGACTTTTCTGTCCCACAGTTTTAATTTGATTTGTTTTTCCATTTTTTAATTCACTGTCATTTTTGCCGGGATATGCTTCGGCGGGCTGTTCAGATTCAGTTTCCGAACAATAAATTATTTCCTCCTTTCCGTTATTAGTTGTCAATGATTTATTTTTTAAATTTATTACCGCGTTAATTTTCTTTAAAAATGTATTACCTATTAAAAGGTCTGATTCCAAATTATCGATTTCATAAAATATTTGTTTAACACCGAATAAATGGATTATGTGATAATATTTAATTATTGTAAACCCATTTATCGAATTTACGCGATTGTAAATATTAAGTTCATTTTTATTTTTATATATTCCTGCTTTTATGTAGCAACTTGTTGCTCCTGTATCAATTAGGATTTGTAAATCACGGTCAATGACTTTGTCATATCGCAGGATATATGGCAGGTCTACTTTTCCCCTAAAAAAATGATTCTCATTAATATTATTCACTCGTTGCGTTTTGTTAGGTGGGTGAGCACTTAACTGAACACTGGCATTTGGCCTTTTCTCAGGTAAATAGCTCTGATTATGTGGTACGTAATTATTTCGATAATTACTTTGAATATTCCCTGGCTTTTGTTGCTGCCGATTTTGGATCTGAATGCTTCGATCAACATCCATTGGTGTTGGTCGAGCTTGATCATGTTGCGGGGTTATCCTTTGGATTTTATTTCTTTGTGGTTGACTTTGTCCGAACCGCAAATGATTGTAAAAATTATTAAAATTATTATATTTGTTATTATTTACACTTGGAAAATTTTGTGTTTTTCCAAATTGTAGTGGGAAGGTTGCTCGCATATTGTTCGATTCCAATTCTTGTGCTTTTGCAAGAGCATTCGATAAATCACTTGGTGATTATAAATATACGTAAAGCATCACGCCTATTTTTCGCATTTAACTCTTTGGTCACTGCACTGTCTGATCCGTATGTCATAATTGTCTTATTTATGAGTAAGGTTAGTTTTTCGTTAACCCTGTTATAATACTCAATAATGGTATTACTACCTTGGCGCAAAATGCTCATCTCTTGCTCAATAATATGAGCAGGCCTTTTGTCAGCATAAGCGAAATCTAGTCGCGCTAAAATGGCGTCAATATTTAAAACTGTCCCATGATTTGATAATAAATCGTTTGCGTCCTGGGTAATCCTGTTTCGTAAAATGGTTAATGCAGCGAAATACCTACGGCTGCCTCTCACATATAAGCTCATCGCATTATTAGCTGATTCTCTCCAGCTAACATATTTATTTTGCTTACCAGAAAATTCTGGTAATGACTTAATAACCTCCACTGATTCATCGCAGTTAATTTGGGAGTCGACCACTTCTGGTCTGTAACCAGTTATGGTTACTGATTTTGTTAATCCCTCAATTTGCCTACGCAATTCAGACACCTCTAGTCTGAGTGATGCATTCGTTGCCGCAATTAATCTTGCTACTAGAGCCTCATTATCATTGTTCAAAGTCATATTTAAAAAAGTTTTTTATTAATCTTTCCAGATTCGTATTTAAACACTTCACAAATTAACAACACCGTTTTTTATAAGGACAATTTTCAGTTTTATGATTTCCTTTACAATAATCACAATAGTACAAGTTTTTATATTTTGGACCACTTTGATTTTGCCCCATTTTAAAATTTACCACTTCTTTTTGCAACCCGAATCATTGCTACCGTTTCTGATTCTAATGTCTCTCTATTATAATAATCTGCTAATGTGGCTTTCTTATTCTTTCCTAAAATATAGAATAGAATAAATAATTCTTAAATTAATTTACTGCTTCAGCTCCTTGTTGCTGTCACTGCTGTTATCGATTTACTGGTCTTCTTTCCACCGTTGTTATACTCTGCTACTACTTGTGTTGTTGATTTTGATGTTGAGTTATTTATCTATTTCCACGGTCACTTTGTTGTTGATTTTGATGTTGAGTTATTTATCTATTTCCACGTTCACTTTGTTGTTGATTTTTACCATCACAGTCTTTGTTTAAATTTTCCTTCTTTAATGAGGATATTTAAAGTTTTTAACTTTTTTCTCCTACAGTGTTAAGTTTTTTTTATTAATTATTTTCTCCTCCGGTGAGGATACTTTTAATGAGTTTTTTCACTTTTTTCTCCTCCAGTGAGGATACTTATTTTATAGTTTTTTTTACGTTTTCTCCTCCGGCGAGGATACTTGTTATTTAATTGACCGACACTACTCGCGGGCCCCACGTTGGGCGCCAATTAACTTTTGTTGAGCCCGGTATACGTTTTAAAAATAACTTAAAACGTATGTCTTGTTGCAAGACTGATACCAAACAATTGGTGTGTTGTTGCAAGACTGAATCCAAACTATTGGTGTGTTGTTGCAAGACTGAATCCGAACTGTTGGTGTGTTGTTGCAAGACTGAATCCGAACTATTGGTGTGTTGTTGCAAGACTGAATCCGAACTGTTGGTGTGTTGTTGCAAGACTGAATCCGAACTGAACTTTATTCAAAAAGAATCTTATTTATAGCTTAAAATTATGTTTACATGATTTTCAGTTATAATTTCCAATTAGTTCTTTTGGAATTTTGTTATTGAAGATATAAAGTTTCATTATTTATTCAGCTGCAGTTGTTTTGCAGAATCTTATTAATAACACAATTTAGAATTGCGCAGTTGCAACTTATTTCTTAGTCAAAATATTTATTCAGCTGCAGTTGTTTTTCAGAATCTTTTAATAGCATAACTTATTAGTTTTGGAACTGCGCAGTTGCTTTGCAGTTGCAATTTTCGTTAAGCCATTGTTTACTCAGTTGGTTGCAGAAGGATATCAAATTACATCTTCAATTAAATCAGTGTTATTCCATTGGTTTAATTAGATTTCCTCATATAAGTCCAACCAACAATATGACCAACTGCATTATTGGAAATTTGTTTATATTTATAATTTAGTTGAAAGGCAAAGGCTACTGTTAACTTGTACATATGTTAGTGTTTGGCCGAGCTTCCTCTTCGATTTGTGGAGTGCGCCTTGATGTTGTCACACAAAGGTGAGGGACCTACAGTTTTACCCCACGATGTAGAGAGACAGAGGTGGCGCAATCCGCAGTACCAAGTAGTTCTTGGCGAATTTGACAGAATCAGTTGTTCGTGTGGCGTCATTTTAGCAAACTGTTTGTATGTATGCAGAAATGTTTATATGCATGTAAATATGGCGACCTCCATGGTTTGACGGTTTCTCTCCTCCATCTCCAACTACTCTTTCCTATTCGTTGCTATCTTGACGTCATCACCCGCAGGAATGCGCAATCTTGTATTCTATCATTCTTGGTTTTACCCCGACTCTGAACGGCGATTGCATTTTTAAGAGAAACTGGTTTTTTATAAATTATTTTGTAAGTTTATTCATGTAGTATGTATATTTGTACTAAGTAATATAGACCGAAGCGCTGTTGGTGCAAGCATGAGTACCAACTATTCCGCTCTACATTCTTTTAGCCTCAGTTCAGACACAGTATTGAAATATGTAGTGCGAGAATAATGCTTTGCGTGACTGTTCATACACTAAGAGAAATAATGCATAGTAAAAATTAATACTTTATATTTGATTATCGTTTAAGAATGTTCGTATTTAAAAATAATATTTTCATAGAAAAATGTATTACGCACGTATTTGACTGTTCTCATCTGAGTATCTATGTATATGCAAGTGGACATAGCCTGCTGAAAAAAATTATCAATTTATAGTAACCCTCTTGTAGTTAGCTTTTTTCGGAATTTCTACAAAATATATAACTTGCAGTTAGCTACATAAAGCTAACTTGAAACTAGTTGACAAGTGATGCAGACGCAATCCGGAGATTGTTTTCTTTAAACGCATTTCTATTTAAATATCCTGCACTTCACAAATAATTTTTAGAATTGAAGACAAATAAAAGGAGGATCGAAATTTCATATTATTACTTTGAAGTTATGTCTGAGGGAGTTCGAATATGGGATCACCTACAGCAGAATATGTAAACATATATGAAATGTAATAAAATAAAGTAAATAAATAAATACAAAAGTAAAAATACAAATAAAAAATATTTTGTTTTTCCTATTGATATTTTATGTCCAAAAGTAGTTAGTTACATCTAATTCTGACTATTTCGCGGCCATCGCCATACAAATATAGTTAGCTTTCCACAAAGGAAATGTACAAATAATAGTGGCCTTTAGTTCCTTTTGATATGCGCGTAATGGAATTGAATACTAACCAATATACACTACTTTCGTTGACGTTTATAGTAAGAACAATTACGTTTCTATTTGATTTTAATATTTTTTCCCCTCAGTGTACCCAGTACAGCGTAGCTCAACCAATTACATAAGTACCTCAGAAAAAGTAATTTATTTCTGCTTATGTAGCAACTAACTTCAGACGGATGTATAATAACTAGGGCCCGGATTTTTATGCACTAAAAAATCAGAAATATATACTAAAACTCAAAAATATGCCGACTTCACAAAAAGGAGAAGATTATCAGTTCATCGGAATAATTTTTTTGTATATATGTTACCTCATAACTTTGGACCACGTTAACCGATTTCTATAATTCTTTTTCTAAAGGAAAAGTATTACCAAACAGGAGGTCCCGTACTAATTTAGTTTAAATGCGATCATTGCATTATGAAGAAATTAACGATAATCTTAAATTTTGATATGAGAATTGAAGTCGGTTTTGTTTTTTGCTTGAAAATTATTTATTTTAATTTGCTTTGTTCAGGGCTTTAATGACAGGCAAGATAAATATTTAGTTCTTAACAGTTTTCGAAGTAAAAGCTTTCCTATTTGGTCGCAAATGTACTTTGTATAAGGAGAACATTCTTACTACGTCAACACTGGTGATTGGAGCGTACTTGAAGCAAGCTAGTTTATTGGGATGATAGCTATTAAGTAGGGATCACACGATTTGTATATTTGTACAGATTTGTACATTTTGGCAGTCACATAGTGGTGTTGTTTAGAAATTCGAGTTCAGCTCAATAAGAGAATTTCCAGACAACACCACTCTGTAACTGCCAAAATGTACAAGTCGTGTGATACCTGCTTAGCAGCTGTCATTTGCGGCCATTTGGCTACTTAGCACCAATATTGTCGTGTTAGCCCTTTTTTTGGCCACATAAATTTAAAATTGCCCCTAGCCCTTTTTTAGCCCTTTGGAGAATTTATTCTGCTTAATTTTATCTAATTTTTTTCATTAATGTAAGGGATCAATTTTTAAACTAAGAAATACTGATATATATATACATACATACATGGCCCAAAACGCGGACTGTTACATTACATTTTGGCTCACACTGACTTTTAAATACCGCCCATACCAGGGTGAGAAATAAAGTCAATTGACCTTATTTCCGTTGATCTTATTACCTGTCACCAGGCTTGCCACTGACGAAAAAAAATATTTACCATCGACTTGAGAAAAATCTACCAAATGTGGAAAATATCTACCAATAAATTTTGTATAGTTATTTTAATAAAAACTATAGTTTTGTTATTTTTTTATTTATTTTAATTAAGCTATAGTTTTCTTTTTTTGTAGTTATTTCAATAAGAATTAAAATTGTTTTTAAGGAACTTTTTATTTAACTAATTATACGGTATTTGAGTCATATTATTGGCATATTCGCAGTTTCCTTCAACCAAAAGCGGAAGTGATAAAACTAAAGGCAACAACGAAACTTCATAATTTGAAAAACTTGAACTCGTTTTATTATAGACAAATACAGTGACTCAGAAAGCACTTGCTGATTTTTTTTATTATTCGCAATGTTTTTCAAGTAAACATTTTTTGCTGCTTTAACTAAATCCATAAAAATTAAGGATTCAAAAAAAAAATGTTCGTCCAAATTTCGAATTTTTTACACTGAATTTTTAGAACAATTTAAGGTACCAAGTTTGAAAGCAAATAACACTTGAGTATAGCTCACAATCAGTGATGCCAGATTGTGGGTAATTTCCCTATTTGAGGGATATTTTGCATCAAAAATTATTAAAAGGGAAAAAAGGGACACTTCATATAAATAAGGGATTTTCTTTTGACGCAGTTATTGTTGCATAATTGATCAAAATTCAAGAATATTCGACATTCTTACGTAATTAATCGTTCTGAAGATGTGATGTGGAGTGAAATGGTATATAATTGTTAAAAAGTATAAGGACAATTTCGAAAATTTTCTTACGTTAACCAATTCAAGCGCTGAGTAAGAAAGAATCTTTTCAGTTGTAACTGGTGTTTCATGTAAAAAGCGGAACAAATTATCTGATGAAATGTTAAATAGCACATGAATGTGCTTCAATTTTAAAGTCACCAAAAAATTCTTTTAGGCCCTTAGTGAGTGAGCAAAAAAATGAGAGGGAAAAAATGAATGAGTGAAAAAAATGCAGAAAAAGGGGTTTTTTCTTAACAGCGGTCGGCGCTCGACAGGCAATGGCAAACCTCCGAGTGTATTCCTGCCATGAAAAACAGCTTCTCATAAAAATACACTCGCCATTCGGAGTCGGCGTAAAACTGTAGGTCCCTCCCCTTTGTGCGACATCAAGGGGACCGCCACAAATTGGAGGAAAAGCACATATGTGTAAGCGCCAAACTATTATTATTATTTTATATGAATTTTACTTCTTTACTACTGCAACATGTATATGTTTAAATTCGTTGGGAATTTTGTGGGATAAATTTTCAAGATGTGGGTAATTGAGGGATTTTTTCCCCATTTCTATGGGATATTTAACAGAGAATGTCTGGCATCACTGCTCACAATGTGCTTCCCGTTGATTTTTTTTTTTAATTTTTTGTCGCCAGTCTTTTGTGTTTTTGTATTTAACAATTTCTATTGATAAAATTGGCGTTGATTTAACTTTTTTTGCGAACAATCATAGTGCGTCATTACATACCTGTCAATTTTTTCTTTATATGTATTTTAATAATCATTTAAAATATTTAGGCAATCAAAAGCTCCTCGGGATAAAATTAGTTTTATCGATATCTCGATATACATTTATACGTTTGTAAGTATATAAAAAGTATGCAAAGAAATTTATAATATGAAGATAACTACGAAAAATAAATCGGGAACGAAAAGTTCAACAAAAACCTACCAAAATGGGAAAAAATTTACATTTTTACCAACCCAAATTTTTTCTACCCATTTTTACCAAAGTGGCAACCCTGCCGACACACAACGACTTTTTTTAGCCCTTTTTTAAAATACATTTTTACCATTAAAAATGATTTGCGTCAACACTGCTTAGCACACCAGATATTACCTTAAGTTCCTTAAACCCCTTATTTTTTTGTATAATGGTTTCCAATTTTTCCTTGATTTTTTGCTCAAGTTCACCGTGCACATTTTGAATAGTAACAAAAGCAGTCTTCACAAGATGCACTTGTACAGCCAATGATTCAACAAATTCTAAAAATATTTTTGCCCATTCGATTTTAAATTGTCAACATCACAGAAGCGAGCTCTTACATCTTCGGCCACTCGGTTGGTGCATTGCGTGCCAAACAAGTTACGTGCTGTAACTTTGGTTAAAATACCTTCAGCACCTTTGCTGAATTTACCATATCGAGACCTAACCGCCAAAAAAACGTAAGCGACATATTTTTCAAAAATTTTCTTTGTGTCCAATATCAAGGCGCATGCCAGAAATCGGAGGAGAAGCTCGGCCAAACACTAACATATGTGTAAGCGCCAATCTATTATTATTTTCATTAATTTTAAATTGGTTGAAAAGACATTTGCAAAAGAAACATACTGACTTTGGAGTGCTTTAAGCGTTAGTTAATGCAGAGTCGGACAATCGACTTGCTGGTCGCACACAATTGAAACAACATTTGAAAGCACATTTACATGGCTGGCTGTAGCTGAGCGTACAGAGATGCCTGTTATTACTGGTTAGCTTTTTGGAGGTCCGGCTTCGAATAGAGACAACATGTCAAGATGATAATAAAAATTGTTTTTATGTCTTGAAAATATGGAAAAGCATCTGTGAAATTCAGAACGAAAGCGTATTCAAACCAAACGTACTGAGCATTGTACTACGATTATTTTTATTAGGAAAAATGGACAAGCAACAAAATCCAAGCGGAAGAAGTTATAGCTGCCTAACAGCGAGTGCTTAACAGCGTTTTAATCTATTAGTAAAAGTTTAAAAGGGGCGTATTACTTTTACAAAAAAAAAGTAATTTTGCTGCCTTTTCTCCCATGAGGCGATTTCGTAGAGGCTCGTATATAAGGCACGCTGCACGAAACAATTGCTCACTTGGAACGCTTGCTGGTGTTGCGCTTAAATAGGGCCAGATCTGTCAATTTGTCGTATTTTAGTCCAGCTTTCCTCCAAACGAGAGGATTTTCAACGAGATGAGCTCGTTTTTCTTTCCTTCAATTAAGCTTTTCCACATTTCTTAATGTCTCCAGATCCTACATCCAAGCCTTCGCTCTCGCTCGAAGAATCTAAAATTATTTCTAGGTTGCCTAAAAGACTTTCAGCAGTACTTGTTGAAGTAAACATCGTTATCGACGCTACCGACTCCCTGTTGTATGCATGGAGTCCAAGACGTCGATAACGATGTTTAACCGCAGATTAGTGTTAACCAGACATTGAGTAACCGGCCCTTAACCGTTTAGCGCCTGAAGCTAAAAGCCGGTTATTCTTCGCGCCCTCGTTAGACAGAAATAGAGCCATTTCAATAATATTAGAGTGGACTCCCTGCTCATGTACACATTCGCATTCGCAAAACATTCGTAACATTTGTTGAGAATGCGAATGTCGAATGCGAATGTGCAAAATGATGCGAACCATTCACATAACGGATGCGAATGCAAGTATTCGCAACATCCCTGTTACATATGTACTAGAGGCACGATTGAGAGAATACAAAGGTTGCGCCGATCTCGGACCGCTATTCCTCTCTTAACGAATTTGACAGAATCGTGGTTTGCCTGACGTCACACTTGTGCAACTTGTTTACGTTTTCCTTGCAACATTTTTTCTTCTTCTTCCATTCTTGCTCACGTTTTGGTATTTCTCTCTCGCAATTGCACCAGTGTGACGTCACACAAAAGTTATTCTCAAAAATCCTCTCTGATCGGCGCAATCTTGTATTCTATCATTCTTGTACTAGAGGTCTGCATCGGAAGATATTTGGCTCCACATTGAAGTTTTCTAGCGAATACGCTTCCTTCTCTTCCTCTCAATGAGAGCGCGGATAGTGAACGGATAGCGAACGGATAGTGAAGAGAAGTATAGCCGCTAAAGGCTGATTCACATACAACTTTCTTCGCTTTGCTTGATAGTTCTTTGCTTTCACATATAAGATCGATGTAGGCATATGCATGAGTATGCTCACATAAAAAACGTTTGAAGCAAAGCAAAGCAAAACGAAGCAAAATATTGGGTAACTCTCAACTTTTGCCCGCTTCGGCAATCAGCTGTCTACATGTATCTTTTCTCGTGGGCTTGCATTTGCATTTAATGAAAAAAATTGGGTTAATAGGAATTTTTATTGCTATTATTAATGCATATTATTATATTGTTATCTATTTTATCACAATTTTGAAGGTCAGCTCTACCGCTTTCGGAAAAAAATGCAAATTTTTACATAGGGTTGCCATCTGTCTGAAAATAACGTGAATAAAATATTTAAGTGGCGTAAAATTTTGCAACGCTTTTATCGAACGAAAGACATTTCAGTGCACTTTTATCGAGAGGTAATATTTTTAATAGGGTTGCCAATACATTACAGAGATTTTCGGCATTGGGACTTATCGATATAATAATCGATATTTTTATCTTGGTTATTATCGTAATTTTTATCGAATTCACCCTGTACCTCTAATAAAGTCCTTACTTCTAAAAATAAAACCAAGGTCCCTAATTTGACATCTAATTTTTTAAATTCGAAAGAACTGTATAGATCTGATCTCCTTCACAAAAAACAGCTTCACGTATTCGAACACCCATATTTTAATACATAAATTTGTATGTATTTCATTTACCTAACTCCCTTAATTTTAGTTGAATTTCACTCCTACATATTTATTAGAAATGGAGCCTTTTCAAACCAATTTATAGTAATACCCATAAATAAATAATGTTAATTAAAATTTTTAACAGGTGGCAACACTTTAAAAAAAAATAAACCTCTCTCATCTACAGGCCAAGCGCTTTAATATCACACCCCATTTTTTTAAATCGAACGAATGCAAACCTGATCACATTAAAAAAATGTCTTCGCGTGTTATAAGTAGAATCCAAACCCATAAAGAGAACATAAAACTTCACGTGCAGTTTGACATTCCTATGAGAAGTTTCCAAATACTCACGTTCAGGTGGCTTGATACTTAAGTATGTGAGCATAGCGGAACACGTATTTGGTGAAGGAGAGCGCCGTCGAGTAACATCATTCAGGAACGCTCGTTTGGGATGTTCTCTACATTTTAACCGACTTCCAAAAAAGGAGGAGGTTATCAGTTCGTCGGAATATTTTTTATTTTTTATGTATGTTACCGCATAACTTTGGACCACGTCAACCGATTTCGATAATTCTTTTTGCATCGGAAAGGTAGTGTCTCAGAGGTGGTCCCATACCAATCTGGTTAAGATCCGATCAGTGGATCATGGGATATATATATATATATATATATATTTTTTTATATGAGAGTTGAAGTCGGTTTTTTTTTGCTAAAAATTATTTGTGGCTCATTTTTTTTTTGGTACCGCAAAAATGTGTTCCTATTATTCGATTAAATGTGAGAAGTGCAGTTTGGCTGGGAACTTTGCAGCCCTCTTATATGTACATATATCGGCGTTCCCAATGTAAAAGTCACATTTTGCATTTTTCGCGACTGCGTTTTTTGAGATTTTTTTTATGAAAAAAGGAGCCTTGACGTGCTTTCTCTCTCAAAATTTCAAATTTGTCAATTACATTGATGATGAAGATGCGAGTATCCAAGTAGTGTGTATGTAACTCAAACGCGAATTCGAAAATACTGAATTCATTTAGATAATAAATAAAAATTTATTTAAAAAAAACTACATAAATATTTTTAGATATTGCATACCTCTACGTACAAGTCTTTTAATATGTGCACCTATCCACAGGAATTGTTATTTTTGCAAAAATACTTATGTCCATATATCTACATATTTCCTTAAATGTATACGAAAGCAATATTAAATACAAGCTTATTTGCACAAAAACATACATACATATGTACATAAATATATTGCCAATCTTTAAAAGGATCAAAATCAATAATAGTTTTCCTGTCTGTTTGGTTCGATTGTAACTCTGGCATAGGGACTGCCAGACCCCACCTTCCTACGTAGCGTTACTCCTCCCCTGTTCGGGCGTAGGCACATAACTATTGCGTAAATACCAGCGGCACACAGCAGTATGAGAGCGAAAATAAAGAGCCCAGCTACCCAGTGTGGCCAATGGGCACAACTAAAGTCGGAATTCTCGACATTGATCATGCTTTCACCCCGTAATCGCGATGGATTGAAGCACCGGCCTTTCGTGTCCAATTTAATTTCTTTGATCCACACTAATTCGCAATCGCACACCAGCGGCATACCATTGAGATCGAGTTCTGCAAGTTTCGTGAAAAGTGGTGCCAAAGTAGCGTTAAGTGAGCCCACAGAAGTGCCACGAAAAATTAAAGTGCGTAGCTCTGGAAAACGGCTAGCTTCTGCACCGAAAGCATGTCCACTAAATTTATTCAAGCGACGACTGTTCTGGAAGCTAATCTTTTTTAACCCGGTCAGCGGATAAAATGCATTTTCTTCGACCGACTGTAGACGCGGCATATCTTCCACGTACAGCTCACTTATCGTGGCAGACAGGTTGGCGGTGATGGCAGGTGAAAAAGTCTGAAACAAATTTTCACTGATATCAAGTTTTGCCAAAGTACTTGGCAGATTCGATGGAATTTTTTCGAGCTTGTTATGGCGCAGGTCTAATTCGACAAGTGGAGCTTTCTCGGGCAAGACCAGATCTGTCAAGCTGCATGCTTGCAGGCGTAACACCCTGATTTTAAAGTTCACACCGAAAGTACGATAAAAGTCTTGTTCTTGTATGGCCTCGGTCTGATTGAGATGTCGGTTCCACGACAGATTTAACGTCTCCAGCACAAGTAAAGACCGAAATAGTTGTAGTCCCAAAGTATGTAAGTTGTTGTGCGACAAATCAAGAACTTGTAAATGCACCAGCTCGTCAAAGGCGTTCAATTCAATTGACTGTATGCTATTCCAGCTTAAGTAGAGTTTGCGAAGGTTCGCGGCCTTGACAAACTTTTTGTTGCTGATAGTGCTGATGTTGTTGTGCATAGCATTTAGAATGCGCAGGCTGTCGCTGGCCAACGTCGGTACCAAATCCATTGCATTCCAAGACAAGTCCAGTAGGTTTACATAGAGCGGCAGCACCTCAGAGAAGTCGGCGTTCTTCAAATTCTTGTAGCTGCAATCGATGTTTATGGCGCGAATACCCCATGGAGGAGCATTATCGTTGCTGCACTCGCACGATTTTCGAGTGTTTTTGTGCTGTTCCGGATAGCAAAAGCGTTCTATTTCATTTTCATCGATCACTTCTGCTTTGGGGCACAGTAATAAGATTGATACCGATATCGTAAAACATACCTGCCGACAAATCATTGCTAGTATCTTGAAACGGGTAGCGATCTATGTTATGACTAATTTAGACTGGAGTAACCAAATGACAGCCACCAAATTTTTCGGTATTTCATTTTCCAGTGTTTCCAGGTATCAAAAGATAAGATTAGTTTGTTTTGTTAAATATTTCTGAGTTTTATCAACTGCTTGAAAAAAAATATATGTATTGTAAAAAGTATGGTGGTGCAAGCTCTCCTTTCCAGTGCGATAAGATATGGTGTGCATTTTTTGTGTTCGCTTTCGTTGGCGATAGCTCTTTGAAAATAAATTTGATCTTATCGATAATGAATCGGTTTTATTAATCATAATGCAAAATAACTTTGTTGACTAGCACATGTGTATGTACTTATGTACATCGTACATACATACACATATTAATGTACATACATCCATATGTAACTTTCTAGGTAAATAGCATTGCTTCTATGTAGATCAAACAATTAAAAATAACGACCAATTTGTATTTATTAAAAAAGCAAAGGTAGTGAATTCTCAAAAACTTGAATAGTTGAACTGTTTCTCATTTCACTTATATAAATTCATGGCAAAAATTAGCTTTTCACTTATAATTGAGTATCAGGTGCACCCTATAGAACAAGGCCGATTTAAATCGGATCAGTATGCAACGGAAAGTGCCTCTGAAGAAACGCCAATGCTGGCTTACTTCTTCATAAATCTCTTGGTTTACTCTAAAAACGTAAAAATAATAATATAAAATATCTGTATGTACTCAGAAAAGGCGATGAAAATAAGTGTTTGGCGCTCAGATTAGTGTTTCTTCCACACTCTCCCCTAATTTTTGCTGTGCGTCTTGATGGTAAATGATTTTCATGAAAGGTTTTTTCGGTGCAAGCACAGGGCTGCCAACTTGGCTAAAACCGTGCCATTTTTGGCCCTATATTACACAAAACGGCACTTAATTTTTCCATTTGGCACAAAGTGTCAAAATGGCACTTTTCAAGAATAGTAATATTTGAATGAATTTTTGTGAAATCCTTTGCGTGTACTTCTTTTACTCAGCTAAAATTTTCTAATTTCTAACGATTATACAACTGGTTTATCTTATTTTGGCATTGCACTTTTATTTTAGAAATGTGCTTCATATTTTATTGTTAAATTGGCACTTTTATTTTTCTATTTGGCACTTTTTTATCCCCAATATGGCACCTCATAGCTAAAGATAGTTGGCTGCCCTGTGCAAGCATACATTCTTAATTATATGATTTTCTAATAGACAAGTTGAAATAGCAACAAAAATGGTAACAGCTTACAAGGGAAGACATATTCAATGTCCCATAGAAAGCATAACCGTAAACATTTTGAATGGTATATGGGTATTTCCATACGTCGCATACGTGACAGTCGTACGTATCAATGTGATACACACAAGGAATACAATTTGTTTTCTTTAACTTTTTTGGGCCATTGTATAGCACATAATTAGCTCTATATTTAACCGAATAATGAAAACAATCGAACTGCTTGGTCCTGAAATATAAGCATTTAAAGAGAGTGTCGTTACGTGACAAAAAATGGAAGTAGATTTTTTCTTTTCTTACAAAACCGCAAAACTGCGAATTGTGGATGGGTATTTTCATGAAACTTATTTTAATATGATTTGGAGCAATTCTAGTTGTTTTTAGAGTTTTTTGAATTAATGCAACTTGTTTCAATTTTCTTTTACAACCCCAAGTGTGAAACGTCACGTGACGTAGCGTCCAGTGTTGCCACAAATATTTTTAATTTTTTACCAAACCTCTAAAAAAAAAATTACCAAACTCAGAAAAAAATTACCAAATTTGTATGAGCATAATATTCTAAACAAATTGGAAATTATTTTTCGACGTATGTAGATAATACACCACGTCTGGGATTGTGGCCAGCTTAGATCTATTTATATTTTTCGACCGAAAAATGAGTTCTTCCCATTCTTTTATGACAAACTCATAAAAATGCATGATGTCGCTGCCGCGTTCAAAAAATTCATATCACCATCGACTGAGCGTTTAGATAACGAAGACGAACAATTTACAGCTGTGGTTGTCCTTTTCAATGTGTTCCGACTATAACAATTCACAAATATTTTTAATGGCCGGTTGTTCAATGTATTTAACCGGAGCTTCTACCTCCGATTTGTACTAATCAGACATTGAACAATCGGCCCTAAAACATAAAAGAAAAAAATCGCTCATAGATTTATAAACATTTAAAAGGTGTTTAATAGTTCATTTCTACTGCAGTTTATGCCTATTGGAAAAAAGCAGTTTAAAACTCGAAGGAGGTAGTTGCTCATATTAGGTACAAGTAAATGAAAGGAAAGTAACAAAAACGAATAAATAAACATTGCAGATCACCTCTTGTTGTAAATATCTAAACTCTTAACTGTAGTTAAGCGTTTGGTGGAAATGGGCTGTAACATACAGTCTTTTACATAATTTATTTTACATAACTTAAAACCAAAACATGAAACCAGCAAATGTATCGTTAAACGGTAGATAAAATTTACGTTTACTATTTTATAAGTGGGTCACATTCGTACATAATCGCAAACTTTTAATTAGTCCCGTGAAATTATTTTCTTTCACCATTGGTTCCGGCAGGTAAAAATGATCCAAAATCCAGATTTGTGGGACTGTAGGGGCTGTGATCGAGCTGCCATATATACTAAAAGTTCTGAGTTGTCGAGGCAAATTGTTACATTAAAGAGCCCTTTAAATTTTTGGCTATCTTAAGGTGTAGATACATACATATGTAAGTACATAAGCAAATTTGTTTGTTTTGTGCAATTGTCAGAAGGTTCAAAGTTATTAATTTTTATATGTAATAAGTTAGTATTAAAAACTTAAAAGAAAAGACTTACGTTAAAAAAATTACCAAATTGAGAAAAAAATTACCAAATTACCAAACTCCTCCTAAAAAGAAAAAATTACCAGTTTTGCTAAAAAATTACCAAAGCGGCAATGCTGGTAGCGTCACGTGACAATTTCCATCGTTATATTTTTGTTAATATTGCTTTTAAATGAATTTTGCGTTAAAACATGTATTTTATGTAGAATATACTTTATATTTTGACTTCAGCGCCAATTCAGGGTGAATTTGTTGGAAATCTATGACTTATTATGTTTCAACTACATGCGCCAAATTCGAACCAAATCGGACCATAAATACGGTTTTTCGAAATATCTCAACCTTGGCGCCACCTAGGAAGACCATTTTACGCAAACATGATTCTACTTACATAGCCAGTATATATTTTAAAAAGCAGACAAATCGGCCCGTAAATACGTTAGATATAAGATTTTTATTTTTTTTTTTTGTCGTGGTGGACCTTCCGATGGAAACACCCATATATCAACGGTGGGTGAGTTTATTCCTTTTTATCAAGAAAATATGCCAATTCAGTTTTTATAACGATTTTTTTTTATATTGCACCCAAAGTGCATTACAATTGTGTATTAATAACATTATATTATTTAAAGTTTTAAATTATAATTTGTTTCTTAATTTCGTTTTTATTAATGCTAAATCAAAAAATTTGCGCTCAGTTGCTGAGAAGCTGTGATAAAGAATAAAAATATTATGAACTAAATCACACAATTCTCCAAAGGCCGCTTACGCTTCCGTCAGATCCTTGCTGTCTATCGAGTGTAATGCAAGCTACATTCCTGCAGCCATCGTTGCCAGAATTTGTTAGCGAACCCTCGAGTTTTGTGCCACTGTTGTCGTAAATTAAGGTTTTCGTTGAAAACTGGTTTATAACCATCGGTGGATCCTAAGAGCAGGTGGTTCGGAATCAGCGCATCGTCATCGGCGTTGTCGAGAGATACGAACGTGAGTGGTCGAGAATTGACTATAATTTCAACTTCACATAAGGCACCTTTTAGTGTTTCATCAGTGAATTTGAAGGAAGGGCAGATAGCATTCAGAACGGATTTAACCGAACGGACCAATCTCTCCCAGGCTCCACCCATATGTGGAGCCCCTGGTGGGTTGAATCGCCAAACGACATCTTCGCAACTCGTCCTACATTTTTCGAAGCTATTAGAGTCTACACCAGTGTTGCCATTTTAACCGTTTTCCGGCTAGATTTAGCCGGTTGCGATAGCAAATAGCCGGAGAAATTTCGATTTAGCCGGCAGCCGATTTGCAGAAAAAAATTAGCCGATTTTGCTATTTGCCCTATTTTCTTAAATTTCAAATATGTATATATGTTTCCATTTTTGACTAAGCGACCCAAAATCTGTTAGAAATGGCTACTAGCCTAATCGTGGAGAAAATTTTCATGTCAGGCAGGATTTTATGAAATTGGGCCGATTTCGCTTATTTTTATTTTAAACGAAGAAGGGATTTTCTTCATAAAATGTTTGCTATAAATGTCTTAATTTTAAGTGTGATGTTTTATTCGCAAACTTAGAAAATAAGAAATTTTTTCACTGTTAAGACACTTAAGATGCGTTTGTGTTTGGATATAGTGCCAACAAACAGAATAAATATTACATGTAGATATTGTCTTCCCAGATAGCGCATATTCAATTCTGCCTAAATTACAAAACATCATTTTTGCCCACTTCCAAAGGTTTAAGGTAAAGGAAAAATTGATATTTTCAAGCACTATATACACATATGTATTTTTTTAAACAAACTCTTTTGCTGAGAACTTATTTAAATTCCAAAAACCAAATGCCAACTTTAATTACAGGAACCAACACTGAAGTGAGTCAAAATGAAAATAAAAGAGCACAAATTTCTATGTAAAGCAAAACTCTCTGGGAATCCTACGAGACATCTGCCGGTCATATGACCGGTCATCTAAATGGGAGATCTGTAGTATTTTGGTATCATATTTTACATCAGAATTGAAGGGATTTCTGAAAAATCTGACCAGTTCTTTTGTGTAACTGTGATTTTGCCTCCCTTGTGAACATATGGCCTCGGTTGATGTTAAGGTCGTTGTTTTACTGCCTTAAAATTCAAGGGAAATTTTGACAGCGTTTTTTATGTGTATTGGTTTCTATTTGAGTGTATTGAGAATCGGTCAGTCTGAAAAGGCCTTGTAGGGAAGATAATAGGTTTGTTCGTCGAAAATCCAGCGAGAATTATCACTCAAAATATCAGATAGTAAGAAAAAATGCTCCCAAATTCTCTCTCATGTAGAGCAACTCGCAATTTTCTGTACGAACGCAAATTTGCAAGTTTTTCTGCCAGCTAGTGTCCACGGTTGCATTTCAAACAAAAGAAATTTGTATAAATTTTTAAAATTTTTTCAGAGGGGCAAAAACAGGATCTACGTGTATATGTCTTGTCAGTCCGACTTTCTTCAATATACGTTTCTATTTCTTTGTCGGGTTTACTATATCGACTCTGGTTGAGATTGCATTCCGATTAAGAATACAGTTTTTCTTTTGCCGAGTACCTTTCAAATCATTGGAATCAACTAAATTAATTAAGTAAACAAGTATTTTTGATGGTCGATTTTAGCTTCTCTACAAACATAATTACCATCGCCATCACCAGATATAATCGACGCCAGGTTGAGAAATTCTGAGGGTTGAGTAGAGGTTGCGTACCCTCGCCCTTGGTTACATGCAGGGTGTGAGGCCGTAGTTCAGTGTGCTCCACTGGTCCAAGGTCCTCACATTTTGGCCACTCCGTTTGGTCGAAAGATAAGAATGCCGGTCCGTGCAGCCAGAATTTGGAACTTTCTTGCCTACTGAATTTAGTTGCCAAGTCAGCAGGGTTTACTTTTGAGGGAACCCAACGCCAATCAGTAGGGTTGGTCGCCTCGAGCACTTCACCAATGCGATGCATTACATAGTGCTTAAAGTTTCTGGGGTCCATATGAAGCCACTTCAGCACAGTTTTTGAGTCTGATCACCAGAACCGAGCATGGCACTCGTAGCGCGGTCATCACGGTGTTTGACAATCTTACGCCGATTACACCAGCCTGTAACTCAAGCGTCGGTATCGACACGGGTTTCAGTGGGGCCACTTTCGATTTTGCGGCCACGATGATTTTATTGACTTCGTTGTTAAACAGTACTCGTAAATAGCAAATGGCAGCATAAGCGTACTCGCCAGCATCCGCGATTGTGTGGAGTTGGTTTCATTCAGAGTTTTTGAGTAGTGGTGAATAACATCGCGGAATCGTAATAGTGGTTATTGCTGGCAGCATTGTCTTCCACTGGCACCACTGATTGTAAAGCGGATCTGGGAGCGGGTCGTCCCTGTTGATGGCCGAGCGCCATACCCCCTGTAACAGTATTTTCAACCCTATTGTGTTGTGTGCCAAAAACCCTAGGGGGTCAAAGATTGACATTAAAACCTGAAGCGTCTCTCTCTTCGTCGGCACCAGGCTACATTGCAAGATGTCTCGCCTCATTTTGGAGAATATGCAAATAAACTTAAAAAGTCATTTTTTGGATCCCTAAACAAACCTAATATTTTTCCGTATGTGCCATGTCCTTGGGAATTTGTTTTTCGCCAGAATCTCCTGCAAGTTTCTTGGGAACTGCCGATGAATTGGAGGCCCAGTTATGGATGTTGAATCCGGCTTCGGCGTGAATGTTTTCCACTTGTAAAGCGAGTTCCAACGCCTCTTGTTCGGTATTGACGCTGTCTATGAAGTCGTCCACGTAGTGGTACTTCTGTATTGCTTCTACTGCTCGCGGAAATTGTTCCTTGTAATTTTCAGCGTTTTTGTCACGAACAAAGTGCATGATACATGGCGGGCAGCTGATGCCGAATGTTAGGGCTTGCATGACATAGATATTCGGGTAGTGTAACTCATTGCAATTGTCGTGCCACAAGAACCGCTGAGCATGCATATCTGCTTCCTTTACGTTTATCTGGTGAAACATTTCAGCGATGTCTCCACAGATAGCAACCTGCCCGGTTCTAAAAGCCATTAACACGTCAACAAGCGAACTTAGTATATCTGCGCCACTTAGGAGGAAATCGTTGAGAACGGCTACGTTCGATTTGGCAGCCGCGTCCCACACAAGCCGCAATTTTCCGGGTTGTTGGGGTTGAGTGCGGTAAAGATTGGTAGATACCATTCATGATGCGGTGAATTATTTATTTCATCCGTAGTTAACTTTCTTGCGTAGCCTTTGTTTAGCAATTTTTTTATTTGGTCTTGCATATTACGTTATAAATTCGCGTCTTTAGCTAACTTTCTTTTGCATGCAGGTGAAACGTTTAAGAGCGTTGCCGTAACTAGGAGGTAACTTTTCTTCCTCGTGCCTCCACAATAAGCCAACTTCATACCGCCCACCGATTTTATGACACGTAGAATTCAAAATCTGCATCGCCTGGCGGTCGTTGGAGGACATCAACTTAGTCGTTTGCGGCGCCTCAAGCTTGAAATACTCCTTGATTTCATCGTGAAGGTTTTCATACTCTTTTTCGCAGTCACATACATGAATATTTAGCTGGTGCGATTCAAAGTGGTTAGCACTACCTTCTTGCAGAGTCCAACCTAGGCGGCACTTAGTGGCAATTGGCTCAACCCAGTCTTCTTCACGAGTTTTGATCGGCACAGCTAGCTTCCAGCAATTGGCTCCTATTAGTATAGTTGGCTTGGCATTTTCATACGACTCAATTGGAAGTCCGCGCAAGTATGTGTATTTCAGCATAAATTTTTCCATGTTTAGAGCCTGACTAGGTAAGCCAAGTCGCGAAAAAGTGTGCACTTCATTTATTTTGTATTTTGCACCATCATGCTTTCGATGCGTGTATTCTCGCCAGTCGAGCGAAGACACAATGATTCTTTCTCGCCATCTAAACCCAGGCAATCGTAGATATGCTTTTCCATCAAGGTGACGGATGATTCCTCATCTAAAAAGGCAAATGTATTTATTGATGCGCCCTTTGAGTATATTCGTACAGGTATTATACGAAAACAGGGTGTCTCTTCGTCAACGTCTATGTGAGTGTTTACCAGTTGATTGTTTACTATGGATGCTGCTGTATTTTGATTTGGCTGAGCAGCCGTGGATGGCTGGTGGCATGCTTTTGTGAAGGATTCCGCATTCTTTACTCGAGTAACACTTTCGACGATGAATGTTAAGACATTGACGACACAGTTTGTTTTTCTTCACAGCATCCCACTTATGTTCCAAGCTAAGCTTATTAAATTCTACGCACATTTGTATTTTGTGATCGTTGCGCCCGCATGCAGTGCACCCTACCTTATTATGGTTATCGTCATTAGAATGTAGTGTATGCGCGTTAATCACAGCGCTTTTTTTATACTCGCGGAGTGACCACCTTGCTAGCAGCTTCAGCTATATGGAAAATCCAATCACTAAACGCCTTAATAATTGGAACACGCTCGCAGCATTGCCCAACTCAATTTGCGTTGATTGGAAGCTTGTCGACAAATTCCTTCACCAACATTGGATTATTTAAATGCGCCTCCATATGACAAGCTTCCATAGTGGAGCAGATATTTTGTACACACAACGCGAGATCAACGACACACTCTAATTTCTCGTTTGGCGGAGGAATTCCCCTGGCTTTCTCCACTAGTGATTCTAGTATATGTTCTGGTCGCCCGAAACAAATTTTTAGTTTTTGAATACACTGTGAGACAAATGGTAGGGGTCAGTGATCGGGAAGGGTTCAAACTACCGGGGAAAGTTATATCGGTAAAAAAGAAGTTATACGTGTCCCGGCGTTTCGCTGGGTCACTTCTAGGAATCGAGATATATATATAACTATCATATAGGGGAAATTGTCACCTTTGGTGGTCTTTTTTTGACATAACTCGAGAACCACTAGTCCGATTTTGCCCAAACAAATTTAAAAAAATTAAAAATTACAATTCCTTTAATCTGTTCATAGAACGTTTTTCTATATAATCAACAGTTTTAAAAAAATTTAATATTTTAGGCAAAAACTATTTTTTTTCTTCATACATTTATTTTTACCAGCAAAACTGTTGATTATATAGAAAAACGTTATATGAACAGATTAAAGGAATTGTAATTTTTAATTTTTTAAAATTTGTTTGAGCAAAATCGGACTAGTGGTTCTCGAGCTATGTCAAAAAAAAAACCACCAAAGGTGACAATTTCCCCTATATGATAGTTATATATATATCTCGATTCCTAGACAAGACCCAGCGAAACGCCGGACACGTATAACTTGTTTTTGACCGATATAACATTTCCCGTTGGTTTCATCCCATCCCGATTTTGACTGTCGCATAGTGATATAGGCAAGTCTTTTGGGATCACTTGTCTAGCTGCGAGCTGTGATGACGTTGGAGTTGCCGTCGAATGGTTAATTCCAATGAGCGAGCCCCCTTGATACAGTATTTTGTATTTCTTTTGTAAATATTTCTGCTCTATTTTCCTCTCCTCTTCCAAGAGTTACAACTGTAGTTGAGCGAAACTCGCATGAGTTTTTTGAGTGATGGTATTAGTTGTTAATGCTGAAGATGTAGAATGTTGCGCAGCAGGCATACATTCATTGCCTAAGCCCTTAAACACTGTTGCGGGCCTAGCGATTTGCTCGACGGCCGGAAACATTGTTCCTGTATATGTTGCTGCCGGCACGAGATGCGCGGTGGAACTGATGACCACTAAAGCCACTATCGGTGTCATCGATACCATGGCGTTGCTCACCGTAGTGTGCATATCCATTGGTTGTTGACGGTCTTTATTTTGTGCTGTCGCAGAATGTACATCAGTAGTAGGCGATGATTATGCTTGTGGTTGTCCTGTCGTTTCTGTCGACATTTCATCATTGGTTGCCGGGGGAGCGGAGGTGCTCCTTGCATTATAACCTCGCTGCGCGGATCCGCAAGAATTGCAATTCCAGCTTATATCGGATACGTCGCTGTTTACCCCGACACAATCGTAGTGGAACCACCGATCACACGTATCGCACTGCACCATAGGGTTGGTGTCTTTCTCAGTGCAATTATTGCAGTTGTACTGACTCGGCATATTTATTAAGTTTTAGTTTTGTAGAAAAAAAATATTTTTAAAGATTTTGTTGGCGTTCTTGCAATTTAAAATAACCAAACACAAATTGTTTAGCTTTGCTTTATTTACAGTTTATTTTGAAATTAATTATTCACACTGCGTAACGCTTTGCTTTAAAAATATTTTGTACGGTTGTTACTCCATTTGTTCAAACCGCAAAATTGCCCAGAAGATTGCTGTTACGGTCCTATTTATAGTAGTATATGAGGTGTTTCTAAACTTAACAGTAACCATTTACATACGTGTATGTATATGAGCTATTATGCTATACATATGAGTAGTGGAAATCCGTATATTGAGTTATACATACACACATATTAATATATATAGTGTGTGTTTAAAGGGTGAACGACATAAACGAAAATATACAGCGGTAACAGTGTTCTTTAAACAAAATTAGAAGTGGCAGAAAACCACCAAAATGTCATACATGAAGAAGTAAGCATGAATTTATAGAAAGCGTTTTTTTATTTACAAAATATGACAGTGATAAAATAGGGAGTGTCTACTTACACGCGCCACGGTAAAATTACCGTAGATCCACGGTAAAATTGCCGCAGATCTACGGTAAAATTACCGTAGATCCGTAAGTTCTGAAGATGTTTGCTCACCGTAGATCCACGGTAAGAATTCACACTGAACTAGGAGGCTATCTATTCGACATGTATATGTATGTACATATGTATATATATATGTATTTAATATGTAAGTATGTAGTTCTTAAAAAAGACTTTATTGCTAATCTGGATGAGGTTAGTTTACTTTTGTTTTACTTTTTCGAAGTTAGTTATTGTTTTTCAACTTTATTGCTAGTTCGTATGAACAAGCAAGTACGATAAGTTTTGATATCTTTCTGCTTCTTTTCTGATATAGCCTGTTCAAGTGCAAAAAAAGCCTTCTTCACGCAGTATTTTGATAATAACCGGGCATCAACGTTTCGAAAAGAGTCTCTTAAAATGTAAATTTCCAGGTTCAAGTCGGTGGTTTTAATAAGATACTCTGCGTCGAGGACACTTCTCACCAAATCTTTGTCAATCAACCAACTTATCATTTCTTGTGTTTGTTGCAGTTGTGTCCTTTCGAGAAATAGAACCGGCAGTTTCTTTTTCTTGGATTGCACTGGAGTAGTGATGAAACCTAAACAGGGAATTCCTCTAATTTTTATTGGAATCGGGGAATTAATGCTGCCAAGTCCTGGTAAATCCTCTTTTTTCAAATCATTTGAATTATTATCCTGCAATAAGAATGAATATATTTGGAGAAAATGCTGAAGAAACCCCCTACGTACGTATTTATGGGCTTGTGGTGGAACCTCCATGCTCGGAGTAGTACATTCTTCTACTTCAATACGTATGTCATGTTGCAGACTCCATAATTTCTTCAAATTATGAAGATTATCTATCATCTTTGGAATATCTGGTTCGTAAGCTGTACATACCAGTTGCATCAACTGCTCCAGGTGCGGCTTGTCTAATTTTCGTTTTTGAGGAACGCTAAGAGGTTTGATAACTTTCGGGGTGTCTACAATTTCAAGTTGGCTAAGTATTTTATGCATTCATTTCATTCTTATCAGGACCACTAACAGGGGAGTTTTTATACTTTCGAGCGATGGTAACTTTGAAGTTTTTTCTCCATGACTCCTCAATTATTTGGAGTATGGTAATCTTTTCATCGTAATCGGAGATGCAAGAATTACTTACAATGAATGCAAGGCTATCGGTAATCGGCTTGAGCAATTTTTTGCATCCTGAAATTGTACTTACATCGGGAAATCCCATGTCGCATATATCAACTATCATATAGCAACTATCCTGACGCGGAATATACGTTGCGTCCGCTTGAAATATTCTTTAGTCCATCGCTTATTACAGAGTCGTTCTTCATAGAGTGACAAACCAAGTGATTTCCTCACCGCAAACAAATGGCGACAGGGGAGAAGTGAGGAGGCTGAAGTTGTACAGGAGCAAAAATCTTTTGTTACTTGCAAAGTTGTGTCTGTCCTGTCTATCAAACATCCGTCTTCGCACACATGTTTGATGTTCACATATTCATGGCGTTTTATTTCATCCGATATATGCTCAAAAGCCGCATTTGTTAAAAAATTTGAATATTTCTGAAGGATACTCCCTCTCTTGATATAAACCTTAGATTTCATGAACATCTCAGCGGCTTTTGAATCGATTTCATTAGTATGTGAATCGTAAGAGACAAAAAATGATCGCAAAAACTCCAACAAGCTGCTTCGTTTCTGAATTACTTGTGTCAATTTGTGATTTATTGATTCCACTCTGTTGTTAGTCCGATTCATTAAATCCCCTTCGACCGTGCTAAACACCACCTATTCCTCTATAATGCCATGCCAGTTGTCATTGTAATAATCAAGTACATCGCTTGGAACCTCCTTCCTAAATTCTTTATATACTTTATCGTACTCTTCTTTCGATTCACTATACGCTAGTCTCTGTACACATGTTGAAATTTTCACCATTTCTTCTTTTGAAATATTTGTAATGTTTCTTCGAAAGGTTTGCAAGGTGTGGAATAAACAAATATACACCGGTGGACTTGTACTTTTATCGGAGTCATAGAAAATTCTTTTTATGACTCTACGTCCTGTGTGGTCCTTTCGTTCATAAAACAACGGGTTTTGGTGCATACAGAACCATTATTCTCCTTAAAAGTGGATATGAACCATTCCAAAGTGGCTTCGTCTTCGACTGCTAATAATCCGAGGGCCACAATTTCAGACGAACAATTGGAGTCTTCGACTATCATGACCATAACAGTTAAATTACAGTCGAGGAGGCCATACGTGCCATCAATTAAGACAATTTCTGGCCAAGCAGCATAAGATCGTCGCATATCTTCTGTGGAAAAATACAAGCCCTGGAATTCATCGTTGTTTTTCAAAATCGATACGTCAGCACCTTGAGCACAGTCATGAAAGTTATTTAATTCACTAAATATATCTCTCAATGAACCACTCCAATGCTCACCTTTTTCGTCCATCAAAAATTTTACAACTTCTGTCAAGTCACGATTCTTTTTATCCTTTAGTTTTGCTTTCAAGTTGGAAAGGTCTTTCAGAGTAATATTATTTCCCAAATTCTTTTGGATGTCCTGCTGTAAAATTTTCGTATTGCATCCCATGTGTAACAGCCGCAAAACATCTGGCACTTGATCTGGCTTGTGTGTTCTAAGCTCAGGGTAGTGGTCATATAAAACCTATGGAAAACACAATTTTTAATTTGCATTAGAGCTCTTCAGGATATTATGGAAATGGTCTTGGATTTGCATTTGGAACTGCATTTGCAAATTTTATGATTGCTACCATGGAAGCCTTTTGCATTTTATTGCTGTGAATTCACAAGTGCACCGAAATATCCAAATGCAAGATCTAAACAAGATTCTAAACAGCCCTATGGATTCGTGGCTGATACGATGCGCCCTGGGAAAAATATACATACCTACGTCGTTTCAAAACTTCGTAAATATTAACCGATTTTCAATTTTAATAGCTTAAATTAATTGTTATAAAATTGCGTATAGTTAATGAGAACCGATTTTAAAATTTTTATCTATATTAATATACACTTAAGGTCAGCTAATTAAGTCAAGTGACAAGTGTTTTTATCATGGACATACGTATGTAATTTGTCTATAGTGTGCGACGATGAAAATAGTGATTTGAATAAAAAAATCCAAAATTTCACCTGGGAGGGTACATGGCCTTGATGCTCCAAATTCACTTCTGTTATCTTTATATATGCTTGATCATTCAGGCATTGAAACTTTACTTTTACTGTGCAATTCACTTTAAATGAACTAAAAAATGTATTTAATCAATTAATTTAATTAGTCATATTTTCAAAACCAATGGCCAATACTCTGTCTAGTATAACAATTTACCTGCTTTTCCTTTCCTTCGCTGTTTTTGTTTCCGATCTATAGGGTGGGCCTCCATGGTTACACGTGAACTCCACAGTTCTGAATTGTACAAGTTCAAAATTTTTTTCGTCCCCACTTAGTTTTTGAGACCTTCCCCGGGTCAGTAAAGTTCTCGAACTATGCATCCACGCTTCCATGTATTCAACAGCCCCTTGGTGGCTGTCAAATATCATGCCCACAGTTGGGCTTTTCATCTTATTAATTGTTTGAAAAGGAATATATTTTTCCATATTGATTACTCAATACTATATTTAATTTCTACCATGTATCTATTGTCGAGAGAAACACAACGAAGTGACGCGCCACATTTTTATGGCCGTTAAATGTTAAAAACTTCTACAGCTGAGACCACCAATTTTGCATTTTTTCACACTAGATCGTTGTCTCTTTCTCATTGCCACTAGCCGGCTACGCTTAATGTTTCGCTATTAACGCAAAAGTTGAACGCAAAGTTTCCGAACAGTGTTGCCAGAGAAAAATTTCGTTTGGAGCTAAAACGGTCGAAAAAAGAGCTAAATAATACTAATAGTAGCTAAAATGAAGAGCTACATATTTTTGTTAAGGTTGAGCAATTATTGAAGTAGGGTTGTTTTTACATTTTCGGCAATTTTAATAAAAACAACGAATTTTGCAAGTTTAAGTGCTGACAAAATCTTTTAAAACCAAAATAAGGTGCATATATTTCGAATTCGTTGCTATGGCACTTATAACAGTGAACTAGAAATACTTTACAAACTATTAAAGTCTGTAATTTCAGATATTTGAATTGAATAATTTTTTCGCAAAATTTGTCTGGAAAGTTTTTCCTCCAGCTCTCCTTAAAGGTAAAATTAGTAAGGTAAAAGAAAATCCACGCTATCAGAAAAATTACTTTCTTTTAATTAATTTTTGAATTCTTTAACCCAGATCTAAGAGTTTATGGTGGATACACTGCATCTCGAAATTTTCCATTTTATCAACGCTTTAGTTTTGGCTTATTTATACCAAATACAACTAAAACTTTCTGGAGCTAAAAAAGTGCTAGATAAATTTGAAAAGAGCTGAAAAAAGAGCTACGAGCTAACACCCAATTTTCGGAGCCAGAAAAATAAAGAGCTAAATCTAGCTCCAAAAGCGCTAAAATGGCAACACTGCTTCCGAATGCCATAATTTTTCTGGAAATTAGTGAAGTCGACGCCGTTTTCCACATTTCAGAAGCTCCTTTCCCTTAGGGCCGGTTGTTCAATGTCTGATTAGCACAAATCGGAGGTAGAACTCCGGTTAAGCACAACTACTGCTTTATCGATCACATGTTACATGCATGATGTCGAAATCGTCGATAGTGTAGTGGTAGCGATAACCAGACATTGAACAACGGGGCCTTCATCAAATAATCACTTTGTTATCCGTCTTTTGTTAAAAAAAAAATGTGCACATTTTACATAGGGCAAACATTTCCATCGCTTGAAAAGTTAGAGGAATTCATCGTGAATTACGAACGAGGTCGTTTGGTGCGTTTATCGAAAGGCCGAACTAAATCAACTAGAATGTCGCGTGTTAAAGATTTGGAAGGATACTTGCATAATTATGAAATAGAAATGCAGTGCTACCGGAGTGGAAAATATGGTGACCGGTAATAAGGTCAATGGAAATAATAACAAAAATTTGGAAATAAAGTCATTGACGCTATTTCCTCATTCAAATGCAAATAGCGTCAACAATGCTTAAAATGGGGATTTTTTGGGGATAACTGCGGCTCGATATGGGGATGGGGTACAAAAATATTCTGGCAACACTGATTCCCGAATAGCAGCACTCTTGGGGAAGACCAATTAAAGCAAAGAGATCCAGCTCATAGCCGTATGCCGGAAAAGGTCGTCCTGCACAAAGAGGGACAAATTCCGAAGGACCTTAAAGTCGTATTTTTCGCGTATTTCTCTTTTGAGTTGTCAAACAAAACCATCCAAACCATCCATTTCAAACAATAGGATTAATGACACTGCACTTTCTGGTATTGAGTCGAAGATTAGCCATGTTGAGAGAGTTCAGCAACTTAGAGCACATCAAGCTGATTGTTTTGCTGCGAAGAAGCTTACCCCTACTGTGGATTTAAAGACTAAACCATTGGAGTTTTATAAGACTTCATCTTGTGATTATGTTGATGGCGAAGTCACTGGAAAATCTGAAGAAACCTTCCAACAGGAAGAAGAAAATCCCAAAGCCCCCCTTTCCGCCGCTGACCCCAAAGAAATGCCTTTGGTGATACCATCTTTACAGTTACAAACTTGTGGCGACAATTGAAACTCTAGTTGGAATAAAAGATGTTTGTAAAGTCGGAAAGCCTAGAGGAGCCCCCAAAGGCCGAAGAACCACAGTGGCTGGGATACCGCTCTTTAAGGTAGAAGGGAACAAACGATTGCTACAACATCATCAATGTGCTCGGGGAAGAGCGGTGGCTAGAGGTCAACGAGCGTCCAGGGGTAGAAGTCGGGGGGCAACTCAAAGTTGGGCCCAAAAAAATTAGACGGCGACAAAGTTGGTGGAGTAGCCTTTGATGAAAAAAATTATGACACCAAACTTGAGATGATGCTGACATGGCTACTTATGTCAAATTATGTGAAAGGACGAGATTTCGCGTCTTCAAAAATCAAAAGCAGCGAAATCGACACTGTCAATTTGAAAGATTCTTTCATCGATACCCGAGGCGATCATCTAAAACTTTTAAGGCCTTGCATGGAGAAAGATACATTTGAAAAATTTTTGACTAGTCTTCGAATGAAAAGAGCCGAAGATGATTACAAATGTGCTATATGTGCAGAAAAACGTCATCAGTCGTGTAAAAATGTTATACGTTGTGACGGATGATACCTATGGCATCATAGGCTGTGTGTGGAGGTAAAGAGAAAGCCGGTCGGTGATTGGTTCTATGCCTTGTGCTCTATGGAAAAATAGGAAAATACAGCAACAACGCGCAGAAGTTACATATCGACAGTAAAAGCATAAACCTGCCGTCTGTTTATATACTACAAAAGTACACTGAATATTTGTGTGAACAGGTGTCGAAGTAGAAGTTGCAAGTGTTTCTGGCAGTATGGCAGTAAAAATCAGGGACGGAAAATAATCATATTTCTTAAATTTTAATAAAAAAATCAATAAGTTGTAATCGTCGTAAAACAGTTTTACCTATACTGACGAATTTCAGTTCGTATCTTCTGTAATTTATGATGATCTTTATTTTTCGAGTTTAACCATTATAGATTAAAAATGAAAAATTATTATTTTATGATTTTTAATAATAACTATTATTGAGTTAAATTTTTTCAAATAAGGAAAATGATTATTCAAAAACTCAAAAGCTATACCAGCGTGATTTCCGATGTATCCTTTTCACAGGGAGCGACACCTTAACAAAAGGAACAAGTCCGAGATTTTCAGATCAACATTTCAGTTGGTGGCGCCTGTATGCAGGGTAGGCAAAAACTCGGAGTTCGAGGGAGCGAGCGAGCAAACTCCTACTCAATGCCTCGCAGGCAACGAGGCTCTCGCAGCTCGTACTCGTAGCAGCAATGAGGCGAGGCACGAGAAGTTTGGCTTGCTCGGCAAACGAGCGAGCGCTGCTTGTTTCCTCGCGCTCCTATTAAACGAGCGAGGCTGTTGTGTGTTGCCTCGCTCGCGGTGCGAGGCGAGTAGCTGTCTGCTTACTCGCTCTGCTAGGTAAGACGAGTGAGCGGCGAGCGAGCGCTCCGAGTGCACGATTGAGAGAAATAGAGATTGCGCCAATCGCGGTACCGCTAATCCGCTCTTTGTGATTTTGACAGAATGAGCTGTGTGCGTGACGTCATCTTGGTGCAATTGTTGAATGTGAGCATACGAAAAAAACCAAATAACAATTCTAATATTTGTGCGTTAATATTTCTGCGTGATTTTAAACAATTATTGACACATTAAAAGGCAAAACGAAGTGTGCAGTGGCAAAGTGTAATAGTGAAAACAAAAGGAAAGCGTGCTATATAAGTTATTTTTTCGTTTCCTACGGACGCAAGCCTGGCGAAAAAGTGGAAGCAGTTCTGCCGGGGAGGACATGCATTAAACACCAAATCCAGCTTTGTGCTATGTGTGTGAGCTATGAGCTTCTACATGGAACAATGTTGGTCTTTCCTTGGTGAATTGTAGTAGGTATATTTCCACGGTGAATGTAGACAGTTGCTGGTTTAGTTTGCTGGCAATGGCATACATACAAAAGTAGTTTCTACAGTAAATAGATACATGAACTTCACTACCTACTTATTTTTGTTTGTACCTGATTCTTTTAGTGCTGGTATGAGGTAATGCACCAGTGGATAAGGTCGCCAGGCGTTAATTCAAGCGGCATCTTACCGCGCTGTTACGTACCTAATACAAAACAGTGGCCAAATTATTATACATTTAAAAGTTCAGCTTAAATTATGTTTTACTGACATAGAATATTTGCTTCCAAAAAAGTCACACAAATAAAAGCTGTGGAGTCAACAGCTGTGGAGTTTATGGTGGTTGGCTACCGTCCACAAATATAAATATGCACTCTGCATGGCTTTTTAAAATGGCAAGTCGAAAGATTCACTTTGCTGCACACCTTCCTTTTGGTCTACATGAAATTGCAAACACTGTTCATACATCCATTTTTTCATGTGCTAAAAATCGTACTTATGTAAAGGGCTACATGTCCAAAATTATTGCTACGTGTTCCTAATTAATCAATCTTTGTATATTTATTGATTCATGCAAAATTGGGCCATGTAATATTAAAATTAACACATTTTTCTGCATTGTTTACATATTTTTATATGCGTTTTGGCATTTCTCTCACGCAATTGCACCAAGATAACGTCATGCAAAAATTACGCTCAAAAATCCTCTCTCATTGGCGCAATCTTGTATTCTATCATTCTTGCTCCGAGTGTACTATAAAACACATGTATTTTTGTGCATAGAAGTATAGGAATGTATGTTAATAGATTAGGGCTATTCGCGATTCGGTGCATAAGAGCCGACAAATTTATGCAATTGCAGAAATATGCCATGGATTGTGAGTGACCTTTATTAAACTGTCATGGTAAAGCTTTTGCAAAACAATTTTTGTGCATCAGCTTTGGTTTTCTTTATGAATGCAATGCATAGCATTTTTATGCTATGGATTTTCGGTATTGCAAATTTGCCAAGCCATGACAAATGCAAATGCGTGTATTTTGTTTGTGTATTGCAAATAATTTGCAATACAAATTTGCAATGCAATGATGCTAGGCCATTTGCACCGGATCGCGAATAGCCCTATTATGTACGACATTATGTTAATGATTGTATGTACATATGTGCATATGCATATAAACATGTGAATATTATATTAGGGCAGCATTTAAAACAACAAATAAAATTTATTACATACATAAGCATAGATTATGGAATGAAATATTTTTTATAGTTACATATGTACATACATAACATGCATAGTTATATATATATTTATGGATTTATGTATGTATGTATGTACATATGCATGTATTTTGTCTTTACAGAGAAAAGTAAGTAACGAAGATATTATAATCGTTTGTGCCGCAGAAACAAAAAACAAGTAAGCACAAAACAAAATAGTTTGCTACTTGTAGCAGTTATGCTGTATATCTGATGAATGAAATATAATCGTTGGTGAAAAATTTATTTGTGGCCTGTTGTTGAAGGACATATGTACATATATATGTATGTACATATGTATGGACATGTAGACATGGGGAAATTTGCGTAAAAAAGGAATAGAGGTAGGTTCACATACAACTTTGCCGTTGCGTTGGCGTTGCATTTCAAAGCAGCCGTCCACATAACCAAAATTAGGTAACGCTAAGAGCAGACAAACACACACACAAAGCAGAAAGATCGCTGCGTCGGTCGCCAGCTGTTGCAAATAAATAAAATTATATGACATGTTTTTTTCCTTTTAATCAAATGAGGGCAAGAAATATAATTTTTCATGCAATTATTGATATAAAATATTAATTTATCACTCGTTAATATGTTAATTTAGTGGCCAAAGTAGTCTCTGCCAAGCTTCATTGTAGAACGCATACTTTTAACGTGCGTTCTGTCAAACCAACGCCAGCTACAAAGTCAACGCGAAAGTTCTATGTGGACCAGCCTTAATTATCAAATATTGTTTAACACTCCAAATAGTAGTTTGTATTATTCTATATACATACATACATATGTATGGGGACTAAACCAGGAATATTCATTTGAAAATGCTAATGTCCTACTCATTTATGAAATGTAAGACAAAATAATAATTTTTATAAATATTATATTCTTATTTATACATATGTACATATGTAACATAATTACTTAGTAATTACTTGTATGTAAGAATACAAAGACAAATTATTTATCAGAAGCATTGCCTCTTACACATTGAAAAAAAAGTAATAAAAGCTCTCAAAAAACCGCATAAATTCAAATCCGCATAACAAAGAACCGCATAAAAAGAGACCTAATTGTGTAAGTTGAAATTTTATAAGAAATTATTGAACGTTGGTGTTGGTTGATTTTTCCGACAGGGTGGTAAGATGATTTATTTTGGAACGAATTTCCGTCATCCCTTGTCAAGTTTGGTTTGCAGACAAACCGGTTTCGGCGTTGTGCCATCTTCAGTGTCATTTTTCGTTCGCAATCCAAGGTTGTCCTTTAGTATAGTTTTTAAGTGTTTTGATAGTTTATAGCTTGGGGCCGATCTGTGGTTTATGATTGGTCTCATGGGTGTGCCAAGTTTGTGGATTTTAGGTAGTGCATTCATCGGAGGAGCTGATGGATTCATGATTGTCAATGTATGTATTTGGTTCGGCTTTATTATTTTTGTAGCTTTCTTTATGGTCTCTTTTATTGTGGCCTGGTATTCCTCAGTGGGATCCTTTGCTAACTTCCTACATCTAGTTTCTTTGATAAGCTGTTCCGTTTTTTGTATGTATTCATCTCTATTCATTAGTACAGTTGTGTTTCCTTTGTCAGCTTTGGTCGTGATTACGTTGTTGTTTTTTAGTTTCTGCTTCAGACCTTTAATTATATTGCTTTCTTTGCTGTGGTTTTTGTTTCCTTTGGCTTTGATTTCCTTTTCAATTAACTGTTTGCACCTGTGTCTAGTGTGTTCCTGTTCCTCTTTCGGCAGCATAGATATAGCTATTTCCGCATCTACAATTGTCTGCTCAATTTCCTTTTCCTTATTGTAATTCTGGATATTATGTTTGAGCCCTTTTTCTAAAACTCGCGATTCTTCTTTGTTGATGAGAACTTCTGTAAGGTTTACGAACCTGGCATGGAATTCGGGTTTCTCTCTCTGTTTTTTGTTCACTCCTTCTTGACTCGTTTGTAACTTTTTTAGTTTTCCTTTCAATTTCTTGTACTTTTCTTTCATGGCTTTCCTTATGCGCGTTTTCATTTGATCAAAAAGCTCCATTAAGCAGTCGATTGGTATGCGCTCCGCTAACTCTAAATGAATTGATAGCAACTCATCGTTTGTTTGCTCCTTTTTGGCGTAAAGACTCTTCAATTCGTATGTTAAGTATATTCTCTCTGCCTTCTTAATTGTTTTCCTGCATACCTCTGTATTCGATCTGAGCTTCTTTTGTGCAAACTTTGGTGTGACATTCAATCCGAGACATTGTTCATTAAACCATATATTAGCCTTTGTGTTGTGTATTTTTAGTAGACGTCGTTCGTATGTGGTCAAAAGTATGTTGGTTCTGAAATAATAAGCCTGACTAGCCTTATTTGTGTGTTGGTGTTGGTTGATTTTTCCGACAGGGTGGTAAGATGATTTATTTTGGAACGATTTTAAAAAAATTATACCTACATTAGGGCGGGTCGAAAATCTAATTTTTCTCAAATCCCTTGGTAATAGTGAAAATATATTGCATCATGAAGTCAACAACAAGCCTGCGAAATATTAGTCTTTCATTTTAATTGCGCATCGCCGCCAAGTGGCCCACAGCACACTAGTCGAATAAGACCAATTCTTGTTAAAAATTCTGGGTTTAGCCAAAAATTTTGGTGCATATTATTAGATAATGAATCCTTTAACGCAAAAGATAAAGTCAATATCATTTCGCGCAGCCCTTTATCTTATCGTTAATCTCAAACTCATCTATTTTCAGGAAAATTTTAATAGTTCTCTTGATAATTGCACTGGCCTATAGTCAAAAGATGTAAAGAACAACATTAATATTGCTGGCGTGCATTTAGATCGCTAGTTCCAAATATTCTAATCCTTTTTTAATATTAGCTATAGGTTGCGAATTTTTGCAAATTTAAGAACAATATCGGTAGCTCTAATAGAATAGCCATTATTTTCCATCATCGCGGAAAAATTTTGTTTATGCAAATTAGTATGGAAACACTGAACAGG
>NW_023458561.1:11795600-11802788 GCF_013731165.1 Rhagoletis pomonella | reverse complement strand
AAATGTCGACTGTGGCGTCGAACGAAAGCTACCGATTATGGTTCTGAGTCCTCAGGGTTAGGGGCACGAATTTCTATACGAAACGATACCATATCGATAGCTTTATCATTCGATAATAATATTTTTTACTCGATAGTTTTAAAACGATATTTTTTGGAATAGAGTACCCGAACCCTAGTATGGCATCGAATGCTGTAAACTCAAATTAAAATGATAATGTGATTAACAACCCTTCCCGATATAAATCGGGGTTTTAAAACACAGAAATTTGTACTATCGTTATGATTGCATGTGGGGGGATTTGAACAAGCGGTCTCACAATATATTAGTGTTTGGCCGGTTTGCTCCTCTGATTTGTCACGTGCGCTTTGATTTTGTGCCACAGTTTTGCTCCGACTTAGAACGGCAATTGTATTATTTATGAGAAGCTGTTTTTCGTGGTAGAAATACACTCGGAGATTTGCGCACTTCTAATCACTACACCACGCGGATTCATACAAGGTGAGGTTGCTAGATCAGCAAATTTCTTTGCCTCACACGCATTTTTATACCCGAGCGCACTTGTGAACAAGGGTATATTAATTTTGTTCACATAACGGTTGTTTGTAACAGCCAAAACGAATCGAGATAGATATAGACAAATGTATACATAAATGTTCAGAATGAATAGAGAAATCGATTAAGCCATGTCTGTCTGTCCGTCCGTCTGTCCGTCTGTCCTTCCGTCCGTGTACACGATAACTCGAGCAAAAATTGAGATATCTCAACAAAATTTGGTATGTAGGTTCCTGTTAATCGAAGGTAGGTTGGTATTGAAAATGGGCGAAATCGGACTGTAACCACGCCCACATCCCATATAACGGTAATTTTCGGAAATATGAAAACTGCGATATTTTAGTAACAACCGACGATTATTCACTCAAAATTAATATTTACAACAATTTTCAGACGAAAAATAAGAATATTATAAATTTTTGGAAAATGGGCGTAGCCACGCCCACTTATGGTTACATGTGTATATCTTGGTAACCGCTGCACCAATTTCTTCCAAACTTGGCACAGTTGTTGGCCTTGGTACAGCATACTAAATGCCCGAAAACTTAAATACTCGGACAATAATCACGCCCACATCCCATATAACGGTAATTTAGAGAAATACAAAATCTTCGATAAATCAGTAAATATTAAAGCTAACTTATTCAAAACTGATGCTCGCAACAATTCTTTACCAAGAAATACATTTATGGTTAAATTTTGGAAAATGGGCGTGGCACCGCCCACTTATAACCACATATATGTATATCGGTAACCGTTCTATCAATTTGTACCAAAGTCGGTATTTTTGTTGTGCTTGCCACATAAAATCAAAACGTTGAAAATTATTGAAATCGGACTAAAATTACGGCCGCTTTTCATATAACGGTAAATTTCATAAATGCTTGAAACTGCAATATTTCGAAATTTAAGGACGCTAATTTACTCAAAATTGATACACCCCGGCTTACCATCTAGCGGTAGGTTTCGGAAAGGTGAAAAAACATATATTTAATACTTGCGCCGGGTATTTAATGTTCGGGTCCACACGAACTTAGACTTTCTTACTTGTTTGGTTTTGCTTTTACTGCTTTGGAGATGATTAAAGTAAAGTAAGTCAATTATTTCAATAATTTAAATAGAAACTAAAAATGTTTGAATTTCATTTGGAAATAACCTAAATACTGAAATACCATACAAAAATTCAATGAAAAAAAGTAAAATAATAAATAAAATACATAAATAAAAAATGAATTTATTAAAAAAAAATAAATAAAATATATTAAAAAAAAGTATAAATAAAAACATTCCCTGTTCGAGATTCGTACTCGGATCTCTCGAATGGCGAATGGTTTTCCTTGTCGGCCATTCCCACCGTTTCATCGCCACGAGCAAAATGGGATACCTCTGACTTTCACGGGAGATGAATTGGCAGTCTATCCCGTCAACTGGTATGATGCTACTAGTATTTCTACTGGTAGGATGCTGATGCAGGAGCGGACAAAGTGTCTTATTTGGGCTGAAACGCAAACTGGTAGCATTCCAGTGCACGACTGGTAGCTTTCCCTACAGGTATATTCTATGTGCATGTATGTCTGTATGTGTAATTTATTCTACAAGAACACCTTATGCCTTTAATATGTATCTCTTCAATTAGTTACTCAAAACCTGTCCCATATGCACAATCCTTTTTTTTAACTAAGACTTTACAAAACGACCTACTTGGCGTCTCCTTCTCGTAGGTAAACAAAATGTTTTGAAAAGTTTGCCAGGAGCAAACTGCCTGTTGGTGCTTCCGCGTTTCTGTGATTCTCTATCTTGTATGCAAGTGACTAAAAGTACTTATGCATCCGTAAATATTGGCATACATATGTACATATGTATCTATGTTCATAAGTAGAGCTATTTCTTTTAGATGCTCATGGTGGTGTCAAAGACTTTTGATTAGTTTGCTGAACTGTATGTAATAGGTCACAACCAGGAAAAAATATCCAAGTTTAGTTCAACATTATTTAAGGAACAGAATTTTTCTGTACACATGTATGTATATATATGTACAGCGGAGCTCACGTAAATAGCAGAATTTTATTTTTTACCACATTCACAATGTTTTGCCGAACATAACAGTTATTGATGAAAACTGTCATTGAAAAATTCAATATAAAGGAACTGTTCCCATTGTGCTCTTCTTAGTGTAGGGAGAGAAGGTAAACTTTTGAAAATAAATTTTTATTTGTAATTTTTATGTAAAATTAAACAAAATTAATTATTTTTGCTTTTATTTTATAAATCCAAAATAACAATTATTTTTGATTTTTATCTAATATGTCTAAGATAAGAGATACTGAAGACTTTTATTTATAAAATTCATCAATAAATATCAGTCACCGACTTTTATTTTTTTAATCATAAGTATAAAAGTCATTACCATTTTTCGCAGTTAAGAACAAAAGTTTACTTCTACTAATACAAATGACTTTTATAAGTTTGGTTTTAAAAATGAAAGTCAGTGACTGATTATATTGATGACTTTTATAAATAAAAGTCTTCAGTAACCGTTATCTAAGACATATAATTTAAAAATCAAAAATAACTGCAGATTCTTTAGATAAAAATCAAAAATAACTGTTATTTTGGATTTATAAAATAAAAGTCAGAAAAAAAAGCTATTTAAGGAGTAATTATATAAAAGTCAAAAAATAATTGTTGAATCGCGATATTTTTAATAAAAGTTGTAACTGTTCGGTCCCTGGTTTTACGTGATATATTTTTCTTAAATTTTTTATAAAAATATATTAGTGAACCCACATTGCGTTAAAACGCCCAAAATTTAATTTCAAAAACTTTAAAAATATTCCAAATGTTATTCAGAGTTATAAGAGATCCCTATACCGATAAAAAAGTTCTTAATTTAAAAAAAAAAACTTTATCACACATCTACAGGCTAAGGTCTTTAATTTGACCTCTCGTTTTTGAAATTCATTTTCAAAAGTATTCTCAAACTAAAATCCTTTTAAATCTCTTTCGTCTGACATTGTTATACACATGTATTTCAGTAAACTGATGAACTAATTCGAATTTGATTGTTCGAACAATTGGCAACCTTCTTAAATAAAGGTCAGGAATAAAGCCCTTTCGGCCCCATTGATACCCATCTTTTAATAATTATTGCATTATTTGGATGTAACTTTTTTAACACGTGGCAACCCTCTTCAAACATTACAAATGTTCAATCTAAAGATTTCTTAACATTCTTTCGTTTGACTAAGGTATTTTTATATTTCATATACTTTTTGAATTAGTTAGAGTTAGACCTTTCACCACCTGTTTGCAGCCCTCTTCAAAAGTATTTTCAAGCTTAATCCTTGTCAACTCTCCTTCGCCGGATACTGCGAAACATATTTTAGTTGACTGATGAATTAGGTGGAATTTTATTTATCAAACATGTGGCAACCCTGCTAAATACAGTTCAAAAATAAAAATTATTAAAGCCCCCATCGATTGATACCCATATATTAGTAATTCCTTCAAATTATAAAATAATTTGATTATAACTTTTTAACAACTTTTTTTTTAATATTCCTAGCATTCAAACTAAAGATTTCTTATCACTCCTTCGTTTGACATCCATAATTTGATATTTCGTATAACTTGTGTATAAGTAAACTAAATTCGACATATTCGACATTTCAAGCAGGTGGCAACGCTCGTCAAAATATTTTCAAACTACTACTTTCTGAAACCCATTTCCTTTGGTACCCATATGGTGATATATATGTATTTCTCTTACCTAATATGATTTTTTAAACAGGTGGCAACACTCCTATAGTTCAGCTAAGGAACAAAGTTTTTCAAAACCATTTCGATTGATACCCATTTTGCAATAATTTTTTTTTTTATTATTTGGATATAATCTTTTAACAGGTGGGAGCTCTTTTCGAAAAAGTAAAACCTTACTGCACTTCTACGGCCCAACGCTTTTAATTTGACCCCTCATTTAGGAAGATCGAACGAACGGCGCGGACATGATGGCATTGATTACTAAAATAATTTGAGTTTAATTGTTTAACAGGTGGCAACTCTTTTAGAAAAAACTAAAACCAGTTTGCACATCTACACATCCC
This sequence comes from Rhagoletis pomonella, assembly GCF_013731165.1. Classification (NCBI taxonomy): domain Eukaryota; kingdom Metazoa; phylum Arthropoda; class Insecta; order Diptera; family Tephritidae; genus Rhagoletis; species Rhagoletis pomonella. Next base: position 11,798,130 of record NW_023458561.1, on the reverse strand, counting down.
TTCGCGTATTATATATGTATATTAGACTGCATCACTCCCCATACAAAAAAAAAATCGGTACTATTTTTCCATTGGAATTATAAAATCTACTATATTTTAAGACGTCCACCAAAATATTTCGGAAAAATATTAAGATTTAAGTGAGCTGGACCGATTTGAAAATACCTCCAAAAATGGTTTTTTTTATGAATAGAAATAGTTTCTTAAAGATTTTTTTTTGACAAAATCCCCTCAAATGACAAAACGGTTTAAGCTTAAATATTTGCATAAAAATATTTAAAAAAAAATAAAAAAATTTTAACGGAATCGTAATGATGATGCTGTTTTTGAATAACTGAACCTAAACTCTTCCGATTTAGACTTCAGAGGTGTCATTGGAAAGGTATTTTCTCACCCTTTTCATTTATTTGCTAATAAACTTATTCAAAGGATGGAAGAGAAAGGTAGGAGAAACGAACCTCATTCAAAGTTGAATTAAGATGTTTTGGTATTCGAAAAAAAAGATGGGACACGAATGACGTTTCTTTTGGCCAGAAATAAAAACGGTGTGAAAATACCTTTCTACTGAGATCCCATAAGTCTAAATCAGAACATTTTTGGCCCAGTTATTCAAGTTTTTCGTAAATCAATCTTTGAAAAAAGTAAAAAAACAGCATCAAAAATCTCATTCTTACGATTCCGTTGAAAAGATTTTTAAATATTTTTATGCAGATTTTTTAAGCTTATTCCAATTTGTCATCTGAGGGGACTTTCTTCAAAAAATTCTTTAAGATACTATTTTTATTCATAAAAAACTTAATTTTTGGAGATATTTTCAAATCGGTCCAGCTCACTTAAATCGTAATATTTTTACGAAATATTTTGGTGGACGTCTTAAAATATAATAAATTTAGTAATTCCGGCGGAAAAACCGCAACTTTTTTTGGTGATGCAGTCTAATGTATAGAGATTCTATAACATAAACCATATACAGTAAAACCCGCTTAAGTACCTCACGAAAAATGTCAGCTTTTTGAGGTACTTAGGCGGGTTGGGTACTTAAAAGAACCCGCTTAAGTACCTCGATGCGGATACTTAAGCGAATATAATTATTGATGTAGTTACATCTTCTTGTTAACTTACATAAATATGTAAATAGTTATATATAAGGAAAAACTTTATTTTAAAAAAATATATGATGCAGTGGTATGTAATTTTTACAAGAATTAAATTCTTTAAAAAGTCAAAGTTGGACGTATAATTTTGGACTAATTTCAAAATGATATTGTTTGCCAATAAGGTTTATTTATTAATTTTTAAGACTTTTCAATCAATTAAAATAGAGTTCATTCCCTAATAAATGGGGGGGTGAAATAACACAAACGGCAATAACGCAAAATTTGCTTTATTTCACGTGTAAATGGGAAATAATACCAAAATCTGAGTTCTGCTTTATTTCCAACAAATGTTGGAAATAAAACAAATTTTGCCTTATTTTCCATTGCTTATTTATACCATTTGTAAAAAAACACTTTACTGACAGTAGGAAACAGAACTTTGTTTATTCCAAAAATACAATTAAACCTAGGAACATTTAACAGGTAGTGTCAGTATAACAGTTGATTTGATTTTTTTCAAATTATTTGTTCTCGAAAATGTCAAATATTTTTAATTTCTTCTCACAAAAAATCTAAATTGTTAAAATCTATTTGCATGTGAAACCTTTTTCCATAAAAAACCAGCGATTGAATAGCAGCTGTTGGAACGCTCGCCCAACTCAGCAGCACAACCGCTGATTACTGGGCCTGGCCAAGGTGTGATTGACAACTCAGTGCGGCTCTCTTTTAATGTACTATAATGTCAAAAAGTATAAACAAACGAATTAACCCTTAGTGATGCATGTATCTTGTCAGCACTGATTCCAAGGCTTTTATTTTGATTATAGTTTTTTTTTACTTACATTACCTGGAATATATATATTTTGTCAATAAAATAAAACAAATTGTTTATAAAATCGTTTTAGCAATTTTCTTGTTTTTAATTGCCCAAGTTTTATGCTTTTGTGCGTTTATTTTTATATTTAAATAGAAGTATGATTTTAAATTTGTTTCCAATTTTATATGAGAGCTTAACTCTAACAATTTTGAAATTAAATTTTTTTTATGCGAAATAGTTTGTTTATAAACGAGCTCGTTTGAAAGTGCTTGACTCGGACGGACAACAAATGAAATCACTTTCCTTGAAGTGGTTTTCACAAACGCGAGATGAATCACGTAGTACAACACTACATCGCTGCCGTCTTAGCTCGCAACTAGGTGGTTTTAAACATCGCTCTATTGTCGTGTCCTGACTTCTATTGCATACAGCGCACCGTTCAAAAGTTTTGCTCCGTTTCATCTTGGTTTCCTTACATTAAATATTTAAAAAAAGTCGAACTTACATATTTACTTATTACCAAACTTTAAATGTGCTTACTTGCTCTCCTCGTCGGTTTATCTCTTAACAATTTCACGTTTATTAAGAAAATTTGTTGCTTGAAAAATTTTTGTGT
>NW_023458561.1:11776296-11795500 GCF_013731165.1 Rhagoletis pomonella | reverse complement strand
TTTTTTCAATTCAAACTTTTTATCTTTTTCGTATTTCGCATGGCACGCTTTGTTGTAGAAGAAAAAAATCGAACAGTTTTTGACACCCTCGATACCAGAAGCAACAACAAAATACAGGCAAATGTTGTTTTTGCTCAAATGCTCTAAACCTGTTTGATAGGCCTTTAATTAAACAAAAAATGTGATATAATTGAGTAGTCCACTTGCAAAGTGCTCTATGTAAAATTTTTTCGATTTTTAGTTTTTGGTGGTTAATGTACCAGTATTTAAAGTAGTTTCATGTCCACTAACAATACAGTGCAAAATTCTTATATATTCTGAAAAAAATAGCATCAAATGTTAGCTACTCTAGCAAAAGTCGGTATAATACTTACTGTATGTATATATGCACTTTCAAAAGTCGCTATAATATTTATTATACGTATTTATACAAGTTCGAAAGTCTCCATCTTCTGATGAACTTAGAAAACTACAAGAAAACGTGGTAGTTTCGGTGCCTAGTGCAAGACGTCGTAAAACAGAAGTAGACCAATCTTCATTTAAGAGAGAACGCGAAAAGCTAAAAAAAGTTAGCTATGTAACAGTTCTGTTTCAAAACTCGCTATATTAATTTTTTATATATAAAATTTGCAAAAACTACCAAACTGCGATTTTGTTTTTTAATGTTATTAGACTCTTATTTATCCAAATTTTCAAATAATAAAAAAAAAGATACAATTTGGATTTTACTTGTTGTTATTTTTTTTTTTTTTTTAATTTATGGCTTACTATTATAAAATCACATAACGCTGTTTGCAAGCGGACTACTCAATTCATATGAAGAAAGTAATATTTTTACTTATGAAAAGTCTAACAAAATATAGGGAAAGCATCGTCTTTAAAAACTGCTCGACATATTGGACATAGCGCTTTTTAATATGTTAATATTGTTGGAAAACCTTAAATAAACAAATGAAGTAATGAAACGGCTTTCTCGCTTTATTTTCTGACATTCGGCTGCCTTATAGTCACATTTTATAGACAAATTTTCAAATAAGGCAGTGGCACCTGGTAAATTCCACTATGGTTGGTATGCATGCAATAACAACATACACAATAATTCCCATTACATGGACATTAAAAAGCAGGTTCTGAAGTGAACTAGTGTTATTTTATTATTTTTCTTTTTCAAAACGGTTATAACGCCACCAGTGCATAATTGCGAAAGGAGGGAGGGGGCGGGGGACGCATGCGCGACGTCACGCGGCGCGGGGTGGCACGGGGCGGCGCGCGAACGCGGACCGCCGAGACGCCGGGGACTTTCAAAATTGTATACTTACAAATCCGTCCATTTAACTTCTTCATGTACTACTTTTTGTCAAAAGTAACTGGGTGACTACCTACATATGTGCACTATTTTGCTTTATTACTCAAATTGTTAAGTTTAAAAGTTGGCCTTATTGCTCAACGAGAAATGAAATAAAGCAAATAATAAATACCATATAAACCTAAGCTTAAGATTTTGTAGAACACTTGAAAAAAAACACCAAAATTTCTAACTTTTTTCTGAGAATTGGTTTTTGAGTATAGCCATTCAATAGTGTAATAATGTGCAAGTTTCAAGTGGTTAAAAATTACCGCGCTGCCACTGAATTTCAAAAAATGTAAATATTTAAAGGAATTTTAAAAAAAGAGCACTTAAAAGGAAAGGAAAGTTATAAGTCAAATGGAAAATGTGGCACGAAAAATTTCGGTACTTAAGCGGGTTGGGTAAATAAGCGGGGAGATACTTAAGAGAGGGATTTTCTTCAGATTACATTAAAAAATTCACGGTGCCCAAAAATGTTGGTTACTTAAGCGGGTTAGGTATTTAAGCGGCGGGGTACCTAGCGAGTTTCACTGTATATCAAAGTTTAAAATTTTGTGCACAATTCACGAAAATTTAACGAATTCCAAAAAATATCATCGAACTTTTCACCTTTTTATTCAGAACTAGTCAATGTCCGCTTACTTCGCGGCCAATGCAAAAGAGCGTTTAAAAACAAAATTAGTCTCTAAAGTCAAAATTTTTGATTTAAGTTCAAACCATTAAGGCGCAGTATCCTCCTCACATAAAGACCAATAATAGTAACGCTGTGATACCATATGGAATACCAATACCTTTCGGTATCATGAGCTTTACCTATGGTTTTATTTCCTCCTGTGAGATCTCTGCCAAGCATGCGTAATCTTTTTGTATGATCTTGCAACTACAACATTGGTGCGATGCGTATGCCAATAAGAGTTCTTATAGGGAAACTCTAGAGCACAGAAGTGCGTTTTCTGTTATAGGAGGGCCAAGAATCCTCGCTGTCCCACAGGATGAAAAGTTTTCCGGTACATTGCTAAATGAGTCGTGTGATCTCTTAAGTATCTTTCAAATGAAGCAATTGATATACCTACGGTGATCTTTCCTTGTTAATTCACCACTTTTACAATTCGTAGTAAAATTTATGAACTAATTTCTGGGTAGATGCAAGACCGCATGATCGTGCATGAGGGCGTCAGAAAAACTTAACCCCATCCTTAGACATTTAGACATCTGAAAACTAAATTCGTATAACTTAAACATAGGGCCAAAGCAGACCAACCACACGGGGTTTCTATACATTTCGGCTGCAGCGCCATCCATTGGGTTCAATTTCTGCAAAACCATTGCTTACCATAAAATGAATACGTGTTATGAATTTCAACCTTAACTCCAGAGGCACTAAAATTTTCATCAAAAGAATTTTCCATCATACAGGTACATAGCTCACATTTAAAATTTTAACGAAATCGGTTAATAAATACGATTTTTATAAATAGCTCTACTCCAGCACCGCCTAGCGAGTTTTCTAGTAGCATGTAATTGGACCATATATGTATGTAAGATAACCTCTGACAATCTTACGGAACTCTGTTCAGTGGTTTTTGAGTCTATTCCAAACAACGAAAACGGCTATCATTTTATGCAAATAGGTATGTAGATAGGCCAGTCTATAGCGAAACTCGTAAAAGCAAAGCTCCATTCTTTGTGAAAAATTTAAAAAAATTCTTCAAAATTTTCACATAAATTTTTCCTTACTGAAAATTAAAGACAAAGTTACAATAGTTCAATGGGATTTAGAAATCTAGTAGAAAATGCTTCCCAATCGAATGATACTTGCGAGTTTACGTAAATGTATATCGATCCAGCCTTCCAATAATTACCACTTTTCGCCATAAGTACGGTATTGATAACATATGTATGTGTAGAATTTCAGGACATTAGCGTAAGCAGTTCAAGAGATAAGCTATATGAGAAGTTCAGTTTGTATGGAAGGAAGGAGCCACGCCCCTTTCCCAATGAATTTGCAATATATGCATCAGTGCTAAGTTTCAGTTCCCCAGCGTAATTGGTTTTAGAGATATATTGGTTTTTTACGTTTTAGTCTGTATAAGAATTTTAGGAATATCCCGAGTTACATACCGAGTAAATTTTTGGTCAGAATATTTATTTTCAAGGTGTTGCCAAATATGAACCAAGTCGGTGCAGCCGTTTAGTAGTTTAGTGAAATACATTGTAAAGAGAACTGTATGAAATTGTAAAACGTGACGTCTCAGATTTCTTAATTTTTTGGCAGCAACAACGAAAAGTTTTAATTTTTCTTAGCGAAAAACCTTCCACACAGAAATAAAAAAAAATTAAGTTTGTGGTTATGTCAAGGAGAAATTTTGAGAACGGTCCGTTGCTAACTTTAAATATAAACAACGACGCACTGGAAAAAGTTAATACGTTCAAATACCTAGGAATAATGATCGACGATAAACTAAACCAAAAAAAAAATGGATTCTCTATTTTCAATTAGAGCTCTAGCAATATGTACATCGGTGAAAACTGCATTTAATTCCATACATTAGCTTTTGCGTGATGCGCTTACAAACATACAGACAAACATACCAAAATTTTAGATTTGGATGATCCAATAAACCCCCTATTAATTTTTTTTAACATCTGTTATGTACAAATATCGGCCTGTTGCAATTTTATTATTCTCAAATACTCTCGTTTGATACCCATATGGCAACACTTAGTTTATATTATAGATTTAACTGAATTAAAATTTTCAAATAAGTGGCAACCCGCTTCAAGAATATTTTCAAAAGTAAGCTTCCTTATCCTCTTTAGTATAATATTCGTATTGCAATTTTTCATTTATTTTACAAATTTTAATGAATACAATTTTTCAATCAGTTGGCAAATCCCCTACAAATATTTTCAGCATTAAAATTTCCTAGCCTCTGTAGTTTGATGCCAATATTGCAATATTTAATTTATGCTATCAATTAAATTAAATTAAATTTTTCAAATAGGTGGCAACCTTCCACAAAAATATTTTCAGCTGTAAGCCTTTGTAAATTTCTTTCTTTTGACAGCCATATTGCAGTATTCACTTTACCGTATCTACCGCTCTCTAATTTTTTCTTCTACATTGGAAGCTAGATCTGTAGCGATACATCGGTGAAAACTGCATTCAATTCCATGTTTTCGACTGATGCGCGTACAAATATACAGACAGACAGAGATTCAAAAATTCTAAAAATTGTTGATTTGGTTTGATACCCATATTGCAATATTCAATTTATCTTATAAATTAAATTAAATGTAAATTTTCAAATAGGTGGCAACTCTAAAAAATATTTTTGGCTGTAAGCCTTCTTCAGAACTGAAACTTAGCACTGATGCCCATATTGCAATATTCATTTTTTCTTAGCAATTTACTTAAACTCCAATTTTCAAACAGGTGGCAACTCTCTATTTTTGTTTTCCTATATTTTAAGTTGGACCTCTAGCAATACATCGGTGAAAACTGCATTTAAATCCATGTATTCGTTTTCGAGTGATGCGCGAACAAACAGACGGACAGACAAAAATTCTAAAAATGGTTGATTTGGCTTCTGGTGCTCTAATAAAGACCCCCCACATTAATTTTTCTTTAATATCTATTATGTACAGACATCGACCTGTTACAATTTTATTATATGTATCGATTATTCATTTGTCGGAACCGGAAGAATCGGACTACTATAACATATAGCTCCCATACAACTGATTGTTCAGATATGATATTACTTACAGTGAAAATTACAAAGATCGGGTCACTATAACCTATAGCTCCCATGCAACAGATATACGATTTTTCGTTATAACTCCTCCATCTATGCACCCGGGATATTGAAATTTCGCACCGCTTTCACTCAATATTAATAGAATGCTTACAGTGAAAATAACAAGGATCGGGTCACTATAACATATATCTCCCATACAACTGATTGTTCAGATATGAGAATTTTCGTTATACCACCTCTATTTATGCAACTGGGATCATGAAATTTCGCACTATTTCCACCCATTATCAAAAGAGTACTTACAGTGAAAATGGCGAAGATTTGGTTGCTATAACCTATAGCCTCCATACAACTGATTGTTCAGATATGAGATTTTTTGTTATACTTCTCCATTTATGCAGCTAAAACATGAAATTTCGCACTATTTTCACTCATTATCAACAAAAAGTTTACAGTAAAATAAACAAAGATCGGGTCACTATAACCTATTTATTGCCTCCATACAACTGATTGTTCAGATACGGGGGTTTTCCTGTAAAACTCCTTTAATTGGACAGCTAAAACCGATAAATTTCGTAAGCTATTTTATAAATAATAATACAAAGCCTACTGAGAAAATCGTCAAAATCTATGCTGTATAAGCTTTATCTCCTATACCACTGATTGTTCAGATACCAGTTTTTGCGATATATCTCCTTTATGTAGGAAGCTAAACCCATTAAATTGTGTTACCGGTTTACATACCGATCACACAGCAGTGAAAATAACTTAGATTGGTACTATATAAAGTATATCTTCCATACCTCTGATTGCTTAGATACGATTTTTATACCCGAGCGCACTTGTGCACAAGGGTATATTAATTTTGTTCACATAACGGTTGTTTGTAACAGCCAAAACGAATCGAGATAGATATAGACAAATGTATACATAAATGCTCAGAATGAATAGAGAAATCGATTAAGCCATGTCTGTCTGTCCGTCCGTCTGTCCGTCTGTCCGTCCGTCCCTGTACACGATAACTCGAGCAAAAATTTAGATATCTCAACAAAATTTGGTATGTAGGTTTCTGTTAATCCAAGGTAGGTTGGTATTGAAAATGAGCGAAATCGGACTGTAACCACGCCCACTTCCCATATAACGGTAATTTCCAGAAATACGAAAACTGCGATATTTTAGTAACTACTGAATATAATTCACTCAAAATTGATATTTACAATAATTTTCAGACGAAAAATAAGAATATTATAAATTTTTGGAAAATGGGCGTAGCCACGCCCACTTATGGTTATGTGTGTATATCTTGGTAACCGCTGCACCAATTTCTTCCAAACTTGGCACAGTTGTTGGCCTGGATAGGCATACTAAATGGCCTAAAATTTAAAAAATCGGACAATAACCACGCCGACATCCCATATAACGGTAATTTTGGGAAATACGAAAACAGCGATATTTTAGTAACTACCGACGATCATTCGCTCAAAATTGATATTTACAACAATTTTTAGACGAAAAAAAAGAATATTATAAATTTTTGGAAAATGGGCGTAGCCACGCCCACTTATGGTTACATGTGTATATCTTGGTAGCCGCTGCACCAATCTCTTCCAAACTTAGCACGGTTGTTGGCCTTGGTACAGCATACTAAATGGCCGAAAATTTTAAAAAACTCGGACAATAACCACGCCCACATCCCATATTACGGTAATTTAGAGAAATACAAAATCTTCGATAAATCAGTAAATATTAAAGCTAACTTATTCAAAACTGATGCTCGCAACAATTCTTTACCAAGAAATACATTTATGGTGAAATTTTGGAAAATGGGCGTGGCACTTATGACCACATATATGTATATCGGTACCCGTTCTATCAATTTGTACCAAACTCGATATTTTTGTTGTGCTTGCCACATAAAAGCAAAATGTTGAAAATTATTGAAATCGGACTAAAATTACGGCCACTTTTCATATAACGGTAAATTTCATAAATGCTTGAAACTGCAATATTTCGAAATTTAAGGACGCTAATTTACTCAAAATTGATACACCCCGGCTTACCATCTAGCGGTAGGTTTCGGAAAGGTGAAAAAACATATGTTTAATACTTGCGCCAGGTATTTAATTTTCGGCTCCACATGAACTTAGACTTTCTTACTTGTTTATATATGTAACTCCGCTATCGATGTATGCTGTGAATATATAAATTTTTTCAAAAGCAGTAATCTGTTAAAGTAAAATTTTCAGAGGTTCATGAAAGGTATGAAGCCTTCGGCATAGCCGAAAACAGCGCTACTCTTACTTGTTTCTATATTTTTTGCAATGTTGCTTTCACCAGGGTTTGAACCTAGGCGTTGCGGAGTGGAAGCGCGCACTGCTTACCACTACACCACAGCGGCCGATTTTAGTTTAATAATTTTCAGCTTTGAAAATTCGCTATTTACGTGAGCGTCACTGTATGTATGTATGTATGTATGCATTGAGCAAAAACTTTACATATGAGAAATATAGCCAGGCGATCTTATTTCAATACAAAAAGTAAATGTTGTCTCTTTAGCGCCGGTCCGCGTTGGCTCGCCACCCCGTGCGATGTTATACAAAACTAGAACAAAATATGTACTAATTCTTCACGATCCAGAAAATAAAGGTCGCGCCATTCGCGGACCGCTAACCCTCTCTTCGTCGATTTGACGCTGACGTCATAATTTTCGCACCAAATTTAGTGGGTATTCAAAACGCGAAAATTTTGAGTTTTGTGCTTGGTGCGTTTTTGGTGCTTGGTGCGTTTTTGGTGCTTTTGTTTTTAGTTTGAAGACTGCAAATTAGAAAATCTTAAAGAAATGGAAGCAAAATTTATAGCAATCGTAAGTGTGCTAAGCAATTTTACAAAAATTTAAACAAAATCATGGCACAGTGACAATCATAAGCGACAACGAAATATGTGTAGCACCTTCAATCATGCCAGAAGAAATCGACCGTTGTGCAAGAAACATTGATTTTTATTAATTTGAATCGCCATCCTTACAATAAACTTAAGTATTCATATAAAGTCCATAAAATACACCAATAAAAATTTGGTGCTTTTTCAAATTCAAAACTTGGCAATACTGCCTTTTGTTCGATGCTTCTTGACGTCACGGCCAGTTGCTCTCAGCTCGATTGGCGCAATCTTGTATTCTATCATTCTTGCTAATTCTTACTATAGAAGTATATCGACTGCTGAGTGGAAGATCGACCTATCTCGGCATTCAGTTCGAAAACGTCCTATCTCAAACAACTTTTCAAGAACGCGGATGGTTTAATGGCACCACCACTCACTCGCGACGTGGCAATCTAAGCAATGGCAACATTCAAGATGCAACACTGCTAGAATTTACAACCCGCACACGGTAGAATGCATAAACCTAAAATACAAGATCACGCTATAAGAAGAGTAGCCCGTTATAATCGCATTTAGGAAATAAGTAGGGAGATTTTGACATTAGCCGTTTATTTCCATTTGTTCGTTGTTTACAATTTGGTCGTAGTTTTTTACTGCAATTTTCTTCATTTTCGCTTGTGACAACGTGTGTACTAGAGGTATACGCCGCCGGGCCACGCCGCCGCCGCCGTTTTTTGTCATTTCTCACGCGCCGCCGCCGAGTTACGAAAATATCGGCGCGGCGGCGGCGGCGGCGGCGGCGGCGGCGGCGTTCGGCGCCTAGGGAATTTTGTACAAAATTTTCATGTTGTATGCACATTGAAATACATCGTTTGAAGGAACTAAATACTACTCGTATAAAAGCATTATTTTACGAAATGAAAATTACATTTTTAAAAGAAGTTTGTTTGGCATAATTTGGGCCACTGAACATTTAAAAAAAAAGCGTAACTCAGAAAAATATATAGGTAACATGTTTTTCGATCGACGGCGTTTATTACAGTTAAATTAGGGTCGAATAGGGTGAAAAAGTTTTTTTCCTAAGTAGTGGTCAAACCCCAGGAAGGTTTTGCTCCCGCGCATCGCAATATTTTCTACACAGAGTTGAAGTCCCCCTTTTTGGTAAAAATTACTATTATTTTGCATTACATTCTGTTCTCCTTAGAAAAATTTGGCACTTAATATATTATTGGAAATTTAACTATTTATAAGCCATATAAACAGTGGGTCAAAAAGGCCCGTTGTGGTGGGAGTTGATGGGTTAAACTTTTGGAAAAAAGTAGGCCAACCTTATTTTCAATATATAACCCGCAAAAAATCGTAAGAACTCCGTAATTTAACATAACGGTTGAAAGCTTATTGCAAAACTTTATTGATAGCGACATAAATTACCCCAATAACTTAACCTTTAAATTTTTTTATTTCTTTAAATTGAAATAGTACATACGCATTTTTAGAGTACATAGAGATGTATGTATATTAGGGTGCCCATCGAAAATCGTTTTTTTGTACCTTAGTACTACATATTTTCAAATTGTGGAAATTATCGATGGTCAAAATTTAAAAAATTCATTGAAATTCAAGCAAAAATAGTCTCTCAAAAACTCATGAATCTAGAAAATCGTATTTTCTGACCTAAATCGACAGGCCGCGACCTCTAAATGGTCTTTAAAAAATCTATAAAAATAGGCAATAATATTTCTCATAAAAACGAATCAAATTAGGGGGTAGGGTCTTTAAATTTTCAAAAAAAATCATTTTCAATGGGAAACCTAATGTATGTATATACTATATAGACCTTCTTCTGTTCGCCCATCCATCAGCAGCAGTTACTCAACATTTGAATTCAATGAATGAATTAAATAGAATAATAATCTGATGACATGATGAGATTAGAAGCCTCATGGCTCTTTGGACTCTACCTTATGGGCAGTAGCGCCGGCGTTACCAGACGCGCCGGCGTCGCCGCCGCCGCCGATTCTTTTTGAAGTTGAACACGCCGCCGCCGCAAAGCCTGTCGGCGTAAACCTCTAATACAAACTTTGGTTATGTAAGAGTTAAAAAAAAATAGTACCTCGCGAATTTTCCGCTTTCTGAAATTACAAAATTATACAACAGGCATGCAAATCTTTAAGCGCTGTTATAAAATTTTTTCTGAAATTTATTTGTGTTTCTTGCTGTGATCAAAATTTTAGTCATGGTAAGTAAAATCTTAAGAAGTGAGTTGTTTGACATTTGGAGAAGTGTTGCTGAAACTTCGAAAATTCAACAGGGTGTCCGTGATTATGTGATTAGTAAATTGAAAGAAATATCTGATGAAAATGCTCGTTCCGATGTAAATAAAGTAAATTAAGTAAATGACTTTAGATTCGTAATCAGCAACCCAGAAAACCCCCCGGTACCCAATTACATAGAAATCTACCGATTTTTTTTTTTAGTTTTCGTCCGCCATATTGGATCCGCCATTTTGAATTTTTGGTAAATGACTTTAGATGTGTAATCAGCGACCCAGAAAACCCCCAGATACCCAGTTTCATAGAAATCTACCAATTTTTTTTATTTTCGTCCGCCATATTGGATCCGCCATTTTGAATTTTTGATAAGTGACTTCAGATTCGTAATAAGTGACTCAAAAATACCCTAGGTAAGAAGTGGTGTAAAGATCCATCAACGAGTATTTGTTTAAATAGTTTCGTCCAGCTAGATTTGCGATCCGAACCACTGTGCACTGTGGCCAATGGTAAAGTTCGTTTACCACCTCTGCATGGTTGTAAACCATGCAGAGTCCACAAATGCTCCGGAAACAGTGTCCGGAGGATACATCAGACTAGCCCACAATTGCACAAAGGAAATTTTTGCACATGCAGCAGTAGATAGCAGGTATTTAGGCACCTGGTGTTAGCAGACGCGCCTAAACAGTTGGAAAAGTCTTGCAGAGTGTGTTCAGAAAATGTATTCCAGCTTCATAAACGACTATCCGGATTCTTAAAAATTAGGCTAAAGTGTTTCGAAACAAAATACATACGTTTTTTTGCTTTTGCCGTTTTAAGGGGGTAAGTGGGTACACCCGACATATTTAGTGTTATTTTATACGTCAATACCTTTCCACCGATACCTTATATATTGAGTTCCGGCTAACTAGTTGGAAAGATACAGAGTTAAATTGGATTTGGTTCGTGTCTCCACTACGAGATGCTTTGCGATGTGTGTAGCGTCTGTACGTACCTTCATTTAATTTCTTTCAAACTTTCAGGAATTCAGGAAAGTACAAAAAAACTAAGAAAGTTTTGCTCCAGGATATTTCGATTCGTATGCCTTTGCGGGCGGGGCTGGTGCCTGAAATTCGAAAAAAGGCAATTTTTTAAACTATCGCTGAGGCCGCACTACTCATTCCCTACCATTGATATGGATATCAGTAGAAGGGCCTTAAAACAGGCTATATAATGCTGTCTTTTGCGTTTATGAAATACTAGCTTATACCCGCGGGTTTCACCCCGCGCTTTTATACAAATATGAAAAATAATTTAATGATGTTAGATTTTATTTCTGTGCCCATTTCGTGATAGCTCGTTATTTTTTAAGCGAGTTAAGGTATTTAAGCCGTTTAAAACTATGAAATTATAAAATCTCGTCTGCGCGCTAGGCATACGAAAGATATCAATCCCTCTAAGTTTACCTTAAAATGTTTCCAGGTATACGACGCGTGAACATGTAACCTTCTTGGAGGTGCCCCGGCGAGTTCTAATATTTCCAACACAAATTTAGTAACCTGCCCTTGATAAAATACCACTTCTCATTACTGTAGCAAATGCCCCAAGAGAGCTTTGGATTATAAGGCCGAACCCGGCTCTCCCTTTTCCATTTAATGAAATTTGTTCTGTCAGTACGGCACTTATAAAATAAATCTCCATAACAAATTTAAAATACTTCGAGAGATTTTCTATCCTTCCAGAGGTATGTATTAAGAAGTTTTTAGTATGTATGGGAGGCGACATACCTCCTGTTTTAATAACTCACATTTTTTCCATGAGCAATTGAAACATTTTGTATACACTGAGGGAAAAAAATATTAAAATCAAATAAAAACGTAATTGATCTTACTATAAACGTCAACGAAAGTACTGTATATTGGTAAATATTCAATTCAATTACGCGCATATTAAAATGTCCGCGTTCGTACTGAAAAAGCATCCGTGAAGTGAATAATCAAGACAAAAACTAAAAAAAAACAACAATTTATATTGCATGTTGCCTGCATTGGAATTCGAACCTAACCATCTCCGGATATCAACAACTTTTGGCACGCATCTTTGCGCACTCAGCTACACCCAGACATATAAATTCGCTTTCAAATGTTGAATATCCATCAACACCACAGCACGCGATTTGTACGGATAAACATGTATGTACTATGTATGCATGTGCGTGTTGTCACTGCTCGCAGAGCGGCGCTCTGCATGGTTGGGGTGCGTATGTACACTTTGCATATATATATGTACATACTTCGATGTGAACAGTAAAATGCGTGCGTAATAAATTTTGTATGAAAATATTATTTTTAAATACGAACATTTTTAAACGATAATCAAATATAAAGTATTAATTTTTACTATGCATTATTTACCTCAGTGTACACAACTCCATACCAAGTCCCAATATTCTTCCACAAACTCTTCCAGGGATATGTGGCAAGAAAAAGTAAATTTGTACAGGAAGTGCCACGACCCTTTTTCTTATAACCCTAATCTTCTTCCATGAATTTAGAATTGATTTTACATACCCCAGTACCAAGTCCCAGTACTCTACCATGAACACCTCTAGAGATAAGCAGTATAAAACAGTAAATTTGTACGGCAGAAACCATGTCCCCTTTTCGAATAACTCAAATTCTTCTCCATGAGTATGGAATTAATTTTGTATACACATCTCGGTGCCGAGTTCCAGCCCTATGCAATAAACACCTCCAGAGATATGCAGCATAGAAAAATTAATTTGCATGGGAGTTGCCACACCACCTTTTCCAATAACTCTCATTTTTCTCCATAAGTATGATATTAGTTTCACATACATACATACATACATATGTATTTCCATACCAAGCTTGAGTGCTTTACCCCAAACATTTGAAGAGATATGCAATATGAAACTTTCAGGCAATATGGGAGTTGCTACGCCAATTTTCTAAAAACGTCCATTTTTCCCCGTGAATATGAACATGATTTCACACAGTGTTGGCAAACTGTTAATCTGATTAACGATTAAAATGTTAATCGCGTTTGACGATTAAAATTAATTAGTCGTAATCAACTGTACGATTAATGATAACATTTTTTTTAATCGTTAATCGCTAGCTGCGATTACGTTTAATTAATTTAAAACATTAATCACCACCAGTTATAGTAATTACAGTATATCTTGCTTAGCTGCCCATCCTTCTTTGCACGAAAAACTTGTGCGCTTAACCGAAAAAAGCACTTAAGCGAATTTTCTTTACTGCTTCAATAAGGAAGGTATCCGAATCCCTATGAAACCAAATAATGGAGGAGCACTTACCACGTAGAAATTACTGCAAGATAAATTTTTTCCGAGTGGTATCTAATTATCTATATAACTACATAAAATAATTGCCGTTCTCGTTGTTCTGCGAGATGAGCAAAATAAATAATAGCTTGTAAAATTAGGATAAGTGTAGAGCAAGTGCAGGTAAACGTAATACTTTCTTTGATAATTGATAATAGTTGCAAATTTTTAAGGCAGGTATCGCTAATGTGCAGATAGGTTGAATGCAAGTATCGGAGCAGTTTCCTTATAAATGTTAAAAATAATGCCGCTGATGCGCATTTTGGGATAGGTATCTTAATTGTGCACTTAAGCACAAAGGCAGCAAAGCAAAATATACTGTATTTTGTGTTTTACGCTTATAAAAAGCTCATAATATAAAAAAATTATAATTATTGTTCTTAGTAATACATGAACTGGGAACTTTTACAAACCTAGTTTGTAAAACGTTTGTTGGTATATATCTTAATGAAAATGCACACCAAATTGCTTAGATTGATGAGGAAACCCGACTTAGCCATACCGGATTAACTTGCTTTGTGTGCACAGGGAAATTCCAGCATAACTTAATTAATCACCAAACCCACTTGATCAAATTAAGAGTTAATGATTAAAAATTAATTTTTTAATCGCGGTTACGATTATCTGTTTAGTCAGATTAAAATTAATCATGGTAACTGTAATCAGATTGAATTTTATCGAATTAACTAACTGATTAAAACCATTAATGCCAACATTGATTTCACATACATATCACTATACCAAGTTTCAGTTCTCTCCCACAAATACTTCCAGAGATATGTATGTAATATGAAAATTCCAATTTGCATGGGAGGGGCCTTGAGTTATCGGACTTCCTTTCAGTCTAAGACCATCCTTCCGAAATCCGTAGTAAGTGTACTAAATTTTGTTCTGATCGGAAAACCGGTTAAGGAAGTAGCCTATTAATCAATCCAGGTCATAAACCATCTTTGAGCAAAATTTCATTTTCAAACAGGTGGAAATTCTTTAAAAAGTAACCTATTTTCCAGTCTAGGTCATGAGCTATCTGTGTGCAAACTTTCATGCAAATCAGTTCAGTCATTTACGCGTATTAATATAATTAAACTTTCTTAATACGTGATAACTCTTAAAATAGTAGCCTATTTTCCAACATAGGTCATAAGCTATCTCTGTGCGAAATGTCATGCAAATCTGTTCAGTCGTTTCCGCGTATTAATTTAATTAAAACTTTTTTAACAGGTGGCAACTCTTCCAAAAAGTTAGCCTATTTTCCACTGTAGGTCATAAGCTATCTGCTTGCAAAATTTCATGCAAATCCGTTCAGACTTTTCCGCGTATTAATTAAACTAAACATTTCTAACAGGTGGCAGCTCTTAAAAAAGTAGCCTACTTTCTAACCTAGGTCATAAGCTACCTGTGTGCAAAATTTCATGCAAATCCGTTTAGTCGTTTCCGCGTATTAATTTAATTAAACTTTTTTAACAGGAGGCAACTCTTCCAAAAAATTGGCCTATTTTCCACTGTAGGTCATAAGATATCTGCTTGCAAAATTGCATGCAAATCCATTCAGTCGTTTCCGCGTATTAATTTAATGAAACGGACGGACAGACAGACATCTTCCAAAAAAATTGCCTATTTTCCACTGTAGGTCATAAGCTATCTGCTTGCAAAATTTGATGCAAATCCGTTCAGTCTTTTCCACGTATTAATTGAATTAAACTTTTTTGGCAGGTGGTAACTCTTAAAACAGTAGCCTATTTTTCACCCTAGCTCACGAGCTATCTGTGTGAAAACTTCCATGCAAATCAGTTCACCCATTTCCGCGTATTAATTAAATTAAACATTTCTAACAGGTGGCAACTCTTAAAAAAAAGTAGCCTACTTTCTAACCTAGGTCATAAGCTATCTATGTGCAAAATTTCATGCAAATCCGTTTAGTCGTTTCCGCGTATTAATTTAATTAAACTTTTTTAACAGGTGGCAACTCTTCCAAAAAATTAGCCTATTTTCCACTGTAGGTCATAAGCTATCTGCTTGCAAAGTTTCATGCAAATCCATTCAGTCATTTCCGCGTATTAATATAATGAAACTTTTTTAACAGGTGGCAACTCTTAAGAAAAGTAGCCTATTTTCCAATCTGGGTCATAAGCTATCTGTGTGCAAATTTTCATGCAAATCCATTGAGTCGTTCCCGCATATTAAATAAATGAAACTTTTTTAACTGGTGACAACTTTTAAAAAAATAGCCTATTAACCAATCTGGCCCATAAGCTATCTGCGTACAAAATTTCATGCAAATCCGTGCAGTCGTTTCCGCGTGATGATTTCCCAAACATCCAAACATACAAACTTTCACATTTATAATATTTATTATTATTATTATTATTATTATTATTAGATAAATATATCATAACCAGGGAACGGATTTTATGGAAATTGCCTTTTTTTCTGCTAAAGGGATAGAGTATATTCGATTATGAATGTCCACGATTTAGCTTTCCCTGATTCCATATATACATATTTGATGTTGCCTTTTTTTGCCATTTTTAAGATATTTGCCTTTTTTAAGATATTTGCCTTTTTTTGCCTTTTCTACCTTTAAAAAAGTGATTATAGCATTTACAATTTTTTTTTTTTAAGATTAAAAAATATACACATGCCCATATGCCCATGCGGCTTATAGAAGCGCAGGGACCTCTTGTCAAATTGGTGTTGAAAAAATTCAAAGCCGTTTTCTCAGCTAACGTAGGCTTGAAGACAATAAGGGGTGTGGATAAAAATGTAAAGGGCGAGGAAAACGCCCTTATTCCTGATAATATGAATGTTTCAAACGTTCCATATTTAAATTGGGCTCCACTTGTATCAATTACGTCGAACGCACATTTAGTACATTCAAGGCTTTTCTTCGCGAAAATCGAATGAAAATTCTGCCAGAAAACTTCAAAATGCATCTTGTGGTTCAATGTTAGTACAACTATACAGATTAAAGTTTTATGAGTTAGAAACTCGATTCAAAGATTCAAAGTACAAATTTTTCATATAATGAAACTAGTTCAAAGTTTTTCTTTTTTTACTTGTAATATAAACATTTCTAAAAAAAATATATTTTTTGATTGTTCTTCGTATTTTCTGTCTTTTTTTAGTGCCTTATTTTGCTTTTTTTGCAATACCTTTTTTTTGCCTTTTTCGCTATTTTATTTTGCCTTTTTTACAGTACCTAGTGCCTTTTCCTGCCTTTTTCGCTATTTTATTTTGCCTTTTCCAGCCTATTTCGTTACTTTATTCTGCCTTTTTTATAGGTTTTTAGGTCCTAAAAATCCGTTCCCTGGTCATAACGTTATCGCCTGAAAACTAAAAATCGGGCTGCTGAAAATATAGATTTCGAAAATTTTCTCAAAAACTGGTCAGTCGATTTTATTCTAAGCTTCTCGGGGGAATTTCCCTCGAGTTGACTTCCCTGCACGCGATACTTAATTTGTAGGCTGTGTATGTCGCTTTCTGATTCTTATAGAAATCTTTTTTTTTTTGTTTTGCTGGCTTCTTTGTTTTGAAATACATATTTTTCATATACATACATAGGTATATATTATGTAGGTACGCATTCAGTGTGACTGCTATGATATCGTGGGCGGGATATTTGGAGAACCGAGCTGGCGTTATTGTGATTAAGTACAAGATTAATTATGGAGGATGGTTCCGTGCGCAGAAGTGGAAAACTTTTTAATGCCATTCACCTGGGAGGGGCCAGAATCAATTCTTGCGCGTACAGTTAAAATCGTAGCTCACAACGTCCGGATATTTATATCCACGTATCCTCTGGGTAGCAACCAAAACCCGTTTGGGCGCGAGCTAAAGTGAGAAGGCGTAAAAT
This sequence comes from Rhagoletis pomonella, assembly GCF_013731165.1. NCBI lineage: Eukaryota > Metazoa > Arthropoda > Insecta > Diptera > Tephritidae > Rhagoletis > Rhagoletis pomonella. The sequence goes on along the minus strand of NW_023458561.1, from coordinate 11,778,039 downwards.
TTCGCGTGCGCTGGGTTTGGGTCCCGCCACGTTAAAACCCCGCCCAATGAAAAAATCTAAAAAGCCTCGGATGAGACCCCCTTTTTCTGATGACGACCACAGCAAACGTAAGGGTATGCACCTGGAATATCCGGACACTTAATGGGGAAGGTGCCTCTGCCTGGCTGGTTGATGTCCTCGCGAAGACAGCGCTTGGAACGTACATATGAGCGCTGCCCGCGACACGATGTCAAAATCGTGCTTGGCGATTTTAATGCCAAGGTGGGCAAGGATGGGATCTTTGGTGCCACTGTCGGAAAATCCAGCCTCCAAGACGAAACGTTCGATAACGGACTGAGGCTGATCGACTTCGCCGGGGCCCGAAACATGGTAATAAGTAGTACTAGGTTCCAGAATAAGAACATCCACCAAGCAACATGGCTGTCTTCAGATCGAAAAACGAGAAACCAAATCGATCATATTGTGATAGACAGAAGGCATGCTTCAAGCGTTTTAGACGTACGTACACTCCGAGGGCCAAACATCGAATCGGACCACTATCTTGTTGTAGCCGAGATACGCACCCGCCTCTGTGCAGCAAAAAATGTGCGCCCAACAATGCAAGGAAAGCTTAACGTCGAAAAGCTGCAATCACAACAGACGGCCAATTTATTCGCCACTCGACTCACACACCTGCTCTCTGAGAGCACTCTTCAACAATCCGACATACGCGAGCAGTGGAACCACATTTCCCGATCATTAAGTACCGCCGCCGAAGAAGTAGTTGGATTTCAGCGAGCCCGAAAGAACAACTGGTACGGTGAGGAATGTCAAGAAGCCGCAGAGAAAAAAGATGCCGCCTACAGGGCGACGCTGCGATCGGGCGCAACGTGAGCCATGTGGGACCATTATAGGAAACTGAAGAAGGAAGGGAGACGTATTTGTCGCAGTAAGAAGAGAGAGGCCGAAATACGTGAGTGCGAAGACCTTGAAATGCTGGCCGACAGGAAGAACGCCCGAAAATTCTACCAGAGGGTTAGGCCACTTACGGAAGGTTTCAAGACCGGGGCGAACTCCTGTAAGAACAACAATGGCGACCTTTTACAACCTACTGAATGGCAGCAGCGCTGAAAGTAGTGAAGAAGACGAACCCGAGTCCCCAGTCGATGATAATGGAGTAGCTGTCGCACCGCCTGACTATGATGTGGTACGAATAGCGATTACGCGGCTGAAAAACAACAAAGCTGCTGGAGCTGACGGCCTGCCAGTCGAGCTATTCAAGTACGGCGGCGAGGAGCTGATGAGGTGCATGTATCAGCTCATATGCAGAGTATGGTCAGATGAACGCATGCCCGACGACTGGAATTTAAGTGTGCTCTGCCCAATCCACAAGAAAGGCGACCCCGCCATACGCGCCACCTACTGCGGAATCAGACTTCTAAGCATAGGTTATGAGGTCTTATCGACTGTATTGTGCGAAAGACAGAAGCCCACCGTCAACGAGCTGATTGGACCTTATCAGTGTTGCTCTAGGCCTGGAAAATCCACCACAGATAAGGTATTTACAATACGTCAAATCTTGGAAAAGACCCGCGAGAATAGGATCGACACACACCATCTATTTGTCGATTTTAAAGCCACTTTCGACAACACGAAGAGAAGTTGCCTTTTTGCCGCGATGTCTGAATTTGGTATCCCCGCGAAACTAATACGGCTATGTAAAATGACGTTGAGCAATACCGCCAGCTCCGTCAGAATAGGGAA
>NW_023458561.1:11774509-11776196 GCF_013731165.1 Rhagoletis pomonella | reverse complement strand
TCAGAACCATAATCGGTAGCTTTCGTTCGACGCCACAGTCGACATTTATGAGGAAAGCAATTAACAGCATTTCAGTTTTGGCTTCGGCAGTTTAAATACCAATGTCGCTGATCGCATAAGTTGTTCGAAATCATCGAAGCGGGGAACTGGTATAATTATAGCCCATTCCGAACTGGTATGACTTCGCCATTGAATACCAGTTTTCGAACTAGAATTTCTATAATCTTGTATACTTTTTTTAGAAGGAACTGGTATAATTGTAGTAGTGGTATGGCTTCTATCCTTAAATAACAGCTCATTAACTGGAATTCGTGCGCAATACTTCAGCTTTTCCCTACAGTGAAAAGCAGAACTAGGTCATTACCTAGTATGATCTAAAGCAGTGATTCCGAAAGTGGTCCAGGTAGACCTCCAGGTCCACGAGTTGTAAGTGGGGGTTCACGAAAAGTTATTTGGTTTCGATAGTAAAGAACCAAAATGGTTGCTTGATTACCTCATAACAATAATTTTTTTGAGTGGTGTTTAGTGCTCTTGACGCACTGCTACACTTACCATAACTTTGTGTCTTTATACTTAGGGAATCCTTAAAGACCACATGCGGACTAAAAATAAAAGGATGTTGCTATAACACTGAGTGGGGCGAGGCGGAAATTACTGGCGGCGTTTGTGTCTTTTCAATGCTACAAGAAACCTTTGTTGAAGAGATTCTATAACGTTGAGTTCCCTGAGGCTGAATGCCGTTTTAATTCCAGCACTGAGCCAGGGCTCACACATTTTCGAATCTTTACTGATGGCTCCAACTGAGCCTGTGGGTCAGGAACTGGGCTCTTCTTCAAAGTTAGTGGGGATAAACTTCACTTTCCTCTTGGGGAATATGTTTCGGTCTTCCAGGCTGAGGTATTTGCAAACTTCAAAGCCATGGACTACGTGGTGGCTTCGATGGCCAAAGTGGGGAGTGCTATAACTGGTTGCATATCGAGGAATGCCTGTGGCCAAATGGTCAGATGTCTCATTGCCAGGTACTCCCGGGTTACCTGGCACCCAGAGTAAAGCAAGCTCGTTATGTTTACGAGCATAATTTATTCGAGACTTGCATTGCCGAACTAGTTTGGAAAAACTTAGATAGAGGGCTGGCCAATCTTTAAGTGCAGCTTGGATGTCACTCCAGACACGTAAACTGCTTTCCCTCCACCTATTTTTCACCACGTAGTCCATGGCTTTGAAGTTTGCAAATACCTCAGCCTGGAAGACCGAAACATATTCCTCAAGAGGAAAGTGAAGTTTATCCCCACTAACTTTGAAGAAGAGCCCAGTTCCTGACCCACAGGCTCAGTTGGAGCCATCAGTAAAGATTCGAAAATGTGTGAGCCCTGGATCAGTGCTGGAATTAAAACGACATTCAGCCTCAGGGAACTCAACGTTATAGAATCTCTTCAACCAAGGTTTCCTGTAGCATTGAAAAGACACAAACGCCGCCAGTAAATTCCGCCTCGCCCCACTCAGTGTTATAGCAACATCCTTTTATTTTTAGTCTGCATGTGGTCTTTAAGGATTCCCTAAGTATGAAGACACAAAGTTATGGTAAGTGTAGCAGTGCGTCAAGAGCACTAAACACCACTCAAAAGAATTATTGTTATGAGCAGGGATAGGATTTATAGGCGCTAAAACCTGAGAAATAGGCAAATTT
>NW_023458561.1:11760013-11774409 GCF_013731165.1 Rhagoletis pomonella | reverse complement strand
TACCTACAGACACTTTTTCACATAATGGAATTAACTAAAATAAAAAATTTAGAAACCGCGAAAAATGTGCTTCTGCGGCGACTAATGAAATCATTCCGCACCAGTTTTCAAGACTGCAAATATGGACTTAAAATGGGCGTTTCTCACCCTAATTGTAATGTATGTAAATACTTATATGTTTGAAACTACTATTAACTTGTCGAACGATTCCTAATCTTTGACAATACATTCATTCACCACCATCTTGAAAACTGACCAAATCGGCGTGACCAAGTCCATGGTCATTTTAATATTGTATAAACATCCGAAAACATTAAAAGGTTTGAAATAAATCTCGTCTCACTTTTTTGTATTTTTCACTTGGTTGCTGAAGTAATGAAGAATTGAAGATTCATAAGGGAAAATTATAGTTTTTGTAAGTTTTATCTTAATATCTTAAAAACGTGTAGACTTATTGAAAAATGGTAAATGAACGTGAGGTACTAAATTTAATAGCCCTTAATTTGATATATCATCCTGTTTATAACAATAACGCATTTCATAGATATTACAAGCCAAAGTTTCATTTTCAAAATTCATACACTTTGATTCCATTGCGCAGGCTAAAGATAAATTTTAAATTAATCTTTCGTGGCCAATAACAATTGGCTGAGACCTAAGACATCATAATATTACTATTACAATGCGGTCAAATGACTTTTATTTTCCCCCATACAAAATCGACCCAGCCTAACCTACATAGATATGTGTGCACATATGTATGTGCCTACCTATGAAACTGGCCAAAATAGCACGTTCTACTCTTCTGTGCATGAGAATATATACATAAATAAATATATACATATGTGTATACAGTTGTGTTCATGAAAATAGTAGTGCACCGACTCCTAACATTTAAAACGAAGTTCTGAAATGCACGGACTTGCAACTTGAACAAGCGTGCAGTGGTTTCGTAGAATAGAATGCTAAGAAAGAGAAAACCAAAAAATCCCGTTAACTTTGCATGTCTTGTCTGTTTTGTGACGTTTTTTCGTATATTCCCCAAAAATAGTATGTTCATTGAAATAGTAGTGCTTGACGTGAGTGGTTGATAAGTTTAACAAAAAAATAAAGAGCTGCAATAAGTAAGTGTATTTAAGCAACTTAATCATTTTCGGATAAAATTTATTGATATCGTGGTACTCCTTCTATTTTAGTGGGTAGAGGAAAGCATTGTTCAGTAGAGAAACGACAATTGATAATTAAGCTAAGGAATCAGGGAAAGACGTACAAAGAAATCGAGGAAATTATGGGATGCACTGCCACGATGATAAATAACGCTATAAATTATAAAGAGAAAGCTGAAAATCGTGGTGGAAAACGGAAAACTACAGCCTTAGAGGACAAACGGATTATCCGGTATGCTAAAACCAAGCCCACAGTGTCCGCAAAAATGATCAAAAATGAATTAAATTTGTCGGTCAGTGCTCTGACAATTCGCAGACGTCTTATTGAAAACAATTTGAAAGCAAGGAGCCCCAGGAAAGTACCGCTATTGACGAAGAAACATGTCGCTGCAAGAATACAATTTGCTAAAGAACATTTGAATTGGCTGTCTTCAAAATGGCGCAACGTGTTATGGACAGATGAGAGCAAAATAGTTTTATTTGGTGGCACAGGATCCAGAAAATATGTCCGTCGACCACCAAACACAGAATACCATCCCAGGTACACTACTAAAACAGTTAAACATGGTGGGTTAAGCATTATGGTGTGGGCTTGCTTTTCGTACAGCGGAGTTGGTCCTATCCACTTGATCGATGGCGTTATGGACCGAGTAGTGTACATAAATATATTAAAGGATGTTATGTTACCATTTGCTAGCTGGGAAATGCCGATAAAATGGACGTTTCAACAGGATAACGATCCAAAACACACAAGCAAACTAGCTATGGAGTGGTTTGCATCTGAAAAGATCGACGTGATGCGCTGGCCAGCTCAGTCTCCGGACCTTAACCCAATTGAAAATTTATGGGGAGATGTCAAACGAGTCGTAGCAACAGCAAATCCTTCAAGTAGAACACACCTTTGGCAAGTCGTTAAAGAGGCATGGGCACAAATCCCTGTGAAGCGTTGTAAGGATCTTGTTGATTCTATGCCACGTCGATGTATGGCCGTAATAAATAATAAAGGATTTACCACAAAATACTAGACCACAGACAACATGTTGAACGTGAAATAATAACTTTAGCTGGACTTTTTTTCTTTTGCTACTTCATTAAAATAATCACTACTATTTTCGTGAACACAATATTTTTAGGTTTTTTTTTTCAATATGCCTTAGTGTGGCAAAAAATAAATATTTTGGACTAATGAAACTGTGAATATTCCTACCAATACTAATAACTACTTTGCTTAAAATTTTTAATATGAAACTGTGTTTTTCACTTCAGTTGATGCTTTGAAAGTTAGGGCCCACTGGCACTACTATTTTCATGAACACAGCTGTATATGTATGTATGTATATACATATCTGCATGCGTGAATACAATCCTTTACTCGAAATTCTTAGTTGATGCAATTTTTATCCCATACATTTTTGCTGACCAAACAACCCGTTTGCCTGTCTAATCTGCTTGCCTCATTTGCCTCGCTCGTCTGCTGCTGCAAATGAGTGCCTCGCTCGCAACGCCTTCCTCGCGAGGGCAGAGCTAATGAGGTCCTCGTTTGCTTGCGGCTCTACTCTCGCGCTGCCCTCGTTTGCTTACTCGCTCGCTGGCTGCTCACCGCGTGCGCTCGTACTAAACGAGTGCTCGTTTGCAAACAGCCTCGTTTGTTGCTCGTGAGTTGCGCAAGCTCAGAGCAAACTAACGAGCGAGCGAGGGGCTAAAATGAGGCAAATCCGAACCCTGCCTGTATGACCTTTTAAATTTTATAAACCTATTATATTGTGAGCAAATCAGATACTACACATGGTGAATACACTGCCGTGACCCATGAGAAATTAGGATTGTTCCTCCACGTTGGAAAAATAGATAACCTCGGATCCACCCTAATTTTTGCCGTAGATCTACTGTTAAAAAAAGACAGTTATTCGCACGCTTCGAAAATCACTGTAAATCCACGGTAATTTTTCCGCGGATTCACGGTAAATACACTTTCTCAGAAATTACCGTGGATCTACGGTAGTTTTACCGTGGATCTACGGTAATTTTACCGTGGATCTACGGCAATTTTACCGTGGATCTACGGAAATTTTACCGTGGATCTACGATAATTTTACCGTGGATCTACGGTAATTTTTACCGTGGATCTACGGTAAAAGTTACCGTGGCGCGTGTGTATAGACACTGCCGATAAAATATTAGTTAAAACATTAGTGACTCTATTGGTAACAAGTAACAATAAAAAACAATCGTGCATGCTATATAATTTAAGTGTTTTTTAAGTCCGTTGCCATATGGCAATGTGAACTGTTCCTCTTTTTACCAAATTTTGATATGTTCGCTAGCCCAAATTGACCCCATGTTGCTATATTGGCAACGCAAACTACCATCATGTATGAGACGGTGTAAAACAAAAATCGTTTGTATGTATTTTTGCAGTTTTGCAGGTGGTTAACTCATTCCCTCTAACCCTGAACTGCCTAATCATATTATCGTATATTTCATGGTACAAGTGTTGGTATACAAAAGTAGTTTGTCTGTTCCAGGCAAGACTGGTGGCGTTTTTTGCATTCTGATCTGCTATTTCAATACCCTAGATTCCTTTGTGGCCGGGCACCCAATAGATATTTAGGCTTTTGTCAGCATCTAGCTTGTCAATGGCTTCCCGGCTGCGAAGGACGCTTTTGCATGAAATACTATATGAGGAAACTGCCTTAATTGCCGCCTGGAGTTTTGAATTGATTGTCGTTTCGGTGAAGGCTAGCTCTGCAGTTATCCTCATTGCGAAAACCTCTACTTGAAATATGCTGCTATGGTCAGGTAGCTTTACTGTCCGCCTGACGTTCAGTTCCCGGCAGTAAATCCTGGCACCCACTAACGTAACCATTTTAGAGCCGTCCGTAAAAATGTTTAGGGATCTATGGTTAGGTTTCATTCCCTTGCGCCATCTCTCCTCCTTAACCGTTGTGCAAAAAGTTTGTTTCCACTTAAAGCTAGGTGCCATGAAGTCTGTGCTGCTTGTGCTTCCCGGTCCAATTAAGCGGTGCCCAAAGGTTCTGAAATTGAATTTCCCTATGACCGTTAATATACGTGCGGATTTCGCAGCACGGTTTTCCGCAAATCGGCCAATGGGCGGTAAACTAAGGGTTTTTTTAAGAGCAGTATTCGAAGTGGACCTCAGCGCTCCCGCGGTGAACAGCGCCGCTAGTACTTTTTTGCGGCATTCCAGCACACCAAAGCGCCATAGAGCAGTATTGGGCTGACTATTGCTGTGTAGCACCAATGCATCAGAGCAGGTGACAAACCCCAAGTGACTCCCAGCATTCTTTTACATGCATAAAGGGCGTTACTGGCCTTCTGCAGGTGAAGCATGTAAAACTATAGGACGAGTAGCCTGTGCAAAATGTTATGTGGGTTTATGCTTTAAATGTTTTGCTACTTTTTATACTTAAAATTAACTTCTTCATCCGCTTTGCACGTAGAATATGCATATATTATCAACAAATGTATTAAAACTTATAAACAATGTTTCTATTATTTCATATTTTAACCAAATACTGTCCTTTAACAATCCATCTGGAATACGCCCCGTGTTGCCATATGGCAACGGCCGATATCGGAAGAACTATACTACTCCCAAAGTTTTAGTCATAAATATTTTTCCCTTTACTGAAAAATCTAAAAAAAATCTAATCTGGGACAATTTGTGTTAATAGCTGACTTCCTAAATCCTTTAATTTCGTTTTACTGGATTGTTAAATAACACTCAAATTACGGTACAACTAACTTTGTTGTGCAACAAACACTTAACAAAACTTGGTAAGGAAATTCTGGATTTGCAACTTTACAATACTTGTTTGTACCAACTATCACGTTTTGGTGTTCTTGTACCCAAAAAACTTGTAAGGAAGGCAAAATTGAGAGCGCAAAGTGACATTCCATTTTGAGAAGAAGTTGCTAATTTTTACTGGATAAATTTTTACTAGTAAGAACTTGCAAGTGAGAAAAACAGCTGATCGCATGTTGCTGGGAGCAATTGAATCTAATAAAATAAATGTTTATGGGGTTTTTATAGTTGAAATTGACAAAATAAACCTATTTAAATATAATAATTATATATTGTTTTATTAGGAACTAGCTGCGAATAAACCACAAATTAATCAGCTGTTCGTAAAACTTGCAAATTATTACTGGTTTTGGGGTTCTTGCACTTTTGGGCTATGAGAGCGAATTCTCAGATATTAAGTTACTGGAGAGTTAATGGCAAGTTACTGGATATTTTGTAAAAGAACGTAACTATTATATTTGTGGTTATTTAGAAATGAACAATAATTCATAATTAATTTCAGCAAGATAGGTTTCCGGAACAGATAGGTTAATTTTAAGCCGACTATAAGGGACAATAAGCGGCCGCTGTTGCCAGTTGAGTGAGTCGATGCCTGGTCCCAGCAGCATCTAAATTAGAAAAAGTTTTGTATAACAACGGTCGCGCCCAGGGCCAGGCAAGCCTCCGCGGCTTAGTTTGAAACTGTTCTTAAAAATCCTGCAACTTTGCCCCTTTTCTTTGATTTCAAATTTAAATACACACTTGGACAATTTTTTCGCAAATTATATTTTTCTTGCGTGATTAAAAATGCTTGTAGTATCAACTTTTCAAAGGCACTTTAAAATTACCCCTCTGGCAGGATTTTGACTGATTTCAACCTCTTTATTATGTCAAACATTTTCTGCAAAAATGTCCAGAAATAGTATGAATTAATGCACCGTTTTTGTAGCTTAGCATTTACCTAAAATTATTTGTGTTAAATTTATTTGCGTGGCTACCGGTACAAACAAACAATTTGCGATAGTTTATGTACAAACTTAAACGGCTAATTTTTGTTATAATAATTGTTATCTACTAATGTTACTTTTTTGTAACTGAACTATAACTGTTACATTGAAGTAAGTAATTTTTTTAACTGCAATTTTGTTTCCATAATAAATACAAAATATGCGTATTGCGTCTTTTTAATATATCCCCCATTAATAGGTTGTTATTTTAAGAGAAAAATCTATAAATGCAAAATCTATATATACAAAAAATGATAATCTCCATTAAAATAATGGGGCATATTCAAATATCAAATAGAGTCTACTCTGAGTAGCTTTTTAACAGATTTTCCGTTGGAAATTATGTCAAAAAGCTATCACTTACCTTAGAGTCGATTTATTTCGACTATGATGATGTCCCAATAAAGGTAGAATAAAGAAAGTAAAAAAGTAAAATAAGAAAGTCTTTATACACAAGTATAAACGATTTGACACTTTTTTGTGACTTTCGAAAAATTTTCAGCGGTAACACTGGCCCCATATTATCAGCATTAGTTTCTTAACGTCAAAATTTGCTATTTATATACACGTTTTGGAAGTCAGCCATACTTAAATAAGTATGTATATATGTGCATATCCTGCAAAAAATGAAACTAATCTGGGCTGAAATTGTTGAGTGAACAGTTTGTTCCCTGTTGTTGTTCGAGCATGTCCCATGAAGAGACTAATTGGGCCATCCCCTTTATATCCGAACGGGTATGAAAAGCGACTAGTTGCTTTAAAAAAAAATAAAAACTTGAAGTGGGGATTTCCGGCTTGCTAGCCGAATGCTCTGTCGATATCACATACCAACACCGCACAAAAATTCATATGTATGCAAATACATGCATACATAGGTGTTTCTTCATACTAGGGTTGTGCCGGTAGATATCCGAAATCCGGCTTATCTGGACGTTTTTCTGTTATCCGACTATCCGGCCGGATACTGGCTAAAATCCCACTGGATTTCCCGATTTCGATTACAAAAGATTCAATTTAAAATTCTAGTTCAGATTTTTTTTTGTATTTTTAAAATAAAATTTAGTAGTACATACCCAGTACGGAAAGAAACTAGTTTAAATATCGATGTTGGACTAGGTTTTTACCCACCACAACTAGCTGAAGGTCTGACTTTCTTCGTTGGAACGAACTGTTGACTTTAACATGGCGATGTCCTAGGCATCAGTCAATTATACGACTCTGCATTTGATTTCAACTACCTTAAAACGCATTTGGCTTAAAGCAATTTAAAATCAGTCGTTTGATTACGCTCTCATTCTGCACTTCACAGATGCTTTTTCATAATTAAAAATGCCGAAATTAAAAATTAAAAAAAAAAAAATGTTCCGCCTAATGAGATTTGAACATGGACATTCTTGGCCGCGACCAATTGTCGCAAACATCTTTACACGCTCAGCTACAGCCCTACACGTAAATGTGCTTTCAAAAGTTCAGTTTGAATTGTGTGCAAGCAGCAAATCGATTGTCCGATTCTGCATTTTATTTCAACTACTTTAAATGGCATTTGGCTTAAAGCAATGCAAAGTCAGTATGTTTCTTTTACAGATGACTTTTCATGCTGAAATAGTTAATTGCCCACAGTTAGATGAATTCACTACTAATATTGAACTATTTGCAAAGATATATATCAAAATTGTAAGCATTTGGTTTATCTCAATGAGGCTGCTAGATGATTATACATCAATTTGAAGTTAGTTGCTGCATAAGTAGAATTAAACTGATTTTTCTGAGGTAATTGGTTGAGCTACGCCGTACTGGGCTTGTATGTATACATATTTTAAAAATTAAATATTAATATTTAAAAGCAATATTAAGTATTGCCAGACACTTATCGCCGGCAAAAACTTCCGCCAGACGCTCCAAAGTTTGCAAAAAGTTCGAAACTTACTTACATACACACATATACTTTAGGGTGGTGCTTAAAATCAAACCACATCCAAAGAGAAATTCTGCGGCCTCCCTGGCAAGTATTAATAATAATACTTTCGTACGTCTACTTTTCTGGATAAAATCTGGAAAACTGTCAAAAAGCAAAAGGGAAAAAAACCAAAAAGTACGGGTACGCTTTTCTGATAAAAGCTGGTAAAATCGTCAAATACACCGTGGAAGCCATTTTTTGTTTACATAGCAGTTTATTTATAATTTGGCGACCTGCTAAATTATACGCAAATACAAAAGCAAATTAACAAAAATACTTGCAAAACTTGACACTTCTTCGCTACGATATATTTAATATTTTGAAAACGCAGATGTACCCAGTGGGAAAATGTAATGTATAGTAATCGAAAACACAATCAGTAAAACAACTCTTTTCACATTCGAAAATGCAATTTTACATTACCTAGTATCGAGAAATGAATGTGTTTTAATATGCAATTTTTGGAACTTTTTGAATACATTAGAATGCTGATTACATAGTTAGCAGTAATATTATCGAGAACGCATAAGAAATACATTATATTATTTATCACGCATGTAATGCATTACTACTTTTCCGAATGGGTACTTTTGTTTTTGCTTATTCAACTTTCAATTAGTTTGAACAGCTATTTGTTTGACACTTTACCAGATTTTACTTCTTTTTTACTAAACTTCTGCGGGTAAAATCTTGCAACTTTCGACAAAGAGATGACCGATTTTACTCTCCCATTTTTCCCCTAGTTTGCTAGAGAACCAAGGAGACTGCTTTCTGGCAAATTCCTGTATGTAAGTTCTTGCAACTTCTTGCGAGTGAACGCAACTAATAAAAGATTTGCGCTTACGTGTTATGTTAATGACAGCTGTTAGGAAAACGCTTTTAAGGTTGATCATCCCAAGAATCGAGTCCAGGCCCTCCCCTAAATATTTATTAACATATATTAAATTTTGACCCTCAGCACATAACTAAGGCTCCAAAAGATTTTTGTAAATTTTATGTCTTCTGGAAGGTAAAAAGGCTCTGGAGTGCACTCCCTCCTTGCAATTGCGTGTTTAGCTAAGAAACATCTTGCCATTCGCGCCTCTTCAGCAAGCTCAGAAAGGCCCATCTCTAACTTTAGATCATTGGTGGACACCGACCTGCCCGCGGGAAAAGCTCTTTCAAGCTTTGCATTCATTTAGTACAGAAGGCTTGAAAGAGCCTTGTCCGCGGGCAAGCTGATGCCCACCGACCTGCCCGCGGGAAAAGCTCGTTCAAGCTTTGCATACATTTAGTACAGAAGGCTTGAAAGAGCCTTATCTGCGGGCAAACTGATGTTCACCACCACTTCAAATGTATAATGTACCCTTTCCCCTTGAAACCAAAAGACGTGGATGTGTTCCAACTTCTTCAAAAATCACGTAAAGAATTTTAATTATATTCATCTTCACCATTATACTTCTAAATGTCAAAGATGTTATAAAAGCAGTGCCAAATAATCCTTGTATAATTGTTGCTAAATACTACCTTTGGATGCCGATATCTTATCTTCTTACTAATATTATAAATGTGAAAGTTTGTATGTTTGGATGTTTGGGAAATCATCACGCGGAAACGACTGAACGGATTTGCGTGAAATCTTGTACACGTATAGCTTATAGGCCAGGTTGGTTAATAGGCTATTTTTTTTTAAGAGTTGCCCCTGCTAAAAAATTTAATTTATTAATATACAGGAACGACTGAACGGATTTGCATGAAAATTTGCACACAGATAGCTTATGACCAACAGTAGAAAATAGGATAATGGTTTGGAAGAGTTGCCTCCTGTGAAGAAAGTTTAATTAAATTAATTTGTGGAAACGACTGAACAGATTTGCATGGAATTTCGCACAGAGATAGCTTATGACCTGCGTTGGAATAAAGGCTACTATTTTAAGAGTTGCCACGTATTAGAAAAGTTTAATTAAATCAATACGCGGAAATGACTGAACTGATTTGCATGAAAGTTTGCAAACAGATAGCTTATGACCTAGATTGGAAAATAGGCTACTTTTTTAAGAATTTGAAAATGAAATTTTGCTCACAGATGGTTTATGACCTGGATTGAAAAATAGGCTACTTCCTTAACCGATTTCCCGATCATAACGAAATTGGTACACTTACTACGGATTTCGCAAGGATGGTCCTAGACCGAAAGTAATTCGGATAACTCAAGGCTCCTCCCATACAAATTGGAATTTTCATATTACATATATATCTCTGGAAGTATTTGTGGGAGAGCATTGGAACTTGGTATAGAAATGTTGGCATTAATAGATTCATTTTTTAATCAATTAGTTAATTCGAGAAAATTCAATTTGATTACAGTTTATCATGATTCATTTCAATCTGACTAAATCGTTACCACGATTAAAAAAATAAATTTTACGTACAGTTGACTACGACTAATTAATTTTAATCGTCAAATGCGATTAACATATTAATCGTTAATTTTTAATCGTTAATCAGATTAAGGTTTTGCGGAGGCGTAGCACCTCCCATACGGACTGAAAGTTTCATATTGCATATCTCTTCAAATGTTTGGGGTAAAGTACTCAAGCTTCGTATGGAAATACATATGTATGTATGTATGTGAAACTAATACCATACTCATGGAGAAAAATTAGAGTTATTGGAAAAGGTGGTGTGGCAACTCCCATGAAAATTGATTTTTCTATACTGCATATCTCTGGAGATGTTTATTGCAGAGGACTGGAACTTGGTACCGAGATGTGTATACAAAATTAATCCCATACTCATGGAGAAAAATTTGCGTTATTCGAAAAGGGGGCATGGTGCCTCCCGTAAAAATTTACTTTTTTATACTGCATATCTCTAGAGGTGTTCATGGTAGAGTACTGGGACCTGGTACTGGGTATGTAAAATCAATTCTAAATTCATGGAAGAAGATTCCTGTATAAATTGGCTTTTCTTTGCCACATATCCGTGGAAGTTTTCGTGGGAGAATACTGGAACTTGGTACGGAGTTGTGTATACAAAATGTATTAATTGCTCATGGAAAAAATGTGAGTTATTAAAAAAGGAGGCATGTCGCCTCCTATGCATACTAAACATTTTTTAATATATATCTCTGGAAGGATAAAAAATCTCTGGAAGTATTTTAAATTTGTTATGGAGATTTATTTTATAAGTGCCGTGCCTACTGACAGAAAAAATTTCATTTAATGAAAAAGGGAGAGCCGGGTTCGGTCTTATAATATAAAGCTCTCATGATGCATACATACCTCTTGAGGCATTTGCTACAGTAATGAGAAGTGGTATTTTAGCAAGGCCAGGTTGCTAAATTTGAGTTGGAAATATTAGAACCCGCCGTGGCACCTCCAAGAAGGTTACACGTTCACGCGTCGTATCCCTGGAACCATTTTAAGGTAAAGTTAGAGGGATTGATATCTTTCGTATGCCTAGCGCACAGACGAGGTTTTATAAATTCATAATTTTAAACGACCTAAATGCCTTAACTCGCTTAAAAAATAACGAGCTATAACAAAATGGGCACAGAAATAAAATATAACATTAAATTATTTTTCATATTTGCATAAAAACGTGGGGGAAACCCGCGGGTATAAGCTAGTAGAATACAACTATTCACCATATGGTATGGAAGGTTCTTACATATTTCCCTATGTTCGTTCGTTTAAAGTATATAATCGTAAATGCGCTTCAATTTTACCTTCCCGTATTTAAGATTCCCGGGTAGGGCAAATCATCAGCCCTAATTTCGACCCCTATAACTTGACAACCCGTACCCCCACCCTTGGTACAGATTTCATAGACGTTTACCAGTATTGGCATAATGTTAGTCTGATTAACGATTAAAAATTAACGATTAAAATGTTAGTCGCGATAACCGACTAAAATTACTTCATCGTAATCAGCTGCAAGATTAATGATACAATTTTTTTAACCGTTAACCGTCGGTTATGATACCGATTAATTAATCATTAATCATTAATAGTTAATCCAATTCAAAAGAAAGCCTGAGTGTTGGCAAACACCAGTTATAGATAATTATTTTGCGTTTCACGCTTATAAAAAACACATAATATATAAAATAAAATATATTTATTGTTATTACCAGGGAACGGATTTTTAGGACCTAAAAACCTATAAAAAAGGCAAAATAAAATAACGAAATAGGCTGGAAAAGGCAAAATAAAATAGCGAAAAAGGCAGGAAAATGCACTAGGTATTGCAAAAAAGGCAAAACAAAATAACGAAATAGGCCGAAAAGGCACTAGGTATTGCCAAAACAGCAAAATCAGGCACTAAAAAAAGACAGAAAATACGAAAAACAATCAAAAAATACATTTATTTTAGAAATGTTTATATTACAAGTAAAAAGAGAAAAACTATGAACTAGTTTCATTATAAATATGAAAAATTTGTACTTAGAATCTTTGACTATTTTATCCTTTCGAGTTTCTAACTCATAAAACTTTAATCTGTATATTTAGTTGTAGTAACATTGAACCACAAGATGCATTTTGAAGTTTTCTGGCAGCATTTTCATTCGATTTTCGCGAAGAAAAGCCTTGAATGTACTAAATGTGTGCCCGACGTAAGTTGATAAATATGGAACGTTTGAAACGTTCATATTATCAGGAATAAGGGCGTTTTCCTCGCTCTTTACAATTTTATCCACACCCCTTATTGTCTCCAAGCCTTCGTTAGCTGAGAAAACGGATTTGAATTTTTCCAACACCAATTTGGCAAGAGGTCTCTGCGCTTCTATAAGCCGCATGGGCAATGTGTATATTTTTTAATCTTAAAAAAACTGTAAATGCTATAATCACTATTTTAAAAGTAGAAAAGGCAAAACAAGGCAAATATTTTAAAAAAGGCAATAAAAGGCAAATATCTTAAAAAAGGCAAAAAAAGGCAACATCAAATGTGTATATATGGACTCAGGGAAAGCTAAGTCGTGGACATTCTTAATCGAATATAGTATATCTCTTTAGCAGAAAAAAAGGCAATTTCCATAAAATCCGTTCCCTGGTTATTAGTAATACGTAAACTGGGAATTTTTACAACCCATCGCGCATATGCAGAGGGATATTAATACCTAGTTTGTTAGTTTAATACCCAGTCATACCCGATTAACTGGCCGTTAATCAATTTTTAATCACGGTTGCGATTAACTGTTTAATGAGATTAAAATTAATCATGATTAACTGTAATCAGATTGAATTAAATGGAATTAACCAATTAACCAATAACACTGACGTCTTCTAACACTACAATTTAAAAGTAATTGCAAAAAAATCGGAAGCTATAAAATTTTCGGCAGTATCACTTTTAAAATGTTTACCCATATGAGTGTATCGGTGACCGGTTTTTCAATTGCTACCAACCTCGGTACAATTATTAACCTTGGTGTAAAAAAGAATGTGTTGAAAACTTTGTAAACCGGACCACTTACCCCACTTACCATATAACGGTATCATTTAGAAATACGATATTTTAATAAATAAAGATGCCAATTTATTCCAGCTTACAACAATCTCTTAACAACAAACCAAATTATAGATTTTTCGAAAATGGGTGTGGTACGCCCTACTTATAACTAAATAAGTGTATTCGATAATCGCTTTATCGATTTCTACCAAACTTGGTCCAAGTACTTCAATATATCATTGCATATTTCGTAACTGTTTGAAATCGAGAAAAACACTTTCGCTTATCACACAGTTTACCGACAGGTGAAAAACGATATTAAATACGTGCGCCGAGAATAAATATACAGTTCGCTTGTTATACCTAAGGGACTAAATTCGCCAAGAGTACCAGGAAAAAATATTTATGGCAGCATTTTTTCCAAACTCCACCACGTTGTTGCTATGGTTACTGGTAACCAATGTGTACAATAATCTTTTCTACCGCGGCTTTTTGTCGAGTTATATGAGTTAGAACATGCAAATATCAGCCCTTTTTCGTAGAGTAACAAATTTTCTTAAGATTCCGATCTCATGTCACACTTATTATAGATAATCAGAAATTGCTGACCTATTAGCCCATGCTTTTTGGTGGAAACTATAATTTTTTGCTGTAATAATTTGCAATAAAAAAATTTTATTCCATTTTTTAGCAATCTACCATTTCTGTTTTTTTTTGCAAATAGCCTATTTCGATAGGTTATTTTCTAAACTTTCCAACGATATGTATATGTATAATTTTTATTGGGCCTGGCAAAAGAACTACAAGTTTTTCATAATAGAATGCACTCTGGTAGAACGGTTTTTAAGATATAGCCGAATATCTGGTTTTTAAGATCTAAAAAAAGTGCGCTCACTTCATTGCAATTTTCCTTGGATGTGGTTGGCCAACCGCGACATTTTTGTATACATTTTTAACCGACTTCCAAAAAAGGAGGAGGTTATCAGTTCGTCGGAATCTTTTTTTTTTTTTTTTTTTTTTTTTTTTTT
>NW_023458561.1:11756225-11759913 GCF_013731165.1 Rhagoletis pomonella | reverse complement strand
TTTTTATTTTATTTTTTTATTTTAAGCGCAACAGCCCGCGCATTGATCCACAGGTGTACGAAACACTGTTGCCAACTTGGTGCTTTTCGCACTAAATTTAGTGCTTTTCTTTATTCAAAACGCAAAAATTTTGGAGTTGAGTGCTTGGTACGTTTTTGGTGCTTTTTTTTAGTTTGAAGACAACAAATCTATAAATCTTAACAAAAACGGGGGCAAAACTTATAGAAAACGTAAGTTTTGTAAGAAACTTCACAAAAATCTAAACAAAATCATTTCACAATGGCAATCATAAGCGAGAGAGCATATGTTTACCAATAAAATATGTGGCAGCAGTTTCAATCATTTCAAAATTACATTCCATGATTCAATAATGAAAGGTTTTGTAAGAAAAACTTTCTCTCGCTCTAATTTTATCAATGACACTCCCACCATACTCCTAAAAACAAAAACAGTGATATTTCTTTTCCAAATATCTTTGCAAGTTTTAAGAACATTTTTAAATTGTTAGTAGTGAAATTTTTACTTTTTAAATTTGAAGAAATGTTTGTTCTTCATTCGCTGGCGCCAACAAGACAAAATGGGTGAGCATCGTTGGACTACAGAAATTCAATGTAGGCTAAAGAGACGAAATTCTCTTAAATGCCGAAATATATTTGTCGATATTCGTGGAGACCTCTTGATTCTGCCAAGTCGCTGTAAAGTAAAGCATGCAATGGTTTTGGTAAATGAGCCAACGAAGGTATTTAGGTATTGTCCTCCACAACACACTCCTGGTGTCTCCGAATGAGGCTTTGACGCAATATAATATTGCCAAACCGCATCCATAGGCCCAATCGTCACCCGACAGCTCGGTTTAGTCAATGGCGCGATGTATGTAATTGCACACTTAAAAGGTTTACGCACGAGGCGAATGTTGGCTGGCGACCAACTTTGTTGAAAGCGATTAGTTGAAAGTAGAATGCAAAGTTGAACAATGCAAACGCCTTTTTATGGCGAATATTTTTATATTTTTTTATATTTTGATATTTTTAATCATTCAAATTTTCGGGCAACCCGGCGAATGGTTAATATTCTGACAGTTGTATAGTCTCCCCAGAATATTGAATGTGCGACATCAAAGAATTCGAATTACCATATTCGAAACAATCGAGCCATATCCGCGAAGGAAACGTAAGCTCCAAATTTTTTTATTTGCCGTTTTTTTTGTTTAATAAATACTGCATATTTTCCACAAACAAATAGCTTCTTCATATCCATCATCTGTCAAACAAATAAAACAAAAAAAAAAGCTGAAAGTGGACCATCCATTCTCGAGTTATGCGCCATCTGACGTACGCAAGTTTGGTATATACATAGAAATATTTATTTTCAATAACAATCGGGGGTTATATTCGATGTAAATAAGCTTGTTTAAATTAAATAATTAAATCAAATTCGTTTTTGTTTTAAAATACCACCATTCACTATTATCCACACCTTTTTATGGAATTTAGCTCCCATTTTAGGAAGTGTGATTGAATTCTTCCCCTTTTTCCCCTGCTTCCATAAACCATCCCTGTGGGTGGGAGTGCCAAATTTTAGAACAAAGCTACTTACAAAACCTTTAATAATTGAATCATGATTACATTCGGTAATTCGCCAATGCTGGGACCAGAAATCTCTGCTTAGATCTTTAGAAGAATTTGTTATATTTTTTACGATTGTTCAAAAACAGTAAAAGTAATATCTAACGAACCTTTTGAAAAAAGAGAATAATCAAAATCGGGAGGGACGGCTTTTTTGACACAAAAATATTTTTCCCACAGTACGCTCAACTGAGACACATTAAATAGGAAAATCAAGCTTTCGGAAAGAAAAGTTCTTTATGTTCCTTTAGTTCACGAGATCATAAGAGTCTGCAGTGTAGATTTAAACTACCACATAGTTTATGAAACTTTTTTTCTGGGTTTTTCTTTCGTTTGATAGGAATTGTAGAAAAAATTAAGCAAAACGAAGAAAATTATAACATTTAAACAGTTAAGAAAAATTAATCAATTTGGCTTTATCTAAGCTAGACCGCAACGCTGGACACAGCTGCAAATTAGAGAATAAGAGCAAGAATCTTAACGCCGCTGGAACAAAGATATTTGAATTTATAAAAAACAGAATAAATTGATTTTTATTAATTTGAATCGGCATCCTTACAATACAATTTTGCATGCATACAAAGTCCATTGAATACTCCAATAAAAATGTGCAAACACTGGTAAGAAAGCACACAAGCAAAGTTCTTCAAGGTTTGGGAAAACGGTTTGGTTATTATGTTAAGCTTCCCGTGCATTTTAACCATTTGGATTCATTTCACATACAACAGATAATTAAACGGCAGTTTACTCCGTTCCTTTACTGTGATTATAACCCGGTCCTTATTTCTCAAACCCAAATAAAATAACGAATAACTATTGTAGAAGTCCTACAGTTTAAATATTTTTATAATTGTATATTTAACTTTAAAATATAAGCAATATGTAATGCGAAAGAATTAGCTAGGGAGGAATAAGTTCCATTGCAGCTCGAAACACTTCATTACTATGTAATTTCATATTCCTTTCAAAATGTTCCTGAATCTTTCAAGGATTATTATATTTGGGTTTCAACACTTTTACATGTCATAAATTTTACTAAGTTATGGCTCAGTATCTCATCTTTGTGCTACAGTGGTGACTTGTCAAATAGTTAAATTTGAAAAATTTGTTATCTTATTACATTAAACGAGCAATACTTGTATATAAATATATATATCCATAAGATTCTCGGAAACGCTGTAACGATTTTGATGAAATTTTATATACTGATAATTTTTTGCACTTAAAGGTTTTCTAAATGGGTATTATCTCCGAGAGAACTCATATAAGGTTGCCACCTATTCGAAATTAGTTACAAATTAATTAAAACATCATCATATGGGTATCAAATAGAAGGAATTTAAAAAATCTCAAATTCAAAAATATTTTTAATAGTGTTGTCACCTATTTTGAAACGCATATTTATTTTTTTTTTAAACAATGCTTTCCCTATGTACTAAGAGTTATCCCTTAGGATATTAGTGTAAGGTTGCCACTTATTTACAATTTATCTAAAACATCGCAGTATGGATATCAAATGAAAGGTATTGGTGAGAACATTGGTCCGAAAATGTTTTAGATAAATTTTTAATTTGGTTAATTTCAATCACCATTTTTTTTATGAATTCATTTCAGCGTATTTCTAACTTAAATTGTAAAGCAAGAAATTTACTTTTTAGATATCAAAAGCCAATTTTTTTTCCAAATATCTTTTTTAAAGCCATCCAAATGACCAGTATTTGATACACAAACCTTGAAAACTTTAAAAAGTATATGCACTTCGAGCAAAGCTCGCTCACGTTGGTACTGATAGATTAAATTAAAAGAATCCAATAATGTACTTAAACTGGATGTGGATCCAAGTATGATTATTTACTGAATGTAAGTATTGAGACTCACTATCAAACAATACCTTATCAAGTATAAGTCGCATTAACTTTATTAATTGCAATTTCGATAACTTTCTAAATTGGGAATCGACGACAACTATGGTATTTTAAACATAATATAGGTATACAAAAACTCAAACAAGTTTGAAATTATACTTGGGCCATTTTTACACTATTCACTTGGTTACTGAATTA
>NW_023458561.1:11748615-11756125 GCF_013731165.1 Rhagoletis pomonella | reverse complement strand
ATATACAGAATTATTTCAAAATTTCAATTTTGTTGGAAAACACAATCAAAGTTGGTATACCAAAAGATAGATAGAAAGACACACAAACTTTTGGGAGGTTAAGTCACCTGTTGGGCTGAACATATTCTTCTTATCAAACTTATTAATTGTATGATGAAATCAGTGATGCCAGATTGTGGGTAATTTCCCTATTTGAGGGATATTTTGCATAAAAAATTATTAAAAGGGAAAAAAGGGACATTTCATATAAATAAGGGATTTTCTTTTGACGCAGTTATTGTTGCATAATTGATCAAAATTCAAGAATATTCCACATTCCTACGTAATTAATCGTTCTGAAGATGTGATGTGGAGTGAAATGGTATATAATTGTTAAAAGGTATAAGGACAATTTTGAAAATTTTCTTACGTTAACCAATTCAAGCGCTGAGTAAGAAAGAACCTTTTCAGTTGTGACTGGTGTTTCATGTAAAAAGCGGAACAAATTATCTGATGAAATGTTAAATAGCACATGAATGTGCTGCAATTTTAAAGTCACCAAAAAATTCTTTTAGGCCCTTACAGCCAGTTTCACCAAATTATTTAAGTGAAAATTACTTTAATTTCGATTTCACCAATCAATTTTAATTTTGATTTAAGTGACCTATGCTCTGCACTTAAATAAAAGTTAAATCAGAATAACCACACTCAGAGGTGTTACACGTTTAATCACCTGATCATTGTGCATCTGCTGCTTACTTGTATACCAGCCCTGCTTTTACAACACAGCGTGCCAAAGCTTTCAAAAGCTCTCAGTACAAATGAAAGCGAAAGCTAAACCTAGTCTGTTTTACAACCACTTTTTACTCACTTAAATAAATAGTTTATTGAAACTGAAAATAATTAAAATGAGATTTAAATAAAAAATTAAATTAAAGTTAATTTCCACTTAAATAGTTTGGTGAAACTGGCTGTTAGTGAGTGACCAAAAAAATTAAAGTGAAAAAATGAATGAGTGAAAAAAATTCAGAAAAAGGGGTTTTTTCTTAACAGCGGTCGGCCCTCGGCAGGCAGTGGCAAACCTTCGAGTGTATTCCTGCCATGAAAAACAGCTTCTAATAAAAATACACTCGCCATTCGGAGTCGACGTAAAACTGTAGGTCCCTCCCCTTTGTGTGACAACATCAAGGGGACCGCCACAAATTGGAGGAAAAGCACATATGTGTAAGCGCCAAACTATTATTACTATTTTATATGAATTTTACTTCTTTACTACTGAAACATGTATATGTTTAAATTCGTTGGGAATTATGTGGGATAAATTTTCAAGATGTGGGTAATTGAGTGATTTTTTCCCCATTTTCGTGGGATTTTTAACAGAGAATGTCTGGCATCACTGGATGAAATCGCCAACAACGTAAATTTTTCATTTAATCTCTTTATTATCAAACGAGCGATATATCGCATTTACATATGTAATTATATAGTATATCATTTACTTAATTAAAAAATGTATAAAGTTTTTTATCAAAACGCGAGTGCCTGTTATTTTTAAATAAAACGCAGTGGAAAGCCACCGCATTGCTATTGTCTTTCTTCGTCATGCAGAGAGGCTCCTGTGAAGATAAATACAATTTACAAACACACAAACAAAACGTGAAGTGTGATGATCATTAGACTGAATTACTTAAAAAAATACCCATCGAAATTTTTTTTCTTTTGAAATTTCAAGACCCTACCCCCTAATTTTATTCGCTTTTATGAGAAATATTATTGCCCGTTTTTGTAGATTTTTCAAAGGTCATTTAGCGGTCAAGACCTGTCGATTTAGGTTAGCTTTTAGATGGTTAATATTCGTTTATACAAAAAACATATAAGCAACAGCGAAAACAAAAGACAGAAATACAACAACAACAAAACCAAAAAAAAGCCTAAATTCATCAAGTGTCAACGAGGATTCGATCAACATTAATATTAAAAACTTAGCAATTAGCAGCAGTGACAGCAAAACAACAAAAGCATAAGTCATCATTTAGCGCAGCAGCAGAAAGGGCATCACAGTTGACGGAAGAGCGATCAGAAAGCAGAAAAAGTAAAGGAACGTAATAATAAGTAATATACATATTACATACAGTTACAATTTACTTAGTACACATATGTCCATAAGTACATACATGCAAATTTTTTAACACTGCAAAAAAAAGCAGAGAACTTTTAATCTCTCTTCATGTATGAACATATGTACACAGCCACACATGCCAGCTTAATAGGGTCGAGGCCCTCCCCCACCCCCCCCCCCCCTAAATTTCATTCTGGCTACGCCGATGTATGTACATACATACGTAATTATAAAACAAAATAAATAATCAAAAAGCAAGCTCTATTGATAGCATTTCAGGGTACTATTAGATATATGTATAGGGGACATATTCGCACATTAGTCTTGGTGCACTTTTTCAAAACAAATTAGCGTACATTCTAAAGCACAGTTTTAAAAAAATATTCCCATTTGTAAATGCATACTTTGCAGCAGGTACACATGAACATACATACATATATGGGAAACCTTTTGAAACGTGGACATTTTGCGTAGTGGCATATTGTTGCCGCCACAAAGCAGCTGCACTCCCAAGTGCGGTTTCTATACCTTCGTTAATAATACTGATATATGTAAATATTAATAAATAAATATTAAAAACAAAACTAACGGTTTAAATTACCAGTTTACTTGCTAAAATCGATAAAATCAGGAAATTTCTAGAGCAACTCGCACAAAACCTATTTTTTATTAAGGTATAACTTCTTGAGCGGTCAGACCTAAAGCTCGGGGTTTTCAGACATTTATTTGTAAGTTCTGAGGAATAAAATGACAGGTATTAAACAAATGTGGCAGTTACCAAATGCGATAAAAATTTCTGCTTACAACTGTAGCTGAATTACGCGTATTTTATAAAAAATTTATTTTATTTTAGATTTATGGGTATAAAATATACTTACTCAATTCTTCAGAAGAAGAATCCTAAGTTAAAGGACAATGTGCTACTTATCATTGCCGAAAAATCTTCTTGAGAAAACGCGTGATCAGTGCGTAATTTTTATTAATAATAATCCCAACGGTTTTTACCCTCCATTCCCGCCTATCCGCACGAGGGGCACAATCCGTATGACGTACGGAACCAGTATTTTCAATTTTTGTGCCGAGTCACGATAGGCAGGAGTTTGTTAAGTGTCGAGATCTAAAACTGTTCAGCTACAGAACTAAATCCATCAGCTGATTTTATGTCTTTATGTTAATAATTCATTTATTGAGAAAGGAGAATACAGCTTTCTTAATGCTGAAAAGCTGATCTGATATATCAATCGTGCTGGAATGAGAGTTAAAATCCTGGCATAAGCAACGGAGTGGGTCGTGCAATTCAAAATTAGTTTTACAAGCTTTCAGAAATAGGGGATAAAAGTGTATTGATACCCGGGAGGGAACATTAAGACTAACTTCACCCAGAAGAAGCGGACTTGAAATTGAGCCTGCCAGTAATTTAACTATAAAAATGCGTAATTTTTTACTTTTTATTAATAACTAGCCAATGCCCGCTTACTTCGCGGCGCCTAATAAGAGCGTTTGCGTTAGCCAATGCAAAAGAGCGTTTAAAAACAAAATTAGTCTGTAAAGTCAAAATTTTTGATTTAAGTTGAAACCACTAAGGCGCAGTATCCTCCTCACACATAGGCCAATAATAGTAACGCTGTGATACCATATGGAATACCAATCCCTTTCGGTGTCATGAGCTTTACCGATGGTCTTATTTCCACCTGTGAGATCTCTGCCAGGCATGCGTAATATTTTTGTATGATCTTGCAACTACAACATTGGTGCGATGCGTATGCCAATAAAGGTTCTTATAGGGAAACTCAAGAGCACAGAAGTGCGTTTTCTGTTATAGGAGGGCCAATAATCCTCGCTGTCCCACAGGATGAAAAGTTTTCCGAAACATTGCTAAATGAGTCGTGTGATCTCTTAAGTATCTTTCAAATGAAGCAATTGATATACCTACCACTTTTACAATTCGTGGTAAAATTTATGAACTGATTTCTGGGTAGATGCAAGACCGCATGATCGTGCATGAGGGCGTCAGAAAAACTTAACCCCATCCTTCATTTAGACATCTGAAAACTAAATTCGTATAACTTAAACATAGGCTGACTTCCAAAACGTCAATTGCATTGCATACGTACAAAGTTTAATGTTCCATAACGCCGAATTACAATTGGTTGACAATGTACACTTTTCCAAAACCCTCCGAAAAGTTATCGAAACGCATTGCTAGCGCAATCAGCGCATCAGAAACAAAGTTGATGCTTCGTTTGTTATTGGTTACCATTGGTGTTTTAAAAATGCAAACTTCCGAAATGGTGATTATTGTTTTATTAAATATTCCAAATATGCAATGTATATGGTTGCAATGTTTCGCTACTCTGCATATGCAGAGAGTTTAAATACCGCAGTAGAACAGTATCCAAACATTGTATTGGAACGTTTTGGAAGTCAGCCATAGTGCCAAAGCAGACCAACCACACGGGTTTTGTATACATTTCGTCTGCAGCGCCATCCATTGGGTTCATTTTCTGCAAAACCATTGCTTACCATAAAATGAATACGTGTTATGAATTTCAACCTTAACTCCAGCGGCACTAATCAGGTAAATTTTAATTAAAAGAATTTTCCATCATACAGGTACATAGCTCACATTTAAAATTTGAACGAAATCGGTTAATAAATACGATTTTTATAAATAACTACTCCAGTACCACCTAGCGAGTTTTCTAGTAGCATGTAATTGGACCATATATGTATCTAAGATAACCTCCGACAATCTGGCGGAACTCTATTCAGTGTTTTTTGAGTTTATTCCGAACAACGAAAACGGCTATCATTTTATGCAAATAGGTATGTAGATAGGACAGTTTATAGCGGAACTCGTGAAAGCAAAGCTCCATTCTTTGTGAAAAATTTAAAAAAATTCTTCAAAATTTTCACATAAATTTTACCTTACTGAAAATTAAAGACAAAGTTACAATAGTTCAATGGGATTTAGAAATCTAGGAGAAACTGGTTCCCAATCGAATGATACTTGCGCGTCTACGTAAATGTGTATCGAGCCAGCCTTTCCAATAATTACCACTTTTCGCCATAACTACGGTATTGATAACATATGTTGCTGTGCCAAATTTCAGGACGTTAGCATAGGCGGTTCCAGAGATAAGCGATATGAGAATTTCAGTTTGTGTGGGACCTGCCACGCCCCCTTTGCCAAAATCTACCATATTTCGCCGTAAGTACGGTATTGATAACATATGTAGCTGTGTAGAATTTCAGGACGTTAGCTTAAGCAGTTCCAGAGATAAGCTATATGAGAAGTTCAGTTTGTATGGAAGGAAGGAGCCACGCCCCTTTCCCAATGAATTTGCAATATATGCATCAGTGCTAAGTTTCAGTTCCCCAGCTTAATTGGTTTTAGAGATATATTGGTTTTTCACGTTTTATTCTGTATAAGAATTTTAGGAATAACCCGAGCTACATACCGAGTAAATTTTTGGTCAGAATATTAATCTTCAAGGTGTTGCCAAATATGAACCAAGTCGATGCAGCCGTTTAGTAGTTTAGTGAAATACATTGTAAAGAGAACTGTTTGAAATTGTAAAACGTGACGTCTCAGATTTCTTAATTTTTTGGCAGCAACAACGAAAAGTTTTACTTTTTTTTGCGAAAAACCTTCCACACAGAAAAAAAAAATTGAGTTTGTGGTTATATCAAGGCGAAATTTTGAGAACGGTCCGTTGCTAACTCTAAATATAAACAACGACGCACTGGAAAAAGTTAATACGTTCAAATACCTAGGAATAATGATCGACGATAAACTAAAACAAAAAAAAAATGGATTCTATATTTTCAATTAAAGCTATAGCAATATGTACATCGGTGAAAACTGCATTTAACTCCCTACATTAGCTTTTGTGTGATGCGATTACAAACATAAAGACAAACATACCGAAAATTTAGATTTGGCTTCTGTTGATCTAATAAACCCCCTATTAATTTTTTCTTTAACATCTATTATGTACAGATATCGGCCTGTTGCAATTTTATTATTCTCAAATACTCTCGTTTGATACCCATATGGCAACACTTAGTTTATATTATAAATTTAACTGAATTAAAGTTTCCAAATAAACGGCAACCCGCTTCAAGAATATTTTCAAAAATATATTCATTTATTCATTTATTTTACAAATTTTAATGAATACAATTTTTCAATCAGTTGGCAAATCCCCTAAAAATATTTTCAGCATTAAAATTTCCTAGCCTCATTAGTTTGATGCCAATATTGCAATATTTAATTTATGCTATCAATTAAATTAAATGAAAGTTTTCAAATAGGTGGCAACCTTCCACAAAAATATTTTCAGCTGTAAGCCTTTGTAAATTTCTTCCTTTTGACATCCATATTGCAGTATTCACTTTACCGTATCAATTGACCTAAATTGAAATTTTAAACACAGATGGCAACTCTCTAATTTTTTCTTCTATATTGGAAGCTAGATCTCTAGCGATAAATCGGTGAAAACTGCATTCAATTCCATGTTTTCACCTGATGCGCGTACAAATATACAGACAGACAGAGATTCAAAAATTCTAAAAATTGTTTATTTGGCTTCTGTAGCTTTAATAAAAACCCACCATATTAATTTTTCTTTAATATCTATATGGTACAGACATCGACCTGTTACAATTTTCGTATATGTATAGATGTAGATATAGATTTCATTTATTTTATCAATTTAATACAATAAAATTTTTCAAACAGGTGGCTGCTCTCCCTAATAATATTTTTGGCAATAAAATTTCCTAAACCCCTTCAGTTTGATACCCATATTGCAATATTCAATTTATCTTATAAATTAAATTAAATTTAAATTTTCAATCAGGTGGCAACTCTAAAAAAATATTTTTGGCTGTAAGTTTTCTTCAGCCTCTTTCTTTTGACGCAGCTGAATTCGTTGGCGCCGTAGTTGTGTTTTACCGAGCGAAATTTTTGGGCGAAAGTTGCCGCCGTCGTCGCACTACTGTGCGGAAATTCGCAGTTCGTCGGTATTATGTTTCAACGGTAAAGCTCATTTTTTTATTGCTGCACGCTGCACCAAAGTTAATTAATACAAGGTGATATCGGTTGAGAAAAAACTCAAGTATACTCAAGTTCAAAACCCAAAAATACAACAAACCCATCATTTTCACATTCAGAAGGACCGCGACGAATTCTAGCAACACCACCTTGTATAAATTCGCCTTGTGCTGCACATTTTACAAGAGACTCTTCTATTTCGGGTGTTCTTTGCTGGTTCTTTGTGACACCCGGTGTTGTCAGTGTTCCGGTGTTGAACTAAGGTGAATTAATACAAGGTGGTATGGGTTGGGTAAAAACAACTCAAGTATACCCAAGTTCAAAACCCAAAAATACAACAAACACATAACTTT
>NW_023458561.1:11747091-11748515 GCF_013731165.1 Rhagoletis pomonella | reverse complement strand
TCTCCGCTCTCTGAGCCACGACGCCGACCGCCGACCAGTTAGTCGCTCTCTCTCTCTCCCCTCTCTTCGTGGACGTCAGGGTACCGGCAGCCTGGCCGAACGGCCGCGTGTGTGTGTGGTTGTGTTCGCTATATTTAACTACTGTGTTTATTTTATTCAGTGGGGGTTAGTGGGACCTCCACGCAACCCTGGAGCGGCTGAGCTACCTCAGCCTTCGATAAAACCCACCTCATAGAGTGCAAAATTATAAAAAATAAATAAATTTTTGTATATTTAATTGAAAATATCCTGGCCGGGATTTTTTCAGCCAAACCACTCGTGAAATATTTTCTAACACGTGCCCTTGTCAGATCTCCTACTATAAGTTAGAGTACCAGGTAGACCAAGCTTTGCACAGAGTGCATATCCTTTTTAAAGTTTTCAAGTGTTTGGATGGGAAATGTTTGCTTAATTGTACAACGACTTTGCAGTGGGGCGGAGGGGGAGGAAGCGTGGCCCGCAAACCCACCTTAAACGAAAGAGGATGGAAGACGCTTTATGAAAAGTCATCCCACCCCCCCTGGGAGCTGTTTGAAAATTGGGGAAATTTTGATCTTTTTCCAAAAGGATTATAACACTCTCTACTCCTTTCTCTGTTGCCGAAGAAGAGGGGCTGAACACCTTTTGCAAAGAGCACCTTTCAGCGTAGGCGGCCTTCGGCCGCACTTAGGGGTTATAACCCTCACTAACAGGTCTATTCTGCGCTGGTAATAAAAAGTTTGTAACCGGTAATTAAAGTTCCTGTCAATTTTTAAACCCTTTTCGTATTCTGTGTACTCTTGTAACCGGTAAATTTTGTTACCATATCATAAGCTGGTAACAAAGTATTGCCCCGTGAAATATGCAATGCCAGAATTTGCACAATTCTTCATAGCTGAGTTGCTGAATATTTTAACTGCATTACCAACGTTCCTAGAATCGCGGTGACAAGAACTGGTTACATTTTTTGGTAATAAAATTTTATGGTTACAAAATCTTCGGTAACGTGCAGAATAGCCATGTAAGTAGAATTCTGCTTTCTGTGTTGCCGAAGAAAAGGGGCGGAACACGTTTTGCAGAGAACACCTTTCTGCGTAGGCGACCTTCGGCAGCGCTTAGGGATTATAACCCCCACTAAGTAGAATTCTCTTTTCTGTGTTGCCGAAGAAGAGGGGCTGAACACCTTTTGCAGAGATATATCGTGGATTATTTTATATTTTTTGTTTGACAGCTCAGCTCGGAAATTTGCAAAAAATACCATATTTCCAACCGACATCATTAATAAATTAGTGCACAGATATACTAAATTTTATTTTTGTAATAAAGCGTGAACTGTTGTCTACAAGTTTTTTGATTCGAATTACGCGTTTGGACACAGCACCCCAAAATCATTGTACAAATATGCA
>NW_023458561.1:11746842-11746991 GCF_013731165.1 Rhagoletis pomonella | reverse complement strand
AAAACTGTATGTTCACATTGTAAGCCATTTGTGACATTTGGATTGATAACGCCTTTCAGATGGCGCATTAGGTTTTCGACTGTGTCAAAACAAATGATATGACGTCGCAGCTTTTGAAATAAAATTTTAGTTATTTTGCTAAAATGGTC
>NW_023458561.1:11745338-11746832 GCF_013731165.1 Rhagoletis pomonella | reverse complement strand
ATTACGCGTTTGGACACAGCACCCCAAAATCATTGTACAAATATGCAAACAGTACCCGTTTGGATATCAAATACTGGTTGTTGTTGTTGTTGTTGTAGCGGCTACAACAACCCCGCCCAGATCGGTTGATATCTCAGTCGTTGTCGTCGAGTTCCATTAATGGCAGCCCCAAGAAGCGTGCAGCCTCTACGGGGTCGGTCCACAGGGACAACGTCGTTAGGGTTGTCGGGTTTTCCGGGCATGCGAAGAGATGTTTCGAGTCGTGAGGGGTCTCTCCGCATGCCGGACACTCATTTGGCACATCCTCATTTAGTCTACTCAGGTATGAGTTTAACCTGCTGCAGTAGCCAGAGCGAAGTTGGGCTATTGTTTTTCTTGTCTCCCGAGACAGATGAAGCTCCGTCGGGTCAATGTCCGGTGTTTGTGTGCCTAGAACGGCATTCACAGGTCTAGAGTTTACATAACTCGAGACTGAGTCCCTGTGAATGCCGTTCAGGGCCTGTCGGTATGCTGACGGTCCACAGGCTGCTTAATGAACCTCTGGACTTCGTCCGTCAGTTCATATAGATGCTTCCTGACGTGTCTAGGCGAGGGCTCCTCTGCAAGCAGCTGTCTGTTTTGGTGGCCGCATCTGTGGCTCCCAACCAGAAACTGCTTGCAGAGCATTATGTTATGCTCCCTAATTGGGAGCATTTTCGCCTCGTCATGGAGGTGGTGTTCGGGTGACATCAGCAGGCATCCGGTCGCTGTCCTGAGTGCGGTGTTCTGTGCAGCCTATAGCTTCATCCACTGGCGACCACACTGGTGCTGCGTAGTTTAAAACCGGCCGGCCTATTGCCTTGTATGTTGCCAGCAATGTTTCTTTGTCTTTGCCCCAGGGACTTCCGGATAGCGATTTGAGGACTTTGTTGCGACTCTGTACTTTGTTGACAATAGCTGTTGCGTGCGCAGAGAAGGAGAGCAGGCTGTCGAATGTTACTCCGAGTATTTTGGGGTTATTCACCGTCGGAATTGGTTTATCATCGACGTGAATTCCCAGCGGTAGCCTGACCTCCTTCGTCCAGGTGGTGAACAAGGTCGCAGAGGATTTCGTAGGGGAGAGGGCTAGACACTTTGCAGTGAAGAAGCGAGAGAGATCGGAGAGATACCCGTTTACTTTCGAACACAGGTCATCAATTCCATTCCCAGTCGCCATCATCGAGCAATCGTCGGCGTAAGAGACAATCGAGACTCCCTCTGGTGGTTGAGGGAGCTTTGAAATATAAAAGTTAAACAGTAGCGGGGAAAGGACACCACCCTGTGACACCCCCTGTTTGATTTTCCTAAGTTTGCTCGATTTGTCTCTAAACATTACCGACGAGTGTCGACCACTCAGATAATTTGCTGACCACCGATTGAGCCTCTGTGGGAGAGAGGAAGCCTCTATATCTTCTAGTAGCGTGGAATGGCTGACAGTGTCAAAAGCCTTTGACAGGTCCAACGCTACTAGAATCG
>NW_023458561.1:11744089-11745238 GCF_013731165.1 Rhagoletis pomonella | reverse complement strand
TTGTTGTTGTTGTAGCGGCTACAACAACCCCGCCCAGATCGGTTAATATCTCAGTCGTTGTCGTCAAGTTCCACTAACGGCAGCCCTAAAAAGCGTGCAGCCTCTATAGGGTCGGTCCATAGGGACAAAGGCGTTAGGGTTGTTGGGTTTTCCGGGCATGCGAATAGATGTTTCGAGTCGTGAGGGGTCTCTCCGCATGCCGGACACTCATTTGGCACATCCTCATTTAGTCTACTCAGGTATGAGTTTAACCTGCTACAGTAGCCAGAGCGAAGTTGGGCTATTGTGGTTCTTGTCTCCCGAGGCAGATGAAGCTCCGTCGGGTCAATGTCCGGTGTTTGTGTGCCTAGAACGGCATTCACAGGTCTAGAGTTTACATAACTCGAGACTGAGTCCCTGTGAATGCCGTTCAGGGCCTGTCGGTATGCTGACGGGTCCACAGGCTGCTTAATGAACCTCTGGACTTCGTCCGTCAGTCCATATAGATGCTTCCTGACGTGTCTAGGCGAGGGCTCCTCTGCAAGCAGCTGTCTGTTTTGGTGGCCGCATCTGTGGCTCCCAACCAGAAACTGCTTGCAGAGCATTATGTTATGCTCCCTAATTGGGAGCATTTTCGCCTCGTCATGGAGGTGGTGTTCGGGTGACATCAGCAGGCATCCGGTCGCTGTCCTGAGTGCGGTGTTCTGAGCAGCCTATAGCTTCATCCACTGCGCCCTACTAGTCCCCGGCGACCACACTGGTGCTGCGTAGTTTAAAACCGGCCGGCCTATTGCGTTGTATGTTGCCAGCAATGTTTCTTTGTCTTTGCCCCAGGGACTTCCGGCTAGCGATTTGAGGACTTTGTTGCGACTCTGTACTTTGTTGACAATAGCTGTTGCGTGCGCAGAGAAGGAGAGCAGGCTGTCGAATGTTACTCCGAGTATTTTGGGGTTATTCACCGTCGGAATTGGTTTATCATCGACGTGAATTCCCAGCGGTAGCTTGACCTCCTTCGTCCAGGTGGTGAACAAGGTCGCAGAGGATTTCGTAGGGGAGAGGGCTAGACACTTTGCAGTGAAGAAGCGAGAAAGGTCGGAGAGATACCCGTTTACTTTCGAACACAGGTCGAGCAATCGTCGGCGTAAGAGACAATCGAGACTCCCTCTGGTG
>NW_023458561.1:11742768-11743989 GCF_013731165.1 Rhagoletis pomonella | reverse complement strand
TTCGTAGGGGAGAGGGCTAGACACTTTGCAGTGAAGAAGCGAGAGAGATCGGAGAGATACCCGTTTACTTTCGAACACAGGTCATCAATTCCATTCCCAGTCGCCATCATCGAGCAATCGTCGGCGTAAGAGACAATCGAGACTCCCTCTGGTGGTTGAGGGAGCTTTGAAATATAAAAGTTAAACAGTAGCGGGGAAAGGACACCACCCTGTGACACCCCCTGTTTGATTTTCCTAAGTTTGCTCGATTTGTCTCTAAACATTACCGACGAGTGTCGACCACTCAGATAATTTGCTGACCACCGATTGAGCCTCTGTGGGAGAGAGGAAGCCTCTATATCTTCTAGTAGCGTGGAATGGCTGACAGTGTCAAAAGCCTTTGACAGGTCCAACGCTACTAGAATCGCCCTCTAACAGGGACGGTTACGGTTAAGGCTACGAGTTATCTGAGTGTTTTTGGCGTTAAGTGCTGTTGTTGTACTGTGCACTTTATGGAAACCATGCTGATGCTTCGCTGGGGTCAGGTGGTTCATGAAATACGGTAGCAGCAAGGCCTCGAGTGTCTTCACTGCCGGGGAAAGGAGTGTTATCGGTCGATACTCCTTTGTTGGCTGGTTTCCCCGGTTTGAGCAGTGGGACCACTCTCCCCACCTTCCAGATGTCTGGGATGATGAGAGTGGCCATTGACAAATTGAGGACCTCCTTTAGATACGCTACGCCCGCAGGACCCAAATTTTTCAGCATCAGCATGCATATTCCGTCGGGACCCATAGCTTTGGAGGCTTTCGCCTTCCCGACGGCCACCTGAACTTCACCGCAAGTGAAAGCAAGGGGGGCACAAGTTGTTGGCAGTTTGTGCAGCCTTCTGGTCACTCGATGCTTGGCTTTGTCCACCGGAGGATGCAGTATGAACTGCCGGCTAATTAGCTCGCGCATCGCTCCGGGTCCGACGAAGCATGGTCGCCGAAAGAAATTTCGACTCTGTCGTCATGCTTCGTCGGATTGGACAGTGACCTCACGGTTGACCAAAGCTTACTCACACCAGAGGTGAAGTTACAGGTCTTCAGATGCTCTTCCCACTTCTTCCGCTTATGTACGTTCACTAGTTGCCGAATCTCCGCGTTGAGATCCCTGATACGGGGATCTCCGGGATCCGCGGAAGCAAAGTCGGTTGGTTTCTCGATCGAGATGACTATGGGCAGATGGTCTGATGCCAAAGTC
>NW_023458561.1:11736417-11742758 GCF_013731165.1 Rhagoletis pomonella | reverse complement strand
GTTTCTCGATCGAGATGACTATGGGCAGATGGTCTGATGCCAAAGTCAGCATAGGTCGTCATGATATGCTGTTTATCAGACCAGCGCTGACTATTGTTATGTCTGGCGAGCTGCAGCAACTGCCCATAATCCTGGTGGGTGCGTCGTCGTCCATTGTGCAGAATGTCGAATCGTCTATCTGCTCAGCCAAGTCAGTTTCCCTACGATCGTTTGACAGGCCTGAGTGCCAAAGATCGTGGTGCGCATTAAAGTCACCAACTACCATACGGTTTTCACCTCTGAGGAGCCGCCCTATATCAGGGTGATATCCTGCCGGGCAGCAGGTGGCAGGGGGTATGTACACATTAAATATTTTGAGCTCAACATCGCCTGACCGGATGGCAATGCCCTGACATTCTAGGGTGGTATCCCTGCGGTCGATGTCTGCTTCAATAAGACGATACTGCACGGTGTGGTGCGTGATGAACGCTAAGCCACCACCATTATCTCGCTCGCGATCTCGACGGTGCACGGCACAATTCAACAATGTTGAATTGCTGTGCAACTTCGTCTCTTGGACCGCAGCTATCAATATACCATGCCTTCCCATGAAGACGGTTATCTCCTCGATCTTGCTCTGAAGCCCGTTACAGTTAAATTGAATTCATGTGATTCGGAAGACATATAGTAATGCGGGGTTTGAGAGATGTGTGTGGCCTTGACGCCATTGTCTGTGTGCGCTGCTGTGGTGGTTGGCGCCTTGTGGTGGTAGTGGGTGGCGTCGCAGTTGGGGTTTGCGACCGTGCAGCGCAACACGGGCTCTGGAAGTTCCTCGTCCTATCTCGCGTGGTGCGCAGACCTGAACATGCCCTAAAGTGGCACCAGCCAAGGCAGGTGTTGCACTTGACTGATGTCACATTACGGAATATCCTGGTCTTACATACCGTACAGATTGTAGGAGGAACTAAGAGTTGTTGGTGGCGGCGTGTGGGTGGTGGTGCGGTTTTGTATGTTCTGTGGTCTGTCGTGGTTATGGTGTGGTCTATTGTGCTGTGGTGTTTGTGTGGAGCGGCTCAGGTGGACTGGTGTTAGCCGTGGAGGCTGCTCTATTTGAGCAGGGGGCCACAAACGACGTGGTCCACTGCCGTTGTGTCCGTAATCCTGAGTAGACTCTGAGGTGACTCCACACCTCGCAAGCGTTGCACTTGACTGAGGTGGAGTTGTGGTGTAGTCGTCTCTAGCATACACAGCAGGTGTAGGTTTCTGGCCCTGGGTTTGACTCGATGCCAGCCCTGAGCAGAAGAATACGTAGCGAATGTAGCCCTATGGACGAACAACTTCTGATACTTCGCCGACCTAAACGGGGTTAGATCGCCGAAACAACAGCCCCTTGGTCTGGTAAAACCCCGAGTCATTCCGGTACGTGGAACCGGCTGTCGTGGGAATGCTTTGTGTTTACTTGGGCTTTTATGGGATAGTATCAACAATAGCGTGGATTGGAAACTAGGCCTTTCCAACCACCAAGATATCGAGACTAGGCGGATCCGAAACTCGGCCTTTCCGACTACCTAGACCCTTAGATAATAAACAATAAACGAGCGGATTGGAAACTAGGCCTTTCCAACCGTCACGAAAGCGCGACTGGGTGGATCGGAAACTCGGCCTTTTCGACCACCCAGGAGATATCAATAAATGGAGTAACCCAAAAAGAATAGCGCGGATTGGAAACTCGGCCTTTCCAAACGTCTACATAACTTCCAGAAAATTGCCCGCGTTTATATTGACATAAAATAATTGCAGTGATAAAGAAATAATGTTATTTAAAAATTTCCGTAAAGCATTTTGTATTTTGTATTTAATATTTAACATTTTAAATGTAAATCTAATTATAAGAATGTTAAATCTTTGTTGCAATATAAGTCTAACAGACTGTAAAAAATAAATAAATAAAATAGTGAATGTATTTTCAATTTTTATATACTTAAAACCAAATTTGTGAAACAAAAATTCAATTTCCACGAGTTTGCATTTAAGTGACAAAAACAAAAACAACGCGAATCAGCTGTTTTTGGGCACGAAATGTGCTTTTTTGTGTTCCCGTACTTCTGGATTATGTTCCATTTTTGAGAGCAAACTTTTCGCTTATTCTCTAATTACCGGATCCGGTCCGGATTGTTAGGGAAAGAACCTAATAGTTGTTTCCTTGGGTTATCCAGCTCAGTACTACGATCATTTCTCGCGGAAATGATCTCGATCATTCTTACTGGGCTTGGCAGCACTAATTGTATACTACTAGCACGAAGAAGAAATTATAACAAGTAATTTTTAACAACAAACCCGATTTCCAATTCTCATATAAAAATTTAAGATTATCGTTAATTTCTTCACGATCTATTTATCGGATCTAAACAAAATTACCACCCTTGAGATGCCACCTTGCTCCGATGCTTGAGATGCTCCGACGAAATTATCGAAATCGGTTAACGGGATCCAAAGTTATGCGGTAACATACATAAAAAAATAAAAAAAAATATTCCGACGAACTGATAACCTCCTCCTTCATTTGAAGTCGGTTAAAAATGAACTCACTAAATGCGGAAAAGTACATTTAAGCGAAATAATATTAACTTAAATAAATATTTAACATAAAGGCGATTTATTTGAATCAAGTTAAGAGAAATAAATGGCACAATATCTGTTTGTGTACATTCATTTGTCACTGCTACCAACGCTTGAAGCAAACACAGCGGATCATAAATAGAACCAGATATCTATCAGGACTATATCGTTGTTGTTGCATTTGGGTGCAAATTTTTTATCCGGATCCCGACCATTGCTATTCAGATAACCTTAAAATCCAAAACATTATCTGTGTACAAAATTTCATCAAAATCGTTACGAGCCGTTTCCGAGAACCCTTGTATGGGCAAATCTAAAAAATAGGTACTCTCCAAAAAAATTTTAATTTTTAAATTTGTGAGCACACCTATGTTTTATATATCATTTTATTCGTACTCTCTTAATGAATCGATTAATATAAGTGTAAGTCATTTTCATCAAGTGCTTCAAAAGTTAGACGAGGAATAAACATGAAATAGAAAACAAAAGAATAAGCTGGGTTCAAATTACGTTGTTCAAGTTGTAAATTTTGAGCAAAGATTTTGAAAGTTGAACTCACTTAATTGAGACGTTCTTAATTCAATGGCATCCCCAGTTTTGCCCGATTGTCTCCACTTTTGGAGATAGCGGTACTTGAAACTTTGCTTAAATTTGAACTATTTTATAAAAAAAACTCCCTCAGTTTTGAAGGTATTTTACTAAAAAAAAAGGCTCCAATTAAGTAAGAGCAACTATCAGAACCTTTGTCGAAAAAAACGTTATAAGGACTAGTAGTTATAAAAATATTTAGATCGTTTCGACGTATTTTCCAAATTTGCCTTCAATTAAGTTATTTTTGAAATAAAAATTACGCTCAAGATCGCAGAATATTTTATCTTTAAAAGTTGGTTTATTCTGAAAGCACACCTCTTGCTAAGGTAGCAAATTATTCGTAATTGTTTGTTGAATACAACACATACTTAAAAAGTTCTTAGAATTAAATGCTTCAAAAACTATACGCGATAAACCGAAAATGTTGAAAATGGTGAAATGTGGAATTACAGACTTTGAGTTACTTGCCATTTCGTTATTTTTTAATGCACAGTTTTCTTACCTACTACATATG
The DNA here is from genome assembly GCF_013731165.1 of Rhagoletis pomonella. Taxonomy (NCBI): domain Eukaryota; kingdom Metazoa; phylum Arthropoda; class Insecta; order Diptera; family Tephritidae; genus Rhagoletis; species Rhagoletis pomonella. The sequence goes on along the minus strand of NW_023458561.1, from coordinate 11,739,055 downwards.
AAGTATACACATAAATGCTAAATGCCCATTAAATTTCAAATCAGAATATGGTGTGCTCCAAAAGTTATGACATAATTAATTTTGCCCCTCTTAAAAATTACATAAAAAATTCACTTGTTTTCATTGATTTTTTAAAATTTAAACACCTATATATAATTCAAAGGCTATGCAGCAAATTGATCCAAATTTTTTTCGAGGATTCAAGTATACGTCAATGAATTATATCTAAAAGCAAACAGCTTGATATAGTTTCCAACAGTGAAAATAAAGCTAAATAACACCAAGGTTACCTGTTTTTTAGATTTGCCCATATACAAGATATACGGCTTTTATTTTTTTCGCGATAGACTTTTCGCTGGAATCGCCCATATTCAACGCAATTAATACAAAAACAGGTATAACAGTAGTTTTATTAGTTAGTGTATATAAACACGAAGAAAAAACTTTTACATTCACCGTAGCTAAGCCCTACTCATTGATTTATAAATTTTTATTTTTTTTGAGTTGATCGCACTTTAGATCTACATACATAAGAGTGGATATAAAAAAAATATTAGGGGTATTCTCCGAGTCTTGCAAAGCCCTTGCATGGTGCACAGCAAGGCGAATTTATATAAGGTGGTGTTATTAGCTCAGCTGATTTTGTGTATGCGTTTCGCCGCACGGCTTCTGATATCAAATTGAAAAATTTTGTTTGAATTTCTACACATACTCTTACAGATTTTGACAGTTTATGCCGCCAAAGCAAAAACAAAATACATGTAAATTTTTGTTTTTGTACTCCTGCTATCACCTTATATCAATTCGCCTTGGTGCACAGATTGCACGGTTAAAACCGGTTTTCGTATGGGACAGCTTTGCAAACCGTGCAATCCGTGCACCGTGCAAGGGCTTTGCAAGACTCGGAGAATACCCCTATTGTGTATTGCAATATTTTTATTTTTATTTTTTTTTGTGTATTGCAAACATAAATACTAGAGGAATTTCGTTCCCACGACAGTCGGGTCTACGTAACCGGAACGACCCAGATTTATATCTGGCCAAGGACTGTTACTCCAGCAACACTCCCCAAAACTCTATGGGGAACTTGTATGCTGCTAAAACAACAACAACTAGAGGAATTTAGTAAAGAAATTAGCTAAACCGATATTCTTACCAGTTTGTCAGCATTCTGCACCAAGCCTTTGAATAGAGGAAGCACAGGACGAAATTTTTCCTGTATGTCACAAAGTAGAAACAGTGTTTTCTTCGGGTTTAAAAAACGGAGACGTCGCGCCATATTCCCGATAGTGAAAAAGCCGCAACAAAATTCTGTTTATATCTGCAATAAAGATTGTAAACAGTTGATGATCCAATTAATAACTCCTTATGCTTATGATATAACAGATCCAGTCGGGGTTGCCTTTACTATAATGCATTATTCTCTTTATTATATAAATCGAAAGCTTTGGTGAAACTTGATGATAATCTCGGAGCTAGCTGGCACTAGATTGATTTGCTTCACGATTATTTTCAAAGAGTTTTCCACAGCGGCTATCCCGTAGGAGTCCAAACTTATCAGAAGTCGTGGGTACAATGTAGTTATTTGCCCATCATTACGGGCTATTGCGACCAAATCGCTGAACTGATTAAAAACTTGTAGCAAGGGTCTAAACTTTGTTTTAAAATATAATTTTGTAATTTTCAGTCACTAATTTTTCAATAAAATCGGTTTGAAATATGAACTTTCTTACCCCCATTTTCAACAGGTGTATGTTAAATGGTTCGAGGGATCAGGTATGACTTGATTTACAAAATTTGTTGGTCGATTACAGATTACAACCGAGCTTCAGTTGGGTGGTCAACGGCTGAAATGGTATTACAGATGGCAACTGGCGACTGAAAGCTGACATTTGAGTTACTTTATTCGCAACTGCACTTTTGTGGTCGCCGCGGAAATTTTGATTGATAATTTATTTCTTTTTCAACTGCTTCTTCAGCTTATTTACACTCAAGTCTTAGTTGCTGGTTCTTCAAAATTTTATTACCTTCAACTTTATTGGACTTAACTATAGTCGCTATTCATAATATATATTTTCCTTTCAGTGGGGTTGACTATCGGCAATCCAACTGCGGATGCGTTGTCATCCATAATCGACCCATTGAACTGGAGCCACGCTCCTTCCCCACAAATTCTGCAAAGTTCGGACTCGTACTGGATCGCAACTCATATGAATTCCCCTTGCGTTAGCTCATCATTCGCAATCGCAGGCTTCGAATGGTAGATTATGCTAAATTCAACTTTCCAACTGGTGTTATCCCATAAAACAATTATACTAGCCATAATTACACATGGAATGAATGAATACGAACACTTTTTGCAAGCTTGCTGCAAATAAAATTACTTTTAACGCTCGAATTCTATCCCTGCAAGAACATTGACTATCATTTGACAAATCATTTGAGTAGCAACCCTGCAAGAACAGTGACTATCATTTGACAAATCATTTGAGTGGCAAGGCTGATAGAGATTTCTGTCACTGCCCTGCAAGAACAGTGACCATCATTTGACAAATCATTTGACTGGCAAGGCTGATAGAGATTTCTGTCACTGGCTACCTACAAGTTTCTATCACATTCTAAAGGGCAGTGTGAAAAA